>NC_091826.1:122954307-123634307 GCF_038994185.2 Dermacentor albipictus
CCCGCACTGGGATCGTGATAGACATTGCGAACAAAGGATACAGGGAGGGCCCTGGTGCGCCCCTGAAACCTTTTGCGCATTTCCCTGTCGCTTCGGTGGCACCTAGAGCCCCAGGCGCGACACCACGGCAGGAGGAGGGGCGAGTCCCGTTGACCCCCCACACTCCGGCGGTCACAAAACCCGCTGTACGCGGCCCCTCGTCGGCCAGCGAAGCGGGCAGAGCTCGTAGCGAGACTCATTCTCCCGAGCCGAGCGCAGCGCTAGCGGATCGGATTTCATGTAATCCTACGATCGCAAGCGCGCGCGGCAAAACGAACCGCTCGCTGCCGCCTTTGCCTGGCAGTTTGTCGGAACGTGAGAAGGCGCGCCTGTCATCGCTGCTGAACCAATTTCACGCGATGTTTACAGATCGGCCGGGACGCACCACTCTTGTGCGACACCGGATCGACACAGGCGACGCGCTACCGTGGAAATGCAATCCTAGGCCCGTGAGTGTGGCCAAAAGGAAAGCTATCGACCTCGCAATGGACAAAATGATCGAGACTGGCGTAATCCGCCGATCTAATAGTCCGTGGGGTTCTCCGGTAGTGCTGGTCCCGAAAAAAGACGGCTCCCCTCGTCTTTGCGTGGACTACCGCCGACTCAATGAAGTCACTCGGAAGGATGCTTACCCTATGCCGAGCATTGACTCAATCGTGGCGAGCCTAGGTGGTGCACATTATTTTACCACTCTAGATGCTAGCCGCGGTTACCTGCAAGTGCAGATGGAGCCAAGGGACGCGGAGAAAACCGCTTTCACCTCACATAGAGGCTTGTACGAGTTCACTCGCATGCCCTTTGGCTGCTCGGGCGCTGCAGCGGCTTTCCAGAGATTGATGGACAGAGTTCTGGGAAGGGCAAAATGGCAATACGCCCTAGCCTACCTAGACGATATTGTCCTCTTCTCTCGCACCTTTGAGGAACACCTCCGCCACTTGGAGGACATCCTCGGAAGGCTGCACGCTGCCGGGATCACTCTGAACCCGAGGAAAGCTCAGATCGCAGAGACCCGTGTCTCACTGCTGGGCTTTACAATAGAGCGAGGCCGTGTTTTGCCGAGTGAGGACAAGGTCCGAGCTATCCTCGAGTACCCAACGCCGGCGAACATACAGGCCCTCAGACGCTTTTTGGGCATGGTGAATTACTACCGCCAATTTGTGCCCAACTGCGCCGCTCTACAGGCTCCCTTGACCTCGTTGTTGAGGAAGACTACAAGCTGGAGCTGGGGTCCGGAGCAAGATGATGCCTTCAGGGCTCTCTCTAAAGCTCTTGTGGACACAGCCGAGCTGAAGCTGCCCGACCTGAACAGGGAGTTCGTAGTCCAAGCTGACGCGAGCGACCTGGGTATAGGTGCGGTGCTGCTCCAAGAACATGAGGACGTTCTTCGGCCAGTGGCCTTTGCCAGCCGGTCGTTGACGCCCGCAGAGCGTAACTATTCCGTGACCGAACGTGAGTGTCTAGCGATAGTGTTCGCTCTGCGTAAGTTCGATCACTACGTCGACGGAGTGCCTTTTGTGGTTGAAACGGATCACATGGCGCTCACCTGGCTGAAGCGCTTGCGCGAGCCCTCAGGCCGCCTCGCGCGCTGGGCATTGACGTTACAGCGCTACAACTTTGTTGTTCGCTATCGGAAGGGGAGCACAAACGTGGTGGCCGGCGCCTTGTCGCGCGCCCCCGTTTCAGACCCGGACACCTTTGACCGGCACCCCTCCGCGACAACGCTTCTGAACGAAGCCGGAGCCCTTGTCTCCAATGGCACGGAAGGAGCGAGTTCAGGCGGCTGTGCGGCCTATAAGCCGCCGTCGCCGGGCGAAAGTGCGTACCTGCTGGACCCTGTAACGTCCATGGGTATCACGTACAGCACACGGGAGCTGCTGGAAGCTCAGCGGAAAGACCCATTTTGTCAGCAAATCGCTGACGAGCTCGAAAAAGAGCACAGCTCCGAGAGGGAGCGAGGCGGCAACGCCGATGGGCGCAAATTGACAGCTGGTATTGCTGTTGGCGCCGGGTGCGACGCAGCTGGTATTGCTGCAGGCACGTTGGATTCGTATCTGCTGGATGCTGATGGAGTGCTCCTGCGCTATTTCCCATCTGAAGAGGCTCCTAATGAGTCCTTTAAGGTGGTGATCCCCCGCAGTCTACGGAGGGCCACGTTGAGCTATTTCCATGACTCGCGGTTGGCCGGACACGCGAGTGGCCGTAAGACTTATTTTAAGTTGTGCCGCTCCGCAACCTGGCCAGGCATGAAGCGTGATGTACTTCATTACTCTCGCTCGTGCCGCGTGTGTCAAAGTGTGAAGCCCCGTGGGGGTAAACCCCCCGGCCTCATGCAGCCGATCGACAGCCAGCTACCCTGGCAAATCGCGGCCTGTGACGTTATGGGACCTTTCCCAAGAAGCCGGCAAGGTCACACATTCCTGCTGGCCGTCACAGATCATTTCACGAAGTGGGTGGAACTTTTTCCCCTTCGGAAGCCAACGGCACGCGTCATATGGGACAAGTTGCTCGAGGTATTCACCCGCTTTGGCTTTCCGGCGGAGTTGATTACTGACAACGCGTCCTATTTCACGGCCAAGGTGTTCGTCGATGTCTGTGCAGCCTTTGGCATAAAGCACCGCAAAACAACGACTTATCACCCTCAGGCCAATCCCACCGAGCGGATGAACCGAAATGTGAAGCCCTTGCTCGCGGCCTTTGCCCGGCAACACAGGGACTGGGACGCCTGTCTCCGCGAGATAGGTTTCTCTTTGCGCACATCGGTGAACCGTTCGACTGGGTACACGCCCGCTTTCCTCAATTTCGGGAGAGAGCTGCCAAACCCTATGGATCGCGTTCTGCGAACCAGCAGCGGGGCGAGCGCCGTTGCGTCGGGTCTCTCCGACTACGCGGTGCAAGTGCGCGCTAGGATGAGCGAGGCCCTTTCTCATGCCCGCACCAACCTGGCGAAAGCACGCGCTGGACAAAAAGCCCAATACGACCGGTCGCATAGAGAGGTACAGTATCAAGTAGGTGACCTTGTCCTCAGGCGCAATCATGTGCTGAGTGACGCAACAAAGGGCATCTCAGCCTCTCTGTCGGCCAAGTGGTCGGGCCCATACCGAGTGGAGACCAAAATGTCCCCTCTTGTGTATAAGCTGGTGGACTCAAACGGTAGACCATCCGGCGGTCCAGTGAACGTTTCTGACCTCAAACCTTTCGTTGCCAGAAGCAGCAACTGGGAAGAGGAAGAGACACAGCAAGCGCAACCGAGCAAGACGGCGATCTCAATCCGCGCACTCGCCGGTATAACTTGCGAAAACGCTCCTAGTCGCCGCTTCTCGCTGGTAGGCAGAGGGACCTTATTCCCCGCCGAGCTGGCAAGCGGAGAGGTGTGACTATAGCGTGAATGCACGCGTTAAAGCGGAAAAAAGGCACTCATTAGCCGAATAAGACGCTTTTTCGTAGTGCGCAGCTTCTGCTGAGGGCCGTGGTGAACCAAAGTGATCCGCGAGCCCGCCGGCGTGAGCTGTGAAAGCCGACCTAGCCGTTGCCTTACTGCTCGCGCCCGGTGGACTTTATCCTCCAGTGGCGCTCGAGTGCCATGAAAGGCACGGTTAGCGTTTCAGCGCTGGCCGGAGGGATGCATGAGGCTACCATAAGCCCAATATGCCCCTTTCCGTGGGCCTCCTCCTTCTTTCTGGCAGCCGCCTGCAAAGGTGAATGCGCCAGAACGATGCGTGATTGGCAAGCTGACGGATGCAGTGTGAGCTTCGCGATCTGTGTGTGAACATTGTCAGCGGAGGGTGAGATTTGCTCGTAGTGTTATTATAATCGGAGTGCGGATTAGTTGTGTGAAGTGTTGATTGTCAGTGTGGTGCCAGACGGACGCCAACAATGAAGCCGTCGCAACACGCCTCGAGGACGACGACCGACTCGCCCGGGTCTCACGGGAGCCGTCGCCGCCGCCGCGGGCGCCTCCAGTCGCAAGCCGTTCGAGAGGCCACTGCGGTCGCACTCGCTCCTGAGACCACAGTACGACCCGTGGTGCAAGCTGGCGCTGTTACCACCTCCGCATCCTTCCAGGGGCGGTCGCTGCCGGTGTCTCCACAGCCAGCTGCCCGTTTGCCTCCACGCCGCCATGTCGCTACCTGGGCCTTCCAATCCGGTTCCGAAGCACCACTTTGCTTCGTGTCGACGAAACGGTGGAAGGAGCAAAGAAAGGTGGAGAACCACATGAGCGGGCGAGAGATACCACGCATTTTCCGCGGCCGCACGCTATCAGCCATGGTCGAAGCCTCGGGTGGAGCCGTCATGGCCTCGGACCCTTCGGCAGTGTACTGCGGCGTGTGCGGTGTGCTGAGGCTGTGTGCTGCCCATGACTCCAGCGCGGTGCACAAGCTTAACGTGAAGGGGACGGAGCCAGCTGCCGAGGAGCCCGGGACGGATCTAGCCCCACAGGTGCTGCAGAACACGGACCCGGACGTCAACCCGGCCCTGCTGCGTTCCGTTGTCGGCGCTCTCGCTTCGGACCCTGTGTTCGCGGCGACCATCGCGGCAGCTGTGCAGCAGGCGACGGCGCTGGCGCCCCTCCACAACTCCGTCCTTTCTCCGGAAGCCGGAGGCACCGACCCCGCGAACGAGACTCTCGACTTCGATATTTTCGCTTGTGAAAATAAAACAGGTCAGACGTCAGCTTTGCCATTGATTCCGGTTGGCTCCCTCATGGGCCGGCCCGAGTCTTCAGGAGGGGGGGGATGTGGGGACCCCTTTTGGGACCCCTGTCTCCTGTTCACGCGCGACTTGGGCCATTCGGCCGCGCGATCGCTGGGGACACGCAGTTCCAAGCCTTATTTTGGATAGCGTTCATTCCCCGCGGCCGCGGGCGCCGGCGCGACGCGGAGCCTGCTGCTTGCGCGCGCGGCTCACGTTACGCCGTGCGCCGCGCGTAAGAACAGTGCCTGAGGAGCGGGCCCCTCTCGCCCTCTCTTCGGTTTCTCTCTCCTTCAGCATCGGAGGTGCGCGGGCGCTTTCGCCCGGACAGATTGACTTTCGGTGCTCTTGGCTGTCGGACGTGCGGACCCTCTTGGTCCCGCGCCCCTCTGAGCAAGGCGGCCCCCTTTTGTGTGGCGAACCTGCTCGGAAGAGCCAGTGTGGCGGAGCAGACTTCCCGGGTGCTTTCACCCGTAGTCTGCGGCTGCCACCCCAGTGCCGTATTCCTGTATTGTACTCGCATATTGTACATAGCAGGGAATAAACCCCCATTCGTTGGTGCCACGGCTGGAGTCGTCTCTACGCCTTGCCGGTGAGTCAGCGAACCCGCCGCGGCGCCCCTTTGCGTGCGCTGCGGAGTGGGGACGAGCTACGTGTCTCCTTAGACCTTAGCTAGCCGGGTCCGGGCACGTTAGCCCGAAGCCCCACACCTCTTAAGTACACTCTAAGCCGAAAACGAGGAAAAGGGGACTAACGGCAGCCGTTGGACCTTTGGATCAACGGTTAATCCACCGTGCGTGCCGTGTGCAGAGGCGAAGTGTCGTGCGCAAATTTGTGGGACTAAATGTTCGTCCTTGCAAGGTAACGGTCGACGGTGGGGATCAACGGCACAATTTAGTCCTCTGACTTTAGTCCCTTTAGAGAGGGGAGCTCCGTGTCCCTCTCCTCCCTGCGTGGACGGGGTGGCAGCGGGTCATAAAACACTGTCGCTCTGCTGTCATCCCGCCCACACGAAGGTCAACAGGCTTTCGCCATTGGCTAACATTTTGGCGGGAATCGGGCCCTGCTTGCGTGCACTCCGGGTAAGCGCGCGCAAGTCGGGTCCCGGGGAGACCACATCGGGGCGTCTGAAGGTGCGTACGTGTTTTTCTCTGCCGGCGGCGGCCCCCTTTGTCCGCCGCCGGCCGATGGCTACTTCGGCTCGTCGGGGTCCCGGCGGGCGCGCGCGCACTCTTCCGTCGTCTCGATATCCTGAGGCAGCGTCTGCCGATCATGCCCCCGTCTGTTTGTCTGTCATTTCTTTCTCGGCTTTTGTTCTCGATTGCCGCAAGGCGTTCATGCGCCGTCTGGGCCGGCAACCGGATACAAGAGGCCGAGACGAGGCATACGGTCGGTTTCTGAGGGAGCTCGCGCGTCCCTTTTCGCCTCTAGGCATTCCAGAACGAAGGCGACGGCCCGTGTTCTGCTCGGGCTACGTGACCCTTTGAAGAAAAAGCCAACCTATTCGAACGCACTAGGCCGGAGTCACAAACAAGAAAAAAAACTGCAACATGTGCTGTGAACAAAGAGTACCGAGCGCCGTTGAGTCCCCTGCCCGGACCCATATGGGTGACAACACCCGATAGAAAACAAAATAAATAAATAAAATGACACGTGCAAACGATTTGCCCGCTTCGCATGGAGGCTTTGTCGAGAACAACGAGAGGGAGAGTGCGGCACCGTCGTAGACATCGCAAATCGGCAGTGCGTGTCGTCCGCTAGGAAAGTGTCGTCTGTTAGGAAAACAAGTTGTGGGGCTCGCGCGACGGCAGCGCGCCGCATTTGGTACGAAATTGCTGTTCTGTCAACAGGCTTTGACGCTGAAATGTCGCACTCACGTACGGTCTGCTCCCAAGAGAATGCACCGCAACGCAACACGGCAGCCCGTTTTAAAGAAGACGAAAGGAGCCTGCCGACGACACTCCTGAACGGCTACAAGCATATTGTGGAATGCAAGAAAACTTACGTCGCGTCGTTGACCAAGAAGAATCAGACATGGAAAGAAATAGCAAAACATTTGAATGCCAACCACGGGATTACGCGGCGCGATCACCTGCAACTGAAAAAATGCTGGACCAACCTGAAGCAAAAGCGGAAAGAGGAAGCTGCGGAAGAACAGGGAAAGCGCCATAAAACTGGTAAGCGGACATGTTCTGCATGACTGACTTATTTGGGCTACTTTTTGTTATGTGTAGTCACAGGAGATAAGAAAATACGCTCGCAATCAATCTTTCCGCGACTGCGGGAAGCGCACCAGTACCAGCGCGGGTGCTTCGCGATGAGCAGAGTCACCTTTCCTACTGCGCGGCACACTGTTGACTGAGGAATGCGGACCGGACCTCCGGTGACTGTTTGAAACGTGCCAGCGCCGTAAAACATCACAGCCATCAGCAACTGCAGCATAGGAGGCACACAGTCGGTCCTCTATTGTCCCAGCTTACCCGGATAGGCAACGTAGCGAGAAGTCGCACGGCGTTCTTCGTGAATCTGTAGCGACCGAGGAATTGTTCGTCGTCGTACAGCTCCATCGAATTCCCTCGGTCACGTAGGGTGGGTCGCGGAATTTTCGGCAAGGGCTGCGCCTCTGAAAATGCTGTATCCATGGCGTAGCAAGCAAACTCGAAAGCAGCTAACCTCCGCGCGACGTCCGTTCGGGAGGCTCCTATGTTGGAATAACACACGAAGTCAGTTTCAAGCTAGCCCGGGAGCAGACTTCAAACTTGAGCGGACTTCGACGCAGCCAAGTCGTTCCCAAGTCGTCCGCAAGATCAAGCACGATTTACGACGCGCGGCGAAGCTGTCTTGAGACTGCCAGAAGTCAAGTTCGAGCCAAGTTAGATCTCTGCATTCGGGGGTTGTAGAGTGCTTCTAACTTATATTTGACTGTGACTGCTCCTGACTTAATTTCATTTTCATGATTTTACTCTGGCTATGACACGTTCCATCTGCTGTATACTTTGGAGTTGTTTTATTTTGTTTGAACTGCTGCATATTTCCAGTTAATTTTTTTATCTTCTGTATCTATATGTCATTACTGTATACCAAGGACTTGGCATTTGTATGCTAGTATTCCTTTATTTGTTTTGTTAATTGTGGCTCAAGATGATGGTGGCAATATGTAATCAAAAATAAACATGGGTTACTTGAGTTCGATCATTGTTTTTGCTTGAAAAGCTATGGCAACCTGGAATCATTGGAAAAGTGATTTCGGACTAATTGGGAAGGACTAAAAGTTGCTCCTGCAGTTACTCCCTGTGGACTAACCTTAACAGACTAACTGTTGGTCCTCTAGGAACTAACGGGAAGGACTAAAAGTTGCTCCTGCAGTTACTCCCTGTGGACTAACCTTAACAGACTAACCGTTGATTCTCTAGGGACTAACTGGGAGGGTCTAAAAGTTGCCCTCACTTTTAGTCTGCAGTAGTTGCTCCCCCAGTTAGGCCGCTGCATTTGCTCCCGCAGTTAGTCCAAAATTGGTTCAAAATCTGTGGCAGGTCATTTAGTCCCCCAAGAGACTAACAGCCATACCCGTTTTAGTCCTTTTTGGCTTAGAGTGTAGTTACTCATGGCAGGTTTCTTTTCCATTGCCGCCACCCATGAGATTAATTCAGCCTCTCTGACTTTCCGCTTGACCTTCTTTGTTGCTGTGTTGCCCACCCCACAGGCCGCATATTTGCTGGTAAGCTTCCTAGTTCTTTTCCTCCACTGTGAATCAATGTTTTGCCTGTACAGATACCTGAACACTCTCCCAGCCCATTTACTTTCTTCCATATTCCTCAGCCGTTCTTCATACTCAATTTTACTGCGAGCTTCCCTCACTTCCAAACTAGTCCAGCCCATATCCCCTTGCACAGCTTCATTTGTAGTCTTCCCGTGAGCGCCCAATGCGAGGCGACCCACTGACCTTTGGTTCCCGTCGAGCCCTGATTGTACCCCTGATTTAAAGCAAAGAACCACATTTCCAAAAGTAAGTCCTGGAACCATTACCCCTTTCCACATACCTCGGAGGACCTCGTACCTATTGTATCCCCATAGCGCTCTGTGCTTCATTATGGCTGCATTTCTCTTCCCCTTGACTGTTATGGTTTTTCCCTGTGTTTCCATATATTATTGCCTTCGTTTATCCATATACCAAGGTATTTATATTCTGTTACCCGAGGTATTTCTTGATCCTGTATTTCCACTGTCTGTTCACTGTTATCATTGAATACCATAACCCCTGATTTTCTAACACTAAATTTCAAACCTAAATTGTTGCCTTCCTGTCCACAGATATTAGCCAGACGTTGCAAATCACTTTGCTTGTTAGCGAGCAACACAATGTCGTCCGCATAAAATAAACCTGGGAGTTGCTGCTCTATTACTACACCTGCCTGTTTGTATGAGAGATTAAACCCGATAATACTTCCTTCTAGCACCCTCTCCATCCTTACCATGTACATCATAAACAGTAGCGGGGATAAAGGGCACCCACAGTGCCCACCCGCAGAAGCGCCCCCGAGTTGCGCTGTACATCCGCGCCACCCTCCCGCATGTCCTCACCGACACAAGTCAGCTGTGCAGTGGTGTGGCGGAGTGTGTGGCCGCTACCGTGCGCGTCCGGGGCGCCGACACCTCTGTGGCGTCTGTTTACATGCGCCCCAATCGCAGCCGCAACAATCACCACCAGAACGACTTCGCTTACCTCACGCGCCTGATCGCCTCGTTTTCGGCGGACTGTGTAATGTGTGGAGACTTTAACGCTCACCACCGTAGCTGGGGCGGTGCTATCAGCGATCAGCGGGGAAAAGCGCTCCTTGCTACCGCGTCATCGCTTGGCCTGTCCAACCGAAACAGCGGGAGGCCCACGTTTGTGCGCCGCGGCGTGCAAACCTCGCCGATCGATCTGGCGCTTGTCTCGGAGCGCTGCTCATATTTCTGGCAACGCGCCCCAGACACTGCCGGATCGGATCACTTCCCTATCACGCTATCACCCACCTGCCCCAGCCGCGGAGTCGTTGGCGAGTGCGTTGTAGTTCGGTGGACGCTCTTCCGCGATCTGTGTCGTGGATGGTCGCGCGATACCGATTTTTTCGCGCACATAGCGGAGTCTGCTAGGCGCGCGTCAACGAGTGCGGTTGTGCCGGCCGGCACTCCCTGCCCGGACGTAAGCTGCTGAACATTCGCGCCGCCCGCCACCGTGCCCAGCGACGAGCCGTCCGCACGGGTGCCGCGTCTGATTGGACTGTTTATAACAGACTGGACGCTGTGTGCCGACGGCATGCCAGGCAGTTGCGCCGCCGCAGCTGGGCTAGACTCCGCGTCACTCGCCGACCCGCAAAACCAGCACCGTGGCTGGCGCATCATGCGCTCCCTAGTAAACCCGAGGACCCGACGTTGGCCAGTCCTCGGCATCGCTGTTGCCCGCGGCATCACAGACTTGGCGCTCGCCGAGCTTCTGGCGGACTCTTTCGCTGCCGCCAGCGCTTCAACAGCACCCGGCGTCCCTGCGGCTGCATTGCGGGCGATCTGTACGGCTGTGTTCGTAGGAGGGGGAGATCGCGCGCATACCGCGCGGGCGATTGACAGCCTGTGCAGCGCCGACTTCACCTTTCACGAGCAGCAGCGCGTCCTGCGCCGCAGGCGGCGCCGCACCGCCCTCGGAGCAGACGGCATCACACGTCAGATGCTCCGCAACCTCGACGACGCCCAGCGCCAGCACCTCCTGGACGCCTACAACGTCGTCTTCCGCGAGGGCTCCCTACCAGAGTCGTGGCGCTCTGCTGTCGTGGTGCCGGTTTTCAAGCGCGGCAAACCCTCGCGCGAACTCGCTTCATACAGGCCGGTCTAGCTGACATCTGTGCCGGGCAAGACCATGGAGGCGATGGCACTGTGCAGACTCCAGTGGATTGCGCGCGCTCGCGGTGCCCTTCCACCCGAACAGTGCGGATTCAGAGCACAGCGCTCCACTGCAGACTGCCTCGCCGTTGTTGTCGGCATGCTGGAGTAGGCCAGGCGCGCCGGAGAGGCCGCATTCCTTCTCCTACTCGACGTGCGCAGCGCTTTTGACACCCTCCCGCACGAGTCCGTCATCTCTGCTGTGCGAGCCCTCGGCGTTGTGGGCAACCTGCTTGCCTACGTACAGGCTTTCCTCGCCGACAGGAAGTTCGTCATCCGCGTCGGCCGGGCCACCAGCTCGCCTCGGCCAGTGTCCACCGGTGTGCCTCAGGGTAGTGTGCTGAGCCCATTTCTGTTTAACCTTACCCTCGCTCCCATCATCGAGTGCATACCAAAACCTGGCCGTTTCCCTGTGCGGGCTGTTGTGTACGCGGACGACGTCGCACTCTACGTGCGTGGGCCGACGTCTGTCATCACCGAGTTGCGACGCGGACTGCAGGCGGCCCTGGATTCCGTCGCCGGTTTCCTCCGTGCCATCGGCCTGCAGCTGTCATCGACCAAGAGTGAGGCGATAATGGTGCACCCTCGCGCTGCCGCACGCCGCCACACCGGCCGCGTGCTCATCGATGGTGTTCCACTGAGCTGGGAGCCGACGGTGACCTATCTCGGTCTGACCATCGACCATCGCCTCACATGGGTCGCGGCTGTGAAACGCCTGCACGCCGCCTCTCTCCGTGTTGAACGTGCGGTTCGCCGCCTCCTCGCGCACGGGCAAGGCTGCCCTCCATCGTTCGCCGTCAGTGTTTATGGAGCGATGGAGCTCTCGCGGGTGTTCTACGCGCTGCCGCTCTGTGATGTGCGCGACTCCCCGTGGCGCGCCGTTGACCGCGACCATCGCAGGGTGCTTCGAGTGTGCCACGGCCTCCCCCGCATGTCACGAGTGGCGGAGACGCTCGCCGAAACTGGCGCCTGGCCCCCTTCACTGACGGCTGATCTCCGCGCGCTCGGCCATATTGAGCGCATCTCTCGAGCCCCCGGCACGGGCCCCATCCTGTCGCTCCTCCGGGATCTCCCTTCATCACGCGTGGGCAAGATGATGCAGCTGTTCGAGAACATCGTGGCTGAACCGCCGGCTCCACCACCAGCCCGGCCGCCTCCGAGTCTCGCCATGCCCCTGGACGTGTGTCTCGAACTGCCAGGCGTCCGCTCCAAGCACCGCACGCCGCTCTGCGCCATCCTGCAGGAGGCTGCAGCGAGGATACAGGACGACCTGGCGGGGAGAGCGCACCTTTACACGGACGGCTCGGTCCTCGAGGACGGCTCCGCGGCTGCTGCCTGCATCGCCCCGAGTCTCGGCATTGAGAACCAGTGCCGCCTGCCTAGCCGAGCATCCTCCACCACCGCTGAGCTCGTAGGCATTCATCTGGCCGCGGACGTGCTCGAGCAATCGCCGCACATCTCTCGTGCGGCGAGGGAAGAAGAGCCGAGCGGCGTAGACGTGCTTCGCATGGGCTCTGTCGACTTTCATTATTCTCTTAAGAAATTCACATCGGAGGACCGAAGTCTTTGTCGGACGACCTTCGTGAAGTCATCCGGAACCCCCTTGGGAAGTTTGAAGACCGTGAGTGCATATTATTTTGCGCTTTTGGACTTTGAAGTTCTCCGGGGTGGCGCTGCCGTGTTAAGCCTGACGCCGCCGTACGTAGCAGCGCGGAGGTAGGCGAGGCGCTCCGCCGCCTTTGCCGCCGCTCGCTTGCTACGATTACTCGGCACTCACTATGGCGCACATTGCTGGATCCCAGCCGGCCACTTCTACTTCTACCAGAGGGAGTGGAGGTGGAGTTGTTGCTACAGCCCCACCCACCCCCGGTGCTAATGTTCAAGCTGCCGCCGGGCCTTCGTCGCCAGAAACTACAGCCATGGACTTCCAAGACATTTCGGAAGATCGCCACGACGACCCTGCCACTATGGAAGAGGACCTTTCGCAAGGGACGCCATCGGAATGTCCTTATTCCAACTGGTCATTAAACCTCAAGCGAAGAACGAAGAAGAAGCTCGCCAGAGGCGAGCAAGTGTGCGTGGCAGGCAGGGTGATCTCTCCGCTATCACCCTCCTCTGCCACCGCGTTATCATCATCATCCTACGCAGCTGCAGGCGCTGGGGCATCAAAGAAGCCTTCTTTTAAGAAGAGGCGACGACTCCCCCCCCCCCTGCCACGTAGCGACTTCAAAATCATCATTCGACCCAAGAAAGGCCTTCAGGTGAAGAGTTTCAGCAACCACCAAATATCAAAAGCCGTCTCGGCCGCCTGCGGAGGGAAAGTTGACGATTCGCGTTTCATCGTGCGATTGAGACCCGGTTCCAACATCATTATTGTTAGTACCCCAGATCAGGAGGTCGCGGATATTGCGCGCAAGATCACGCGGATTGTACTGGGCGGCAACTTTTACGAAGTCAACTCTTACGTTGCGGCACCGGACGGAGTGGCCCGGGGCGTCATTCATGGAATCGACCCGGATACCCCGCCCGAGGAGCTTATGACTCACCTAAGGGTTAGGACCCAAGGCGTGGAAATCGTGCAGGCCCGCATGCTGGGAAAGACCAAGACAGCCTTGATCACGTTCAACTCTCACGTAGTTCCACGATACGTCTACTACTACGGAGGGGAGACCGAGTGCCACACCTACAAGCCCACAAAACAAATCTGCTATGTGTGCCAGCGCATGGGACACCGATCAGACGTTTGTCCTACCCCGAACATCAAAATCTGTCTCGCTTGCGGGACGCACGACCCGACGGACGGCCACGAGTGCTCGCTCAAGTGCGCCGTCTGCGGCGAAGCCCACGCCACGGGGTCTCGCGAGTGCAAGCAAAAGCTAAAAAACAAGAGCACTACCACCAAGAAGCATCCCCCACCCGGAAGGAGGAAGGAAGACGACGACAATGATGGAGGAAGGCCAAGGCGAAGCCGCCTACGGTGGTTCAGCTCGGAATCCTCGGCGAGCCGCTCGAGTTCCCGGGCCCAGTCCAGGTCAATGTCCCGGTCCCGCTCCCGGTCCCGATCCCGATCCCGGTCCCAGTCCAGGTCCAGGTCCCGATTCCGCTCGGAGTGGCCAAAGCTAGGAGAGAAGCAAGGGCAGCGGCAGCCTTCTACCTCGACATCCACGTCTAAACAGAAGAACCAAGCCAACAACAAGGTGAGCCGGAATCAGTCTAGTACCTCCTCCGCTCAAAATACCAGTGAAAAAAATAAATGCTCCCCAGAATGTACGCACATCAGGGAAGAAAATAAAAAACTCAAGGCTCAGGTTAACGACCTAAACCAACGCATGCAACGCTTAGAAGCGTTGCTAAGCAAAACCAGCAACAACACACAGGCAGGGTCGCAAAGCGGAACGATAGGCCACGAGCCCGCCATCTCCATTCCTCCCCCCTCAAGAACCACCACGCCCTCATCGCTCCCCGGTGCGGCCTCGGCAGCGGCAGTCCAGTCAAGTGTAGTCACCCTCGAACACGGTGTAGGAATAATTTAGGTGCTGACACTCGCCGCTCCCCGTAGAGAGAACGCGCGGGCAGATTGTGTTCGCAGATGACCTTGAATCGGCGGTAGTTTTCGCCGCAAGGGTACAGATGGCGCTGTAGTATGGGAGCCCAGGGGCCCGCGCTGCCCGCTCGGGTGCGTTCAGAAATTTTCACGCCACGCGCGGGGTGAATACACGTGGTATAGGTGCAGAAGTGTACTTGCTGAAACTCGTGTGTGTGTGTGTGTGTGTGTGAAGGCTTCTCCGGATTCTCGAAAAGTGTTTGGTTGTGCCTGTCAGTCCTGTGAGTGCATTGTTCGGCTGATTGGTATTCTGCTGGGATTCACTCAACGTATACCACGCCACGTCATGTGACGCCGAGTGCAATTAGTTGCGCTCAGGCTTGCTGCGCTTCAAAATGGGCAAGAAGTGCTTTGTACCGAATTGCAAGTCGGGGTATCGGACATGCACGGAGCGTGTGTCGCTTTTCAAGGCTCCGCGTGAACCCGAACGTTTAGAAAAGTGGCGACGGGCGATTCCGAGAGCAGACAGAGTTTTGCAGCCTACCGACCACGTGTGCGCGAAGCACTTCCCGAATGAAGTGATCTCTGCAACATATCACGCGGAATACAAGGGGAACGTCCTTCTGCACGCACAAAAAAAGCCGGTGTTCTCACCCGACGCTGTGCCTAGCATTTTCCCGAATTGCCCAGGATACTTGACTGTGCAGCAAAAAACGAGAAAACCTCCGCGGAAACGGCAGGCTCTGCCGCCGACTTCTCAGAAGCCTAAGAAGCAAGGACAGCCATAAGCGTCGAATGCTTCTGAAGAGCTACACCTGGCCGTTGAAAATACACCAAGTTTATTGCTGGTTGACACAACGAGTTCAAAATATTCTGATGCCGAATCAACAGACGCGCCTTGTAAGAGGCCACGCTTGGATTTCAGCAGCGTCGCGCCCCCTCCACGTGAAGAAAAGGATCCTTTTCAACACGATACTGACACATTGAGTGGCACATGCACTGCCGACGCACCTAGTCACACAGCTGAAAAGGTAATTTCCTGTTTTAAATTCAGGTGGCATTCCTCCAGCCGCTTCACCTAAGCTCACTAGGCGCAACAAATCATGATATTGTTCTACAATACCTGCTGAGCGGAAATTATCGTAAATACGATACGGTTGCTGCAGCCGTGTTTTCTTCCCTTCAGTATATTTATTTGATTATAATTAATTAGCCAGGATCTCATTGGACATCTAAGAGCACAGTGTGCTAGTAATCGCATAAGCTTTGCTCACTATTAGGTGCCATCCGGAAAGTGCACATTCATTTATTTAATTTCAGCGCCGTTCAGGCGTTAAAGAAGAGGTTGGTAACAGGAAAATTTTAGATTAATAAGAAATAATAAAATAGTAAGAAACATATAACACCGACTTGTTAAGAGAAGTAATGACATAATATAGATGACGTAAACGAAACTTTGGCTTAGTTCGGACGGCAGAAACATTCCTAATTCTATCATTTCTTTTCATTCAGCAACAAGTTTCTTCCTCATCTCAAAAAACTATATGCCTTTTTCGGCGCCTCAACCCGGAGTATCGCCTTCTGGATGCCGCCGTAATGACACCTACGTTAAGCGCGTGGGTCAGTGCCCCTTGAAAGACCATGCCGCTGCCTTTCAGCCACCCCCACACATTGCACCGCAGACTCCTCGCCGCCACCTTAACTATTTCAAAATTACTCGACCTATTGCTTGACCGGCCGTTCTAATGCCTCAAAAACATGCCGCCAACGACTCCCCTGAATACCTCCTAACCTTTCACGTCCCCAACACGCTCCCAAGCCCCCGTATTTCTTAAAAGAATTCATTTTTCTCTTTCTTTTTCTTCCACCCCCCCCCCCTTTGTTGTGTCTTGGTACGGCCATGGCTCCCCCCTGCTTTTTTTTTTTCCTTTTTCCCCCTTTTTCTGCTTCTATTTCTTTTCTTTCCTCCCCGCGTGCCCACTCTCACGCTCTTGTCCCTTCGTCTTGAGAATGAGGCTCACAGACGTCGGACAACGCCTGTTCCCTCTTGTAATCTCTCTCTTTAAAACCAGCCGCCAGCGACAACACCCGCACGTGACGTCACTGCACTAACCCTTTAAAACTAACACGCCGAGGATGACGAGGCCGCCTTTGACGAAGATAGGTCCACCTATCGAAACGTTGGCCAGCCTGTCTGAGGCACTTCAACCCTGTTTTAAAAAAGTTTATACCACGGAGCAAGAGAGAAGTCATGGACCAACGCAAGAGCAGCGACCCACCGAGTCCCTGTTCCTCCAGGACGGAGGACAGCAAATGACAATTTCCGCTCTGTCAGGCTGTGCTTCCAGCCTTAAACTCCCAAGTGAAGCCTGGGCAGTCCAAGTTTCTGACAGATTTGGGGTTAAATCTGTTGTTTTCAGTGAGCTAGAATTGCCGAAAGAGAGTAACCAGGCGCCTTTTCATAGAAAAGTACTAGAAGTAACCACATCACATAATGACTCCTTGTCAGTGAAATGTTTTGTTTATGGCCGTTTTGTTAACGTACAGACCATAAGTTCTGGTTTGCCCATGAATTCCCTAGCTGATATAGAGTGTGCAGTACGGGTCTTTCATGAAATGCATGTGTGTGCAGGTGGTCCCAGTGGTGAAATGTACAATAATATACGCCCCGAGTGCGCATATATTGACAAATGTGGAACCTGGCGGCACAACCGTTGCCTACTAGTGACAGAGAGTACAAGTTGCAATGCATGTGCTAAGTTAAAAGATGTACTTCGTATTCATGCTGCACGAAAGAAAAAGAATTCTCAACTGAAACACATTCGCATTCCGGCCAGTCCATCGAAAAAAACACGCATTGAAATGTTGCGGCGCGCCAGGATTGCCTGCTACAAGTCAAAAGTGCGGCTTCAAAAACAAAAACATAATCTTGAACAAGAATTGGCTAACTGCAAATCAAAACTACTAGAAATCAGTAATGAAACGCTCGAACGCCTTTCCAGAGAAGCAAACCTTCCTGAAGCGCAAAAGCTGGTGTTGAAAGAGTGTGTAGCTGCAGGCAAAGCTCGCTCAAAAAACGGTAGAAGATACTCAGATGACTGGATCTTGCTCTGCCTTCTCCTCCATATTAGGTCACCTGGAGGATACAGATTCTTGATGGAGAGTGAAATTCTCGCCTTGCCTTCAGTACGAACAATACACCGCTACATCTCATTGGTGGGCTTTAAAACAGGCTTTGATAGTAAGTTCTTCATAGCCTTAAAAAACAAACTTGAAAAGAAAGATGACTTCAAGCGGCACGGTATTATCATCTTTGATGAGATGCAAGTCCGTAAAAGTAAGGCTGTCAACTCAAAGACAATGACCTACGTCGGTCTGGCATCAGAGACGGAAAACAGTACCGAGCTTGCAGACCATGCTCTTGTTTTTATGTTCTGCCCTTTTGGTGAAAGTTATGCTCAGCCAATAGGTGTTTTTGCAGCAAAAGGTGCCACGAGGGGTACTATTCTTGCACAGTTGCTCCTTCAGGCAATTTTACTTATGGAGGAAGCTGGAGCAAAAATTCATGGGTTTGTTTGTGATGGAGCTTCGACAAACAGGACTATGTGGCGAACACTGGGTATAAGTGGGTCACTAGAAGCCTGCCGGAACTCCTTCACACATCCAAGCGACCCCACACGAAAAGTTTTTGCATTTTCTGATGCTCCACACCTCTTTAAATGCATCAGGAACCGTCTTTTGCAACAAAGGTACCTGAAAAAGGAGGGACGTTGGATTAGGTGGGAGGACTATGCAGCAGTTTATAAAGAAGACCAAGCGAATGTTGGAGCTTTGAAGGTGTGTCCAAAAATAACACATTCCCACATTTATCCAAGCAACTGTGAAAAGATGCGGGTAAAGCTTGCCACGCAAGTGTTCAGTCGCTCGATGGCAGCAGGTATTGAATTTTACAGAAACCGTGGTGTGCGCAGTCTGGGAGACACTGAAGCCACGCAAGAATTCACATTGTTTCTTAATAATCTTTTCGATGCCTTGAACCGGCGGTTTCCTCATGAAGGTGTCACAAAGCAGGGCTCTGACCTAGGCATTCTGTCACGTGGGGTAGAATGGTTGGATAACTGGGAAAAAGAGCTGCAGAGTGGAAATATCACGAAAGATATGTTCCTGACAAAAAGCACTTCTGAAGGGATCCGAGTTACCTTGAGATCAACTAAAGAGCTTTGTGAGGTTCTTTTGCATCAGTACGAGTTCAGATACGTTCTTACAAATAAAATGAATCAAGATCCGATCGAAAGATTCTTTGGCAAGATAAGACTTGCTGGAAGCCAGAATGACCATCCTTCAATGCCAACATTTATGCAACTGTACAATACAATGTCCATTTACAGCCTTCTGAGGCCTCCCAAGTTTGGCAATTGCTGCGTGGTCGATGAGAAGCCATTACTAGACGCATCAGACTTCAGAGCCCTGATCGAACTAGGCAGTGCAAGCAACTCTTCGCCTGGCTTCATTGATCAGCTAAAAGAAAAGCTTGATAAACTGATTCTTGTTGAGGACTGGGAATGTGAGGATGTTATCACAGTAAACGGAAAGGATGCAGCGCAAGTCGTTGACTGCATACTTTACTATGTGGTTGGATTCTTGAGCCGAAAGTTGATGAAAGCCACCACGTGCGATTGTTGCCGGTCTGCTTTTACCATTCCGCAAAACAGCTCTGCTGAAGCATCCCTGACCAACACAAAGAGCAGGGGTGGACTGTTGCACCCCAACGCGAATCTCTTTGAGCTGTTGAGAGTAGCTGAGGAGCACTTTGCAAAAAATGCCGACAGTCAGTCTGTATACTGGGAAACGGTGGAGCATGTGCTTGACACAAAGACCTTGACTTTTCCATGTGCTCAGCACAAAGAAGAGGTCATTGCACAAATTCTGCACTATTTCTTAACCATGAGAATGAGGCAGCACTGCAAAGCTGCAACCATGAACTTGAAAAAACAAGCTCAAGAGAAAAAAAAGCTTGCGAAACTTTGTTCATCCTGAATCGTGTTGCCAAGTTTACAGAATGTACTAATTTTGTTAGATTTTTTGTGAATGTATGTATTAAACAGTTTGTGCCATGCAATGTATAGTTTTGTAACAGAATAAATTATATGTTCAGCCCCCCTTTCAGCATGCCATTCCTAATATTCTACACAAATGTAAGAGCACTGTACACACCACCAGACCTACTTCAGGTCGGACATTTTTTTTTCTAATATAAGAGCGCGCATTGTTCTCTTGAAATGACAGAGTAGAATAGAAAAATTATGCCCATTCATGGGCAACTAGCGCAAGATATACTGCTTTGAGAGTTGCGATGGATTTAGCCGTGTGACATGCCCTTCATCAAGCTGTACTGCACACGGCTTGCAGTACTGGCGCAAAGTATAACCGCCATCGCCTTAACACTGAGCAGAAGCCTGCGTAGGGGTCGCGTGTCGAGCGAAGTTTGTAACCAAGTACATGTGTAAGCTAGAGGTGCAATGGTTCAAGGTGCTTTGAGGACGTTTATTTTGTAAAGAGGAAGATGAGCAGCGGCGGCAGCCGCACCGCCAGCGCACAGCGCGAGATTGCTGGGTTGACGACCGAAGCTCGGAACGGCATTTTGGCTAGCTGTCCTTACGCTATTTCCCCGAAAATCCGGCTACAATTTATTTATTTTTGCTTTAATTAGCTAACATTGGCGGGCGCAACTAGAAAATACGATTGATACACTGGCTTCAACGTATGCTAGATACCAGATCTATAATAAAAACGTCGTCGAGAAATCAGTTGCACATTCATTTAGATAATCAGTCTTGTTACTGCAGAATCCCGGTGTATTCATGCCTGTGCATACTTTTCTATATACCCCGATATCGAGCTCGACAAACGAGCAACGCTTAGCATCGATAACCTACGCAGCGCAAATCCGAGAGCCTCCACCTACTAGCGCCACCTGTCGCCGGGAAACGGAAACAGCGCCGGCGGCGAACACAACCAGGACGGTGCGCCGGCCGCAGTGTCAACACCTAAATTATTCTTACACCGTGCCCTCGAAGGTATTTATGCTACGATACAACAGATGCTTCACCAGATGGGCGAATTAAACAATAAAGTCACGGAGAACACACTAAGCCATGAAGACCTTGAAAGAAGAATACGCAAGGTTGAGTTTGGCTCGCGCAAGCGGGTCGACGACGAGATCAGCAACCCACGCATCAAGGCGTACAGGCGCATAAATAACACGGGTGACGTCAGGGACGCCGACAACTGCGACGGTGGTGGCATGAACGTCAGCAATGGCTAACACCACACGCAGCGCGCCCGAACACCTCGAGATCTGGCAGTGGAATTGTCGCTCTTTCAACAAGAAGGCAAGTTCACTCCAACTCTTCATCCAAAATCACCTATACCCCCCCGGACGTCATATGCCTTCAGGAGGTCGGGAACCAGCCGATCAGGCTACGGGGTTACTACGTAATTAAACACGCGGGATCACCGAAAGTCGCGGTTTTAGTGCACAAAACGGTGACGGCCGTGGGACAACATTATCAACATCATGACATTAATCACCTGCTAGTGGAAGTCCTCCCGCAGAAGAGGGGTAGACGTAGCACTTTCATCCTGAATTTGTACAGTCCACCGAGGGCTCAGAAAGACGACTTCCGCTACATCATTTACGACAGCGTGAGAGCCGCTGGCTGCAACCAGCTGGTAGTTGTGGGAGACATGAACCCTAGACACACGACTTGGGGCTACCAACAAGACACGCAAAAGGGAAGGTCGCTTCTCGATGCGGTTGACCAAATGGGCCTCGAATTGATAACCAACCTCCTCCAACCAACCCGAGTAGGCAACAGTGTAAGTCGAGACACGTTTCCGGACCTGTCATTTGTCAAAAACGTAAGGGAATACTCATGGGCGCACCTGGGCGAAACATTGGGCAGCGATCACTATATCCTCAGCATCTCGGTATCCACGCCGAAACTCAAGAGAACAATTGGCGAAATTAGGCTTACGGACTGGGAGGCATTCCGGCAGTACCCCCCGCCCGAAAACGGTATAACAGACATAGCGGAATGGATGCAGCACCTCCGGGACGCCCACATCCAAACCACTAAAACCATCCAGCGCACGGTCGAGACGCCCGAAGTCGACCGCCGGCTCTTACACCTGTGGGAAGCCCGTGAGGGCCTCCTCAAACGGTGGAAGCGACAGCGGTTAAACCGGAAGCTACGTCTTCGAATCGAGAAAATAACAGACGAAGCCAGAAATTACGCTAACGAGCTGACGCAGCAAAATTGGGTACAGTTTTGCACCTCGCTCAAGGGTACCCTGAGTACGGCGCACACGTGGGCCATCCTACGCTGCCTGATCGAGCCCGACAAGGCGAAATCGACAACTAGTCGGACGCTTCTAGAAATCGCTCACAAGTTCCCCGGAAACGACCAGGATTTGATTGACACCCTAAAAACCAGATACCTGGGTAGCGACCCCATACAACCCTGCCTCCTAAAATATGAAGGAGAACCAAGACCAGAACTGGACGCTCCCATCACGGAGGAAGAGGTGTATGCCGCGGCACGAGCCTCACAGCGCAACACAGCTCCCGGAGTTGACAAAATCACCAATGCCATGATTAGAAACCTGAGCCCGATGCACATCCAGGACTTGACTGAATACCTAAACGAGGAACTCTGGAGCAAGGGCCACGTACCAAACGAGTGGAAACACGCGGAAATCGTGACCATTCCCAAACCCGGCAAGAAGCCCGCGATCGACGCCCTGCGTCCCATCTCGTTGACTTCGTGCCTCGGCAAGCTGTACGAGAGGGTCATCGAAACCCGCCTCCAACATTACATAGAGGACGGTGACCTCTTCCCGCACACCATGCTTGGCTTCAGGCCGGGACTTTCGGCTCAAGATGCGTTCCTAATCCTAAGGGAAGAAGTTCTCAAGGGCATCCCGAAGGGAGGAGAACACCTCCTGCTCGCACTCGACCTAAAAGGGGCCTTCGATAACATCTCCCACGAGGCCATTCTCAGGGGACTGAACGACATCAGCTGCGGGGAGAGCATCTTTAATTACGTTAAATCGTTCCTGACGGGCCGGACGGCAACCATCGGAATAGGCAAGACTCGATCGGATACGATCGACGTGCCGAACAAAGGAACACCGCAGGGGGCGATAATCTCCCCGATTCTCTTCAATGTCGCGATGCTAGCGCTGACCAAAGAGCTGCGGAAGATCCCCGAACTAGGTTACGCCCTGTACGCAGACGACATCACGCTCTGGGCAACCAAGGGCTCTCTAGCGCAAAAAGAGGCGACCCTTCAAGAGGCCGCGACGGCCGTGGAGAGATTTGCGGCAGCGAGCGGGATGCGTTGTGCGCCCGAAAAGTCCGAGGTGATCCGGGTGCACGGAGGAGGAATCTACAAGTCCCCCGGCCCTATCGACCTCTATCTTGAGGGCCAGAAGATAACGGAGGGCAATAAGACTAGGATTCTGGGTTTTTGGATCCAGAGGAACCTGAAAGCCTCCCACACCATCCAAACCCTAAGGTCGGCCACCAACCAGATCTCGCGGATTATAAAACGAATTACAAGAAGCCGCAAGGGCATGCGAGAAGAGGACACGATTCGCCTCGTCCAGGCTCTGGTGATCAGCAGAATAACGTATAGCATGCCGTATCACTATCACTCGCTAAACAAACGCGACCAAGAACAAGTCGATGCCATCATCAGAGGCGCTTACAAACGGCCCTGGGTCTCCCTGTCACCACCTCAAACGAGAAGTTAGCGGCCCTCGGGATCCACAACACCTTCGCTGAGCTGTCGGACGCGGTTATGGCTTCGCAAAAGGCCAGACTACAGAACACGGCGGCGGGCAGAGCCATCCTCCACCGGACCGGAACGGCAACGGAGCTCCGTGCCCTCGATGGGCAACGATCACTCCCGCCTGAGGTCAGAGGCAAGATCAAGGCGAATCCGATACCGAAGCACATGAGTCATGAACTCCATAAAGGACGACGCAAGGCTCGCGTCGACAGACAGCGCCGACAATTCAAGGGTGACCCGTACGTGACGTACGTGGACGTGGCGGCGTACCCTGTGGGGGGCCTCTTCGCGGTAGCCGCCGTGAACGGGAGAGACAACTCCTTGACTCTCGCGGCCTCCGTGAGGGCAGAGACCCCAGCTGCGGCTGAGACCATAGCCGCGGCGCTGGTAATAAAGCAGGAAGACAGGGTAGGCAGGGAAGTCCATGTCGTTACCGACTCGCAACAGGCCTGCCGTAACTTTACGAACGGACGAACACCGCTGCTGGCGGCTCAGATTCTAGGTCCGAGGCTTCAAGAATACCATCATATCACGTGGACGCCGGGTCACGCGGGTCTGGAGGGGAACGAAAGGGCGAACGCCCTAGCTCGAGCGCTAATCAACCGAGCGGGGCAAGACCAATCGTCTCATCAGTCCCCACCCTTTACCTTCATGCCCCTGCCATCCAGTTATTGCGACCGACTGGAGATCCAGCGACTCAACCGCAGGATTTATCCCCCGCCTCACAAAAAGCTCAGCACTGAAGATGCCGTAGCTCTCCGACTTATACAGACCAACACATTTCCAAACCTACACAGATACAGTAAAATGTTCCCACATACATATCGCGGCATCTGCCCCTGGTGCGGCCACACACGCCCTACACTCTTTCACATCTCGTGGGGGTGCGAGGGCAAACCTCAACACTTAATGACGCCTAGCACGTCATTTGAGCGGTGGGAGGTACAGCTGACCGGCGATACCCTGGCGGGACAAGAAGCTCTCGTCCAGCAAGTACGTCGAGCAGCCACGGCCAGTGGAGTCCTGGAATGAGGACCCCACCCACTCGACCTCAAGAGCAACCACCCCGGTGGTCAATAAATGTTTTCTCTCTCTCTCTCTCTCTCTCTCTCTCTCGTGCGGCGATATTCACCGATTCGAGGCCCGCGCTACAGCAGCTGCTCCTTGAGGAACGCGCCCCACTGCTCGCCCAGCGTGTCGCGTGCAGGCTCCACGCTTTGCAGCAACGGGGACTCGATCTTCGCCTACAGTGGGTGCCTTCACTGGTGGCACTGGTTGGCAGCAGCGATTTAAGAGTCGCTACAGCATCGTCGGAAAGACCCTTTTGGGCGAAAGCGAGGCGATTAGCACGTCACATAGAGAAGTGGTTGTCCGAAGAGTGGTCAAATATTTCCGACAGCTTTTCGCCGTCGCAGATATTCAACGCAGATGAGAGGGCACTGTTTTGGCAAATGCTTCCAAACAAGTCTCTGCATCTGAAGGGCACTGCATGCCACGGTGGAAAGAACAGCAAAGTTCGCGTATCAATTTTGCTTGCTGCAAATATGGATGGGTCATGCAAACGGGGCCGTTCGTTATCGGAAAGAGCAGGTCACCAAGCTGCTTTAACCCATATATGCCTAGTGTCCTATATGTAGGACACTGAAATTTTTCAAATAACTCGAAAATTTTTTTTTGTCAAAAAGCTAGCGCCCCCTAGGGGGTGTTTCTGAGGCTATGGCCTTCTCGCATGCAAGTCTTGGTTAGCGTGGGAGCACAGCTCGCCACGTGCTTGCAGTTTCAAAATCGGCGTTCCGCGTGAGCTTCGACGAACGCCATGCCGAGAAAGAAAATGTAAGTAATATAAATTGAAATGATTTTTGATGTTTTCGAGATTTTTGTCAGTTATTCCTGAGTAATTGAATATGCTGTGAAAACAATGTCAATGTGGTATAGGCAGCGTTTTTTTGTTTACGATCTGTCAAACAGCGGTGTCCTATATGTAGGACGCTAGGCAGATCGGGGGTCGCTGTTGTGTCACTCTGGAACGCGCGATGCGTCGCGCGCGTAGCGTTGAAGTAGCATAGTAAAATACATATGGACGTATGGCAGAAACTTTTTTTTTTTCAATTGCAGTCAGAAGATTCCCTGCAGTTCATTTTACCGCAGAAGAGATCCGCAAACGCTCAACGACATTCTAAACCAGATTGACGCTGGGGAAGATGTACCGTCTACGGTGGCCATTCTTCCGCCCGAAAATCACGCGGCAGCAGTGACAGATGAAGAAAGCGGTGATGAAGAATGCACCAGCATGGACCATCTGCCGGGGAGCACTCTTCGTGCTGAAGTTCTGGACACTTGTTCAGAGTCAAGTGAGGACGAGAACGACCAGGAGCCACCAGCTAAGCAACAGAAACGACGTGTCAAGTGGGATAAACGCGATTTGAACGCGAGTTTCCCAACTCGCCACTCGTGTGATTGACTCCGCTGAAGGAGCACCGCTAACTCCAGTAGAGGCATTTGAAAAATTTTTCGATGATGAAGTCATCAACCTGCTTGTTGCAAACACCAACACCTATGCACAACAGAAGAATCGGTTGTTGAACGTGAACGCAGGTGAGATTAGATGTTTTCTCGGCATTCTGCTTCTCAGTGGCTATGTGCCGGTTCCAAGGCGTCGCATGTTGTGGGAAAACTCACGTGATTCTCATAATGAACTCGTCGCGAACTCTATGAGGCGGGACCGATTTGAAGCCATTTTCACCAACCTACATGTGGCGGACAACAACAACCTAGCGCAAGAAGACAAATTCACAAAACTGCGACCACTGTTTAGGCTCTTGAATGAACGGTTTCTGTTGTATGCTCCATTACTAGACTGCTTCAGCATTGATGAAAGCATGTGCGAGTACTTCGGAAAGCATGGATGCAAGCAGTTTATGAAAGGGAAACCAATCCGATTTGGCTATAAATTGTGGTGCATTTGCACCCCATTGGGCTATTTGCTTTCTGTTGAGCCCTACCAAGGGAGGTATGGCGTCAATGTGGATGATAAAAACAAGCTTGGTCTAGGAGGATCTGTTGTTACAGAAATGGTGTCCAGGTTGAAAGAAAGGCTTGATTACTGTTTTCATGTGTTCTTTGACAACTTCTTTTCAAGTCTCAAACTTGTTAGAATGCTTTCGTCAATGGGTGTCAAGTGCACAGGCACCGTGCGGGATAACCGAATAGAAAACTGTCCCATCCTGACACAGAAAGAAATGAAAAGCAAGAATCGAGGCTTCTACGATTACAAAGTCGACGCTGAATCTGAAATTATTATATGTCGCTGGAAGGACAACAGCACAGTGACCGTCGTCTCAAATGCTCACGGGGTCGAGCCAACACAAATGGTGAAAAGATATTCGAGAGAAAACAAGTCCAAAGACACGGTGGAGCAGCCGTTCTTGATTTCGAGCTATAATGGCAACATGGGAGGAGTTGACAGACTAGACCAAAATATTTCAAAGTACCGCACAGCCATTCGAGGAAAGAAGTGGTATTCTTCACTCCTGACATATCTGGTTGATGCATGTGTGAATAATGCATTCCAGTTGTACAGAATTGGAACGACCAAAACAGAGCTCCTCACATTTCGAAGGACGATAGCGATGTCGTATATGAAGAGTTATGGCACCAAGCCATTGCGTGGAAAAAGCCGGCAATCTTTACTGGAAGCCCAAAGCCGATTTGACCGCATTGACCACAGAGTGATTCCTCAAGAGAAGCAAACAAGGTGTGCTCATTGCCATGAGAAGACCACAACACGTTGTGAAAAATGCGACATCGGAGTCCATGTGAAATGCTTCAAATTGTACCACTTAAAGGAGTAGTATATGTGCCTAGTGTCCTATATGTAGGACGGCTACAAAAACGCAGTTCGAAATTTTTTTTTGAATAAAAGGTTGATTCTACTTTCTGAGGTACCAGAAGCAATTATTACGGGAAAATAAATCACTTTTCTTAATTTCCCCAAGTTCAGGCATATATGGGTTAAGATCGCGAAAGGCCTCCCGGTTCGATACGCGTTCAATAAGAAAGCTTGGATGACAAGCGACTTTTTCGTTGAGTGGCTACAGGCGTGGGATGCCGAACTGGAGAAGTCTGGTCGCAAAGTTTGTCTTCTTAACTGTTTGGCCCATCATGCTGTCTGCCCATTAAAGCAGATACCCTTCAAGTTTCTGCCGCCAAACCCAATGGCAAAACTTCACCCTCTCGATCAAGGCATTGTGAAAGCATTTAAGGTTGGGTACAGACGAGACTGGTGCAGAGGCTCCTGATCAACCTTCGATTAGTAATCGAACTCAAGGTGAACCTCCTCGGAGCCATTCAAATGCTGGCTGGTGCTTGGAACGACGTGAAGAAAAGCACAATTGTGAACTGCTTCCGCAAAGCGGACTTTGTGGTAGCTGCAGACGACGGATGTTTTGACAGTGAAGACGATGACACTGGATGCCTGGACAGTGAATTTCGTGAGCTCGGCATTCCCAGGCGCCATCCCAGGCAACGTTACAGCACGCAACTTCGTCAGCACTGACGACGGCGTGCAAGCTGTAGCGGATCGCGCTGATGCGGAAATTGTGGCTGACGCATGGCTGACGAGGACGCAGACTTGAGCAGCGGCGAAGGTACCGACGACCATGCGCGGCAGCTTAACTTGCATCAGCTTTCAGCGTCATTCGCCGCTGTTGTGGCACAATGGAAGGAGTTGGCCTTTCTCATTTAGACACTGTCAACAAGCTTGAGGACAGCTTAATGAACTTGATGGTGCAGAAGAAAAAGCAAGCAAAAGTCACAGATCTCTTTCTTCCGAAATAAAGTGCTCTGGTCATCGTGCTGTGTTTTTGTTTTTTTACGCGCCTTGAAGGCACAGATCGGCAAGTTCCCGTTAGTCACATCGCGAAACTGCCTTGAGATGTGTGTAGTTGTTAGAGAAGCTTTTGACATGCGTATTTTATTTTTTGAATTATCGATATATCGAACTATTTCGCTATCCCTTTCGAGTTAGATATATCCGGGATCGACTGTATTACATTTGAGGGAAGCATTGTCCCCAGGAAAGTCCTCTATCATCAAGCTATGTTCCAATGTTTGCCCCACCACCCCAAGCACAGCTCTGTTACTTATGCCTGATGTATGATCATCGTGCTGACAACTGCCCCACCAAATCAACTATTATCAGATGTCCTGACTGCACGGGACAACTCAAGCAAGCAGGAGAACACCAATGCTTTTTCCTCTGCCTGCACTGCAGTGGAGATCATAGGACCAACGACCCCAGCTGCCAAATTAAAAGGCAGAAAGACCATAACAAGACAGAACGAACCTACTTACAATGCATCAACCAGCAGCAGCCTCCACTTGGTTCCAGTGTCCCCAACACCGCAACCTCGACTGATTACCATCGCGAATACCCTGCATTATTATCGCACAGACAGCAACTGCAAACAACACAGACGCAACAGCCCCAGAAGAAGCAACAAGACACGCGGCCTAACACACTGCTGTCACAGCCGACGACTTCGGCAAGCGCTACACCGAACGTGCAACGACTGGCCTCGAGCAAGCCCTGCGCACACCCCACAGTCTGAGAGAATCGACACACCCCAAGGTGCCTGTTAAGCCAAGCACTCCTATCATCCCGCAATCCCCATCCTTCAATACCCTAACACCACAAGCACATTCTCCTACTCCAATTTACAAAGCCCCACAATAACAGCAACACGTACTACACGCGCATTCCCACAAGACACCTCCAACGCAAGAGTTGCCTAACAAATCAGAGACCCTGTTAGAACGCTTTGAAAACATAGAAAAGAAACTCGATCGCCTCACCGACATTGTCGAAAAACTTGCGTCAGCCTATGAACGTCACGAAATGCCAAACCATGCTTAGCGCCTTCTTCCGGATGAAGATCTTGGCTACGAAGACATGGACCACATGTCTCATTCGCAAAAGAGACAACTTCCTGATGACCCAATTGATACCTCCAGCACCCAGTCTAAGACCACAAAGGTCGCTAATCCATGGCAGAAGTAAGGCACAGAAACTTTTGCGTTTGGCAGTGGAACTGCCGTGGTTTTAGTAACAAAAAAGCAATAATGATGCAATACTTCGTAAAATCGAAAAACCCACTACATGTGTTATTTCTGCAAGAAACATAAAGAACAGAACATCCCAGGATACACAGCTACACACTCAGCGCACAATGAACACGACCAACCTTTAATTTCGATGTACATAAAACATAACTTTAAACACTACACGGAAATAGCACCAGACTGTTTCCAAAGTGTGCCTTTATAACTACAATATACCCAGACAACTCACAACGATCTGCCAAGCTGTACAACGTCTACAATCCACGAAAATACACATACAACCTTAGTCACATTTTCAAGCACGCTAAAAAAGATGAGAAGACACATGACATTTACATCATGGGAGACTTCAATGCACCCAACACATCATGGGGATACAAGGCGAACACGAAAATGGGCAGGTTGCTGGAAGACAACATAAACAAATTTCAGTACACAGATCTCAACACTCCGGGGGTAACAACTCGCTCAGGGGCGGGAAATTAAGTTCCTACTACACCGCACCTCGCGTTGCACAAAGGTAAATTTGCTACGAGCTGAGAGAACAGCCACAAAAACCTAACTAGCGACCACGACATAATAGACATCACTATACACATGACGCCTCGAAAGTGCCGCACTACTGTCACCTTCACAAATTGGGACAAATTCCGGTAACTGAGGCAGAATATCACTCACACAGAGCATGACTTATACACGTAGGCTAAAGGCCTGATAGAAACTAAGACAGCAGTTGCAGACACACACACAACTTCAGCGCCAGCCTGGCCCGCACCTCACACACGTCTGGAAAAAAACGCAAAATGCTATTGAGAGCCTTATCCAAGCACCCGCAAAACAATTAGCTTCGTGAAAAGGTAGATGATATAACTATTCAAGCGATCAATCATGCCCGGGCGCTCGAACAGACAGAATGGAACCAAATTTGCAATAGCATCCAGAATACGTTAGACAAAAAACACACGTGGCATTTTTTTCATGCCCTTTTCGGTGCAAAGAAACAAATAACCCCTACCATACAGAAACACGCCACTACACAAGCTATAAACAAAACATTTGATGAACTTCGGACCCTTGACATACCTGCGGCACATCATTCACTGTACACAGACTATGCGGGCCCCCTAAACGACAACATCGATGCCGTCTTCACTATGGCAGAACTAAACATAGCATTGTTGCAAAACCATAGGGTGACGGCGCCGGGTCCTGACGGCATCACATATACTCTTCTGCGTAATCTGCCCGACGGAGATAAAGAAATGCTTCTCACGCACATAAATGAACATTGGAACAGATGAATGGAGATCATCACACATTACCATGATCTCAAAATCAGGGAATAAAGCCACGCTTTGCAACCTCAGGCCAATATCCTTAACATCATGTATGGGCAAAACAATGGAACAGCTTGCATCAAACAGACTAGAAGACCGTTTGGATAACACGAAAAATTTTCCGCACCAGCTCATAGGCTATTGCAAGGACATTTCCTCACAGGACTTATTTCCCATATTACAGAACACACTCCTGCAGCCAAAGACTGCACAGACCCAAGCCCTTCTCGCAATAGATATAAAAAAGGCATTCCATAATGTTACACACGATCACATACTCAAGTCGGTTCACGACAGTGGATGCGGTGCCAACGTGTACAATTACATACGCAGTTTCCTCAAAGGCAGGACAGCATGCTTCAAGGCAGTGCAGTCTCTTTCCTTCCGCATCAATATTTCCTGTTGGACACTTCAAGGATCAATTATACCTCCCACCCTCTTTAATCTTTGCATGACAGCGCTATCAAGGCAGCTATCCACAATCCCTAACTTTCACCACACTTTCTACGCCGACGATATTACCCTATGGTGCGAAACCAGATCTCCAGGTAACGTCGAAACAACCCTCCAGGAAGGCGTCGCCACCGTAGTTAACCACTTACACAAAGCCGGACTCCAACCATCAGCAGAAAAGTCGGAACTTCTCCTCATGAATCGAACACAATACCAAAAGAAAACAAATGCCCTGATAGAACTCACCTTATTAGGCAAGCAGATACCAAAGGTTACATCGTGCCAAATACTTGAATTTATCATAAATCACAAGAATGCTAATTCTAATGTTATACAATATCAAAAAGACTGCCAAAATCTCACACACCTAATGCGAAGGATCATTAGCAAAAAACACGGAGTGAGAGAAGAACAAGCAACACAGCTCGTGACTGCACTTTTGCAGAACTAACACAACAACACCGAGACAGACAAGTAGCACGCTTGTCTTGTACGGAGCAAGGATGCGACATCTTGAAACGAGCAGGGATCGCCCCTATCCTGTTGACACCAGTTAAACAAAGCCCTCCGCTATCACGCAACAATACATTTACAAATAAACCAAAAAATTGACGCCACACCTACAAGACGGTCGACGTCAAGCGCAAGCAAAACATCACCACATAGACCAGAAATGCATCACGATATACACGGACGCCACAAGCTCGACATGGGATCATACGCGTATGTAATACATACACTTGGACAGACAGCACCGATCATCCAAACAGCTGCGCCATTTTCCAACCCTCCCAACAAAGCCACTCTGGAAACTCAGGCGATAATATATGCCATACAAGAAGCCTCTCTACTGACTAAGCACCAGTCCAGTACCATCAAACATCAACCTTTATACCGACTCCAGCAAAGCCATTCGCAACATACCACACCGACTGTAGCAAAACACACCTGCATGACATCTTAATAGAGTCCTGTAACCGCAAACCGAACATTACAAACACCCTGCGTTGGGTGCCTGGTCATGCTGGGATCGAGGGAAATCACATTCGGTGGGTGAACAACAGGCCTTAGCGGGGCAAGCGCTCTACTTTACTGGGCCTTAGTGCAGGCCTTAAATAAAGTTTTTTCCTCCTCCTCCTTCTAATGTTTGCCTCAATGCAAACAAGGTGGTCTATTGCTGACCTACCTTCCCTGAAACCACATTAAAGGGGATCAAGCAGACGGTTGCTTTGCAGGAAATAGATTAGAAGCCGATTTACCATTTTTTCATATAACTTACATTTACAGCTTGTTAGTGCTACTGGCCTATAATTGCTGGCTATACGGGGTCTTTGCCTTGCTTATGAATTGGGATGACAAATGCTTCTTTCCACGAGGATGGAATGTGTCCAGATACCCACATGGTGTTGTAAAGAGACAAAAGTGTGTTCAGTGTTTCTGGGTGCATATTCTTGATCACTGCATACACTATGCGGTCACCACCTGGTGCTGAGTTGCTGCAGGAACTGAGAGAAGCCTTGAGTTCAACGAGACTAAGCGGACGGTTGTAAGGTTTATTGTCTGCACCCTTTCGTTCAAGGCGCTCTCCCTCTATGCGTTCCTTGAACTTTAGGAAAGTTGGCGCATAGTGTGATGCACTAGAAATATTTTGAAAATGCTTACCCAGGAAGTTTGCCTGATCTTTCATTATTAAAGGAAGCCGTTGTGTTTCCCTGTCCTTTAGTTTGTTCACCCGGTTCCACACCTTACCCTCATCCTTGTACAAATTGTCTTGTGCGGAGCAAGGATGCGATATCTTGAAACGAGCAGGGATCGCCCCTATTCAGTTGACACCAGTTAGACAAAGCCCTCCGCTACCGCGCAACATTACATATTACAAGTCTACATATGTACCTTTCCACACTTTCTCGCTTAGGACGTCGACGTGTTCTCCTGCGCTGTGATATTGCCTTCTTGAAATTAATGAGGTTCTCCGCCGTTGGAGAGTCACGAAGCAGGCCCCAAGCTTTATATTGTTTTTTGCGTGCTTCTTTGCATTCGTCGTTCCACCAAGGCAAACGACGCTTATGAGCAAGTCCGTTAGTTTGTTTTATGCATTTTTCAGCGGCGTCAATAATAAAACATGTCAAATATGCCACAGCATCATCTATGTTTAAAGAAATCAAATCATTGTACTGTAAATATGTAATCTACTGAAACAGTTCCCAATTTGACGCATCGATTTTCCATCAGGGAATCTGTGGAGGGCAATCAGCTAATTTTGTTAAATTTAAGAGAATAGAGAAGCGGGAATTTCCATAAGGGTTCTTCAGGACCTTCCAATCCAGGTACAACATTAGAGATGGAAAGGCTATGGTTAAGTCTATTGAAGAATATGATTTATGTGTAGTGCTATAAAAGGTAGGTTCTTTTTCATTCAGAAGAACCGCACCGGTACATAAAAGGAACTCTTCGATAGTACACCCTCTTGTATCGCAGCGAGTCACCCCACAGCATATTATGGGGGCTCACATCACCGGTTAAAATGAAAGACTCAGGGAGCTGATTTACAAGCGTTTTAAGTTCCCTTAGTTGCAAACGATGTTCAGGTGGTACGTAGAGTGAACAGACCGTAACCAGCCTGTCGAATAGAATTACCCTAACTGCTACTGCCTCTAAATTAGTTTGAAAGTGGAGGTGTTGGCAAGGAACTGACCTCTGAGCTATAATAGTCACGCCACCAGACGCGGCATGGCCATCATCACAATCTTTGCGGAATAATGTGTATTGTGTTAGGAAATATGCATTTGATGTTTTGAAATATGTTTCCTGAACGCAGAACAGCCTAGGGTTAAACTCTTGTATTATTTATTTGATGTCATCTAAGCTGTTTAGAATGCCACGGGCATTCCAATCAATAATTTGTACAGCCATTTTATTAGAGTGAGAGATGTTCTGTGTTCAGGTGTGTAGTGGTGTACCTTAGGCAACAGGACCATCGTCCAGCCCCGTTATGGGTTTTTTGTTTGTTTTGGCGAGCTCGAGAGAGCCACACCTGTTTTTCGCCACCAAACCTGCCGGTGCTGTGTTCATTGCCTCCTGGGAGGCACTGGATGCCCGCACGTGCAGGCTGCTAGTTTGTTTGTCAGACCTCACCTGGTGAGGCGTGGTCTTGAAGCCCGACGAACCTTGGGTATTCCACGTTGGCCTCTGTGTCTTGGTGGGTGGAGCAGATTTGACTGCTGCCACCTCGGGAGCGGGGGGTACGACAGCCAACGACTCAAGGTGCGAAGGCCGGCGCGGCGCTGCCCGCTGACGCGTCGCATCAGCATACGTTGTGGTGTGGAATGGTGAGCACCTTTTACATGCTTCCTTATCATTTTTCCAGTTGGGACAAGAACGGGAGTATGCTGAATGTTCACCATCACAGTTTACAGTGAGGTGTCGCTTCACACTTGTCTGAGGCATGGCCTTGGACTCCACGTTTCGCACATGCGAGTCTACCACGGCAGCTCTGCGATCCATGGCCAAATCTTTGACATAGGCAGGTTGCGAACGTAGTTCCCGCGCCTACTAGGGCGCCCCTCGCGGCGGCGAGCGCGGAACTGGCAGGATACGACCGGCCCGCTTGCGTTCGGAAAGCCTGTATGTGCACTGTTTCGCGCGTAGCTGTTGCCTTTTCTGAGCAATGCCGTAGTGCAACCCGAGCTGTTGAGTAGTGGGCTGCAACAGCACGTACACCAACTCACGAGGAACAAAGTTTTACAGGTTTCCAAGCCGACCGTATGAAGCAGAACGGCGTCAACACTGGATAGCGCTCGTCCGACGGCATAAGCTGTTTTATGTTCCGGCGTTATGCCAAGTGCGTTATAAGGATGAATTCTTTGCTTTTACAGCAATGATGGCAGCAATGGGACACCTACAGTCAGTGGCGTAGCTAGGTCGTTTGGCAGCCGGGGCCCATAGGTCCTCTGTCCCCGCCCCCTCCCCCGGGTTTATTGGAGGAAGGCGAGGATATCAACAATTTCCGTGTGTCTCCAGACGTATATGACACCCCCCCCCCCCCGCCACCCCACTGGCCCCTTGCACCCGGAGCCCCCCCCCCCCTTGCTACGCCATTGCATGCAGTGCGTACCAGGATATGCATCAAACAAAGTAGTTTTTTCCCACTTTGTACCGCAGTAAAGCTGTGGAACTCTTTCCCAATCCTCTCCCATTCAAACGGCGCTAGGGCTTGCTGAGAGATTTGAGGAGGGGTTGCAGCTGGCTGAGCTGGCATACACCCTTCTGCGCCCAGCATATCAACGAAGGGGCAGATGAGATCACCAAAATTTTTGACAACGTGGTTTATTGGAACCTCCTTTGCACGCACTGAAAAATCGCAACATAAAAGTATCGCACTTCCAGTAACTTGGGCGAAAATATTTTCCCAGCGTAGTCTAACACAACTGGTAAGTTCATCCCCTTTTTTGTGTTTGGGGAGAGCAACGTTAGAATACCTCTGGTAGGTCTTACGAGTCGTTCGTACGCCCCACGTTCTGGGATGAGATGTTTTGGATTCGTATTTGCCGTCCTGTATGTACAGGGAAACTACCGCGGCGTCCTTGCACTTCCCTGCGATGCCAGCACGGCAATCGCAGCTCCCCGCTAGGATTTGTCTGCTGTCGCCGATCTTCAAGAATCAATTTCGCTTACGATTTCATGCGTCCACACCGTAGATTACGAAGTAACTTACGCTGAGCTTCACGCATCTCGCTGGTGCATTATTTTTCGTTTGCAGAATAAACCTAGCAGTCACTTCCGATCAGTGCGAGTTCAACACTTCCCTCACGTCGTAGACGTGCCCCACTTCAAATAGATGACTTCCTTTCTCTAAATTCGTTTCACGAAAAAAGCTATGAAGATCTTGTAATTCCCGAAACCCGGTTAAAATTAATATCGGCACGCTGTTTCGCGCTATCGCTACCGTTGACAGGACGCCAAACACGCAGTGCGGGCTGCTGACGCCATGAGTAATCCTACCACATTCGCGCAACCATTCGTCAGATGGCGCTAGGGGTCGAAAAGACAGGACGCCGCCTAGCACTTGCAACGTGCCCATTGGAAGGACCTTCTTGGATTAGGGATGTATGGTCCGACAGCTGTCTTTGTGAATCCAGTGTCTATGATTTGCGGCAGACCGCAAGTGGCAAAGGTGAGGATCAGGTGCTTTGTAGGAATCTTCTGAAAATGATGCGGTGCACGTTGGTTACATTTTGCTCTTTCCAGCCCTCTAATAGTTCTGTTTCGGACAAGTTGATGAGATATGCATCAAATACTACTCCGCGTGCTGTGTTCATAGACCGATGAGGGGAAACGGTAACAGGAATATCTCCAAATTCCACAAGTTTGTTTAGTTTGTTGTGCTGCTCTTTATCACGGATCTCAAGCAGGAGGTCCCCGCTCGCCATTTTGGTGACCTTATAACCTGGGTCAAGTGCATGAGTCAAGCCTTTTGCAACAAGAAATGGAGATCCGGTGCTAGCTGGTTTTTCAGTTTTTTCGCTGTGTACAACTTGAAAGTGGGAGAAGATTTCTTTCGGTTTGAAGAGGCTTAGTATTTCATCGGTGCGTCCCCTCTTTTGAGGGTGACAATCAAGTTGATGTGGAAAAGCAGGTCCCATAATATTTCGGTCATTTTCGGCGGCAATGGTGGCCACCCACCACGGAGCCACAAGGGGACACTGTAGCACTTAATGTGTAAGGCCGAAGACGCCAGCCGGCCATAGCTGCTATAACCTACTATAACATACCCAAGAGAGGGCATATACACAAGGTTAACCCAAGCAGCCTACGAAAATGTAGAAGTAATAGAAGAGAAGAGAAGACAGGACAGCTGAGAAAGCACGCAGGAAAGAAAAAGTTCGGAGAGGGGGACAGGAAAAGGCAACGAGCCGATTTCCCCTGGGTGGGTCAGCCCAGGGGTACCATCTACGTGAAGCGGAGGCCGAAGAGGTGTGTTGCCTCCGTCGATGGGCCTCAAATGTCGGAACACTCGGCATAGGCTCAACCCCCATGATCTCCTTTTCCCCGGACATGGCTAAGCCACGCACGGCTACATGCGGGAGGGTCGAAACCTCGTGTGCTGAGGTACGTGGTGTCGCAACACACTAAACGCCTGCTCAAGCAGACGCCCCTGCGGGGACTATGGAAGACCCTATGCAAGTTATTTTCTTCACACGTGTGAAAAGTATTAATATGAAATGAAACACTGCTTTAGTTGTTTAACTCAGTGGCAATCTATACAAAACTAGGATGCTTACAAAACTTGATCTTGAGCCTTGAGCATATGGAGCACACTTGAGCCTCCAGGTTCCCTAAAGTTTCAAGTGCATTTAGACCTATTGCTCGTGTTAGGTGTGCTCATAGACCATTGCGTAGCTCATTGCATCGAGCGCGCGTAATCACTCAAAGAAAAGCAAAATGCACGAACTAATGAAACATTGCACGTGTAAATGCCATTGTGGTGTCGGTAAAAAGTTGGTTTTGTGGAAACTCAATTACCGTCATAACACTAAATTCTGGACGCACGACATCAAAGCTTGGGCGGTGCTTATCGTGACGAGGAACCCTTTCACGGTTTCTTACATAATTAATAAATGAGGCCTCTTGGCGTCAGGGCAGGCAGGCAAGGCAGGCAGGCATAACGCGCATGCTGAAACGACGTATTCAATGCAACGCCCTATTGCTGACGAACTACTCTATAGCGTCAGAAAAGCGTTTTCGGGTGATACTCACTTCGACAGAAGCGTCAAAAAACTGGAACAGAAACTAATGTTGTAGCGCAGCCCTGCGACCGGGGATATGGTAGCTAGAAGGCGGGGTGCTTCCTATCTGGGGAACAAGATGGCTGCCGGTCAAGTTTAGCGGCCGTTTTAGGCAACACTGGGAGAGATGTCACCCCCCTAAGCCGGGCGAAATGTAGGCTCCCTAGTCAGACTGTGAATGCTGCATTCTACGTGGAAGTACTTGAAAAACTAAAAAAAAAAACGAGTCGTCCGCGTCCGTCTAGCAATCGCTGTATCATGGAGGCTCCATCACGACAATGCGCTGAGCCACACCGCATTTACTGTCATGGACTTCCTAACCAAACATTGCCTCACAGAACTTTCCCAGCCACCCTACAGCCTAGATGTTGCTCCTTCAGACTTCTTCCTCTTCCGCCGACTGAAAAGGGTCATGAAAAGACGGCACCATGGCTTGGTTGAGGCCATTCAAGAGGCCGTAACGAGGGAGCTGAAGAGCATTCCAGTTTCTGCGTTCCAGGGAGGCTTCAGCGATTGGCAAAGTTGCTGGAAACGCTGTGTTGATGGAGAAGAGGCATATATTTAATTCAGTCTTACTACTTTCCAGACAAAGCCTGTATATCCAACGGCCACTCAGCCCCAAGTTGTACAAGTTGCGAGAGCGAGATCAGTGCAACGCACAAGAAAATGCCGCACTGCAAGTGTCGCAGAATTTAAGAAGTTTTACAAAGTGCACACACAAATATATGACACCACTGATGCACAAAGAAGCCTGTTCCTTGCACTGGCAACTGTCAGCTAATATTGAAAGTCAAGAGAAGTACAACTGTTCGAGAGGTTTGCTGAGCAGTGAGCTATCAGAAACACAATAAAATGAAACCAGAAACACTTAGTTTCCTCTGCAGCTGTTGTCAACTGCATATTACTCAAAATTTTGCACCGACACTACTTTGAGTACTGCCATATTATCACGTCTAGAGGGTTAAAATCGAGACACTTTCAAAAGCGTGATCCAACAGCAGCAAAGTGACATAACAAAAGCCCTACAGACCTCGACAGAGATGTCAGCAATAAACAAAGCCCTCGCCTCAGTGATCCCCGCCAGTGGGCCAGCAGCAGGGGGAGCAGGTGTTGGAAGTAATTATCTGAATGCATCAGGGTACGTTCACCATACTTTGAGAGTACCTCGTGACCACAGTCTTCAATGACAACATGAGTCTCACAACCTGGGGCTACTGCATGTTAAAAACATCCCTCAAGTACGATGGCCAAAGATCTTTACTGGCATCGCGACAAGCCTGTCACTGAACCCGTTGACCATCCTTACCTGTACATCCTACATGGCGCAAGGTGATCAACAGCAGTCAAAAACTGGCTCGCGGCAAAGAGAAAAGGAGGACCAATGGCAGCATTTCCTAGCAGCTGCGTGCGCACTGACAATATGGGACACTGACCATTTGTGAAGGACACTCACGACAGAATCAAGTGTCTAAACTTCAAAGGGCACACATTTTTCATGTGCTCAAAGTGCAGCATGCACCAGTGCCAGAATTAAATGAACTGCTTTTATAACTTGCACTAACAGTGAAAACCTGCAAAGAAAAAAAAAATGTTCACCTTGTTAGGACTGTACATTCCACCGATTCTTTATCAGTACCGCGCGAGCGTTGACTGGCCAGCCAGTCAAGTTCCACTGAACTTAGTGCACATGCGCTTCTCTTGATCTCGTTGCTACGCATGGTTAGAAGGCACTGACCATGCAATACTGTTAAAGAATCGGTCAACTATACATAGCCTGCTAGTCTAGATTGGACCAGATGCCCACTGTTGCGAATTCATGACATACCAATTTCTCGCACTATGGCCTATTGAAAAAGAAATATAATTGTCTTCAAACCTAAACTTACAAGTGGTACGAAAATACGAGTCACTTTTTTTAAGTGTCTTCATAATTTGGCCAATAAAGGGTTAAGCAGTGGTACCTTGCTGCCTAGTTCCGAGGTGATGACATAGAACAACTTACAATGTTGTATCCTGCTTCAATGCTCCGAGAATCTGGCAGCCCACTGATGCCGTATTGGGACTGCAATAGCTGCTCCACCACATTCTCAAAAGCATTGAGCCCACAGCTTGCATCTTATTGTGCAATCTGAGTTAAGTTGTGGTAGCCTGGTGATAAGCTGCATTCGCATATTTATATAATCTGAAGTGGCATTTCATAGTAAATACAAGAATGTTTAATTTATTTAATTGAATACCTGCCAGGTTCTCAGAGAAGACATTAGGAAGATCTCACGGGGGGGGGGAGGGGAAGGGAGGGCTCAGGGTGACAATATTTCACATGCACTTTCTATAACTGAATTTATTTAGTTGCAACGGAGCAGGAATTGTATAGTTTTTGTTTCAAAAAAACCAACAACCTACACAACTGGTCACTATCACTAAATCTTCAACGTGGCTGACGCCGGCCTATTCAAGAAGTCCTTGGAGTACCGTCGTGCGCAACAATGTTCGACGCTGTGACACTTCGCCAAAAGAATGTGTCTGAGGGTCGTGTCAGACATAGATGCTCGGAACCGGGTACGATTTTTTTTTTGGGGGGGGGGGGGGTGCTGAATTGCCTCTCGCATTCAGCGTTGCTGTGCGGTATAGAAAGGATTACGAGCATCACCACCGAGATACGCCCAAATTTCAAAAGCCCGTATGCGCCTCTGAGCTAGGAGATGGCGTTGCACTGGGCATCAGCCCGTTCCTCTTGCAGCACATCTGGAGGAATGACAAAAGCCTACAACTTCACAAATTCCATTTCCAGAAAGTTAAGAGCTTCATCTTTAGGCTCTTGCGGCTCCAGCGGTAACCAGGCCGGAAACCTACCCAGAAAGAAGGGGAAGTTACGAAATGACATGGTGTCAATGGATTTGACATCTGCAACTCATGCATAAATCAGTGCACTGTGAGCCAAAGGAAATTTCAGCCAAACGTAATCACAGGCAGTGACCATGTATTTTCGAAGAGCCTCAAAATTTTTTTCTTCACTTGGCTCGAGTTTTTCAACAATGTGTTTAGCTTCCCGTCCGACCACAATGTCTCGATCATCCTTTTTCGCACCTCGGCTCTGGTAGTCAATCGTAAGCAGGTCCTTGTGCTCCTTTAGCAGGCCTGGCCTCACAAACCTTGAAAGGAGGTGCTCAAGAAGCCCAAAGAGCAGCGATTGCAGCAAGTGTACTTGAGAAGCTCGCATTTGCTGGCGGCAGTTCAATGTATCAAAGGCAGGGATAATGGTCTTTAAAAGAAGACAGCAAGCTTTTTTGAGATCAGAGCTCAGGAACACAAACAGCCGTTCCTCACGTCTTATGCATGGTGCCCCCCGAGTCTTGTCTTCGACATCAGCACCCTCAGCCTTTATCACTGTCACTGGTGTACTCTCTGCTGACGTTTTTATGCGAAGCATATTACGAGAGCTCAACCCAGCTCCTCAGGCGCGGCGGTGTCGCCTTGAAACCACGTGACACCATGACGTCACGACAGATGAGAAGTGGCTTTGGCTCAACTCTTGCAAGACGGGCTCGGTGGGAATCGAACCAGGGTCTCCGGAGTGTGGGACGGAGACGCTACCACTGAGCCACGAGTACGATGCTTCAAAGCGGTACAAAAGCGCCTCTAGTGAATGCGGTGTTGCCTTAGAAACGAGCTGTTTCTAAGGCGTGCGTCTCTTGCTCAGGCGCACATTTCGTTGCCGCGCCGAACGCTGCTTTGCTCGACGCTCACCGCGTCCAATGCGGGGCGCGTAGTCGCTGCCCTGTAGCCCATTGTCTTACACCCCTTGGCGGGTCGACGGGAACGCTGTCGCGTTCCACTCTTGAAGGCGAAGCAGTAATGCATGAGTTGTTTCTTCGTCTAGCCGAACCAAATATAGCCAAGCAACAGCAGTTCACCAGGCTAAACAGTGGTTCAACAACTAAAATAAAGGCTAGTATGCTTCGCATCCTAGGCTTAACCTTACCTAAGCCACAGCCATTTTTTTTCTCTTCTGTTTGCATAGGATGGGCTCCGGTTGTGCAGTTACCGCTGATCCCACTGGTGTCATCAGAATGTGACAGTAAGAAAAACTACGGGCTTGTGGCTTCTTTCTTCACCTCATGAAGGAAGATGCTCAACAGAGGTGCCCACTGGTCCAGTAGCCTTTGCAGGTATTTCCCAAGTGACAGCCATTGAGTTGGCGCGTGCTTCAGCATTTCCCGGAACTCAACATCGTGTATTTCGTGAAACTGTGTAAGGGTAAATTTTCTTTTGGCACTCTTTTCCAAATAAAAAAAAATGTCCACGAAGATTTTGTCCACCTTCGACGGGAGACAAGAGACGCCGCTTTTTCATCGGAAATGTTGATCAAATGGCATGGACAACCAATTTTTATAACATTTTCATGGGCCTCCGTCAGCACTGCCGCTACGCCATTTTTTCCCCCAACATCACATTGGCGTGGTCGGAACCAAAAGCTATGCAAGTGGATAAAGGTATGTTCAATGAAGTGAGTAATCAATCTGGCAATGTTGGGCCCAGTTGAATGGCCCTCCAGGGTGCTCAGCGCAAGCAGTTTGCTCTCGATCAAGCCCGATTCTTTTACGAAATAGGTAATAGGTGAATAGTAATTAGGTAAATAGGTAATAGCTGTACTTTGCTATTATTACTGCCATCTATGGCAACTGCAAACGTTTTTTTTTCAGGGCGCTCACCGTGCTTTCCTGTGCGTGGCGAGCCATCTCACCGACAATTGCTGTAGTCTTAGTCCTAGAACATGCGTAGCGCTTCGCAACATCACACTTCGGGAACATTTTCCGCCGCAGAGGTCCCACGTGTTCAGAGGCGCGCAGCGGGATGTTGTGCTCCAGCAAGAAATCCGTGAACAGGCATCCCGCATGAATGACGTCATTGTCGCCTTGTCTCCCGAAAAATTGGAGATGTTGCTGGTTCTCTTGGCACTGAAGGCTGCTGACGTACTTCTTCAATGAAACGTGCATAGCCAAGTCGGTGCTACCGCCATGCGAGATGCTGATGTCGCAATTGCAAACAGTGCCAAATGCATGATGCTCACATTTCCGCGACGCTACAATACAGCCAAACTCTGCGGTATATTGCCTTAAAAACACTTTAAGGTATTTCTTGCGCTATTTACTCAACGACATTGCCAACAACTACATAAAGGACGCACTCACGGAGGAAGGAAACTAAGGAGAGGCCCTACCCCCTCCGCGCGCTAGGAGAAAAGTGTGGCGGAAATGACGTGGTAGGTTCTCATTTTTTGCTGCTTTTTTATTTTTTTTTTTGCTGTATGGCCACGCCTTTTGGGCCACAATGGCGGCGTTGTTTGAGCGCTCACACGTGTTGCTCTGGTAGGTTTCGTGCCGTGGCAAAGGCGCTGTGTGGGCGGGTTTGCGTTAGTCACCGTGTCTTGTTGCGCTGTGTTACCTGCACCGTGCTCTGCCGGATGTTGCGCGAGCGCGAGCGCTCCGCGCGCGATACCACGCGCAGCGCGGCGTGGTTTCGCGAAAGATGTAAACAAGAGAGGAGGGTGGCACAAAAGGCGGAGCATCGCCATGAGCAACGCCAACTTCCGGCTTCACTTTTGCTTCACAAAGAGTGACGTCAGGGCCTCTCCTTAGTTTCCTTCCTCCGTGGACGCACTACACTATGCACCGGAGCACCGAAGCCTACAAAGAACGTAAGAAAACTTCCGATGAGTGTGTGGAGGTGGCCTAGTGCTGTCTACAGGAAAAACCGGCACAAGAAAGTGGAGAGAAACTACAGGGAGAATCAGACCCTAGTGCCACGCTTGTGACACCCTGGGCCATAGAGTTTATCACTACATTACCTAGAGGGAAATCTGGCGCTGCTGTGCTGTGCTATGCATGGGAATGCTGGTATATTGTGACTTCGGATTGGCATTCTTCTCGGAGAGCCAGGCAAGCGAAAGTGTCTGCGTTCACCCGGTCGACGTAACGCAGGCGTTGGGTTCACCGAAACGTCACGTCTAGGAGGTCGCATTTGTCCTTTGTTTTTCGCGTCCGTGATGTCACATCCATCTTTGGTTTTGGCGGCAGAATGGCAAGCTCAAAGAGGAGCTACGCTCAAACAACTGCATAAAGATGTGGATCGTTTATTTTGGGGGGCTTGTGCTAGCGTAGAGCGTAAGCTATCGTAAGTACTTCACTTTTCCATTCGATGTGCATCTGCTATGCAAACCCACGCTTTCGGCTGCCTGATACTTCATTTACAGGTTCCTTGCCAGCTTCACGTCTAGGAGGTCGCATTTGTCCTTTGTTTTTCGCGTCCGTGATGTCACATCCATCTTTGGTTTTGGCGGCAGAATGGCAAGCTCAAAGAGGAGCTACGCTCAAACAACTGCATACAGATGTGGATCGTTTATTTTTTGGGGCTTGTGCTAGGGTAGAGCGTAAGCTATCGTAAGTACTTCACTTTTCCATTCGATGTGCATCTGCTATGCAAACCCACGCTTTCGGCTGCCTGATACTTCATTTACAGGTTCCTTGCCAGCTTCACGTCTAGGAGGTCGCATTTGTCCTTTGTTTTTCGCGTCCGTGATGTCACATCCATCTTTGGTTTTGGCGGCAGAATGGCAAGCTCAAAGAGGAGCTACGCTCAAACAACTGCATACAGATGTGGATCGTTTATTTTTGGGGGCTTGTGCTAGCGTAGAGCGTAAGCTATCGTAAGTACTTCACTTTTCCATTCGATGTGCATCTGCTATGCAAACCCACGCTTTCGGCTGCCTGATACTTCATTTACAGGTTCCTTGCCAGCTTCACGTCTAGGAGGTCGCATTTGTCCTTTGTTTTTCGCGTCCGTGATGTCACATCCATCTTTGGTTTTGGCGGCAGAATGGCAAGCTCAAAGAGGAGCTACGCTCAAACAACTGCATAAAGATGTGGATCGTTTATTTTTTGGGGCTTATGCTAGCGTAGAGCGTAAGCTATCATAAGTACTTCACTTTTCCATTCGATGTGCATCTGCTATGCAAACCCACGCTTTCGGCTGCCTGATACTTCATTTACAGGTTCCTTGCCAGCTTCACGTCTAGGAGGTCGCATTTGTCCTTTGTTTTTCGCGTCCGTGATGTCACATCAATCTTTGGTTTTGGCGGCAGAATGGCAAGCTCAAAGAGGAGCTACGCTCAAACAACTGCATACAGATGTGGATCGTTTATTTTTGGGGGCTTGTGCTAGCGTAGAGCGTAAGCTATCGTAAGTACTTCACTTTTCCATTCGATGTGCATCTGCTATGCAAACCCACGCTTTCGGCTGCCTGATACTTCATTTACAGGTTCCTTGCCAGCTTCACGTCTAGGAGGTCGCATTTGTCCTTTGTTTTTCGCGTCCGTGATGTCACATCCATCTTTGGTTTTGGCGGCAGAATGGCAAGCTCAAAGAGGAGCTACGCTCAAACAACTGCATAAAGATGTGGATCGTTTATTTTTGGGGGCTTGTGCTAGCGTAGAGCGTAAGCTATCGTAAGTACTTCACTTTTCCATTCGATGTGCATCTGCTATGCAAACCCACGCTTTCGGCTGCCTGATACTTCATTTACAGGTTCCTTGCCAGCTTATTTTCCTTGTGACGCATCCCACGGACCACCGCACCGGCCAGCCAGTGCTACAGTGTATACTAGTGCCGAGAATGCATATTAGATGAAACTGTTTATCTTAGGTTCCTTCAGACTTCTTAAGAACCTTTTTCAGAGTGCACTTAAACGTAACATTACCTGGCTATGGTGCTGCTGCACGGCAGAATGTGTAAATGGCAGATGACCCAAGTGCAGCATGTGTGCGTGCTTGTTTCGAGAAAATAAAGAGTTTTCATCATTTATCTCCCAATGGAAGCGCACATTCCTGACGCATGGTTCAGGTCTGCTGTCCACTGATTAAGGGCGGTAGTGAATGAAGTCGCTAAATGAGTGCTCTGCGGCATCATTGCACGAGCGGGAAACAGCGTTTGTTTTACAGCCAAAGTAATATTGCTGCGCTGTCAATAGCCATTCTCTGGTAAACTTTCTCCGCAGCGTAACGCTCGAGTGCTCTGTGCAGATGTGACGGAAATTGTGTGCGAGGTCGGTATGTGTGATCTTCTAGAAAGAAAAAGCTTCATTACAAAGTGCATGATCAGGCTGCGAAATCGTCCTTCTACTAGAGCGGGACAATCAATAAACGATACAAGCATGGACATACACATGCTGTTGCCAAATAAACCTTAAGGTGGATCCATTTAATGCTGGTGATTTAATCACGGATGAAAGACTGGGATGTTCTCTCTATGTGCTTGCTTGAAAGTAGGATAAATCGAAACTTGGCCAACCAATTTTACTAGTGTTATAAGGTTTTGTGAGAAAGGGTGTTGTGTATTGCTTTGTAACTAGAGACTAAGAGTGCGGCATTGTCTCCCATTGCACGTGTATTTTTCCAGCTAGAAGTGATGTTCATGTTGTGCTCAACAGTGCTTCAGGAACCCTCCGAATGCTTACACATTGATATTACAGCCACTTGTGAATTCTGATCCTGATGTAAGCATTAAGGGGCTTTAGCATTCATTTTAGTGATAACTGTAAGGAAGAAGAAGTGCGCCGCGCAGAGCTCCGCAGCCGGATCGCCAATGCTACTGAAGTGGGGCTCGGGCTAGACGCTGTTCCTGGTGTGACTGGCTAAGCCTACGCTGTTGCGTCTTCTTGTCCGCGTCCATCCTGCCGTCCACAGCCGTGTCGGACTTCTTTGCCATATTCGGGTGGCTAGAAGGGGAGGTGTGAATACCGGTGGCGCTTTCCTTCGGGCGCGCGTGACCCCCTTTCGCACCGATGCCACCAGGAGGAATGTGGCGCTGCCGCTCGCGGCCGGGGACTCGTAGCCGTACTGGCCTACGCCTCTGCTGTCAGTTTGTCTCGGCGCCCCTTTTGGAGTGTTCCTCGCGACAATCCGTAATTCGAGGGTGAGATGCAGTTGGCAGCGAAAAAATTGGAGGACGCTTAAGCTTCGCCTTCAAGAGTGGAACGCGATAGCGTTCCCGTCGACCCGCCAATGGGTGTAAGACAATGGGCTACAGGGCAGCCATCACTTACGAGGCGCCCCGCATCAGACGCGGTGAGCGTCGAGCCATATGGTCGAGCAACGCGGCGTTCGGCGCAGCAATGAAACGTGCGCCTGAGCAAGCGGAGCGAACCAAAGAACTCGGTATCCCGGAGGGGGAAATGATGCACGCCAGCCAAACGCCGTGATCGGCACGGGCAGAGAGATAGAGAGATAGTGATCTAAAGAAAGGAAGGACGCTTGATTCTGCGGAGGGAGCGAGGCGAAGCGTTGTCAGGGGAGACAGTCCGAACCGCGACAGCTCCAATGCGCGCGTGGCGCGCCATCTGTCGGGGCAGCGCCGTACATGGAGAGGAGGGGCTCTTCTGTGTTTGCCGCAAGATGGCTCTCCGTGTGCGGAAAGCGCAGAAGAAATGCAGCGAAACGCACTTCGCTACTCGTGTAATTGCCACTTCTGTAAGTTACATGTTCATAATTACCTATATACACCACAGTATAACTTTCCACGGCTCGTTTCGAAGGCAACACCGCATTCACTAGAGGCGCGTTTGTACCTTTTGGAAGCATCGAAATCGTGGCTGAGTGGTAGCGTCTCCGTCTCACACTCCGGAGACCCTGGTTCGATTCCCACCCAGACCATCTTGGAAGTTGCTTTTTATTTATGGAGTGCCTGCCGTGATTTATCGCTCACGGCCAACGCCGCAAAAACGCTGACGCCGACGCCGACACCGACGCCGACACCGACGCCGACGACACCGGCTTTTCTGCGACACGAGCTCCTTAACGCTATCGCGTTAAAAGAAGACGGAGCTTTGTGCCCAGATGTGATACTGGGTGCAAGAAAACCACAGAAAAGGTATCTCTTCCGTGCCCCTGCCTGCAAACAAGCGTTTGCCAAACGGGATCGAGTGGTCCCAATGGTCAGGCCAGGCTCATTGAAGCTACGACGTCGAGGTTCCCTGCCGAAGTCATGAGGTTATTTTAACATAGTTTTTCTCTCAAAATGGTGCATGATTGTTCTCTTTGGTATTTCAGACGGGGCAGCAAGAAAGAGGCCACTCTTGATGAAGCTCTTCCGTTTCTTGATGAATGGGAGGCTCACTCCAATGGGCTCGGCTTTCTTAGTAACAGTACTTCTGAGGGGCTGAGGATGACCATCCATTCAACAAAACACCTTCTAAAGTACCTTACCGAAAATGCTGACATGTACATGATGACTTCGAAACTGAGCCAAGACCGCCTAGATGAATGTTTTGGCGTTGTGAGACAAGCGAGTGGGGCAAACAATCATCCTACCCCAGCTCAATTCATTCTAGTCATAAGGTATGTATACGTGCAAGCTTGGTAAATAGTACCAATGTTTTGCAGAAGTTCGGTATGCTTAAGTAACGAATGTTGCTTGTGCACATCCAGGTGTCTTAGCTTCTAGAGCCTCACAAGGAGCCCCAAGGACGGCAATGTGTCGTCGGATGTCCTGGGGCTGTTATCTGTTGAAGAGGTGCTGGCTGAACAATTAAGAAAGCCACAGCGAAGGCAGCGTGAAGGCTGTGCCAACAGATGCCGTGCAAGTGGCTGTGGACCACCAAAGTTATGTAGAGCACCGCAGCGACGGACGGCTTAAAGTTCATTACATTGCAGGTTACGTGGCGAGAAGGCGTGTTTTGCCCACACATTGTGAAGACTGCAAAGCAGCATGTCTTAGTGATAAAGGCAATATCCCCAGAGAACTTCCATCAGAGGCATCCAAAGAGCGGGACCTTGGGGGCATTTTATATCCCCCAGAATCGTTCTATAGGCTGGTAAATGCCCTTGAAAAGAAACTCACTCGTTCATTCAGTGTAACACGCTTGCATGCCAAAGCTGCGGCCGAAATATTGCAGTCAATTCGTGATATGCCGAAAATTGGTTGCCTGGACCATTCTGCTACCCTGACAGCCTCAGTTACACGTTTTTATTGCCTCACAAGGATTCACTTTTTGCTTAAAGGTGTCAATCAGCATGGCAGTGAGAAGAAATGGAAAACACTGAAATCTTGTGTGTTGTAAAGTTCTCATTATTTTTTTTCTCACTTGCAAATAAACGATTTCATGACCAGATCTGTTGCTTCACTGTCTGCAGTCATGGGAAATTGCTTATATGAGCGTCAAAATGACATGCTACAGGTGTGCAAGTGCAGACAGAAAGTGGCCTGTAAATACGCCGAGACAAATTATCAGGTAATGTCTCTTAATCTGGAGACATTACCTGATACGCATAGGGTGATTGACTACTGTGCGTGACTACGTCATAGGGTAATTGCATAGGGTGAATGACTACTATGCGTGCGTCACGCATAAGGTGATTGACTGCGCTGATTTAGAGGACGACGGTCGCATTTTCAGGGAGGCGAAATGCAAGGTGCCCGTGTGCTGTATGATGCCAGTGCACGTTAAAGAACCCGAAATGGTCGAAATTATTTCGAAGCCCCCCACTATATCCCTTAACACCCTGAGCCGCTTCACGAAATGTGCACAGACAAAACGCGTTTGAATCTCGATACAGTGCGAACTGGGCCCGTAAAATTTCACAGGAGTAATGATGTGGTCTGACGTAAGATCGTTTTCATGATAAATATTTATTCTTTGACGCTCGCAGAAAGCGCGGGATATCTGGAACGGGCTCACTTTCACTTCGGTTCTAGAGATGCAGCCGACGCGAGGCTGGCGGGGCGCTCATTTCGGCTGGCTGCTTCCCGACTGCTTCCCGGATGGATGGATAGATGTTATGAGCGTCCCCTTTGGAACGGGGCGGTGGGTTGCGCCACCAAGCTCTTGCTACTATGCTGCCTGATATCCTACCTAGGTTAACCAATGAAAAAAGAAAAGGAAAAAAAAAACACTAAGAACTAACACGTCCAAATTTTCTGATCCCCTATTGCGAATTGTGTTTTTGTACGTCTCCGTCTTGTGTCGTTTCCCTACTTTTCTTCCACCAATCCTCCAATCGCCTCTTACTAATGTCTATTGCGGACCTGTTTGCTTTACCACTGCTCCCGCTGAACCCAAGGGCTTCAAGGAGGCCAGTGGTGCCTAAATCGACCGCTGGGTAGACGTCCTCACATTCTAATAAAAAAAAATTGGAGGACGCTTAAGCTTCGCCTCCAAGAGTGGAACGCGATAGCGTTCCCATCGACCCGCCAAGGGGTGTAAGACAATGCGCTACGGCGCAGGGATCACTTACAAGGCGCCCCGCATCGGACTTTGCGGCCACCTATCACACGGAGAGCGTCGAGCAACGCAGCGTTCGGCGCGGCAACGAAACGTGCGCCTGAGCAAACGGTACGAACCAAAGAACTCGGTGTTTCGGAGGGGGAAACGATCTACGCCAGCCAAACGTCGTGATCGGCACGGGCAGAGAGATAGATAGTAATCTAAAGAAAGGAACGGCGCTTGATTCTGCAACCCGCGTGGGAGCACGGCGAAGCGTCGTCAGGGGAGAGGGAGTCGGGGCAACGACGCGCCTGGCACCGGTCCGCGCACAGCGCGCCACCTGTCGGGGCAGCGCCGTACATTGAGAGGAGGGGGTCTTTGTGTTTGCCGCAAGATGGCTCTGCGTGTGCGGTAAGCGCACAAGAAATGTAGCGGAAACGTACTTCGCTACTCGTGTAAATGCGACTTCTGTAAGTTACATGCTCATAATTACCGATACACACCGCAGTATAACTTTCTACGGCACGTTTTTAAGGCAACACCGCGTTCACTAGAAGCGCGTTTGTACCGCTTTCAAGCATCGAACTCGTGGCTGAGTGGCTGTGATAACGGCCGATTCTGGCCGCGGAACATCGTTTTTGGACGGCCTGAAAGATTACAGGATTGTACTGCCGCCGCTGCCAACCGGAGAAGGACTGAAAACAATGGTTGTTCTTCACTGCGACACCGCTGGAAGGCCTTACAGGATAGAAGATTTCCGCCAGCCGATGAAAGAAGCCGGCGTCATTGAACAGGTGGGCGGTATCGGAGCGTACCAGATGTCGCACGTCTGGTTAGTCAACTTCCGTAGTGAAGAAGCCAAGAAAAAGTTGCTCGACATCGGGCATATTGTTGTTAAAGGGAAGACTTACGTTGTCTTTGACCCTCAAAGGCAGGAAGTGCGGCTGAAGGTGCATTGGTGTGCCTTCAACGTCAGCAACGAAACTCTGAGGCGGGCGTTCGCCGAGTACGGCGAAGTGAAAGAAGTTTCGAGCGATAGATGGAAGACCGGCGGGTTTGAAAACGCCGACTCGACTACTCGTGTTGTGCGGCTGGTTCTTCGAGAAGGTGCAAGCCTCGAGCGCATACCCCATCAGCTGCGTCTCGGGAACGGTACAGTATTAGTCGTCGTGCCCGGGCGTGCGCCGATATGTCTCCGCTGCCGCAACACAGGCCACATTAGGCGGGACTGCAAGGTGCCCAAGTGCAGCGAGTGCCACGCCTTCGGGCATGAAGAGGCTGAATGCACGAAGTCATACGCCCGCGCCGCGACTCGAGGAACATTTGGCGATAATAGTGAGCTGCACATGGACGAGGATGAAGCTGAGCAAGCTGCCTCCAACCCAGTGGTCGAGAGCCCAACGGCCGCAGCGCTGAGCGATGAAAAGGAAGGCGCCATGCCAGGGACTCGTGAGCCAGCGCCCAGCACCCCCAAGTCGGCAACCACGAGCATGGATACCAATTCATCGCAAGACATTCCACGCCCTTCTGAAAAAAGCAACGAGGAACCCATGGAGTCTGACCCTGCGGCTGCGAAACGACGCCACGACGATGTCAGTGCAATGAGCCAGGAGCAACGACTGCGTCTCCTAGACCGCCAGTGGGGCGTAGGTGAAGGGAAAAAGCAGCGTGTCACCAGCGGGCAACGATCGTCGTCGCTTCCTCGCGACGACAACCCGAAGACCTAATAATGGAGGGACGGCACTACACGGCGCGGCGTTGTGCGCATGAAGGTAAGCGCCGTACTGGCGGCCTGGTCTTGCTTAACGATGGCGGCATTTGAAAGACACCTCGTAGTAGCCACGCTTAATGTCAGGGGTCTTTCATCCAGGAGGAGGCAAAATCAGCTGCTGAGACTAGTGACTGAGCAGGAATTGGATATTGTAGCGATACAAGAGACCAAAATCGAGAGTCAAGACCAGACCGACAGAATGGTGCTCTTGTTCAGTAGTCGGTATGATGTTTGCGTGTCTCATGCCGTGGGTACCTCGGCAGGTTGCATGCTGTTGATTCGCCAGTCTCTGGGAGCGATTGTGGAAAGAGTTGAGACTTGCGCTTTCGGTCGATGGATTGTCTGTGACATCACACTTGCTGGTGTGGAATTGCGTATTATCTGTATTTACGCACACACTAACACTGAAGAGAGGCGAAACCTTTTTGAGACAGTCGGCAACCATTGTGACACAGACCGTCTGCTTGTCTTACTTGGCGATTTCAACTGCGTAAGCATGGCACGCGACAAAACCAGTGCGACGCCCTACCGAGATGCGAGTACAGCCTGTTTAAGTGACATAATTGATCGCTGCCATCTAGAGGATGTTGGTGATTGTCTCGGATGTGGTTCTGGCGTTCGGTTTACCCATTACCAAGGAACGAGTCACGCGCGTCTGGATCGGGCGTACGTATCTGTTGAACTGATACCGTACTGCGGCGAATACAGCGTACAACCAGTGCCGTTCAGTGACCATTGTCTTGTTGTCTTCCATGTAGGTAAAAGAAAAGGAACGAGAAGCAAATTTGTGTGGGAAAACTGGAAACTTAAAGACAAGCTTCTAAACGATGATATCTTCGTGGATCGCGTTACGTCGGCGATACACGAACTGCCAATGGCGGACAACGAACTTCTGGGAGCGAAGTGGGAAAGATTTAAGCAGGCAATGAAAATGATGGCAATTGAACGATCGTGCGCTATAAAGCAAAAGCAAAGGCTGCAGGAAAACACGCTGAGAGATGACCTAAAGTTTTTGATAATGCAAGAAGGAAAGCAGCCAGGCACTTGCACCGAAGAAATGCGCACCGTCAAGCAGAAACTAGAGGCAATAGATACGGAGCGATATCGAGGAGCGTTCGTGAGAGCGAGGGCACAGCGGCTGATAGCGGGCGAAATGCCCACAAAACGTGCTCTCGGCTTGGAAAAAAGGCACGCCCGCAAGAATGACATACCAAAAATAGAGTGGAACGGTGTAATCTACGTAGACAAAGGAAATATAGAAAGGGCCTTTTATGAATACTACAGCGGGCTCTTTGGTTACACCAAAGTAAGAACCGAAGACTTCAAGACCCGTTTCCTCTCTTTAATGCCGCGGCTTAGTGATGATAGGAAAGAGCGGCTAGAACTGCCCATTTCAACAGAAGAAGTGCGGAAAGCCATAGAAGACCTCAACCCGGGAAAGTCCCCAGGACCAGACGGGCTAGTAGCACCGCTTTATAAGGCATTCAAAGATGATTTAGCACCGGTTTTGGCTACACTGTTTAATGAGGCTTATGACAAGGATATGCTTCCTCCATTTTTAACATCCCATACAATTTTAATACCAAAAAGCGAAGATGAAGCTAGACTGCGACAGGTTACCGCTTACCGACCCATATCCCTGACTAATGTAGACTACAAGATCTTCATGAAAATTCTGGCTAAAAGACTCCAAGCCGTGATGCAAGAATTAGTGGGACCACATCAGACCTGTGGTATCAAAGGTCGCACCATATATACCAACATACACACAGCCCGGTCCGTGCTCGAGTGTTGCGATGCTTTGCATGAAAGCATCGCAATGCTCCAGCTCGATTTAGAGAAAGCCTTCGACAGGGTGCCGCATGACCTCTTGTTCTCTGTTTTAGAGCACGTTAATGTTGGATCAGTCATCTGCCAAGGCGTAGCCATGGCGTACAGAGGATGCACGACGCGGTTGTTAGTAAATAAGGGGGTGGGAGCGCGCATCCAAGTGCAACGCTCTGTGCGTCAGGGTTGCCCCCTGTCACCATTGCTTTTTTGTTTGTATATTGAACCTTTTTGTTTGAGCGTTATTGAAAGCAACAGCGTTCATGGGTTTCGTTTGCATGCGGCGGAGGTCCGCATTCTCGCGTATGCTGATGACATTGCTGTATTCTGTGCTGACTACGAAAGCGTCCGTGTTGTGGTTCAAATTGTGAAAGACTTTTGTTCTGTGAGCGGGAGTGCTGTGAACTGGGCTAAGTGTTTGGGGTTCTGGCACGGCGACTGGCCCTTAACCCCAACGAATTTCGCAAACATGACTTGGACAGCAACCCCAGTAAAATATTTAGGAGTGCCGCTGGAGAATTATCGCGACAGTGAGCCATATTGGAAATGCCAAGTTGCTGAAATGCGTGAGAAGGCCGACAGGCTCAAAGGCTTCAGCTGGTCTATTTTCGCGCGTGCCACAATTTGTAACCTTTTTTTGTAACCAAGCTGTGGTATGTCTTGCAAGCAATTCATTGTTCTCGCGTCAATGTGCAGAAGCTGCACCGTGTATTTGCGGTTTTTGTGTGGGGAAGCACTTGGGAGCGGACACGACGCACCAATCTGTTTCACCGCGTCCGCTCTGGAGGACTAGGTTTGGCCCATCTATATCTGCGCCAGTTGGTTAACCGATTTATGTTTTTTCGTGACACGAATGACCCCTTTTTGCGAACTGTGTGTCAGGTTAGGTTGGGCAGGGTTTTGCCAAATTTGGTTGTTAGTTCGGAGAGTATGCAAGGGAGCATTTTTGGCTTCCTTAAAGAGGTGTACATGGCATGTCGCGTCTTGCAAGTGCGATTTTCGTTTGAATATTTGTCAGTGGTGTCGCGAAAGAAACTTTATAAGGACCTGTGTGAGGTCTTTCTTCCGGTACCGTTGTACAGGTCGTTGTACTGTGCAGGTCCATGGCAGTCAGTTCTAAAACGTGTGAAAAGAATGACTGTACCAGGCGGAGTTAAAAGTTTCTTCTTTAAGCTCCATACGAACACTCTTGAAGTCAAGACGTATTTGGAAGCGAAGGGTTTCTTTGTGCCTTGGGGAAATCATTGTTTCATATGCCGGAAGCCGGAAACTATCGAACATGTCTTCTTAGATTGTTGGGAAGCCTTTTTCTTTTGGGACATTCTCCAACGCACGATTAAAAAAGACTTACCGGTTGATGCTTTCGGAATTAGATTTCTGCCCGTCGAGAGTGAAGACGGGATTCCTTTTGACATGATTATGATATTGGGCCTGCACAGTATTTGGCGATCCAGGATGGCGGTCAGCCACGCAGACATTGATGCCAGGCCCATAAGACAGTATTTTTGTGAATCTGTTAGCAGAGCTATTGAAGGATACAAGATACAAGACCCAGTGCCTGAGTGGCTTCCAAGAATGGAAGCTTTGCTACACATGCGTGAATTTTAATCTCATCACGTAACCCCAAGTGAGGGTGACGTATTTTTAACATACGTGTTGTGTTCTTCGCGCGGACTGATTTTGTAAACTGACGTGTTGAAGTCGGCAATAAAAAAAAAAAACTCGTGGCTGAGTGGTAGCGTCTCCGTCTCACACTCCGGAGACCCTGGTTCGATTCCCACCTAGCCCATCTTGGAAGTTGCTTTTTATTTATGAAATGCCTGCCGTGATTTATTGCTCACGGTCAACGTCGCCGACGCCGACGACACCGGCTTTTCTGCGACACGAGCTCCTTAACGCTATCGCGTTAATAGAGACGTTTTGCTTGTACGCTATTCGGCAACCGGGAGCGGTTTTCCGGTTTAGCGGGGGCGCCAACCTGAGTGGCCAGATTGGTGGCGCCAGCTGGTGGCGTAAAGCTCAACCACACAAACACAGAGCTAATTACTATATTTTGCTTAGCTGCTGGCGTAAATTTTCGACAGTGGCGTAATCGTGTTCACAATTACGCCGCTGCCAAAAATTTACACGGGTGGCGAAGCAGGATATGGTGAGTTACTGCAGTTTTAGCTATGCGTTTGTCTGGTTGAGCTCTACAACACCAGGCGGCTTCACCGCTCACGTTTACGCCCCGACCATCCGGTAATCCGCCCAAACCGCTCCCGTTTACCGGAATAGCGTACAAGCTAAAGGTCTCTAGTATGCTCCGTCGTTTCCCTAGCTTTACCGCAGCAAGCACATGCTTCTTCCTTCTTCCTTCCGCGCCTCAGCCAACAGCGCCGCCCCGCGGCATCGGTGCGCTATGGGGTCACGTTTTCGCCGCCGGTATTCGCACCTCCCCTTCTAGCCACCCTAGCTATGGTGGCTAGAAGGGAGAGGTGACGCCAGCGCCCGCATATCCGCCGAGAAAACGCGATCCTCTCGTTCATACGCTAGATTATCTAGTAACGTTGGTTGCGAGCGTGTGCAGCTTCCAAGGCGGATTTAAAGTGGTGGCGAAGGCTGGGCCGAAAAGTGGTTTAGCGCGACTGCAGCACAACCAGGGGATGGGGGGCAAAACACTCATATAAAGAAATGATAAAGCTACAAAATTGGAATGTAATCTGCCAATAGAAAAAAAATATATTAGCACCTTGTTTTCTGAAAGAGGTAAGTCATTTTATTAAAACCTGGCAAATTTTGTATTTTTGCAACACTCTTGACCTGCCCCTATTCATGAGTGTGCGGTGCATTACAGCGCGTCTTTGCAGGCCTTGTTTCGATACCCGGCTAACCCGGCTACAGTGGCGGGAGCTTACGAAGCGATTTCTTATCGCCAGCTGTCTGCGATGGCGCGCCTGGTAAAGCGTATAAATTTAGCTCGCCGGTCTCAAAATGCTCCTTTTGCGAAGTTTTCGTCGTCCTTGCACGTCGCTTCTTTGTCACCGTTCGGTAAGATTTGCAGCCCGCTGCACCGCTGCGGCAGTTTTCTCGGTTTTGTCGTTTCCTTCGGCGTGCGGCCAGTGCGAAGTCTTTTTCCGTCTTTTCACGCTTCGCGCTCTTCTTTTGAAGCGCTTAGCGCTTCATTTCAAGATGAGCTTGCGGCATGTGAAGAAACGATGCTCCGTGGTACACTGCGACAGCGTGGATAGTACCATTGGTGTCACGCTACACCGATTCCCGCTGGACTTTCACAGGTGAGCTCTTGACAGTGTCGTCTGCTCTAGGTATGCGCGATAGCTTCGATATGGTTTCGCCGGGCTGTTCGCTCGTGTTTCATAGCTGTAACCCGTTCGTGCGTACTTGGCTTCATGTTTTCGGGGATATTTATGTACTACACTGCAGGGCACACACTTTCAGTGCTGAGGTGTGCGAAAGAGGCCCACATTTTTCTAATTTATAGTGAGTTTCATGCAGCTGACTATCACCAACGTGAACTTCACACCGGGCTCTCAGGAGCAACCACGTGCACGCTACTCACCGGGAGGCCAATTTAGAACAAGGTTTGCTACCTGACAGCTCTGAGTACGACATAGTTTAGTTTTGCAAAACCATGAAGCCAATTCGAGGATCCCCGCGCAACTGGGAGTATCGAAACTCAGCCTCGTGTATGTGCGCGGCTTTGAGGAGGCTTTAACTGGATTCGCTCAGCAGGAGTTATTGCCTACCTTGGTATTGCTGTCCTACATATACATGACTGTCAGGGTAATTTTAAACGCACTTCACTCTCGTCACTCGTTGAGCGTAGAAAAGCAGCTAGCCGCGTGGCATGAGGATGAGCGTTACTGCACTCTGGGGCGCAGAGAGCTTGGCGCGAGCATTTACTACCATAGTTCAGATGTAATGCAAGTATAATTTACTGCAGTTAGCAGTGACAGGAATAATGACGCATTGGCGTTTCGAGTATGCGTATTCCTTTTGGCGCAGTTGTATCTAACGTGCATGTTGCATCACGTCCTAGTGCCGAGCGTGGGCGCAGTTCTGCCGCAACGTCAGCTTGGAGAAGAAGGCGCCGTCGCAGCTACGAGAACTCAGGATTTGCTCGAGGCACTTCGAACCATCTGTGTATCTGCCGTCAGGAAGGCTGCGACACGATGCTTTGCCTACTCGAGCAAGCATTGCCGGTCATTTTTGTTATCAAACTTTTAAGGCATTCGCCGCTCTTGAAATGTCAGGTTTTGTGAAATGAAATTTTTCCTTTTTGTCGTAACCGTAAACAGTCTAGCGTCTTTTGCAAAACGAATTATGTATCTGTCTTGTGGCTTTAAAAATTACAGTAAATTTTTACCTGCACCCTGCTAAGCGAAAACGAAAGTGAAAGTATCGCTTTCACGTGAGCACATATAATTGTGTGTGTGTGTGTGTGTGTGTGTGTGTGTGTGTGTGTGTGTGTGTGTGTGTGTGTGTGTGTGTGTGTGTGTGTGTGTGTGTGTGTGTGTGTTTGTGTGATATTCGTTTTACGTCTCTTGCATGCAAGTTTAGCGATTCAACAGTTGTCAGTATTTGAATCAACTAGACGCTCACACAAGGGGGTGCTCCAGCCCTTTTATTTGTGTACTTTTTGTATGCCGTGCGACATTGTACAAGGCGTATTTTTCCGCTGTTGGGATCGAAACTTCTTTTCTCCTGGTATGCACTGTACACTGTATGTGAGGTTCGTGACAAATGTCCAACATAGCATAGAATTAGGTTTGTGCTTGTGGTAAGCTAATGGCACAAGCTTAGTAGGCGAAGGGTGCTCAAGCGAATTTCTAGGCACGGGTGCGGAAAAAGTACACTGACGGTGTGAATACTCTTGCCTGATATTTCCGGTAAAAAAAAAGGATAATGGAAGTGGGATATTTGGTAGTCTGGTATGGCAAAGGGCTCCAAAGGATCTTAACGTGAGTCTGTCAGTCTTCCGGTTCAGGCTGTTTGATGCCGCTAGCCACTTCAGCAACGGAAACCAGGCGACTCTACATGTTTTGCAGCAAGTGGGAGTTGAATCTTTCATATTCACCGTGAAACCTTGTCTCATGAACGGTCCCTGTCGTGTCCAGAGGGCATTCTCGTCCTTCCTTTGATAGCTCAAAAGAAGTGAGGGGGAAAAAAAGGGTGAGCCAAAAGGGTACTCCAGAACTTTGCTTTCTTGTATGCAGAGCTTCTTTTTTCACCTTCAGTCTTATCAGGATGCAATCTTATGCCGACTTGGGCAAGGTACGCTTGGTGAAAAGCTTCTCGAGATACAGGGTGTCTACCAAGTTGACATTTCCAAATTCCCTGAGTTTTCCAGGTTTCCCCCGAGTGCCATTGCAAATTTCCCTGAGTGATGCAGAACTATATTTTATGTCAAGACGGGCTGAAAACATGTCGCCTGATGCTGTCACTCCCTAATAGGTACATGAAAAAAATTTAAAAAGCGACTTAATTCAATTTGAATACTAAGGAGTAGTGTTTATGTTATTCAAAAAGAGAATAGGAGGCAGTGGTTAGTAAAATACACAGCAAATATAGTGTCTTCGAAAAACATTGCAATGGAGTCGGACATTCTCAAATACGAATAAAAAGGAGATGCATATAGAAGCAAATATTTTCGAATATGAGCTATTTCTATCAACTGATTGCAATCTCAGTGGTATGAGGCCCGAATTCTGTCACAATTGAGATTCTCTCTCAACAGCTCGTAAGTCAACCTCAACTGTTCTGAAATACTCTCAGCCCGCGCACAACGCCCGAGTGTTGTGTTTCACTGCTTTAAAGAGTCTATTTTGGTTTGGATGAGGGACACCTGCATCTCGGCATCAGCCAAAACTTTATTTTTTTGAGCTCAAGCTCCTTCAAAACTGCGGCAGCAGGCTTCCTTTCCCGTTCATTCCTCAATGCGTAGTTCATTTCTGTTCTTGTCCTCCTTCCACCACTCTTCGCCCCAAGGACCATTGGAAGCGTCTTGGTCAGTTGCACAGTCCACGACCGATTTTTCGAGCTCCCTAGGGGCCGCGAAAACGTCCGGAAAATCGGCCAGTTGCAAAAAAATAAATGCGTGTCATTTACTGCCCTTAGGGACTCAAACCGCCACAGGCACGTTCGACAACGCTCTGAAGGCCTGTCGCTACACATATTAGGCATATCGGCGCTCGTAATGTGACAGGAAATACCGGGTGCACGCGTGTATAATTAAGGAATACATACTGTACGTGTTCCGTGGCAATAGCCCCTTCCCACACTTGTTATGCTTCACTGCAATACTTTTGTGTATGCTTCACCAAGTAACATTTCTTTACAGAGGCGAAGCTGACTTTCAGGAACCGGCATTTTCTATGTCAATCGCGAGGATCACAAAGGCGGAGTCCATGCCATTGCTGACAGCAGCTAATTCTTTCAATAAAAAACTCGGCACCCAACGGCAAGAAGTTTCATAGTGAACGTCGAAGCAATTAGGCCTTGCGTTGCCGCGGTGGTGGCAACGGCTGCCAGCGGATCTGCGTGCAAGAGTGCCAGTTCGAGGTGGCGAAGTAATCAAAACGGCAGCCGTGGTGCCTTTGATTATTGCCGTTTCGGACCTGCCGTCACGGCAAAACGTCCGGAAAATCGGACGGTGAAGAGTTCTTGCGTCGGAAATTTCACACGTTCTGAAACGTTGACTCTATGGGGTACGTGACGGTGCCGCGAAGCCGTCCAAATTATCGGGAATCCGGAAAGTCAGTCATTGACTGTACGCTAGCAACTCCTCCAGCAGACGACAGGGCGTCAAAGACGATTCATTACGATTCCTGTCTGTTACTCGAGCCAGCATTATTGCGACTTTCGACCCTTTCAGTAAAATTGCCGCTAATTTTCCCTGATAGAGGCCCAAATTCCCTGAGTTTTCCCTGACTTTTTCCAGACTACTAAAAATCTCTGAGAATTCCCGGTTTTCCCGGTTTTCCCGGTTGGTAGACACCCTGAGATATTGTGTGCTCATGTGTTATGTATCAAAGCACGCACTGAACGATTATAGAAATGCACTAATAATTGTTTGTGTTGTTGCCTTTTACCTCAATATTCATGCTAGCGAAAGCCAATGTTTGTACAGGTTTTTATTTTTTGCGATAATTGCTTACGAATTCATTATTGTTGCATCTCATTGCGTAGGCCATAGGCTGACCTGCATAAATCTGTAAACAATATGGGGCACATTACTTGATTTGCGAGCTATCGTTGTTTGTGTGATAGGCGAATTTCGCACTCTTCAAAGTAAAACATAGCATATGAAAATTGCAAATGATTTACTGGTGCTCCACAGCTGCTGATGACATCAAACTAATGTGCCTAACGATTAAGGGTGGTAAACAGAATTTTATTTCATTGGATAAGCATTTTTCTTTCTAGAGTGATGACAATGTGAACCGCATGCTGTGGAAGCTATAGTTCTTTGGAAATTATTTACTATAAAGGTACTGAATTCTCTTTTCTCTCCGCAATAATGTTGCCAATTCAGACACCTCAAGCGAATGCAGCAGCGACATGGACTGTTCACAATCTCTGAGCGAAACTTCGGCATCAGTGCGCCGGGCTGGAGAACCACGTGAGCAGGGTTGTATGCATAACTGACATAAATCTTTTGAAAATGGTGACGACTGAAAGCTCATTGGACTGCTTCCTATGATATCTGCTGTCTCCGGTGAACCTGTTTCCAAGGGGTACGTCCAGAGTCGGCCGTCCCAGTCGCTGCTACTCTTCCAAGAAGGTGATTGTTATTTCGTATCTGCTCGAACAGCCTGAGGAGGTATGGCTCAGAAATATGCTACAATTCCTTGTCTGTGCGCTGTGCAGATGCCGATGGTGCCAGCCCTACTGGTTCTACGCTGAACCAAGCTTGTTCCCACGCCAGTGGCTTCATAATGGTTCAGTGCAAGTGTTAATTCCGCCTGTGGTGCTTAGTTATTATTTGTGCATTGTTGGGTTGCTGGCTTCCCTGTCAGAACTGTGCTGTCACTATATTTTGTTCTTTATATTCTGTGGGCGCAGCTGACCACACATATGCAGGACCAAGCACTGAAGCAAGCGCTTCATCTCTGGAACCTGGCACGACAGGGGTGGCCGCAACACTGTCAGCGAGTGCTGATCTGTCACCAGGAGCTCCGTTCAGCAGTCTGCCTCTTTCTTATGAAGGTTAGCAATTTTACAACGCTTTCGCAATATTGCGCACTTTTTGGTGCTACAGGACTACATGCAGCTATGACTAAACCCGACGTAGCAACTTATTGCTCTTCCGTCGACTCTGTACGTTGCAGGATCTTTCACCAGCCCCATCAATGAAAGGCGGCCACTGCAGAAACTTCGAGCCAAGCTCAGGCAGCTGCGTAACCGCAACAAGAGGCTGCAAGGACTGCTGCTTCAGCGCCGTCGCATGAAGACCACTGCCGAATTGGTAGATAGTCTGCGTGAGCATTTAACACCAGCTATTGCTGCTTTTGTTGAAGCTCAGTTAAAGATGCACAATGTCAGCAGGTTTGGCCGTCGATGGTGCAGCCAAAACAAAACCTTTGCTTTAGGTTTATACTTCCAGAGCCCAAAAGGTTACAGATATTGCAGGAAACTCCTGAAACTTCCATCTGTTAGGTCACTGCAGCTGTGGCTTGCACGCGTACCATTGAGGGTTGGATTTTATCCTGAAGTTTTTGATTTGATCGAGAAACGGGCAGCGTCTTTTCCACGGCAAGACAGGGCTTGCACCATAATTTTTGATGAAATGCATGTTTCAAAGGAGCTGTCGTACAATCCAGTGTCGGACAGATTTGAAGGCCTTGAAGAGTGCAGTGCAGCACAAGGTCCAAATCTTGCAAACAAGGCGCTTGTGTTCATGGCCAAAGGAATATGTACGCCGTGGAAGCAGCCTCTTGGCTACTTCTTTGCAGATAAGGCAGCGCCTGCAACTGTTCTGCATGACCTTCTCTTCAAATGACACAAAATGTTGGTTGGAGCTGGATTGCAGCCTGTGGCTGTGGTTTGTGATCAGGGGAACCAAAATGTTTCTCTGTTTTCGAAACTTGTGACCCCTGAAAAGCCGTACTTAAGTGTGAATGGTGAACCGCTTTTCTTTATTTTTGATCCACCGCATTTGCTCAAGTGCTTGCGCAATATGCTCTTCAAGTATGACTTCAGGGTAGGCAGTGACACAATTAAAAGCTCGTACATACGACAGGCTTATGAGAAGGATCGAGAAATGCAAATTCGGTCCATCCCAAAGTTGAGTGCCCGGCACTTTAATTTAACTTTTGCTTCGAAGATGTCTGTGAAACTCGCAGCACAGGTATTCAGCAATCATTGCACTGCTGCATTGTGCACATTGGTAACATTCCAACAGTTGCCATCAGAGGCTATCCACACAGCCAGATTTGTTGAGAGGATCTATAGACTCTTTGACAGTCTAAATACTTCACAGAAGCGAGGAAAGTCTCCGTATGCATCTGCAATTTGTGCAGGATCTGTGCATGAAGAGTGTATTGCAGTTTTCGAAAACATCGAAGTTCTAGGCTGTGTGCGGCAGCCTCTTTGCATCCGTGGCTTCTGCCAAACTATGAGGGCTGTGCTGCTGTTATGGAACCACCTGGCCTCTCGCTATGGTTTGACATACCTCCTTACCAGGCACCTGAACCAGGATGCACTTGAAAACACCTTTGCTATTGTTAGGTCGAAATCTGGATCGAACAGCAACTCGTCTTGCCGGCAGTTTCAAGCAGCATTTAGGCATCTTTTAGTTAGCAACTTTTCAAACTGTCGGAAAGCAGCAACTGCGCTGAAGACATGTCTAGCCTTCTAGCCACTCTCCCAGTTTGTTTATCTAAGTCTGCTCCTTCTCTCTGTACAGCTGCCACATCTTTGCCAGTTGCAGTAGAAGTTTTGCCATATGATTATCAGTCTCCAATACTAGAGAACAACATTGTCTATTTTGCTGGCTGGCTTGCCTACAAGTTTATGAATGATCACAGGTGTGTTACAGGGCCACATACGTGCGAGGTGAGGCTAGAAAATGCCGCCTTTGCCGATCAGAGCCAAGTTCTCTTGTACTTAAGTGTCAAAAATCCTGGAGAAGGTGACTTTGGGAGCCTGTCAGTTCCCACACCCTCGTTTGTAGCTTTCATCAATGCTTGCGAGCAGGTTTTTGTCGCATGTTGCTTCATGCCAAGGTAGAAAAATCGCTGACTGTGTGTGGTGATGACGTTTATGATGGTTTGTTTGCCCTGTTCGTCAGGGTGAGGCTGCATTGGCTTGCACGCAGAAAAAAATCTTGAACTGCACAGTCAAACTACTAAACGGAAAGCCACGAAGCAAGCACTGAGGCTAAGCAAATGAAAAGGATGCAATTCCCGAGCTGTTGGCTGAATATTTTGTGAAGTTGCAGGCTATTATGCAGCCTGTGCAACAAATCAGCTTAGTCTGGTTTAACGGTTGCAAAGGGTTTTTTTTCTGGTTCACAGCCTGGTTTTATTCTTTTATTTTTTACTTGTGTATTTTGATTTGCTAGGATGTGACGTGGTTGCTCACAGGGGCAGTGGTTTAACAATGTAGCATCTTTCATCGTTCATTCCACTATGTCACTCTTTTAGGGCACTTTTATGCCATGTACAGCCTGTTCAAGTGTCACCTATGTACTTGTGCAATATTGTCAGATAAAACGCCATACCGATAAAGCGAATGCCTCTGAAAGGAGACTTTCTAGGCAATGGATTAACCTAGTTTCCGTGGCGCTGGGATTAATTTTTCCACCTGCTCGCCCCCCCTGCAGTTCCGTGCTGGCAGGTATAATGAAATCAACCATTGTCATCATAACTACCACTCGGCACCACTGGCTACCAGGCCACCTTTTAGCAGGCTAGTTGCATCTCAGAGTTTTATGCGAAGCATATTACAAGAGCTCGACCCAGCTCCTCAGGCGCGGCGGTGTCGCCTTCAATACCACGTGACACCATGACGTCACGACAGAGGAGAAACGGGGCTCCAACTCGCACCGTCGCTCGCGGCGTGGCGGCGGTATATAAGCAGCTGCGCTTGCCTCTGCTAGACCATAGCTCTATGGCTAGACACTCACGAGGTGAGATGCCTCCTGGAGACAGAGCTGCTCGTTGGAATGAGAAGCAAAGGTTGCGGCGTGCTACAGAGACTGATTTTCTAGGTGGCTTTGGCTCAACTCTTGAAAGATGGGCTGGGTGGGAATCGAACCAGGGTCTCCGGAGTGTGAGACGGAGACGCTACCACTGAGCCACGAGTACGATGCTTCAAAGCGGTACAAAAGCGCCTCTAGTGAATGCGGTGTTGCCTTAGAAACGAGCTGTTTCTAAGGCTCAGGCGTACGTCGCTTGCACAGGCGCACATTTCGTTGCCGCGCCGAACGCTGCGTTGCTCGACGCTCACCGCGTCCAATCCGGGGCGCGTAGTCGCTGCGCCGTAGCCCATTGTCTTACACCCCTTGGCGGGTCGACGAGAACGCTATCGCGTTCCACTCTTGAAGGCGAAGCAGAGTAACGCATGAGTTGTTTCTTCGTCTAGCCGAACCAGATACAGCCAAGCAACAGCAGTTCACCAGGCTAAACAGTGGTTCAACAACTAAAATAAAGGCTAGCATGCTTCGCATCCTAGGCTTAACCTTAGCTAAGCCACAGTCATTTTTAGTAGGATCTTTGTCAGCGCAACGAACAGAACAGCGCTGGACTTTTATCTGGCTATATTGTAGCGTACAGTACACTGATTACATGCTTTACTGCCCCGCGAATGTCCTTGCACTTCACTGTACGCTGTACTTCATGTGTACTTTTGTTGACGTAAAATTACTTCAAATTGATCCGGTTAACGACGAAGTACTCTGGAGATGGTACGCCTGCTCAATGTATGGTATTTGCTCCTACGTTGAGCACGTTTGAGGGTGCTAAAGCTGGCTTTAACATTGCCTTGCAGATGTAAACGCACCTGCTATATTCTTTCAGCTGAAGAAATTAAATGTGAAGAATAATCCCAGTGTGCTCTATGGTCTGTGTTGATGCGCCTACTTATGTCATGTTATGTTTGCTTCAATTGAAGCTGTCGTAGCATTGTTTTCTATACTTTTCAATTTCCTAACTGACAACGTTCGTGGCACTTCAGGCCTTTTTCCTATCTGCACTGTGACTATTGAGATGATTAGCCAACTTAAACAATACTGCTTGTGCTGCCTGTGACATGTATTTTTTGTTTGTGTGCCAAGGGTGTGCTTTGTGACTGTATTTGTTTGGTTGCTGCAATAAACAATGAATATGAAACTATGAAAACCATACTTGCTGTACACTCTATTGCGAACTGTGCACTTGAGCCAGTGCTTTGTGCATCATACCTTGCTGTACTCAAAAGCTCTCAAAAGTACTAGCACCAGTATTTGCACTACGAATCATGCATGCTTCGCCAGTGCCTGGAAGTGTTGCTGCCTTTCTATGCTGCCCCTCCTTTACCAGTCACTTTCATTGCGGTCCCAATTGCACATTAACAAGGCCATAACTAGCAGGAACTCGAGCACATTTGACTGGCAAAGGTTGGGGCGCGCTGAAAGGCAGCAACCTTCGAGAGGTACGGGCTAGAAAACGCGGATTCTACAGAAAGACCGCTTTATAATTCGCGCCAAAAGCATACGTATGCGTGACGTCATTCTACGCCACGTTTGCGTAGTTTGCCCCCCAAAATCCAGGGGGCGCTGGAGTGCCCACGAGCCGCCATTTTTTGGACCAATGGGCATCTATGGAGCCTTCGCTACCAGTACATCTACCTTGCAGCTTCCCGCGGTGTCTGGCCGGCGCGACAGCGTTCCTGTTTCTTCGCGGCTGCGAAAGTGTTTTCTCGCTTATGGCAACATGTGTTTCGCTGCTGACCTGTTAATGCGAGTGCCGGACTTCGCCGAACAGATGAATGCCAACGCAAGAAACGCGAGGCAGCGTCACTGCTTCGCCCCTGGCTGCACGTCCGGCTATGTGTCGTCGAGGCAGCAGGGTCAGCGTATGTCTCTCTTTTCTGTGCCAAAGGACCCCGCACGCTTCGAAGCTTGGCGACGAGCCGTCCCCTGTGCCGACAAATCTTTGGACGCGAAGTCGGCGCTATGTGAGCGTCATTTTGATGAGCAGTTTATTGAGCGTTGTTTCACGCACGTGAAAAACGGTGAAACTGTGCAGATTCTGCGAGGGCGGCCGGTGCTGAAACCCGACGCAGTTCCAACCGTATACCCCAATGTTCCCGCATATATCTCGAAGTGCCAAAGAAAAGGACATCAAGAACTTCAACCTGCGGTTTGCCTTCCAAGATCCGGCGCCAGGAATCAAGCGTGTCTGTTTGTGCAGAACGGACTCGTGTAGTGCAGAAAGCGATTTTAACCAAGTGCCAGATATTCCTGATGTTCGCAAGTGTAATCTTCCCGGAGCTTACTGGGCTAGACGACTGATTGCTGGAGCCGGCAACGTCACGGTGTTTAGCGTGTGCGCTCTAGAAGGTGAGAACATATATTTTGAAAAGTATGTGCTGATGACATCAAATGAGAAGACAGTTCAGGCGACGGTTTTTGTGCAAGCCACAAAAGTCAACACTGTTCATGTTAGTGACATGGAAATGGCAGAAGAGTTGCTTCGCAACGTGTACTCCTTGATCCCATGCAGAGGATTTGGTAAAACTGGCGAATTTGAAGCAAACGCCAAGCGCAAAGACAAGACCTGTGGTAGCAGAACTTTCAGCTCATCCTGCCGCGGGGTTGCTCAGACACCAGAAAAAGCCTGTACACACTGTAAGCACCTCAGGAGACAGCTGCTTAATCAGGCATCCTACAGAAGAAGAAAAGTAAAAACCGGTGTCCAGTCGCTTTCGTATAGGTTGAAGCTGCGAACAACACAAGCGAAAAGGCGCAGGCTAAGTGTCCGAGCCAAATTACGAATTCGGCAGTTGAAGCAAAAGAATACGCAGCTTGATTCTGCGGTCTTTGAGGAAGCAGTCAAGGCCTTACCCATGAAGCAGCAGCAGCAGGTCAAGGCATGCTTTGCAGCGTCGAAGAGAAAATGTACGAAAGGAATGAAGTACGAAAGTGAGTGGGCGCTGGAGTGCTTGATAATGTGCATGAAGAGCCCCAGACTCTATGAGCACATACGCAGAAACAAAATAATGACCTTGCCTTCTCGAACATCCTTACGCCGATATCTAAGAATTACAGGAGTGAGTTTGGCCTTAGCGAGAAGGTGTTTGGTGCCGTGGCAGAAAAAACAACATCAATGGACTCATTCCAGCGCCATGGTGGACTCCTAATTGACGAGATCAAGCTATCCAAAAGCTTGAGCTTAGTACCCAATGGCACCATCGAAGGTTTTGTGGATCTTGGATAGTTCACGCCTGAAAGTGAGCGCTCCATGACATGCAATCATGGCCTTGTCGTTTTGTTTTTGCCTTTTACTGGAATGTGGCACCAGATTATAGGCGTGTTTGCATCCCACAGCAATGTGAAGTCGGACACTTTAGGCAAAATAATCCTCGAAGCTGTGGTCATGTGCGAAAATGCCGGCTTGCACGTAGATTTCATCACTACTGATGGAGCTGCGTGGAACAGGTGTATGCACCTCAGGTGTGGCACTCGTTTGGCATACATGGCCGAAAAGGAAACACGGTCTGTAGAAGACAGCACCCCACTGACCCAGAACGCTTCCTGTTCCTCATATCTGACTTTCCGCACCTCGTGAAGTGTGTGAGGAATGTTTTTGTTCGAACAGGTTTGAAACTACCAGAAGGCCGTGCCAGTGTTGATCCTATTGAATGTGCCCGAAACCTTGATGAACAGCACGACACGACCCTCAGAGCCATGCCTCATATTAATAAATCAGTCGTGCGACCAAATGGTTTCGAGAAAACGAGGGTTAATTATGCATTCAGGCTTTTCAGTGATGAAACACTGAGAGGTCTTTTCTTGTATAATGAATAGATTGAAGAAAAGCGTGGGAGCACGGCTGCAACGGTCAGCTTTGTGGAAAAAATGAGAAGGCTGATTGAGGCCATGACATCAAGGTGCAGCTTAGATGCACTCAGGCCTGGAGGGACACACGAGAAGTGCATTGAAAGTTTTTTTGGCTTACTTGGACGCATGGGAAGCAGCTGCTGGCCCTGAAGGCTTCCTTAGTCGCAGTACAGCAGAGGGATTTCGTGTAACCTTATCAAGTACCTTGCACCTGCTCCGCTATGTGAAAATGAAGTTGAACTTCCGCTACATGATGACTTCCCGTTTGTGTCAGGACCCTTTGGAGAGACTGTTTGGAGTCATCCAGCAAATGTCTGGGTGCAATGACCACCCAACTCCCTCCCAATTTCTGATATCTGTGAATGCTTTAAGCTTCCAGAATTTGGCTAAGTCACCAATGGGAAGCAATGTACCTCCAGGACTACTAAGGAGCCTGCTGGGAGCTGAAAACAGAAACTACAAGACCACTCAAAGGAGACTGGATGAGCTTCTGGATGTAGGCAACCTTGCCGAAGCACATGAAGGCCTAAGTGAATGCGGCCACGGCATCCAGCATGCTGCCATGGTGGTTCAAGCCAGCGATTCCAGACTTATTCATTACATGGCTGGCTACGTAGCAAGAAAGAGCATTGCAAACACAAAATGTGCAGAGTACAGCCAGCAGCTTCTACAAGGGGAGGACGAAGCAGCTCCAGCTGCAGCATGCCTCACTGCTGCTGTTGACCGAGGAGGCTTGCTCTACCCATCAGCCAAGCTCAATGCTCTCGTGACCTCTCTTGAGAACTTTCACCCACTGCTTTAGTGTAAGGCAAATCAACACTGACAGCATCATGGATTTGGTTTCGTTCCTGCAGTTGAGAAAGCTGACCCTTGTTGGCTGCCGTAATCACAGTGTGTCCCTCACAAACAAAATTACCAAGTTTTATGTTCTTACTAGGCTCCATTTCTACGTCAAGGCGCAGAATTGTAAGCGAAACGCTAAGCAGGAAAAAATGAAAATGCTGAAACTTAGGAGGGTGCTCTAAGTTGCATATTTCTTCAAGATCCTTGCCTCCCCATTTCTTAGTGGGTGTTCAATGTTTAAAGTTTTTCTTTCAAATTACACAGAAGCTTGTGTAAATTTGATATCTTGTATTTTGAATTACGCTGAATGTATGATGTGCAGTGCTTCACTATTACTAAGATGTGCAATAAATTTTTGCTATGCTTTGTATTACCTGTTCTGAACTCCGTTCACATTTTTGAGGAGGAAGCTGACGCTTCATATTACTGAAACTTAAGGAGTGGAAGACACCGGCCAAAGAACAGCCAACCTTTTTTTCTCTCATTTAATACCCCTTTTAATTTCCTTTTTACATATTCCTTTATGCCCAGTGGCAATAAACAAGGTTATTTAAAAAATGCAATCGCATGGACCCAAACATATTTCCATCCTAATTATTTTGGTCTGTGTCTCCTACTGTCGTCATGCACTATCTTGACCACATGGGACTCATTCGGACCCTTCAATTCCTGAAACTGCAAGGATTCGCGAATAACGTTTTAGATAAGCCAATGTGTTACACAGCAGATGTATCGCAGAGGCAACCACTCGATTTTAATGGTTTTGTTTGAGGGGTTTCACGTGCCAAAGTGACTCAGGCTATGAGAGATGCCGTAGTGGAGGCATGAATGACTGGAAATTTCGACCACCTGGGGTTCTTTGACGTGTACTAACATTGCACAGCAAACGGGCGCCTTGTTTTTCACCTCTACCGAAAAGCGGCCGGGATGCCATCCCTCATCCTTGGGCACAAGAATCGGGCGCCCTAACCACTGCACCATCACGGCTTAAAATTGCATTCTGTCAGCCGTAGTCACGTTCGACTAGTGTTTAATGAGCTAAACCATTGCTTGCAACAACATCACTGAAAGGCTGACGCGTTGCGTGCACGGCAGGCCTGCGTGCTTGCGTATGCTCAAAGCCAGCGGCGCGTACGATGCATCGCATTACGGCCAACAGCGCCACCTACGCCCGGCTTGAAATGGAGGAGCGGTTTCCATCCGCCGTTGGCGTCACCTCTCCCTTCTAGCCGCCATACCCTAGCCACTTAACCCTTTGATGGATGATGAGACACAGAGCTCCCACTTGACGCGCTCACTTTCTTTCTAGATTGAACGCAAAATCAAAACGTATTACGGCATTGAGTGATGTGGCTCCCTCTATGAGACTTCGAAGAAAACATTCATAGCTGTTTTCTGCACTTAGCAACAGATGGAGCCACAAATTCCGTCAGTTTTGTTTTCTTCAGTTTGTGGATCCACTTCGTGATTTTCTCCTGTTTTCAAAGCTGCGTGAACTGCTATGAGATGCCTGGTAAGTAAGTTTACCTATTTCTTGCACTATAACAATGTTGAGAGAAAAATAAGGGCGCAATAGTTATCATTTTCGGGCAAAAATAATGTTGCATGTATGAATCTTGCGGCAGTGGTCTGTTTTGATGCCCGTAGTGTTAGGCTTAGCGAGTCTAGTGTGTGCGCAAACATGACGCTGGAGCTGAATGCCACGATTTAATTTTTTTTTGCGTAGGAGAACGAAAAAACCTGAGTCGGGAAGAAGCCTTGGAGCTTTATTTTAGTTTACCGGACAAGTCGAATGACAGCGCCGATGAGTACTGCGATAGTTCTGATGAGGAAGACTTTGTGCTTGGAAGCGCTGAGAGCAGCAAAGAGGACGACGTTTCGCCACCTCTGCCTGTCCCACGACAAGCAAGCGCAAAAAAATTGCGCGCAAGCCTTACTCAGGAAAAAGAACAAAACCAAAAAAAGTCAAGAAGCTCCCTGAAGGGTCAGGTGATGATAATACAGCCAGCCAGTGGGACATGTCCAAATTCATTGCGACGATTCCGACAAATCATAATGCATCTGGATCGCAGAAGATCTTGGAAAGAAGCACTGCCATTGAAGCATTCATGCTTTACTTCGATGAGGACGTGATCAAACATATCGTGGATCAAACAAACTTGTATGCAGCAACAACCAACCGGAAACGATGGACGACACTCACGTGCTTGGAGCTTCGTGCCTACCTTGGAGTCCTCATTTTGATGAGTGTCAATCGCATGCACCACCTGCAAATGTACTGGTGCTCAGACAGCTTATTTCATGTGAAAGAAATCGCCCAAGTGATGACCTACAAACGATTTCAACACATAACAAACTGCCTGCACGTCAACGACAATGAAAAAATGCCCGACTACGGCTCAAAAGATTTTGACCGTGCATACAAAGTTCGGCCATGGATAGAGATGATGAACGAGAGGTTCCAGGCCCACTACTCGCCATCCAGTCACCTCGCTGTCGATGAGAGCATGATTCTGTTCAAAGGCCGCTCAAGCATGAAACAATACATGCCAATGAAACCAAAAATCAAGAGAAGATACAAAGTTTGGTCTCTAGCGGATTCTGAGACGGGCTATCTCCTCAAGTTCCAGCTCTACGAAGGAAAGAGTATGCAGAAGACAGAACCTTAGGCGAACACGTTGTCCTGACATTGGCCGATGGTGCCATCCCTGCTGGCTCGCAGTTATTTTTTGATAATTTCTTCAGCTCCACTAAGCTGCTTCAAGAGCTGCGAGAGAAAGACATCCTTGCTTGTGGCACATTTAGAGTAAAGTGAACAAGAGGGATCTGCCAGATCCCTCTTGTTCCGAAGTCAAAGTTGACAACAAGCTGGAGCGAGGGTCCTACATTTGGAGGAAGAAGGCTGATGTGGTAGCCTACCAATGGCGAGACTAAAAATGTGCACATCATGTCCAACTATCATGACCCAGAAAGCGTCGTGCAGGTCCAGCGAACCCTTCAAAACGGGAAGAGAAAGGAAGTGGACTGTCCATGTGTTGTGAAAGAATACAACGCATGGATGGGAGGGGTTGATAAATTTCACCAGAAAAGGAATGCCTATCCAGCGGACCGCCGTTCAAAGCGCTGGTGGAGCTGTATCTTTTACTTCATTTTGGACGCAGCGGTGGTCAATGCTTTCATTCAAATTTCCTCCATGAGTCCTGTCACCTATCTGCAGTTCCGCCTGATGCTTGGGCGTCTCCTGATTGCCCTAAACACGTTTCGAAAATCGAAAACAACGCTGAAAGCCCACTACAACAAGAAAGGCAAGAAGAATGGGCACGCAATGAGTGCTGTACCAGATGAGCTCCGATTTGCCGGAAGTGGTCACCACCCCGTCCTCACTGGGAAACGACTGCGGTGCCAGTGGTGCTCTACAAAGCAGAAGGAAGTGCGCACCAAATACCTCTGCAAAATGTGCAATGTGCCACTATGCGTCACTTGCTTTGGCCCGTTTCACTGCTGCTGACAATTTGACTGAAGTGGATGGTGGGACATACCCTGTCCCACATAGTGAATACATGCTATGTGGTTAGTGGGACATACGCTGTCCCACTTTTTTCTCTTTTGTAAGCAGACAGTTTCCACTCGTGTTTGTTTTGTTTGTAATAAAACTGCCCCAGAAAGCCTCTGGTGATGAAAAATTGCGCCTAAATTACTTGTTCTCGTTGCATCCATCAAAGGGTTAACTTTAGATTCTATTGGCCTCGATATCGAACAGAGTAGGCTCCTAGCAGCGAAGTAACGAAGCTCCTAAGTGTGCGTGCCGGTGGCCCGTCGCCGCTCCAGCCGCAGTGCGGAGCGTTCGTAGTTCGCGAAATCACGATGGATGTTGACAAGGACGGTTTGTTCGATGGTGAGTAACTTCTCAACCTGTTATTCTTCCATTTTTGTAACGGAAATTCGTAAAGTGTGAGCTTCAGCTCTAAACATAGCTGTATTCGGGAACCAGGTCAAGCAACCCTGGGGGCCATTGGCCATTTTTGCCGAACAAGAGCGGAGAGCCGGGGTTTTCAGCCTTGTACGATGTGACAGTGCTTTGTAAATCTGCCAAATTAAACGTTTTCCACCCTTTCCACCCGCTTCCTCCGCTCACACATGGCGCAGTCGACATGCGCAACCTGCTACAGCCACTTCGCCGCCAAGTCGTCGTGCCCTCGACCGAGCGCTGCTGAACGCCAAACCTAAGCCTACCTAGCCTACCCTAAGCCTACCCAGCCCGGCGTGTCAACAACCATGTCATTCAACTGGCGTGTTGCCACCGCAGAAGACCTCACCACCTTGAAAGTACAGTTGATTAAAACTGAGCTGCAACGCCGAAACCTCCCCACAACCGGCAACAAAGAGGAACTAATCGACCGACTTCTCGTTGATACCGCGCAAGATCCACCGCCAAACCACGAACCCGCGCCATGCGTGCCAGCGTCGTTCCCGACCGTGCCAGCGCCTGCGACGCCATTCCCAGCCATGCCAACCTTCACGTCAGACCCAGCAGAAAACATGCAGCGCATGGCAGCTTTTCTTCACCAAAACATGGCCATTATGATGACCACGATAGCAACTCACGCGAACCCAGTGCACGTGACAACGCTACCAGACCTCTCAGCTTCGCTGCCAACCTTCAATGGAAGTGGTACCCCTACTTTCAAGCACGGGATAGAAGAGCTCGAGCGCATCCAACGACTTGCACAATGGGAAGACCCAACTCTCCTTGCCATCGCGCAAGGAAAGCTACGTGGAGTCGCAGCAGACTGGCATGCCTCAACAGGGCGACAGCTTACCACATGGTCCATCTGGAAGGCCGAACTCCAAGAACAATTCAGCGAGCAACTTTCAATCATACAGTGGCAACAGAAGAGCACAGCCCTCACACAAAAAGCCGGAGAGCCTGCAGCAGTACACCTTTGCAAAGCTCAAGATCGTGTCACGCTGTCCAGTTCCCATTACTGGCAAGGAACACATCGAATACCTCGTTCAAGGCATTCGTGACGACCAGGTAGCCACATCTATCGCTGTTCAGCGACCTCGTACCGTGGATGACTTTCTCAGCATTGTGTCCAAAGTGGACAAAGCATTGGAGCACGCCCACCTGATCCGTTCTCCGCAGTCAGCAGAGCAATTCGCAAGACAGCCGGGTCGCTCCCAGCTCCAGAGTGCTACTGCCAGAACTGACAGTACTGTGAACTCCTCACAGACTGCTCGACCATCTACGTTCCAGTACACCACATGCAGGACGCAGCCTCCTCGTATTAACAGCCTACCACCTGCGGACCAAGAGTCGAGGTACGAAGCCATTTCAGCTAAGTATGGTTCCCCAGCATATGGAAGAGAACAAGACTTGAGAGATGCGGTATGCTACAACTGTCAAGAGAAGGGTCACCTTGCAAATAAATGTACTTCACCAAAGCAACCTTCTGGTGACAACAAGCCGACAGTCCCCAAAGCACCAACAGCCTGTGTTGGCCGTGTCGATGACACCTTGTATGGATCCACGTTCAGGTGTGCCATCGCTACCGCTCAAGTAAAAAAACTGGGAGAGATCAGTGCTTTCCCAGACAGCGGCTCAAATGTCACCATTCTTGCAGCAAGCTTAGCATCAAACCTCAACATCGAACCGTGGACCAAGCCACCTTTGCTTGTCGTTGGTGGAAGCTCCGTCATGCCGGAAGGCTCTGTCTTTTTGAGGATCACCATTGGACCTCTATCTGCAGTTGTCGAAGCAGCCGTCCTTGAACGGAATGCCCTTTCCCTCATTCTAGGAGGATTGGTTTTACGCAGCTCAAGCTGAACTCCACTTCAAACTTCCCAAGCTGCCTGTGAGCTGCCAACCATCTACCAACGTTGTCGTACAGTGCAAAGAGGAACTATTGCCAAGAATGTCAAATGCAGTAATTTTGACAAAATCTGCATTGTCACGTTTTGTTCCCTCGCAGCCCACAGCACAGCCGCTTCAATTCGAGCATGAGCCGGACGAGAATGAGCCCTTGTGGAGCCAGCTCAACAAGGCAGCCCTAGTTCAACTGGAAACCACAAGCCCACTCCAGACAAGCTCCTCCAGCCCGTTGTCTTTAGACCCACCTGATAATGTCCATGACAATCCCCTGACTGACATCTGCCTCGGAGCTCAGCTCAATCCCGAAGAACAAGCAGCCGTGAAGCACATTGTACAACGACATGCTGGTATTTTCAGCACCAGCCCTGAAGACATCGGTCTCTATGAAGGCATCAAACACGAGATCAAGCTGCTGCCTGATGCCAAACCCTACGGTCGACAGCCGTACCATTACACAGCCAGTGACAGACAATTTCTCAAGCGTCAGACAGCGACTCTGCTTGAGAGTGACATCATTCGACCATCCTATGGCCCATGAGACTTCCCAGCAGTGGTAGTGACGCAAAACGGCAAAAAGAGGCTGTGTGTGAATTATATACCTCTGAACCAAATGACAGTGAATGTCTTGCAGCCACTTCTCCGGGCTGATGACATTTTTTATGACCTTGCTGGAAACTCCGTTTGCGGTCTTGGATTTCTGTTGCGCATACTGACAAATCATAGTGAAAGAGGAAGACCAAGAGAAAACCACATTCATCACGCACCAGGGTACCTTGAAATGGACTCCAATGCCTTTTGGGTTGAAGAACGCACCTTCCACCTTTCAAAAGGCGATGCACAAAATCTTTTCTGAGCTAAAGCCTCGACAGTCCACATCAGGTGTACGCACATACCTGGACGACATCATCATCTTCGCCAACACCTTGTCGGAGTTCCTAGATCTTCTGGACGAGACTTTGACTCTCCTGCAGCGGGCCGGCTTCAAGGATTCCCTGATGAAGTGCAGGTTTTCTGTTCCTTCGGTGAAGTTTCTCAGATTTCTGATCTCGGAACAAGGCAAGCAACCAGACCCATCAAAAATTGAAGCACTCCTGCGAATACCAGTGCCAAAAACGTGAAAACAGGTGCTCTCCTGGCTCCAAACAGCCAATTTCTACAGACGTTTCATACGTAACTTTTCGAAGATTGCTGCGCCTCTCCAAGCCGCCATTCACGCTGTTATGTTCGAGTGGGTACCTGAGTGTCAGAAGGCCTTTGACACTATTCGCTCTGCTCTGACATCAACGCCAATACTGGACCATTTTCACGCTGATGCACCTACAACAGTCGCCACAGATGCATCTGCTACAGCCCTTGGGGCAGTGCTCACCCAAAAGAAAAACGGCAAAGAGACTGTGATTGAGTATGCCAGCCGATTGCTAACAGAACCTGAGCGTAAACTGCACAGCAACGTTTGGGAAGCTTTGGCCGTGCATTGGGCCATTACAGTGAAGTTTCGACATTACCTACTTGGACGACGGTTCTATCTTCTGACAGACAACTGGTCAGTTGCCTGCTTGACAACAAACTTTAAGCCCTCTCGACGCTTCACAGGAATGTTACTCGATCTAGCAGAGTTTGACTTCTCTGTTGAACACCGACCAGGACGTCAGAACCATGTGGCTGACATGCTTTCACGTTACTCATGCACCACAGTGTCTCAAGCCCACACCCTCATCACAATACAAGCTGAAGATGAAAAATGCAAGGCCATCCGTGCAAAGCTTCTGTCAGGACAGGAGAACCAGAACTTTGTTGTGGCCAATGAAATCCTCTACAGGATTGTGAGTCCAGATCTGTACACAATTGTTGTCACAGCCAAGATGCAACAGCAAGTCCTTGAACTTGCTCATGATGCTAATGGACACATGGATGTTTCACGCACCCTCACAAAGATCAAAGACCGCTATTGTGGCCGAAGATGGCTGCTACTACGAAACAGTATGTTGAAGCCTGTCAAGTTTGCCAGGTACACAACCGGCCTACCACACATTCAGTTGGCACAATGTGTTACATGCCTACTACTGAGATTCCCTTCAGTGCCATAGCTCTTGACCACATCACAATGCCAGGAACAGAACAGAAGTACATCCCCAACGTCACTGACTTCACAACCAGATACATTGTCCCAGCAGCGGTGCCCACAACCTCAACCAAAGATGTGCTGAAGCACTTGCATTCGTTGTTCTACAGATTGGGAGCTCCTGACGACTGTCTCTCCGACCATGCCAAGGCATTTGAGTCTCACCACTTCAAGAATTCTATGCGCATGCATGGTGTGAACATGCATTTTTCAGTAGCGTACCGTGCTGCCAGCAACAGACTTGTTGAGCGTGACAGTACTTCGGAAACTGTGCGATGGTGATCAGTCATTTTGGGTCACGAAACTAGAAGAAGCTGCTTTTGCTGTCAATACAACCCATCATCGAAGCACTGGCTTTTCGCCCTTTGAACTTTTGTTTGGGTTCATACCAAAGCTGCCACATCAAAAAGTCCGCCCACATTAAGCCTCTAACCTCAGCGAAAGGCTCCTGACACTGCCCGAACGGCGAAGCGAAGTAGTCAGTAACTCCGAACAAGCGCAAGAAACTCTGAAAACAATATATGACAGGACCCACTGCGACGCATCATTTAACATTGGCGACTTTGTATGGGTACGCCGACAAGAGCCTATCCTACAGGGATCTGGAAAGCTTGCGCCCAAGTTCAAAAGCTTATACCAAGTTATACGCAAAAGAACTCCAGTCACCTACGACGTTCGACAGGTAACCAACTCCACAATGTCTAGACAAGATACCCGAGTTGTTCACGTAAGCCTGATGAAGAGGTATCGTCCATCATACTTCGACCCAATCCTGGCTCAGCCAACTGAGGGAGATGAACACCCTACTCCAGACTCCGCTGAGTTGCCACACGAGGACCACGTCCCTGTTCACGCCACCACTGAATTATTAGACGCACATACTGCACCTTCAAATGTAGATGAAGCCTCGGCCCACCCTGCAAGTCGACGCCCCCTACGTCATCGCACACGACCCCGACATCTACAAGACTATGTATGACCTGTTAATGCAAGAGTACTTTTTTTTCCAAGTGGACTTGGACTTCTAGGTGGGGTGGGATGTGAGCTTCAGCTCTAAACATAACTGTATTCGGGAACCAGGTCAAGCAACCCTGGGGGCCATTGGACGTTTTTGCCGAACAAGAGCAGAGAGCCGGGGTTTTCAGCCTTGTACAATGTGACAGTGCTTTGTAAATCTGCCAAATTAAACGTTTTCCACCATTTCCGCCCGCTTCCTCCACTCACAAAAGTAAATCGCTGTACGTTTTTAGAGTACTGATGTGAAAAGCATTTGCTTAACGCGACCACACCATGTGCGCTCGTCTCCTTTCTACGTGTTGTGAGGTTAACATGCGTTCTTTTTCCGTTTCACAGTACCCTTGCCTCTAAGCACAATTTTCAACCATATTGGGGACGGTGTCAGGTCTCTCGTCGAAGGCGACGAAGTTGTTGCGGCGGGCCACATCATTGAGTGTAGTGCCGTCGCTTCCAACTGCTGCTCTGACGGTCCTGTGCACGTTATCGCATTCGTGCTGCAGTCGTCCACGCTTAGTAAAGACCCACACCGAGTCGACCTGAAGCTGACCGACGTGACAAAAATAGCAGAATTGAACTGCACATGCCCTGCAGGGGAAAGTATTGCCTCAAGTTGTTCGGATGTCTCAATGGAAATCTCAAACTCAATGGAAGCCTTGCTTCCATTGAGTTCGCTATAAGAAACTTTGTAATTATGCGATGCAGCTTTTCATACATTTTTACAATAGAATGTAGATCAATATTGGATAACTACAAGCTTGCAAGAGAGGTTTTAGCTTGTCTTGCTCATGTACACGTACACAGCAACATGTAGAATGACGATATTTTTTCAATCTATTCAAAATTAATTCACTATTTTTAGAGAATATTTAGCTTTCTTACACGAATGTTCAAGAAAATGGCATATGTTTGCTCGCAACCAAGTAAACTTGCTAATGAATTGTCTAGTTGCCATTGATTTAAGCTCTTGAGTACTTCCATCAATCAAATTTATTTATATTTGATGCTTTGCCCCGGCATGCCCAACATGTTTGCTGTATTTATTTTGTACACTAATGTTACAATCAGGTCATCGAAATTTTAAGCGAATATGTTAACCAACGTAATTATGTGAATTTAATGGAGGTTTGTATCTAGTTTCAGGAGCCTGCAGTTTCTCAGCCACAGGAAGGAGTACTAAAAAAGGCTCATGCGTGGCTTGCCATATGCTTGCTCAGCCGAAATGCACGTCACAGAAAAGCCAAGACGAGGTGCCAACTTCATTCATTCAATTTTCGAATACCTGGCTTCATACACCTGCGAGACTAGACCATGGAAAACTAGACCATGCAGCTTCTGGGGGTAGTGCTGCAAATCTTCGTCGTGTCAAAATCCTCCATTGACGCTCCCAACGAACCAGAGCTTATATGATGTTCACATCGATGGTGTCCCATCGATGGCGTTAATAGATACTGGGACCCAGGTGTCCATAATGAGTTGTAAGCCCCGTCATCGACTGAGGAAGGTTCTCATGCCTCCTACTCCTCGAGCCATACGCGTGGCCTACGTCACAGGAATGTGTACTTCCCCTATCTGTTTCGCCAACTGCTTGGTTCTTGTTCTTTTTACAGTGCTGACCAATTGTCCCCATGACCTAATTCTCGGACTCGACTTTCTTACGGTGCATTCAGCTTTGATTGACTGTTCTGCCGGTACCCTTTGCCTCGAACTTGCTCTATGCGCGCATATTCGTGCCAAACTGCCGAACAAATTTAGTACGACCGCCTGCTGCCTAAAGCCTTGACTTTCGTTGATTTGTTATCATCTTTTCCTGTGTCCGTTGGTGGCTACATCGCCACACCTGTTCCTGATGTCCTTTTGATGCGCAATAGCAATATCACTGTGCCCCACTCCGTCGTCACCGTCACCGATAACCGGACATGCCTTCCCGTTGTCAATTTTGGCCTGAAAAAGAAATTTCTACCCTAAGACATGTCAGTTGCAACGCTGCTTGCCATAGGAGATGACCACGTCACAACGTTTTCAGTAGATGTCTGCTCAGATTCATCACCATGTCCACAGGATGCTATTTGCCCTGACGCAACATTTTGGCCCATGATTGCTGCAGACCTATAACCTGAACAAGTAGCAGCTCTGTGTCGCCTTTTGGCTTTCTACCACGATATCTTCGACCTCAACAATCGCCAATTGGGCCAGACTTCAATTGTTAAGCATTACATAAATACTGATGATGCCAGTCCTATTCATCGCCGGCCATATCGAGTTTCTGCTTTAGAGTGTAAGATTATTCAAGATGAAGTGAACACGATGCTTTCCAAAGGTATTGTTGAACCTTCATCGAGCCCTTAGGTGTCGCATGTGGTACTTGTTAAAAAGAAAGATGGAACATGGCGTTTCTGCATAGATTATCGTCGTCTAAACCGCATTACCAAGAAATACTTCCACTCCTTGCCTCGCATTGACGACACCCTCGATTGTCTCCATGGTGCCAAATACTTTTCATCAATAGACCTTCGGTCTTGGTTATTGGCACATTTCTGTGGAGAAAAAGGACCAAGAGAAAACAGCGTTCGTCACCCCTGATGGTCTATATCAATTCTATAACAAGGTTTTACTGTACAATGGTAGTATTTATTATTATTATAATTATTTATTTATTTTTAAAGCTCGGCAGATTTCCTTCACTATGCTCTAGACCGAGCAGGCAATGTCGTTTATGATGCAACTTTGTGGAAGTGTTTTAGAACTTTACAGAAAGCATAAGAAGCTCACACTGATTCAAAAAAGCAGCCATATGCACGAGGCCACTGAGTGATCCTATCAAGCAAATAATACGGCCTACACCTTATCGCTTGATTGAAAAGTGCGAGCAGCGTCCTGCATCAGCATTCATGGACCTGTTTATCTGCTGCACCGGTACCACTGCGCCTTTTAATCACCTGTTCTGTGTACCGCACCAATATCTATCGCATCAATAGCGATATCTACATTGACAGCTTTCTCAATCACCTCTCAGCATCAGCACAGGGTGCTAATCAGCATTGCAGCAGACACGACACCATCGAACCCCCCCTTACATACATCTGCTGCATCTACGCTACGCTCTGTGTCGTGCTTTGCATGCATGTACACTAGCATGTTGTGTATTTTTCGTTAGGCTGCGAATCAGCTGTCTGTACTCAATGCTACTTCAGATTAAATATGCCTCTGTCAACACATCTGCATTGGCAGTTTTCTTGTGCTCTTATTGGCTTGTAAAATTTAATACAGAAAAACAATTGTCTGCATTCTTGTTAACGAAGGCATGACCTGTTCATTCCAAGATACTGACGTTCACTTCCACGGTGCACTTTGCTTTTAGAAAATGCTGTCTGATCACCTGTAGCGAAAAAATTGATATTGCATGTATTTAAACTACTTCTCTTAGTGGCAGAACTAACCAAACCGTTCCAAACAGTTACTCATTTCTCTACATTATTTTTACTTCCAGTGCAAATGGGACATTGCCTTCCATTATTTTTATGACCAATGAGCTCAAGACATCGACTTGTATCTGGAGTTCAGGACCCGTCACTACGGGTCTCCACAAACCCACAAAACCAAAGCCACAACCTTCGCATTTCGCGTGCGATGCTCTACCAATTGAGTTATCGCAGCGCCGTTTCCCCATCTACTTTCTTGGGTATTTATGTTCCCACCTGCGGCAAGTTGTTTATTCATCCATTTTAATTTCCATTAACTTATCGTTTCTTTATTTCATTTATTAAGCACAATTAATTTCCCCTATGCTGTCCTTGGTGTCAGTGTTTGTTGGCTTCTTATGATATGACTAATAAAAGTCCGGCCCCTCGGTTAAGCCCCTTTCTTCTTGTTTATTACATAACGAGGGTCTCTAATCCAGCAACGCTGATGCCCTCCGGTAGCATGTGTGGGTTTATTGACCAGTTGGCATCACCCAAAACGATCACGTTCTTGTGACACCTGCAGCAAAAAAGGACGTTCCACGTCCGCCACCAAGGTCTGTGAGTGGTGGCGCTGGCTAACACTCCCAGGGTTCTACTAGGACACATAAATACCGAAGAAAGTGGATGGGGAAACGGCGCCGCGGTAGCTTAATTGGTAGGGCATCGCACGTGAAATGCGAAGGTTGTGGGTTTGGTTCCCACCTGCAGCAAGTTGTTTTTTCATCCACTTTAATTTCCATTAACTTATCGTTTCTTTATTTCATTTATTAAGCACAAGTAATTTCCCCTATGTTGTCCTTGGTGTCAGTGTTTGTTGGCTTCTTATGATGACTATACGACTATATATATATATATATATATATATATATATATATATATATATATATATATATATATATATATATATATATGTGTGTGTGTATATATATATATGTGTATATATGTATGTGTATATATGTATGTATATATATATATATATATATATATATATATATATATATATATGGGGTTCAAAAAGCTGGTCGTGCCTTCCCCAGCCCTCTCCCCCCCCTTCCCTTCCGGAAAGAAACTCTCCGCCTATGCATGCAGGGCTGGTTAATGATTTTGCTTCACCCAGTCTACTGTCAGTGCCGAGTTGGTGCAGCACACAGACGCCATTGAAAACCTGTTTCGTGCACCTGCTGTGCCTACGTAAGTGCACGGTGTATTTACACCTCAGAAACTGATTATACCTACAGTTCAGGAGCTCAGAAAGTTACGGTGTACATTAATTGGACAAAAACATAATGTCTGCGCTGCAGATATCGAGCTGCACAATTTCTGAACTCTTGTGTACCGACCGCCATGAACTGGTTCAGCACGGTGCAGGTGAATCAAACGGACCGTAGATAATTTCTGGACTTCTGGTGCACCACCTTGAACTAGTTTACGGTGGTGCAGGCAAATCAGTTGTACCTTCTAACGGGCCCCTCGCCAGGCCACATCGAAACTTTGGTTATACGCTGGAAGTTGTTACGTGCCCTCTAGGGAGCACTGTGCCGTAATATTTTTTTCAAATTAGTTCATTACTAGGCGAGATAGAAATATTTCAGTGCCGTGAACCCATGGTTTCAGGAGGCGAGCGCCACTGCCAAGAGAGACACTTTCTCCACTTGCCTCGTCTAGCGCACGCAAGCGAAATTCCTTCCCTGCATTCTCCTATACCAGATCTCGAGTATCGCGTACACTTGTGCGATATTCATTGCCTCTCCAGCTGGGAGATGCCAGAGCTTTAAAGGTTGTGATCCCAGTATGTAAATTTAAACTGTATTGAAAAGCCATGTTTTCTTGCATGCACATTTTGATCATTATGAAGTCCTGCATGTGTAATATATAGAACAGAACTGCAGCTAAACAGTCTGCAACAAATTTCTATAACCAGGCCAATTTTTAATCAGTGATTTGCATAATTTCAGCTCACACATTCGAAGTGCACATCCAGTGTGAATGAAGCTGTCACATGGGCATAGAGCTTAATTAACAGCTTTGTCAAACGTCGCCTTAGTACTAATGCTTTGATATCTGTCATGCGACATTTCCTTGTGAACAAAATTAATCTGGAGCATTGTATTGGGTATTTGAGGCCTGATGGTAAAGTTCAAGAGGAAATTAGCGATTTGTTAAAACACTTAGTTCAGGCTTGAAGTGTAAATCACAACAAAAAGAGGATAAGCGTAGGTTTCAGTTTCAAATTAGTACATCTATAAAGAATGCCATCCGGGGGGATGTTCAACAGCGCAAAACCCATTCGCATGGCTTCATTTATTCAATGGAACGCATTCAAGTTTGCTGTTGCTTAACAGGTGGATGAAGAAGCCAATTATTGCGTTTTAGGGCCCCGAACAGTCGCATGGCAATAGATTGCCAAGCCTCTCATAACATCGAGCCATTTCGTAATTGTACCAAAAATGGTGGATGCAGCCAGTGTTGTTGCCAGGTAATTGCATTTTGACTATTGTGTATTGTTTGCATTTCTCGTGCATAAGGAATTCTCGCAGAGAGTTTTATTTTCAGTGGCCTTCAGTGGATGTCTTCTGCTACAACTAGCACATAAGTTAATAAGGGGGGACGCGGCCCTTGAAAACCGAAAAATCGCGAAAAAGTCGATTTTTGAAAAACAATATTTTCGGGTTGTATGTCTCATAAACTACCAGTTCTGTAATTATCAACCCGCAATTAAACCGTAAAGTAAAAAAATTACCGACGATTACGTTACTTCCTAATGCGAAATTTGAGCGCAGCAAATAAGCTGTTTCACCTTTTCGATAGATTGAGGCAAAGAAATCGAGCAACACATGTATGCGCTATCACAGAATTTTTTTTTTATTTTTCACACGTATTCCTTTAACAAAGACTCCACTAACAGTTCTTGACAGTCATGAAGGAAGCTTTGTGGTCGGAGAAATAGACTGATATATGTTCGACTTGGTACACCAATGCTTGATTCTCAAAGACGAGATCTATACAAGTGCCTCGCGAGGTTGTCACAGCCGTGGGACGCGTTACGAGCGAGAGGAACGGGATGTTCTCCCGCATAAGTGTTAGGAAATTGCTGTTTGTCTTTATGTCAACATTAAAGTCCCCCACTACTAACATCGGTGTGGATCGATGGACGGTTAATGCGAGTTGCAGGAAGTGCACGACGTCTTTCGTGAGTGCGGTAGGGGCGAAGTAGGCAGCTACTACCAGCAAGCCGTTGGGCAACTTTGCGGCGCACAGTTCGCCAACTTCAAAGTTCGAGCCGGCGCTTTGACAACCGGAGACTCGCAGGAAGGGGTGGGAGGGGGGCGGCGTGTACACCCAGCGGCAAACGATGGGGGCAGAAGCGCGTGCAGCAAGCGGACAACACGATAAAGGGAGGAGGGAAGAGATAGCAGCGACTGACTGATGCCGCTGACGCCGATAGTGAGTCAACCCCAGCTGCGGAGTTGGTTTCAGGGACAACGCCGCCGATGCCGACACAAACAATATGATACCCTCGCTTCCGCAGCGCTAAGAACCAGGGGGGGGGGGACCCTTTCCTCCTCTTTCTGCATGGCGGCGACGGTGTTCTATGCAGTCACGTTATCTTGACTCTCTAGCGGCGTCAGCGGCATCCAGCGGTATCAGTCGGTCGCTGCTAGCGCTGGGGGGATGAAAGGGGGGCGGAGCTGGTTACGAGGCCGACGACAACGCCGACGCGAAACCCAGGAACGGACGCCAAAGAGCTGCGCTCTAAAAAAACGCTACTTTTGACGCCACCCCAGCTCTCAAAACACGCGCAAATGCCGAAACGAAGACAAACTTCGCGCGCACGCCAATTCCGGCCCATGCGGCCTGCCCGCGCCATCTTGGTGTCGTTTTGACCGTGAATTCTTTATCTGTGTTTTGCTGCCGTGCAAAATGGCGTCGGCGGCGCGGTTGAGGCGCTATTGGCGTTTTCCCTCGATGCGATGCGGAGCGCTGATTGGCCAGAGCAGCGCATTCAAATCCCGCGGGCCAACGTGCGCCTGCCATTGGCTGCTGCGCGGGCGGCGGCGACGGCTCCTCTTATCGGTTGCGCGCCCGCCGCACTCGCCTCGTTGCTGCCGCTTGCTCGGTGCGCCTCGATAGGCGTCTGCTTGCGAGTTGCTCATCGCCTTGTGCTATGTTTTCGATTATTTTTCCTGCTTTTTCTTTTTTTCGCCAGTTCTGTAGCCTTTTTCAATGTTGCACGCAATGTCGAGAACGAAGCGCAAGACAGTGAAGAAGTTCGGTGCGCGGAAGCGCGCTATGCAGCTTGTCCGACCATCCAGCGTCCGATATTCTGCGGGGAGTGCCGACTACGTAGGTGCTTGCAACGGTCGAACTGTGCCATCGGATGTCGCCGATCAACAATCCGACACATTGAGTGTGCGTGGAGCCACAAGCACATCGAGTTTTTCCGAGATCGCCGGACCCAGCTCGTGTTGTGAACCGGTGCCATCGAGCGTGAGCGGACCGTCGACCATTCATCTGCGGACGCGTTTTCTAACTAAGGAAGAGATCGACGCCAATGCTAAACGCCGTGATGCCCTTCGCGCTGAACACTGCACCATGCCAGCGACCCGGAAGAAATTTCAACTCATGGAGCCGACTCTTACACCTGCAGCTACACCTACAAGTGAAGGCGAACATTTTGCTATCGTTCAGATGGACGTTTTTAACACCCTGCTCCGCTGCACAGTGTGCAGATATTGCTTGGAAGGTGGTTTGACTGTGAGAGAGAGCACCAAGCTTGGACTGGCGACAAAACTCGAAGTCGTGTGCCCCTCTTGTGGCACAATTGAGAGTTTGTGGTCATCGCCCCGCAAAAAGGACACGCAGGCTTTCGAAGTCAACGTCCGCGCCATGATGGCTATGAAGCAAATAGGAAAGGGCCAAACGGCTCTCAACGATTTTTGGGCTGCTATGAACGTCTCTTACAGAGGTCTGCACCACAAGACGTTTCAAAAGCATTTAAAGGAGACGTTCAGGGAGCGAGAGGCCCACGCCTTGGATACGTTTTACGCTAATTCTGCCGCAGCAGTTATTAGAGAGTTTTAGTATTGGGGACGCAAGGCGTTGGGGCCCCAAGCGCTTGGGTGCGTTTGCGTACGCAAACAGAAACGTGTTATAGGTTAGCGGCCCCAAACGCAAACCGCAATGAGGTCGCATGCGCTCGCAGCACCACCAACGTCTGATCGTTGCTGCGTTATCATGTTATAAAATATGAAATGAAGCATATGAAGTAAAGTACATTAAACTCTTTTTATTAGAAGCAGTTAATAGAGAGGTTTACAGCGTCCAGTAATCGGGTAAACGCAGGCTGGGGCGTTGGGGCGGAGCCATGAACTAGAGCGGCCTGCATTGTGCTGCCACCTGGTGGCGCAAAGCTCAAACAGACAAAACAGCTAATATTGCAGTACCCAAGTGTATTTTACTTTGCTGCGAGTATAAATTTTTGGCAGCAACACAATTAAGCCAGTGCCGATAATTTACACCAGCAGCGAAGTAGAATAGACTTGGTTACAGCAATATTAGCTGCTTTTGTCGATTTGAGCTTTGCGCCGCCAGGTGGATGCACCAAGCAGGACGCTCCCGTTTATGGCTCCGCCCCAACACCCCAACTGCGTTTATCCGAATACCAGACACACTAAACCTCTCTAACACACATAAAAACGACGTCTGTCGACACTTAGCGAAAGATTTATTAGATTATCTACCCGCTAGCTACTCGTAAGTTCTCCTACACCGCAAGAGTCACGTGGGCAACGTGACCTCTTAGGGGCAGCGATGTTTCCGGCCGCTCCAAGGACGCAAGTAGACGTAGCGGTCTGCGCATGCGCAGTAACGTCGCCCCTAGTTCTCGCGTACGCAAGCTGCTTGCGTCCCCAACACTAAAACTCCTTATTAGCGCGTATAAAGAAATGGACCCCAGCTTTTGCAAAGACATCACTGTGGTGTACGACGGAACGTGGCACAAGCGTGGGCACACATCCCACATTGGAGTGGGATCTGTAATTGACTTCCATACAGGTCTTATTTTAGATGCTGTAGTTCTATCGAACCACTGCCTTGGGTGCCAAACAGGGCCCAAACCTGGAGATGTAGCATACGACAACTGGCACCAGTACCAGCCAGAAGAACACAGATGCAAAATCTGGAAGCATGGAGGTGGAAGCAGGCCTGACTCTCTTCAAGCGGCCCATATCCAGGCATGGCCTGCGTTACACAACCCTGGTGTCTGATGGGGACAGCTGTACCTTCTCTGCCCTCACAGATGAGAATGTTTACGGGATTGTGCCAATTGCAAAAGAAGAATGTCTCAACCATGTGCAAAAGAGAATAGGAAGTGGACTACGTAATATTGTCAAGAAGAGTGACAAGCCACTAAGTGGGAAGGGGAAGTTGACAAAACACCTAATTGAGAAGCTCACAGACTATTGTGGTTGGGCCCTGAGGAACAACTCCAGTGATGTGGCAGCAATGCAGCGTGCTGTGATGGCAACGTATCACCACGTCACATCGACCGACCGTGACCCTCGCCATGAACTTTGCCCAGAGGGAGCTGAATCGTGGTGCCGACACAAAGCAGCAGAGGCGGAAGGTGAGCCACAGCCCAAGCACAAGCACAACCTTCCAGACTACGTTGCTGCAGCTATGTTGCCTGTCTACCAGCGGCTTTCGCAGAAGTCGCTTCTCCAGCGCTGCATGGGAGCAAAGACTCAGAATGCATCGGAGTCCTTCCACTCTGTCCTTTGGTCATTGATGCCAAAAGAACAGCAAGCATCCTTGATTGCCGTAGAAACAGCACTGCATGAAGCGGTGCTGCGTTACAATGCTGGCTGCTTGAAAGCAACCGAAGTAATATCAGTCTCCATTGGGCTCCAGCCAGGTCACCTGGCCATCCAGCGAGCTCTTGAAAAACATGTGCTACGGCTGAAAAAAAACACCAAACGACACCAAGAAAAGGTGGAAGTGAGGCAGAACAAGAAAAGAGTGCACAGGGACACTTCAAGCTACTCTGCAGGAGCTTTCTAATAAAAAATACAGTGTTCAACTTTCAAAGCCCGTTTTCTCAGAATTGATTTTTTCGCTAGTAGTGGTGCTTAGAAAAGCGATATCTCAAGAACCGTTCTTCAGATTTGCGTGCCGTTTTTTTTAATTCTGTTCCTGAATGATTTTGCCAGGGGGTAACAGGCTTCTTTTTTTGATAGCTGGTTTAGTTAATTTATAATAGGCAATTAATTTTTGATGAATGTGGTCATTACTGGGTACATCAAATTCAAAGTTGTGTAAAAATTTTTTGGAAGGGAAATTTAAACAAAGGGCTCTTTAGCCCCCTGGGATATCTATCAAAGGATCATCACAGTGAATTTCAGCTTCACACGGCGTCTTGGTATTTCTCCAGGCTTTTCCTCAGACATACACATGAATTACCTAATTAGACCTCAATAACTCTGGAACTAATTAGCACATCTTTATGAAACTTTGCAGTTCCTCATAGTTTGGTGGTGTGAACATACGCTGAAAGTTTCATCTGGATATCTTAAAAAATAAAAAAGTTGGGTCTCGAGGGTAGCCTCCCCCCATAGCACACCACTCTGATGGTGACACTGTGTCATGGGATGCTTCCTTAAATGTGGACAAGAAGATTGTAAAGGAAAATGTGAGATGATCACCGTAATAACCAAGGCATTTGGCATGGGAATGACCTAGCTCTGAAGGTAATTATCAGTTGTGGATAGGCATATAATCTTAAATGGCACCTTGCATGAATCCCAAGTGTCAAATGTAATGAGGATTGTGCACTGAAAGGGCCTAGGATGTTTTGTAGATACAAGGGAACACTATAGGCGATTGATAGCAGTTGCTTAGATGCACCACATTAACAGGAATCAAACGAACTCCCTTAGACACAAGCATGCAGCAAATTCAAGGACTAGATGAAGCTTCAAAGAAGTAACTGCATTTCATGTAGGATAGGAGTGAATGACCTTTCTGCATGAGATCAGTGACAAAAACACTAAATGAATGCAGTACAGTGTCTGTATCATATCTTATGCAGACCAAGCTAGCCTGGAGTTTCAGCATTCCTTGTCAGTTCGCTTAAATAGGTACTACATTGATCAAAGTGCAATATTGCTCTACAAGGCATAATATGCAAGATGTAGCATGCTAACCCTAGTGGCTCAACAACTACTAAACCTAAACTTCAATGAGCAGTGAAGCTTCCTTGTAATTTTCATCGTAACCATACTTTTGCTCTTGGAAGTGAACCTCTTAAGTAAATTTGCTTGTGCATTGATTTTTCTTTAGGCAAGTATTTTTTTACATGTTAATGTCTCAATCCTGCTTTCTCTTTCCAGAGCTAAAAAAAATGTCTCTTATGTCAATTTGATCTTTTTACCTAGGAAGCTATCATCTAGTGCTGTGTACAGCAAGCACATGCTTCCGGCAAGGAGGGAGCCAGCACCATATCTACATCAGCAAGAACATCAGTGCTGAAAATAAACATTTTTTTTCCAAATAGCTGTCTTTTTATACTTCCAGCATGAATTAATACGTTTCTTTTACCTTCACATGCGGGAAGGTTTATAGGAATAATTAGTGACTGTTGAATGCCCAGGAAAAGCCTTGAAGCCTTTCTACATGTACAGTGGTAAAGTACATGTGTACTTGAACTTGATAGTACAGAACCAAAGGCACAATAACAGGCACAATTCTCAAGGCAGCAGTTGTATAATTGGTAGATGAACACAATTGTGCTGTCCAGTTACATTCAGTTTGACCAAGTATTGTAAGGATTGCCTTCAATATGCATAATTCAGTTTAGCCAGCTAAAGTTGAACTCGTAGAAACTTGGGAATGCCTGTTGAGAATTTTAGCATAAATGGTACGTGTGCATCCTTCAGCAGCACTACAAGCCCAATAAGGTTTTCATGTTACTGTCCCCCCCCCCTCCCTTGGTGTTATTACAGTATCTACTTCAAGTGCTTGAGAGTATAAGAGAGAATGACTCTAATTTGTTATGAATATGTGCAGTGTTGATGCAAAAATGAGAAGGCTATATAAATATGCAGGACACGAGGTGGTGGACCTGGTTATAAGCATAAATTGAAAACTTATATACCAAATGCAATATGAATACAATTTGTTAAATGACATCCACGTGTGGGAACTGGCCACATGAAAGGAGAGAAAGTGCAATACTTGCAACCTACCAACACAAAGATCACTCCAGGGAAGGATTCTGTAAGGGTCCACTAAGTGGACTGTCTATTTCAGCAGACACTGATTAGGTAGAGCTCTAAGCTGGTAGAGCAAGCGGCAATCGCCACCACGGGCTCTCATGCTCCATTCATTCAGCGTGTACTGGAATGGACAGTCCACTTATCAACGCTTAGAGAATAGCCCCCCAGGGTTGTGGAAGCAAGCAGTATCTTAAGCTTAAGTCTACATGGAACGCTACCTCCTGCTTATGTGGCAAGTCCTCCTGTTTACTTGTTCCATTCCACTGAGAGCTGAGCATGGCCTAGGTTAAGTTAGAAAAAGCAACCAGCAACCTTAGAATCCAGACAACTATTACTATTTGCCCTATAAAAGAGGACAGTGAAGCCTAAAATGACACTTGACTAGGGCCATGTTTTTCACAATATGGCAAAGAATTATTGGGATTTCCCATCAATTTTACCCTTCCTACATCACATAGTGAACAACCTGAAAACTTAACACTGCTGCGCAGAGAGATGACGGGATAGGATCTGAGCGAGAAAACAACACACGACACCTGAGCACAAACCATGAACTGGTTTATTTTTCTGCAAATGAAGTGTACATAAAGCCTACACGCATGCATAGGAGTCCTCTTCCCGGTCTACGTACACCCTATATTGTCAGTGATTATGCTAATCTCTTTATTGCTGAGTGAAACAGACAGTGCACTGACACATGAGCCCTGTGGGTACATCTTGATGTTGTATGCTTCCACGATTTCCCTTTTGCTTTGGTTTCTACTTTTAAGCAGAATCATTGCCTTGTGATAATCACCAGTTGATAGTTTGTGCTCAGGTGTCGTGTGTTGTTTTCTCGCTTAAGTCCTGTCCCTTCATCGCTCTGCACAACACTGTTAAGTATGTCGAACCAACTAGCCCACTGCACAATTTTCCTGAACCTGAAAACAACTGTAAACTAAAGTCCGTGACAAACGATGAAGTGTTCTGTCGTGACATACAGGTTTATGCATGATCACTTTGCTATATAAAGATACAATTTTAGCCAATGTTAATGAAGAGCTTTACTTTTGGAGTTCACTTAAATAATGTCTGTGATGCATTGTGACAGTAGGAGGTCCTGGAGACGCTACTGCGGAGATATGTAAACATATTGAGCCTATTCCTGTTTAATTTATGGATAGATGCCTTCACAAAGAATTGGATAACCTCCGCAATAGAATGTTTTACATCACCTGTAATAATTAGGCTATGATAAAGAGTAGACGGTGAGCTTAATGTTCTATAAAAGCTCAAGAACAAGCTCCAGAATAGGTATGATGGGTAGACGACCTTATATTTGGCTCTCTTCATAGTGAAGTGTAGACGCATCACCTCAGCCACACTTAAATCTGTGGGCTCGTACTTCCCATGCCTTTACTGCACAAGTTGCCTTGGTGCTCCCAGTCTTGACAAGTAACATTTAAGCACTCTCTCATGCACGTGTTTGCTCCAAAGCTACAGTTGCTAACTAAAGTAGCTCCCACACGCGATTCTGTACTCTAGACCTAACTGCAAAAATGCATGCAGTACTACAAGTCTGGCATGTAGTCCACATAACATGTGCACAACTTCAAATTTGGTAGGCAAGAGATAACTGGTAACCTGTTATAGTAACAGAATGGATGCTGAGAAAAATACACCCAAGGCCTTAGGCGGGAAAATTAGATGTTGTGATGAGATAAGTAAATAACAATCACATTTGATCGACTGACTCAAAGCTAGCAGTGGCATTGCATTTGACATGATTGAGACGAGCAGCAGCATGGCATGGTAACTGTGGGAGCCTTTACAATGTCGCGCTCTTTGAATTACACATATATGTGCATCCATATACAGACTGGGATTTATGTTGCTCTGACCAACTGTTTTGATTCAAGAAAGCCAAGTTTGTGGTTCAGCACACATCATACACTGGCAAACTCACTGATGAGTCAACTCCCTCAGATCATCCCAGCAGTCTGAGTGAGCCCAGCTGAGCAGTATTTTGGCGAGTTTCAGCCCAAGTAAGCACGGCTGAGTAAAATTCTTACGAGTTCAAGTCAGCAGCTAAGTATAATTTTGGCGAGTGTAAGTGAGTTTTGATTATTTTGCCAAAATATATATGGTCCATGTACTTTTGAAATTGAGGTACGACACTTGCGCATAGGTTGAAAATGAAGCTTCTCGCCAACTGACTATTGCAGAAATAGTCATAGAGCTAGAGAAGACGGATACGCCTTAATGATGCCGCATGCTGTGCGGGATCCATGTGTGCAGCGAGCCCGTGGAAAAAAAAATTGCGACCTCCACTATAGCACACATCCTAGGCTATTAAATAGCTACAATGTTCAGGAAACGTACTGTTTCTATAATTGGTTTACTCATGCAGTAAACTGTACTGCTCCTACACTTTGTAATAAAAAGCATATGCATCAACAGCTGACATTCCTGCTTATTTTCTCATCACAAAGGTAGATGTGGCACATGAACCTATATGCTCACACAAATCAATGTGACCAACTACTGCGGAGACATGGCAACGAATTTCTTGTTCACCTTGTACACCATAAGTGCGTGGTTTATGCATTGATTTGACTTCATGAAACCCGATTTATACTACAGGCTTTACCGCAATGCTTGCATATAGTGCGGTGAAGCGCTCGACAAAACTGCACATATCATGGTCTGTTTGATATTAACTCAAGATGCAAACGTTTGTGCAGGCAGGCAACCAATGCTTTCATTCACGCAGTGCACCAAAAGAGCGTGGTATATGCATTTATCTGGTTTCATGACATGGCGATTTCGCCACTAGCTTTATAGTAATGCTTGCGCATAGTGTTGCGAAGCTCGACGGAACTGCACATTATTACGGTGAGCTCGATATTCACTCGAGATGCAAACGTTTGCGCAGGCAGGCAACCAATGCTTGCATTCACGCAGCGCACCACAAGAGCGTGGTATATGCATTGATCTGGTTTCATGAGCTCGTATCTTTGCCACTAGCTTTACAGCAACGCTTGCGTATAGTGCTGCGAAGCTCGACAGAACTGCACATTATTACGGTGTGCTCGAAATACACTCGAGATGCAAGCGTTTGTGCAGGCAGGCAACGAATGATTTCCTTCATGTAGCACAACATGAGAGTGCGCGCGCTCTATGCAGTCCTTTGATTTCATAAAACTATTTCTGCCACAGGCTTCACAGAAATGCTTGTGTAGAGGGCTGTGAAGCTCGACGCAGCTGTAACAACATCTCACGGTCCACCCAATCTTTACCAAGTTTGTTCGAAAGGGCCCCTCACAGGCTACATAACAAATGTTGGTTATACGCTGAAAGTTGTTACGTGCTCTCTAAGAAGTGTTCTACCGCAAGAATTTTTCAAATTGGTTCATTAGCAGTAGAGAGAGAATGATTGAAGTGCCGCAAACCCATGACTTCAGGAGGCGAGCATCGCCGCCTATACAAACACTCTCTCGACTTTTCCTTTCTCCCCTCCGCAAGCAGAATTCCTTCACTGCGTTCTCCCATACCAGAGCCGAGGGATCGCACAGTGGGTATACCCTGCCGTCTTCTTTTTTCACAGTCACCGGCACACTTCCGGTGACAGTGTCACACAAGCTGTTGCGCTTGTCTCGTTTCCTGTAGCAGACGATAATGCGCGCTCTGCACGAGAACACACAATTAGCGGTATAAGTCAGTGCCCCAGCACTGAGGCAGATGCGAAAGGATGAAAGAGCATGACCGCAGTGCTGGAACAGTGTAGAAAATGACATAGTTTTGTTCTCTGCGCGCATGCAAACGTTGGAAAAAGCAAACAAAGCCGAAGTTCATCTCTCTTGCTACAGTGCAAAGTAAAACAAAAGCACCCAGACAATCAGTTTGTATCTTTTATTATTTCTCTAAACTTTAATTGATCCACTGAAGCAACAGATTCAACAAATAACTGATGCTGCCTTGAATAAATATCTAAGTCACGTGTCACTGCGAGTGACATCACAGCACTGCCATGTACGTAGGCGCACTTGTGAAACTGACGTGAACTGTCCAGCTGGGAGCGAGCGGCTGCCGTGAGAAGGCAATATGGTTTGAAATTTAAGCTCTTTTCGCGGCACGTAGGGATGTAATACTTAGTAGACATGATCTTTAGCGCGCATTGTACACACTTCACTTGTCAACTCAAAATGTGCAGACCTGATGAGGGACCCTTTAAGGCGAAAGCCTCAGATCTCTATGTTTCAAGGTCGCTTTGTGAGGTACAGAAAATCAGAGCACTCATGCTACTGCTCACGCGTTTGTCATCTTCTTCCACAGTGCTGCCACACTGATGCTGCTAATCATGCCAAACAAAAGGCATGATTAATTGGAGCATTCGCGACACTGCTTGCACATTCGTTGTCTTCCACATCGATGCCGCTAATCATGCAAAGAATAAAAATACTGTTAATAATTAAGGCACCCGAACCCATGTTAATTAGGGCAAAGTTGATTAATGCACAGTTAATCAAGGTAGTTTTAATTAACACTTTAATTGGCATTGTGGGTCACCGGTGGGTCACAGCCTGTGCTCCTCCTATGCGGCAGCAAAGTTACGGGCGTTCATCTGCTTGCTGCTGCGATAATTTTATGACACTTGAACGCAGAGGTATGATTTTTGTAGCACGAGGTTATAGGTAGCCAGTAGAATACTTATCTGATGTTAAATGCTATGACCCACCGGCAATCCACAATGCACTCAATGAAAACGTTTTTATGCTGTGTGTGGCGTGAAGGCGGAAGAATTCTCGCTGTTGTGTTGTCATCTGAGGTTTGAAGTTGCAACTAATATATCTTTTTATTGCACTGGACATTGGGTGGCATGTTTGTCTCGAAGAGTGGAGTGGCAGCACATTTCTCAGTTGGGTTGCTTGCAAACTTTTTGCTACAGTTTTTGAAATATGTGCTGTTAGACTAAGTATCTCCGTTTTTCTTGCTACTCCCGAACTTTTCAGCATGTGTAATAGATCCTCAAGCCTGTTGCGGATCCAAAAAAGAAGCACAACGCAGAGGAAACAAATAAACTTAGTTTCAGCCAGAAGAATGCACCAGCAACTTCACGATCACCGGCTGATAAGTGCTTTAGTGTCAGATGCCCAGCAGTGGACAGACAGTTAAATCAGTGACAAAGATAGTGTTTATGAACCGTCACAGACCTCAGCCAGCACATCGAATGGAGAGTCGGACCTGACTCATGATTCTGAGGTGAATGATTCAGGCTACGATACTCTCATTTCTGTCAGCCCATGTCTGGAGAAATGGACACCAGAAACAACCACTTCGCCTAGTGTGACACCGCACTCTAGGCTGCCCACTATCATTCAGTAGCTATCTAGCCATTATGCCCTGTCTCTATACTCCCTGTTTATTACAGATATCTGCCAAATGATGGTCAATGACAGGCCGGACAGTCAATCCGCACAGGCGGCCATTGGAATATGAACCTGGCAACGTTTAACACTAGAACGTTATCTAGTGAGGCGAGTCTAGCAGTGCTATTGGAGGAATTACAGGGCAGTAAATGGGATACAATAGGGCTCAGTGAAGTTAGGAGGCCAAAAGAAGCATATAAAGTGCTAAAAAGCGGGCACCTCCTGTGCTACCGGGGCTTAGCGGAGAGAACTAGGCGTCGGATTCCTGATTAATAAGAATATCGCTGGTAACATACAGGAATTCTACAGCATTAACAAGAGGGTGGCACATCTTGTTGTGAAACTTAGTAAGAGGTACAAAATGAATATTGTACAGGTGTACGCCCCTACATCCAGTCATGATGACCAGCAAGTCGAAAGCTTCTATGAAGACGTGGAATCGGCGATGGATAGAGTGAAAACTAAATACACTATACTAATGGGCGACTTTAATGCCAAGGTAGGCAAGAAGCAGGCTGGAGACAAGGCAGTGGGGGAATATGGCATAGGCACTAGGAATATCAGGGGAGAGTTATTAGTAGAGTTTGCGGAACAGAATAATATGAGGATAATGAATACCTTCTTCCGCAAGCGGGATAGCCGAAAGTGGACGTGGAGGAGCCCGAACGGCAAGACTAGAAATGAAATAGACTTCATACTCTGCGCTAACCCTGGCATCATACAAGATGTGGACGTGCTCGGCAAGGTGCGCTGCAGTGACCACAGGATGGTAAGAACTCGAATTAGCCTAGACCTGAGAAGGGAACGGAAGAAACTGGTACATAAGAAGCCGATCAATGAGTTAGCGGTAAGAGGGAAAATAGAGGAATTCCAGATCAAACTACAGAACAGGTATTCAGCTTTAACTCAGGAAGAGGACCTTAGTGTTGAAGCAATGAACGACAATCTCATGGGCATCATTAAGGAGTGCGCAATAGAAGTCGGTGGTAACGCCGTTAGGCAGGATACCAGTAAACTATCGCAGGAGACGAAAGATCTGATCAAGAAACGCCAATGTACGAAAGCCTCTAACCCTACAGCTAGAATAGAACTGGCAGAACTTTCAAAGTTAATCAACAAGCGTAAGACAGCTAACATAAGGAAGCATAATATGGATAGAATTGAACATGCTCTCAGGAACGGAGGAAGGCTAAAAACAGTGAAGAAGAAACTAGGAATCAGCAAGAATGAGATGTAAGCGTTAAGAGAGAAAGCCGGCAATATCATTACTAATATGGATGAGATAGTTCAAGTGGCTGAGGAGTTCTATAGAGATTTATACAGTACCAGTGGCACCCACGACGACAATGGAAGAGAAAATAGTCTAGAGGAATTCGAAATCCCACAGGTAACGCCGGAAGAATTAAAGAAAGCCTTGGGAGATATGCAAAGGGGGAAGGCAGCTGGGGAGGATCAGGTAACAGCAGATTTGTTCAAGGATGGTGGGCAAATTGTTCTAGAGAAACTGGCCACCCTGTATACGCAATGCCTCATAACGTCGAGCGTACCGGAATCTTGGAAAAACGCTAACATAATCCTAATCCATAAGAAAGGGGACGCGAAAGACTTGAAAAATTATAGACCGATCAGCTTACTGTCCGTTGCCTACAAACTATTTACTAAGGTAATCGCAAATAGAATCAGGAACACCTTAGACTTCTGTCAAGCAAAGGACCAGGCAGGATTCCTTAAAGGCTACTCAACAATAGATCATATTCACACTATCTATCAGGTGACAGAGAAATGTGCGGAATATAACCAACCCTTATATATAGCTTTCATTGATTACGAGAAAGCATTTGATTCTGTCGAAACCTCGGCAGTCATGGAGGCATTACGGAATCGGGGTGTAGACGAGCCGTAAGCAAAAAAACTGAAAGATATCTATAGCGGCTCCACAGCCACCGTAGTCCTCCATAAAGAAAGCAACAAAATCCCAATAAAGAAAGGCGTCAGGCAGGGAGATACGATCTCTCCAGTGCTATTCACAGCGTGTTTACAGAAGGTATTCAGAGACCTGGATTGGGAGGAAATGGGGATAAAAGTTAATGGAGAATACCTTAGTAACTTGCGATTCGCTGATGATATTGCTTTGCTTAGTAACTCAGGGGACCAACTGCAATGCATGCTCACTGACCTGGAGAGGGAAAGCAGAAGAGTGGGTCTAAAAATTAATCTACAGAAAACTAAAGTAATGTTTAACAGTCTCGGAAGAGAACAGCAATTTACAATAGGCAGCGAGGCACTGGAAGTCGTAAGGGAATACATCTACTTAGGGCAGATATTCACTGCGGATCCGGATCATGAGACGGAAATAATCAGAAGAATAAGAATGGGCTGGGGTGCGTTTGGCCGGCATTCTCAGATCATGAACAGCAGGTTGCCATTATCCCTCAAGAGAAAAGTACATAATAGCTGTGTCTTACCAGTACTCACCTACGGGGCAGAAACCTGGAGGCTTAGGAAAAGAGTTCTACTCAAATTGAGGACGACGCAACGAGCTATGGAAAGAAGAATGATAGGTGTAACGTTAAGGGATAAGAAAAGAGCAGATTGGGTGAGGGAACAAACACGAGTTAATGACATCTTAGTTGAAATCAAGAAAAAGAAATGGGCATGGGCAGGACATGTAATGAGGAGGGAAGATAACCGATGGTCATTAAGGGTTACAGACTGGATTCCAAGGGAAGGGAAGCGTAGCAGGGGGCGGCAGAAAGTTAGGTGGGCGGATGAGATTTAAAAGTTTGCAGGGACGGCATGGCCACAATTAGTACATGACCGGGGTTGTTGGAGAAATATGGGAGAGGCCTTTGCCCTGCAGTGGGCGTAACCAGGCTGATGATGATGATGATGAAACAAACAGGTTCACATGACATCGTTGGAGTCTACTACTCCCAAATCTAAATCCCGGTTGAAAAATTGCACGTAAAACAATGTTTAAGAAACAAAAGCATTTATTCGAATACTGATTTGCATTGGTCTCCTCCGTCTTCCTACTGCCAAATCTAAATCACAGTTGAATAATTGGATGGAAACCTATGTCCAAAAAACGAAAGCATTGGAATACTGATTTGTATTGGTCTCATCCATCTTCCTACTTGAGTGACAACTGGGCAAAAAGTAACCTGTATGGTGTTGAACTCATTCGTCAAAATATGAGCTGCGACTGCTTTTTTCCTACTTTTGAGGTTCTGGCATCTTGTGGATAACGAACTGGTTGCAGAGTTGCAAGATAGTCTTTAAGATCCAGCCTCTGGTAGAGAAATTGAACCAAAATTTTTGCCACTGTGCTTGAGCCGGGAAAAGAGGTCGTGATAGATGAAACAATAGTGCCATGGCTTGGCTGACTTTCGTTCTGACAGTACATTCCACAAAAAGCCCATAAGTACAGAGTCAGGCTCTTGAAGGCATGTACAAAAGATGGCTACAGGCTAAAGGTTGATGTATACGCCGGAAAGTATGACTGACAAGTTGGCAACGAACACGCTGAAGATGTATCTTTGAAACTCATGCAAAATTACAAGGGAGTCGGGTGCCCACTGTATGTAGACAACTTCCACATGAGCTTGCCACTCACTCTTCCCTCTCTAAAGGAAGGCACTTTCATTTGTGGCACAGTTTGCTCAGCGAGGAAAGGGCTACCAAAAGATGTCACTGAAGTAAAGGTTGCAAATGACAGTGTTACAGGACTTCAGTCCAAAGATTGAGTGAAGGTACTGAAGTGGATGGACAAGAGGCCTGTTATGATACTCACATCTGTCACTAAATATAAAACTACTTTGGTGGAAAGCCGGAAAAAAACAAGGGACAGCGCACCAATCACGAAGCATCAGGCTGTTCTCGATTACAATGCAGCAAATAAAAAGGCATTGACTATAGTGACCAAATGACATCATATCACAACTGCCTTAGAAAAGGACTCAAGTGGTACAGAAAGGTAGCTGTTGAGTTGCTTGTTGGAAGTGCCATCGTAAATGCATGAAACATTCGTGCCATGCTTGTAGGAAACGCTACGCCAATTATAAAATTTCGAGAAGAACTGCCTCGTTCACTGTTCAGCCCTCGTCAAGACAACATTGAAGAAACTCGTGGGAGGAGCGTCCACGCTAAAAAAAAGCGCCACATTGGCAAACGACACTCAGCAGCACTGCACTGGCTGCTATGTGGCCAACAGTACCAGCAGCAGCCCAAAAACTAGGGTGAGAGTGAGAAAAGTGACCACTTTCTGTGGATAATGCCCTGGCAAGCCATTTATCTGTTTGTTATGCTGTAATTCTAAGCACAAGTAAGCTGAGAAGCAAGCTAGCTTCAATTGTATTATGAGTAGGATGAAAACTTCAAAACATGGTTAACATTGCTACTAAATTTTACCTTTTCTCAAACTAATTTCGATCACAGGAACTGACTTGTCTTTTCTGGTGGCAAGCACTTTGCAGTTCAACATAGGTTTGTAGTATCTTTCAAATAAACATACCAAACACCAGCCGCAAAGATAGCAGCACCATCTCTTTGGAGTAAAAGAAAGAGGCGTAGCCGTCTGTTCCACCAATAGGTCCGCATGTAAAACAAGACCTAAAGAAAGCATGTCGCACTGAACATGTTAAGGTGCATATGACAGCGTGATCACTAGGAATGCCTTCGCAGTCCACGTGGCAGTGCCCACAGAAACAGTTCTGTATTGTGTGTGTGCACATGTTCACATTTCTTTCTCTTTAATTTTTTTTGTCATTCTTTTTCTCTCTCGCCTATCAGATCCCGTTGCCCCTCCCCCAGTACAGGGTAGCTGATCGGACATAATCTCTGGTTAACCTCCCTGTTTTTCCTCTGCTCTTCTCTCTCCCTCTCTTAAGGCACTCGAATCTACGACCTTTAGTGAGAGAAAACAAGTAATAAGAAGTAACAATGCATTTGAATGAGAATATCGAGTAATTTAATGCATGTCGCTTGAGTGTGCAAGCTTTCGCCTTCACCCTCTTTGGCATATGCTAAATGACTATCTTTTATTATGCTTTTGTTACATGGAACTGTGTGTTCACATTTTCGCCTCACAAAAGACAAATGGGTAATTCTCGCATAGGAAGTGCATCGTTATGGCCTGCAGATATATGAGGAACTTGTATGCATGTATGTACATTGGCATTCAGAGTAATAAGGAACATTCAACTGCAGTATTCAGAGGAGTAGAAGAGTACGCACTTGGGCTGGTTGGTTCATGATTACAAGCAGAAAACAGCGCTAAACGAAAGGACAGCGCTGTGGTCTGTGTCCCTCTTTGTACAGTAATCAAACATGTAGAGCTCCAACATTCGCTCTATTAATACGAAAAGTAAGCAGTAGAAATGTTTGGCTGATGTTTTATTGAAAGGTTAGCCTGCAGGCCTCCATCCAAGCCCTAATTACTTAAAGCAATTCCATTGTCAGTTGCAACGGTTCTAGTGGTTTTGAAGATGTTACTTTCTTAAAGAGAAGTAAGAGCATTCATGACCTCTTTTCTAGGGTGGTCATGCCATCGTGCATTCACCATACACAGTAGGACAAGCTTATACAAGTGACATGTTTTCTGTTTTCAAGGCAGAAGAACGAAGTGGCGATAGAGAACGTCTGCGTTTTCGGCTGTTCCACTTTTCTGTAGTTTTTTAATATTGTGTGTACAAAGTGATCGCGTCATCTTTCGGGATGGCGGGCACAAGTCCTATGCAGCTTCCCGTTGATGCAGTCGACCAAACTGCTGCTCGGCTGGTTGATGCGTTCTTTGCTACAGCTGTCACTGACATGGAGCTTCCAGATTCGGCAGATGACTGCATGGCAACTGCGATGGATTCCGACAGTAGCAGCTTCACACTTCTTGAATCGCGGCGCCTGAAAAGGAAGTTGCGCCGGACATCAACAGCTGGTGAGTCTACTACAAAGATGGCTGACAAACCTGGTGTGTTGCGCCAGACAACAGCAGCGAGGGAGTTGCCTACAGAGCATGTTAACACACCTGACGGGTTCTGTGGCTTTCAAGGCCACAACAGAAATGGCTAATTTGAATACCATTAACAGACAGCAGCTGACCCAATTTTTTGACCAGGTGATTCCTGGACAAGTCCAAGAGGTCAGAATCAACGCATGGAAGAATGTCCTTATGGTAGATGTGCAATCTCGGGCCTCAGTGGACAAGCTGAAAGAAATTCGAGTGTTAGGCAGTATGCCAGTCTGCCCCTATCTCTCTCATGGAAAACGGACTTCCGCTGGAGTTATTACAGATGTAAACCCTGAAATAACTAACAGTGACCTGTGGACACTCATCAATTCTACGGCCAGGATAGTCGACATTCATCGGTTTCAGCTGATCACGATGTGTTAAAGTAGTTTTTGAAGCAGACTCTATCCCATCTCACGTCAAGGTGGGTTATGTGCGGCATCCTGTCCGTCTGTATGTTCCAGGCCTGTTCAATGGCACAAATGCAACAAGATTGGCCGTGTGAGTGCTGTTTACAGAAACGAAATATCCTGCCGTCAATGCGGCGGCTCACACTAGCATGATACTTGCAAGACGAAGACTGTCAAGTGTACCAACTGCTTCGGCGCTCATGAGGCGACGGCTAAAGACTGTCCTATGATGAAGAATGAGAGGCTCATCCTGAAGAAGATGGTAAAAGACAACTCAAGTCACCAAGAAGCGGCAGCGTCTATTCGTCGCCGCAAACGTCGTTCCCGATGCCAATGCCTAGAGTCACACGCCACTAGTCTGGCTCAGCCACCGTCACAGCAACTCTCAGCTCAGTTGCCTCAACATCTTGAGCCACAGAATGATAAGACGCCGCCTTCGGCAGTGCCTTATGTTACCACGGTGGTTCTGAAAGATGCAGGTATATTATCCACCTCCTCTGATGTTGAATGGCCTGCTCTGTCATCCAAGGTCGTCTAACCAATGTGTCCAACACTCCATGCCATTCCAGTGGGCAATATGGACAAGCCGGAAGGCCAGCAGGTGAACATTCTTATGAAACAACTTGTACACTCCATGCGCACGCTGCTTTCAGCCCTCAATACGCCAACAGCAAGGGTGGTTGTTCAGTTTTTGGACGCAACTGAGCCGCTCTTGTGGCACTGCAGTAATTCGTTATGGCACTACCATACAGCCCCTCCTCTGTGTCGATGCACATACATCGCAGTGTAGTGATGCAGTGGAATGCCCGAGGCCTGCATGGTCGCCTGAGTGAATTCCGACAGCGCGTCCAGAAATACCCCTTTCCTGTGATTGTGATATGTGAGCCCAACATGCCTTCTGATTTCCGTCTTTCTGGATATGTATTGCTATGGTATCAAGAAGCTGATGAAACCAGCAAGGTGTTAGTGTGCATACACCGAGATATTTCACACTGTTGCCATGTCCTCCAGCCGCATAACATGAACCACTACATTTGCTTGATGTTAACGCTTAAAGGATGGGTCTTCGATACTCAGTGGCTACATTCCACCCAGAGATCACATTGGTTTTTCATACCTGTTTTCAGCAATCCAGAGTTGTACAGCTCCTCATCTTATTGCGGTTGACTTCAATGCTCATCACCCCCAATGGGGAAGTGCAGTAATGAATATCCGAGGCAAAGCCCTGTCCGACTTTATGCACTCCCAGGATTTCGTCAATATTACTCTATGGCTCTTCTACGTTTCTGCGTGGCACGTCCTATAGTAGCTGCGTGACCTGACGTTTGTTTCCTCACGGCTACAGTCCTCTATTAGCTGGTTCAGTTATGTGGAAACACTTGCCAGTGATCAGATACCAACGTATATCTGCGTGAAGTGGTTCGCACCTACCACTTCGTCTCATGTGCAGTGCACAGACTGCCTCACTTTTAAGACATTCGTGGAGAATTCCTGTGCAGATCTCGAGCCACCAACCCAAATAGAAGACCTGATCACGTCCGCCCTCGGTGAGGCCATGCGGAACATATGTGCACCTACACCGGGAGCTCCTATCGACGTGGAATTCGAGAAGTTACGCGCAGTCCAACAGCGCGCTGAAAGGAAATACAGAAGGATGAAACCCACGTACGTCGCCGAGCACAACGACAAATAAAGCACCATCTTAAAAATTAAGAAGGAAACGCTGGAGAAAGTGACGGAAGTGAAAGTGAAAATGATCGATAACAGCTTATATGGCTACTTATGTCAAGTGTGGGTTCTTTTTTCCAACAAAACAAAAAATGAGCCTGCGACATTTTCATTAAAACTCCATGCAACGACGTGTCTATGCACCAGTAATTTAAGTGGTCTCAGACGTAAACATCATCATCAGTGCAATGTGTATATTACGAACATTAAAACCTGGGGCACGGTCTTGTAACGGTTCCCAAAGCGAACCGTTACGAAGATCGTGCTACTTCGCATTTGGTAGGAACTGCATACGTGCACCAAAAACTGCTGACACGTTGAGAAAAAAGTGCAGCTAGTCGTTCCCAGTGCCCCTATTTGACAAAGTTTGCATAAAGATTCATGCAATATTTGGTGCGCAGAAGTGTTGTCAGGATCAGAGAAGTTTATTTTTACTTTTTATTTATTTCACGGGCTTTCTTTCTCATAAAATAAGTCTTCGCAAATCCTAGGTTGTTTTAAATGCTGTTATCAGCCATTTGTAACCATCATACGAAACTTTTTCACTGACATCTTTTCGACTAGATAAATTTATAAATTTAGCTAATTTAACATTTGTGCAGAATGAACGAGAAATATTCACAGTGGCCACCTTGAACAGCACCTATCAAGGTACAGTGAAGACCTTTCGAGTAGTGCCCTGTGGTACCGTATTTACTCGAATCTAGGCCCACCCCGATTCTAAGCCTCCCCCCTAAAGTCCTAAGCCAACAAATATACATACATATATATATATATATATATATATATATATATATATATATATATATATTACCTTGAATGTAGGCTGAACAAGAAAAGCAAGGACAGTGTTCCCAAATTGCTAACAGTATTTATTGAATCTGAACACGCAGAGCTCATTCAATGTCACCGTTGCTGTGTTCCTTGTCACTGTCACCTTCTAACAGTGCCTTGTGCAAGCTGCCAAAGCAAACGCAAGGTGCAGAGAATGCGTTGCCAAGGTTGTAGCACCAATGCGTTTCATTCGCACTTTTGTGCCAACTTTCAAATGCTGTCACATAAATGCGCAGTCGTTAATTGCAGAAGCACAAAACTGGTCACAGTCATCAGTTCACCATTGCAGTAAATCCCATTGCCTCCAAGATATGAACATCAGCACAGAGAACATCGGCACCATTGTTGCAGCTTGTGCAGTTACTTAGTCAAGCTTTGCTGCTTAGCACAGTAATGCAGCTCTTGCTGATTAATGCAATAAACTCCCGACTCCCAATTTTTAATTTTTTTTCCATCCTATCATCTGCAGTTTTAATTTTCCTGAAGGAAGTAGTTGTAAATTAAAAACGAATGACTGGATGACATGAATATGTTCTCTTGGATGTCATTCCTATTTTAAGAAATGTATTTCTCTAGAAAGCAGTGGCTAGCATGCCATCGCATCAAGCTCTGGCCCTTATGTAAGCGCAAGAGCCAAACCACTTCATATCTGACTAGAGAAATGAAACTGCTTGTGTGGCAAGATTTTATATAATAGAAATACCTGGGTAATCGAAATTTACTAAAGGAAGGCTTGGCACATAGATTTGTCAGTGGGTGCTTGGTAGTGTTTTTCTTGGACAGGCTTTTTATTGTCTGTTAACTCGGTTAACTCACTACGATGCACTTTTTTTTGCAGAAGACACGATGGAAGAAACTAGGGGGAACTGGCATCGTAGATGCTACAAGGAGGGTCCTGAAGGACCTGCTTTCTGGTCACGTGGCTATGCACTACAGTTGGCAGGGAGGAAAAGGCAAGGGCCACTTCAGGGAGACAGCATGCTGCGAATTGATGCTAGGTATGACCATATACATATAATAAATTTCTTGATTCGTAAAAGAATTTGTCACTACTAAGGTGTCATAAATTCAAAATGACTGTACAGCACCACTGTTTTTATGCACACTGCTGGTTCATAGAAAACTGCAAGTTGCATTTGTGAGGAACGGGTGCCTTCAGTTAACAAGACATGCATTATTAAAGGTAGCCTTATTTAACATTTATCAAATGCATAGCAAACAAGATATGATAGCTTTAAGTAGGCTAAAAAGAAGGAATAAGTTGCCTCTGCCCGCATACCATGACGGATAAAAGGAGGACTGAATGTTAGTGACGGTTCACAAGACAGTGCAAAGGTCAAAATTGCATTCTTTGTTTATTCACTATTACCAGGAAGCCAGCTATTTGGCAAACCACTGTAAGCTGTTAGCTCGTCTTCCCTGACGCCTGAGGTATCAAATAACTGTGCAGACTGTCATATGATTGTTTCACTCAGTGTCCAAATAAATCTTGTATAGTAGTGCAGGAAAATCATGCATATAGGTGGGCAATGCAGCAGCAGCAGCTTGAGCATGTTGCCTATACGCTTCTTCTTGTTTGCACAGCTCCTGGATTTCTTCGCTGGTCATGCCGTTCGTCACAGGGGCATGGCGTGCCTTGCACCGGTTGAACACGTGGTTGATGCCGGCAATTCATCATGGTCCTGCCCTATCGTCCAGGCGTATGACTGGCGTAAATTTCCTGCGCACTTTCTTCATCTGGCAATTCTGCGCACTCCTGTGGATGCTCCTAGCATGGCCACTCCGACAGGGGACGTCATCAGACCAGTGACGTCAAGCTTCATCAGTACAAAAGCTCCGTCGTTCCGGCTCCCCGACAGTGGGCAATGCAGCAGCAGAAGCTTGAGCATGTTGCCTACACGCTTCTTCTTGTTTGCACAGGTACGTTACTTGGACAACTCGTACTGTATCCGATCCGATAATCGATTCCTGCTGCTGCTGTGTTGCCCACACAGTCGTTTGCGTACTAGACTGACGACTGTAAAAAGCACTTTTAGAGCTTTGTTGCCGTTCAAAATGAGTCTTTTGGAATGTGGCGACGTGGAGTCAAACCCTGGCCCAACGGATAGGGAAATGTTGTCGCAACTTTTATCTCGCCAAAGTAGCATGACTGCTTCTATCAATGATGTACTGGCTAAACAGAGTAAAATTGAAACAGATATCGCTGATTTAAAAGAACGCATGCTCAGCTTGGAAGCTCAACTGAGTACTTTACGTTTATTACAAACAGATGTTATTAATGTAAAAAAAACAGTAACTGATTTGGAAAAGAATGTCTCCAGCTTGCTACGTAAAGTCGATGAATTAGAAAACAGAGGTAGAAGAAACAATTTGATCGTGTATGCCCTAAATGAACAAGACGGGGAGATGAACGATAGTCTCTTGAATGTGATCAAAAAAGATGTTTTCAAGGAAAGGCTTGGACTTACTATTGATAATGTAGAAAGATGTCACAGGCTAGGAAAGAAAAAGGAAAAAGCACGCCCCGTGATTCTAAGATTCTTGGACTATCACGACGATAAATGTTCAAGGCTGAAAGAGTGCAAAAAGCTTAAAGGGACCACGCTTTCTATAACAGAGGACATTTCTTTGAAAGTTCGGGAGATAAGAAAAAAATTATGGCAAAGCTCGAAAGAAGAACGTGATCAGGGCTCCAAAGTTAAACTAGTTTTTGATAAATGCAGCATTGATGGTGAAATGTTTGTGTGGGATGTGGAAAAGGACAAGCACTGTAAGCTAAAAAGAAGGAGCAAATGACGTGCTAACACTTGCCAATCACCATTCACCATCTTAAACCTTAACTGCCGCAGCGTTGTCAACAAAGTAGAACAGCTTGAAGGCATCCTTTGCTCGCTTGACCCCGATATTGCCGTATTGACGGAAACGTGGTTAAATGAAGATATATGTGATAGCGAATTTGACCCGATAAACTACAGAATAATGCGAAAATACCACGATAGAAGAGGAGGGGGCGTAGCTATTCTTTTTAAAGATTCCTTTAAAATCTTAAGAATGCCGGACACCTCTGGAGTAGAAAGTGTTTACTGCACATTTTGTATTAACAACGTGAACTACATTCTTGGTGCCCTATACAGGCCCCCTAATTCGCCTGTCGCAAACTTGAAATGCTTAGAATTTATGTACACCCATATACGACAAGCAGATAAACTAATCCTAACTGGCGATTTTAACTTGCCAAATGTCGACTGGAGCACATTCACGTCCCGCTCCACCACAAATATTGATAGTGAGATGATCGATATTGCTTTTAATTTTGACTTATTACAGGTAGTTAAGGATTTCACTAGAACCCACAAAGATTCAAATGCAGTTCTCGATCTATTTTTTGTGAGTGGATATATACAACATAATGTCTCATGTATGGTCACAGACGGCATTTCAGATCTTCAAGCAGTGGTATTGTCGTTGCAATGTACCCCTCGTAGTAAAAACGACAAGATTCAATATTACCCTAATTTTTCTCATACAGATGACGAATCTGTAATTGATACACTAGCATTTCATCTGGACGACCTTAAAAATAACACAGCAAGCATGAATGATCTGTGGCTTCTATTTAAAGGCATTATATTCAACTGTATGCAACAGTTTGTCCCAGAAATTGCGAGGAAGGCTACCCGTCGGAATCCTTGGATTTCCCGGGAGACGTTGCACCAGCAACGCAGGCTTAAACGGCTTAAAAATTCCGCAAAATTGAAAACTAGTTCGAATTCCGACAGGGTCATTAAGGAATCATCAAATAAATTAAAACAAATGATCATAAATGACAAAGATAATTACTTTAATGTACAGCTTCCTAGTTTCATGAAAACGTCTCCAGGGAGGTTCTGGAGGACGATGAGTCATTCTTCTTCCTTGTCCGATAAGTTTATAATAGACGGTGAGAGTGTACACGATGAGCAGGTTGTATGTTCTGCTTTTAACAATCATTTCACCAGTGTATTCACAATGGATGATAGTTGTCTGCCCTCTTTTTACATGGATTTGCCTCCCATTTCCGATATTGTTATTTCTGAGAATGGTATACGTCACTTACTGTTAAAAATTGATGAAAAAAAATCCCCCGGTCCAGATGGCATAACAAACACTTTCTTGAAACGTTATGCCGAGTGGTGTGCGAAATACTTGGAAATTTTATTTAGTAAATCGCTTCAGTATGGCATCCTTCCGGATGACTGGAAGACTGCAATAATCAAACCCTTACACAAATCGGGAAACAAGAATTGCATAAAAAACTATCGACCAATTTCCCTGACTTCAACAACATGCAAAATTTTTGAACACATAGTCTATAAGCATGTAATCGGTTTCCTTGATGAGCATTGCGTATTGACAAACGCTCAGCATGGATTTCGGCAGGGCTTTTCCACAACCACTCAGTTAGCAGAAATAATTCATGATTTTGCCAACACAATAAATAATAGAAAACAAACCGACGCTATATTCATGGATTTCAGTAAAGCATTCGACAAAGTAGCCTACAGCAAATTACTTCACAAACTAAGATTTATAATTAGAAATGATAAGTTATTCAAATGGATACAGGCGTACCTAACCAACCGTTTCCAATACGTTAAAATAAACCAGACTTCCTCCAACACATTACCTGTTACCTCTGGCGTTCCGCAGGGATCCGTGCTGGGTCCTATGTTTTTTTTGCTGTATATAAATGACATTGGCAATAATCTATCTGTAAAAATTAAACTTTACGCGGATGACTGTGTACTATATGATGAAATTGACTCACCCCAAGATCAAATTAGGTTAAATAGTGACTTTGGCAAAATAGTTGCATGGTGCCATCAATGGCAAATGACTATTAACTATGAAAAAACCGTCTTTATGAGAATTACACTAAGAAAAAAGCCTCTTCTCTTCCACTATTTTGCCCAGAACACTTATGTCTTCAAAGTATCTCACTATAAATATCTCGGTGTACATATATCCCACAATCTTTCCTGGTCAAAACATGCTGACACTGTAATGGCTAATTGTCTTCGCAAATTGTTCACCCTCAGACGGTCGCTTAAATTCTCCACACCAACTGTCCGCCTCCTGGCATATAATACAATAGTTCGTCCTACTTTAGGATATGCAATAATCATTTGGGACCCCTACACAAAAACAAATATTGAGAAATTAGAAAGAATTCAAAAGAAAGCTGTCCGATTCATCTACAATTCTTACGGTCGAACATCTATAACAGATCTCCTTAAACGTAGTGGCTTCTCTTCGATTACAGAACAAAATCGTGTCTCCCGATTAAAATTCTTTTTTCAACTAATGAATGGCCACTACCATATTGATACCTCACACATCTTAACACCTTTAACTGGTTATGCTACTCGTCATAAACACTCCCTAGCAGTAACCCCGTTAACACCGCACAACAACTGCTTCAAATACTCTTATTTTACAAGAACAATAGTTGATTGGAATAAACTTCCTGATAAAGTCGTTACAGAAAATTCTTTATCCCGTTTTCAGGCGCACCTGCACTCATGAACCAACCGCACATACTTTATTTGCTCCTTTTTCCATGCATTTTGTCCTTTTCCCATTTTCGAACTCAAGCGTCGGCATGATTGCTTAAACTGTATGTTTTTGTGGATGTACTTGTATGTTCCCACCCTGCTAAGATCTTGTAAAAGATAGCAGTATCTATAAATAAACAAAAATAAATAAAAATAGTTTAAACCTGATTTTTCTGCCTTATGTTTCCATGTATCATTGTTAAATGAGGCTAGTACTCATTTCAAAAATGTATTTTCTGTCCTGACGCTACAAATTGGATGATGTGGAAATTATCTATGATTTAGGTAATATCTACGACAAGCAGGTGCTCTCAAGCCATTCGCTATCGTTGTGCAGGAAGGGTGTCATGTAACAGTAAATTGAAGCGCGTATTTATTTTTTCAGATGTCCTAACAAGCAGAACTACTTGTGATGGAACAGTGGCTGAAATAGAGAAAGTGACAAAGTCACGGTTGCGACATGTAAAAGAAAGAATGGAGCGCAAGACTGTTAAACACCCAGATAATGGCAGGTATGGATACAAATCTAGTGAGTTGGCACCAAAACTTGTAAGTGCCAGTATCACTGCCTGCTTTTCTTCGTTGCCAGTCCATTAATGCTTTAACAAACAACGGAGAGTCAAGTGTTATACTATGTTTTGTGGGACTCTGTGCCCAAGAGAAAGCAAGCGTAGCAGGAGGCGGCAGAAGGTTAGATGAGCGGATGAAATTAAGAAGTTCGCAAGCATAGGGTGGGTGCAGCTGACAAAGGGCAGGGTTAATGGATATGATGATGAAGCAACATTCACTGGGCCCGAAATAAATCGGTGGTGCACGCAGGCACCAGACGGGGTGGTTCCCTAGTTACGGGATCCATATGTTTCCAGCAGCTCCTGGCCCCTGTCCGTCAGTGCGAGCTGAATCGGTAGGGCGGGGCTGGATAACAAGGTCTCCCATCGCTCAAGGGGTTGGGGATTGGGGGTGTTGGTGGGAAGGGGAGGAGGGGTGTCTTGAGTTCTGTGCACTCTGCCAAGACGTGCGGCAGGGTGCCCTTTTCTCTTCTGCAAAAAGGACAGAGCATATCGTATTCCGCAAGGTACATGCAGTTCATCAGTACGGGATGCGCAAGCGATCCCGCCTGCGCTCGACGCAGGATCGTCTGTTGTTGCCTAGTGAGTTTGGGGTGCGGTTCTGGCAGTCTGCACCTTTCTTCTCGGTACATCCGGGTAATGTCCCGAAAGCTGGTAACCAGGTGCGGTAGCTCTTCCGGCTCGTGCTCGGCCCTTATTGACATTTCTCGGGCATGGTAGTCGGCGATGGTGTTGCCTGCTACCTGCGAGTGAGCCAGGACCCACATGAGCTCTATGGCTCTTCCCGGAGGCTTGTGCTTGGCTAGAATGGCTCGGGTCGCGGAGGAGATTACCCCCCTGCGGAAGCTTCTGTAGGCTGTCTTTGAGTCGGTGACTACGGTGTCCACGCTCGGCTGTGTGAGTGCGAAGGCTACGGCCGCTTCTTCGGCAACTGCGGGGTCTGTTGTCTTCAGGGACGCGCTGACGATCAGCCTCTCTTTTGAAGTAACCACCACGGCTGCACGGTCACTGTGTTTTCGGAGCGAGGCGTCCGTGTAGAGGACCCTGGGGTTCTCTTCCAGCTTACGGGCTAGGGCTTTGGCTCGCGCGATGCGCCTCTCGTCGTCCTTGCCCGGCGTCATGTTCCGGGGAAGGGGTTTTGTCTGAATTGTCATTTTCCAGTCTTCCGGAAGGGCCGTCTTGATGGGTACTGGCTCGATCTGCCATCCTATCTTGCGTAGGACGGCTCGTCCGTGTTCCGTGTGACTGAGCCGGATTCTCTGATTAGAGAGGTGGGCTTCGATGAGCTCCTACACCGTGTTGTGGGCGCCCATGTCTAGCAGTTTTTGCGTGGACGAGTATATGGGCATGCCCAGTGCTTGTTTCGTTGCCTTACGAAGCATCGTGTTTAAGGTGTCCCTATTCGCCTTCGTCAGCTGGAGATACAGGGCGGAGTAGGTAACCCGCGACACGACGAACGCGCGTACCAGGCGCATGGCATCGTCCTCTTTAAGGCCTCGGTTTCTGTTTGATACCCTCCGAATCATACCAAGTATCTGTTCAGTTGTAGTCTTGATCTTTGTGATGGCGGCCTGTGCCTTTCCGTCGCTCTGAAGTAGTAGGCCGAGAATCCTAATCTGCTGTGTTGGCTTGATGGTCGTTCCGGCAATCGTAATAATCACGTTCGGCGGCAGCTCCTTCTTGGTTTTTCCCGGTTGGATAATGAGCAGCTCTGATTTCTGGGGAGCGCAGCTCAGTCCGCACGACTTTGCGTACTCGTGCACGGTCGTTGCCGCCCGCTGCAAGACTTCCTCCATCCAGGCATCGGATCCGGCTCGGGCCGTCCACACCGTAATATCGTCGGCGTAGAACGCGTGGTCCACGCCTTCGATTTGCTTGAGTAGATCGGGCAGAGGCAGCAGGGCCAGATTGAAGAGCAGGGGCGACAAGCCCGATCCCTGAGGGGTGCCCCTATCGCCGAGCTCGACAGGGTCTGACTTCTCTTCCCCTATCCTGATGGTCGCCGTTCGGTTTGACAGAAAATCTTTTATGTAGCCGAATGTCTTTCTGCCACACCGGGTTTTGTTTAGATTCTGCAACACGTTCACGTGGGACACGTTGTCAAATGCTCCCTTCAGGTCGAGGGCGAGTATCCCGCGCGGCGCGTGCCTCGTTGCCGGCTTGACGACCTGTTCGTGGAGTTGGATCATCACGTCTTGGGTGCTGAGATGTTGCCTGAAGCCATACATCGTTTCTGGCATCTGATCCGTTTCTTCGAGGTACTTCTGCAGCCGGCGAAGGACCATGCGCTCCATCACCTTCCCCACGCAGGATGTGAGGGAGACGGGCCGCATGTTGTCTATCGTGAGGGCTTTGCCGGGCTTTGGAATGAAGCGGACCTCGGCGTCCTTCCATTCCTTCGGCAACTGCGAGCTCTCCCAGGCTTCGTTAATGTGCTCTAGGAGGCCGCGGGCCGCTGTACCGCTCATGTTACCGAGCAATTTGTAAGTTATGGCGTCCCTGCCGGGTGCACTTCTCTTGTTACTATCATCTATCGCTGTTCACAGCTCCATCATGGTAAACGGCCGGTCCAGTTCTTCGTTGTCGGGTCCTTCGTACCTCTCGGGCACCGGGTACTGACCCTTCTCTGTCTTTAGGTACTTGGCCTTCAGGTCTTCCAGGAGCCTGCGGCCGTCTGCCTTGTACGTGTTCAATACTTTGGTGAGGTTGCGATTGGTCGCAGTTTTGCTACTCAGCGGGTCGATCAGATGCCTCAAGAGACACCACGTCTTCCACGTCGAGAGCTTGCCCTGTAGGCCGTCGCAGGTCTTCAGCCAATTTTCCTTACATAGTTTGGCCGCGTACTCGGCGATCTGTTTGTTCAAGACTGCTATGCGCTTGGCCAGCTTTCTATTGTGTCTCTGACGTTTCCACCGCCGCGTCAACGAGTGTCGGGCCGCCCACATGTGGGTCAGTCTGGCGTCCACGTACGGTGTCTGCAACGTCGTTGCGATTTCTTGGGTAAATTTATCTAGAGCCTTCTTCAGGTCCCTCGCCCAATCGGTGTAGGTCCTTTGTCTTTCAGCCTGTCCCGTTTCTTCCTCGGATGCCTCTTCTTGTTCTAGGGTAAACTTTCTCATCTTGTCCCAATCCATGATCCGCGCCGTCCCCAGTACAGCCCAATATCGGGAGCCTCGGATCGTGATACCGATCACGCTGTGGTCCGACCCCAGGTCCACTTCTTCGCTTCTCCAGGAGACGTCTAGCGTGCCCGATAGCCACGACAGGTCTGGTGTGGTATCCCTAGCGGCACTGTTGCCTCGTCTGGTGGATACGTCCGGCTCGTTCAGGAGGGCCATCTCGTGATCCTCCATTGCTTTCACCAATGCTTTTCCTCTCTTGGACTGAAACTTATAGCCCCACGTTGTGTGAGGGGCGTTAAAGTCACCGAGGATCAGGAGCGGCCTGGTCCCCGCCAACCCTTTCGCCTGGCTCACGATGCGGTCGAATTCGTACTGCCGTTGTGACGGACGGCAGTACGCGCTCATTACAAATAAATTGCCCGAGCTGCCAATTTCTCTAGCATGAATTTCGACCAGCGTGTGCTCGCACCCACCCTGCGCCGTGACATGTTGAGTTGCCGCCACATTGCTGCGGACGAGCACCGCCGTCCCGTTCTCCGTGGGGTCCGTGTAAGTGACGTACCCTGGGAGTCTTGGTTTCCCGTTTGTTTCTTGTAGCGCAATTACATCGGGCTTGTTTTCTTGCCCGTCAATGTGTAATAATAGTTCCGCTTCTTTGTTGCGAATCCCTCGGCAGTTCCATTGGTAAATTACTGTGGTATCCCCCCCGGTTTTCTTCTTGTGCTTCTTAATTGGCTTCTGCATCATCCTTTACGGACGTCTCGAGTCGATTGCGCCTTTTCGCGATCGCGCCTTTGATTTTTTCGGACCGCTCCTTTTACAGGGACGCGAAGCGGTTCCTCACCAATGTTGAGGCTACTTTTGGCGCTATGCGCTTGTGCTTCACCGATCGCGCGTGAGACTGACTCTCGACAGCCTCGAGTCGGGCGTCCATTTTGCCTAGCCTTTCATTAATTTGGGAAATTGCGGCCAAAATGGCCGTCAGCTCTCCTTGCAGGATCTGTGTCGTTGCCGTGGTCGCGGTCTCTGCAGTCGCCGCTTGCTCTCCGCTCGCGAGGCTCATTTCGGCGTCCATCGCCTCTTGATTACTTGATGCACCGTGCGTAACCCCAGCCTCTCCCGCCGCCCGCCCTAGGTGGGGCGAGGGGGGGTCCCTCCGCGACAATATGCGCAAGCCTGCGGCGTTGTTTGCCGCCGTGTTGTTATTTTGAGGGCTTGCATTTGCCGAGCGTCCGTTATTCGCCAGCGTTTCGATCTTATTCATAAGCGCCCGTATTTGGGCGTTCTGTTCCTGTATCTGAGCATTTTGGCGCTCTATGATCCTCTTAAGTTCTATGACTTCGCTACTGTCCTTTTGCGGATTCGCTTGTGAGTTAAGGGGTTGGGAGGGGGTTAGCGGTGGGAACTCGGTGTTGTTGGTTCGAGCAACGGGAGACCTGTTGGTCCAGCCCACCTTTTTCTCGGCGATCCCTCGGCGTCCGGTTGACTCGGAGAGACATGGGAGAGGCCTTTGCCCGGCAGTGGGTATAGTCAGGCTGATGGTGATGCATTATGCAAACTAGAAGTGAGGCGTGCAGACAGGACACAAGAGTAGAGAAGTGGACAACACGAACGCCGACTATCAACTGAAGGGAGCACTGAGGCGAAAAATGAAAGAAGACACAAAACTCATCTGCGCATGCTCAGGAATGGTAACACCACGTGTCAATCGGGTACACGTGCTGGTCTACGTGAGAGATGACTGTTAAGACACTTAATCTCTTCCTTATGTAAAGTAATCGAAGGCTGACTCACGCACGCACTTCCACCATTATAGATATGCCATGCCTCTACCATAAGACGCGTATCTTCATTCTTATGCCTGTACAGTATCGCGCATTCATGTAACTTTGGCTTGCAGTTACAATCTCGGCAATGTAGCGAAAGATTAGAAGGCGATCCACCGGTTAACGACCTTTTATACTCCATTAGCCTCTGATTGATACACCGTCCCGTTTGCCCTACGTAGAACTGGCCACAGCTAAGGGGAATTTGATATACCACACCCATACGACATTCTGTAAAACTGTTGTTCTTATTGTGCTTCACTGGACAAATATCTGTTCGTTTTTTACCTTTAACCCGCTCCTTTTTATTCTGTACGGCAGCGCATATCTTACCTAGCTTATTGGGAGCAGTGAAAGCAACATTAACATCATATCTACTAGCAACTTTTTTAAGCCTGTGCGACACTGAATGAATATACGGAATAGCCACTACTCTTTTTTTGCGATTACTGCTTTCTGTGATTACGTCCGTCCCCCTGGAAACCGACTTCTTTAGGCGCTCAGCTACAGTGGCCACCGCTACATTAGGATAACCTGCTTCTAATAGGCGCCGGACCTGCGCATTAAAACTGGCACTCATTTTGTGCATGCAGGATCTTGTGAGGCAAGACTTAAGGCACGACATGGCGATTCCGTTTTTTACTAATTTAGAATGCTTGGATTGAAAGTTTAGCAACGGCTTCGAAGATCTTGGGGAGTACTGCCAACAAACATGATTTTGTTCAAAGATCAAGGAAATGTCAAGAAACTGAATTACGCGTCGCTGAGGTAATTCCTTGGTAAACTTTAATCCTCCCCCATAAAGTTTAAATTGCTCACTTACTGAGGTAGCAGTCGAGTCTAATTCTTCCCTATTGCAGAAAATCAGGTAATCATCAACGTAACGAAATATCTTGATAACGCTATCACCTAAGGCTTTCTCTAAGCAGTTGTCAACCTTACTCAGGTAAATGTTGCTAAGAATAGGGGCAACCTTTGAGCCAATGCAAATGCCTGATTTCTGCAGAAAAACGCCATCTCTCCACCCAATCAGCGTCGACTTCAAGTACATTGAAATAATTTCTAGAAAAGCTCCCGTGGAAACACCGCATCTGTCAATAAAAGCCGACTCCTGCACTCCTGCAAGTGCAGGAGTCGGCTTTTATTGACAGATGCGGTGTTTCCACGGGAGCTTTTCTAGAAATTATTTCAATGTACTAGAAGTCGATGCTGATTGGGTGGAGAGATGGCGTTTTTCTGCAGAAATCAGGCATTTGCATTGGCTCAAAGGTTGCCCCTATTCTTAGCAACATTTACCTGAGTAAGGTTGACAACTGCTTAGAGAAAGCCTTAGGTGATAGCGTTATCAAGATATTTCGTTACGTTGATGATTACCTGATTTTCTGCAATAGGGAAGAATTAGACTCGGCTGCTACCTCAGTAAGTGAGCAATTTAAACTTTATGGGGGAGGATTAAAGTTTACCAAGGAATTACCTCAGCGACGCGTAATTCAGTTTCTTGACATTTCCTTGATCTTCGAACAAAATCATGTTTGTTGGCAGTACTCCCCAAGATCTTCGAAGCCGTTGCTAAACTTTCAATCCAAGCATTCTAAATTAGTAAAAAACGGAATCGCCATGTCGTGCCTTAAGTCTTGCCTCACAAGATCCTGCATGCACAAAATGAGCGCCAGTTTTAATGCGCAGGTCCGGCGCCTATTAGAAGCAGGTTATCCTAATGTAGCGGTGGCCACTGTAGCTGAGCGCCTAAAGAAGTCGGTTTCCAGGGGGACGGACGTAATCACAGAAAGCAGTAATCGCAAAAAAAGAGTAGTGGCTATTCCGTATATTCATTCAGTGTCGCACAGGCTTAAAAAAGTTGCTAGTAGATATGATGTTAATGTTGCTTTCACTGCTCCCAATAAGCTAGGTAAGATATGCGCTGCCGTACAGAATAAAAAGGAGCGGGTTAAAGGTAAAAAACGAACAGATATTTGTCCAGTGAAGCACAATAAGAACAACAGTTTTACAGAATGTCGTATGGGTGTGGTATATCAAATTCCCCTTAGCTGTGGCCAGTTCTACGTAGGGCAAACGGGACGGTGTATCAATCAGAGGCTAATGGAGCATAAAAGGTCGTTAACCGGTGGATCGCCTTCTAATCTTTCGCTACATTGCCGAGATTGTAACTGCAAGCCAAAGTTACATGAATGCGCGATACTGTACAGGCATAAGAATGAAGATACGCGTCTTATGGTAGAGGCATGGCATATCTATAATGGTGGAAGTGCGTGCGTGAGTCAGCCTTCGATTACTTTACATAAGGAAGAGATTAAGTGTCTTAACAGTTATCTCTCACGTAGACCAGCACGTGTACCCGATTGACACGTGGTGTTACCATTCCTGAGCATGCGCAGATGAGTTTTGTGTCTTCTTTCATTTTTCGCCTCAGTGCTCCCTTCAGTTGATAGTCGGCGTTCGTGTTGTCCACTTCTCTACTCTTGTGTCCTGTCTGCACGCCTCACTTCTAGTTTGCATAATGAATCCTTACCAACTAGCTCAGCTTTCTGTCGTTCTGATGGTGATGATGATGTGTCCGGTTTACAGCTAGTAAGGCTCATTCATTGCAGCTGTAGGGGGTGCGTTTATTATGTGTCTTCGGAGACGCGGTGTGGAATCTTGCATCGTTCTCAGGTGTAACGAGCACCAACAGAGCGGGGCAACTGCGTTGTCTTCAGGCACAACATAGTGTCGGCGCAAGCCATTAGCGGAACAGGTGACAGTTGATACACTACACAATCTATTCTTCACCTGACACATAGTGGTACAGGTACAGAATGACTAATTTGGTGCAAATGTAAAAAAAAAATGTTTGGTAGGGTTTAAATCATTGGCAGCATGTCACTGGCGAATGATTGTTCACGAATGCCTGTATACTCAAGGTGAAGACTTGTGTCAAATGTAAGTCTTGCCGCTTTCAGGATTGTTATTGGAATGAAAACAATGCAGAAATTCTCTGATTTAAAACAGGATTACATAAATATTATGTGAAGTCGAAGGTTGTATTTTAAGTTTACTTTGCTAAAACCACACCTAAATACTTATAGCACTAGCCTCATGGAGATGTTGATATTAACTTGCAGAACCAATGACGAAGCAGCACTTCCAACTGACCTGGAAGAAGAAAGCTTCATGGGGGAAACGTCCCACAGGCTGCTGGACATAGAAGCGGACAATGACGATTCTGACCTGTAAATTTAGCTGAGTGTTTTCCATGTTGTATGCTATTAGTCGTGGACAGTATTTTGCAAACAATCTTGCTTTGCACATTTTCTCAGGTGCCCCACATTTTACAGATTATTTTGTACTTTTTGTTTACTTTAAAATGGGGTAAACTGCTTCTTTTGAATTCTTTTGCATTATTGTTTCCTTGTGTTGCAGTGGTGTCTTGTGTTTCCTTACAGACTACCAAGAGCACTGGCAGTATAAAACTATTTTACTGCACAATGTGTGTCCATCCCTTTGTACTTCCCCTTAGCCTGTTGTCCTATTAGCGGATCAGGTTACGGCTTGTTTCTCAAGTTTTATGGCTGCCCCAAACTAGCAAATGTACCTCACCTGAATACTAAAAGCCTACCAGCTCTTGCAAGTGTTCTGTAAAGCCTTTCTTATTTTTATGCAGCATGCTGATCAAGAATGCAGTGGTAAATACCCTTCTATGGAGACCCTCCAATCAATGGTGTCGACCAGATGCTGCATTATTCCCATTTACCGCCACCAAGCTACTTGCAGTCACCTGCGATTTCATGCGAGGGGATTAATCGCGACATTGTCGCAACTGGTCGATGCCATTTGCTGAAAGGCCTCATTTGAATGTCCTTTGTTGCTGTGCTCGTAGTTGTATATATTATTGTTTTTAATTCAGATCATTCAATTCAGTTTTTATTCATTTGACGTGTTTTTAGCATTGTATTTTCAATGTTGTCCTTTTCTTGCACATTTCCTGGTAGGCTTTTGCAATATGTCAGGAATGTTATATTTTGGCATATTACACGGCATTCGTAATATCAAAATGCGGCAGCATTTTGATATTACACATGCCGTGAAATTTCCTTCTGTCACAAGGTGTGCACAGATTTTGGTCTGCTTTTGCTAGCCAGAAAGAAGTTCCTGTCTTTCGGCCCTCTCTTTACTGTGGGCGCCCCACTCCTAGTCAGATTAATTTCTTGTAGCAGCTAGCCTGATGCTGTTGACATGAAAACAGTGTCTATGTGCTGCGTGAAACTAGTCCTTTCCGCTTCTTGTGAACTGTTATTGCATTTATTTACATCACAAGCGTGTCGATCACTGCCAATAAAAAAAGGGCCTTTATGACGTGTGCACAACCTTTGTACCCCTTTTGAATGCCAAAGTGAACTAGCTTTACATATTTGCTTAAAATTTTATTTCTGTAAGTTTTTGAGATGGCAGTTTTGTTTACAATATTGTTATAAATATGCCGTTTTGAAATCTGTTTCTGTGGAAATATCATTGTGCAGGTTACAAAATGACTGGTTACTCGTAATGAAAGTGCACAAGGTATGCACAAGTTATGTGCAGAGCTTTTGATTAGTATACATGTCTGTCATATTGACTGAGAATTTTGTAATTCCTAAAATAAAATTATATTTGATGTTGAAGCTCTCTGTTCAGCAAGGTATATATACCTCGAAATTTACTGGAACTCTGCTATCAACACTACACTTGTATGAATAGAATTGTGACTGCTACAAAAATTATGTACTCATGTTTGCCACGTTTTGCATGCAACTTTCTTGCATTTCTAGTGACTGAAGCAACCTTCCGACATGGCATATTTGTAGAAGTGCTTGGTCCTGTCTTTCTGAATAACCCATTGTTAGAGTGGTGCAGGCAAGGCAACATTATTTCTATTTCCTTTTAACTGCTCACACTGCTTTGTATTCCTGGGTAGCTTTGGGCGCTTTTGATGCCTCCGGGCTGCCTGCAAAAACACCTGTTTGTCTACAAGAATCATTTACAACTATGTCCTTGTCGAGTCCTGTAAAAATTCCCACGGACATCCCATACCACTCGACAAAAAGGATCAATATGTTCTCTTCAAGTCCTGTAAATATCCTCTGGGACATTTCATATTTGACCAATGTCCTCATCGAGGCCAATGAAAATCCACAGGGATTTCCTGCGGACCTCCGTGGGATACAGAAACTGCTGCCAAAAAGATATGCGACGGACGTCCGCAGGAGTTTCTCAGCATGTCCCAGGGATATCCGCATATCCTTTCAAGATTTCCCAAGCACATCCCGTGGATGCCTTTGTTGTCACTGGGTTTTCGTACAATTCACTAAGCTGCTCTTGAAGTTTGCGCTTCTCTGCCCTCTGTGCCTGTAGCTCCTCCTCTAGAGCATCCATAAACGCTAGGCTGGTGTTCGCTTTGTCAGCCCTGTCCAGGCGTGCACTTAATACGCAGCATTTGCACATAAAATCCTCGCCTTCGGCTTCCTCTACAGATTTGAACCCATTCCCTTCCAATTCACCGACGCCTCATGCTCCTTGCATTTAACCTTCAGTTGCTTGACCATCTTAACAGCAATATATTCGCTACCACAAAAGCTAGAAAAAAAAAACTTGCAACCACATGCTCAAATAAAATTCTGCCTACCGCAAAAAGCCGATCACCTAGAAAAGAAATACTAACTACTGTCTAAACTAGTTAACTCACAAATGAGGACCCGGCCGTTAGGTCACCTGCTCTTTCGCGAGCACTTCACCTGACAAGCCTAGATCTAAAAACTAGCCTAAATCTAAATTCTCAAAATATTGAAGGAAAGAACTCATCTATTTGTCGTAGTCACGGCGCTCTCGCAGTCGTCTGTCCGTCCGGTCCCGGTCACCATGCGTAATCCGAAGAGCACCGAAACAAGCCACTGCGCCGCACAACTATGTAACAACACGCATGCAGCGTCGCCTCTTCTCCTCGGTGTTTTTATGCGACTCCTGCGCAAGTGTTCAAAATGCACTTAAAAGGCTCTTACCACCAGCTACGGCGACTGCAGCATGTCGCAATAAAAGGGTCGCACTGTGGAAAAAAGTGATGGCGGGAAATTGCTGGTTACAGCCTAGCGTGATTTGAAGGTCTCGCGGCATTCACAATCCCAAATCCCGAACGGCCAGATTGTCTTGTCTTGTATCCCAGACAGTGGCGCATACGAAAGTGTCTGCGTTCACCCGGTGAACGTAGCGCAAGCGTTAGGTTCACCCAAACGTCACGTCCGGGACGCCACATCCGGTCTTTGTTTTTTCACGTTCGTGATGTCACATTCGGCCTTTTTGGCGGCATAATATGGCATATGGCAGGCTCGGAGTGCACGAAGCGGTGGATCGCTTATTTTTCGGGCTTTTGCTTCTCGTAAGTATACTTCGTCTTTGCGTTTGATGTGCATCTACTACGCGTAGCTAATCTTTCGACTGCATGATGCCATATATAGGTGTTCTGTGATGATACTTTATAGGTTCCTCACGAGCTTTTGTGATGCATTGCAGGGACCGCCACACCGGCCAGCCAGTGCTACAGTGACCTAATGCAGAGAACGTATATTACACGTAACTGCGCTCCTTCAGAGTTATTTAGAGTCTTTGTCAGAAGCATGTAACAGTAACATTACTTGGTTACGGTGCTGCTACATGGCAGAATATTTGAATGGCAGATGTCCCGAGTGCGGCATGTAAGTACAGTCGCGGTCAAAAATACGCGGCCCACGGCTCCAGTCGGCGGAGCGGCCGCGAGCCGCACCGCGGCGCTCGCGTCGGCGCTGCGAGAGTTTGCACTCTGACGACAGGTATCTCCCTCGCTCTCGGGCGGATACGTAACACGGTTGATAAAGTTCAAGTGCATCGTTCAGCTGTTTCGAGATAGCGAGGGAGATACCTGTCGTCAGAGCGCAAACTCTCGCAGCGCCGACGCGAGCGCCGCGGTGCGGCTCGCGGCCGCTCCGCCGACTGGAGCCGTGGGCCGCGTATTTTTGACCGCGACTGTACGTACGTACGCGCGCTTGTTTAGCCTAAATAAGAGTTTCTATTGTTCCCCAATGGAAATGCACATTCCTGATGCATGGTTCAGATCTGCCGGCTAAGGGCGGTAGTGAATAAAGTCACCAAATTGCGGCCTCGTTGCGGTCTCGCATTGCGGCCTCATTGCACGGTCGGGAAAAATTGCTTTAGAACCAAAATTTCGCTGCGCTGTCAGTAGCCATTCACTGATAAGCTTTCTCCGCAGCGTAATGCTCAGTGCAGATGTGATGGGGGTTGTGTGTGCGGTCGGTATGTGACCGATATTCCTGAACGCAGTGTCATTCAGCGATGTGCACAGCTGTGGCTGATTGTAGAATGTGGGCTGTGACAGGAGTGATGGGGACCATGCTCCTGCCTCGGCCAAGGTTGCAGCGATTTCAGAGCTGCAGGGATCGCCCAGGCAGAACCTAATCTCGGCCCTATGCTGCAGCTCCAGCTTCTTGAGACGGGCACGTGGTAGTGCCACGAGTGGGAGGACGTACCGCAGGCGTGAGGTGGCTACTGCATGGTACAGCCGCAGAGCCCACCTAGTGGTGCAGCTCTGTCCTCGGGCAACAAGCTGGGAGACTGCCTTGTGAACCCGGAGGACCCGGCATGCAGGGTCTTGACAGCAGGCAGCCAGGTCAGCCGGTGATGAACGTGTAGCCCCAGGTACGTCACTGCCGGGCTTCAAGGTCGCCTTCCAGTTGCAGCTGTGCAGCGGGCGGTTGCTCTTGGGTGGAGCAGCATGGCCTCCGTCTTCCTTGCCGAGATGGCAAGGCCAATGCAGCTCAGGTAAGCAGCGGCGGTGTCGAGGGCTCTTTGCAGAGCCGAGCGCGCACTGCTGTGGCTGTGTGGTGGATTTCGTACACATAGGGCGATGTGGTCCGCGTTGATGGAGGTATTCACGTGGTTGTGGGGGTCAGTCTGCAGGACAGCAGGCAGTTGGGCCAGGTTGAACAGGAAAGGGCTCACCACTGATCCTTGTGGGACGCCCTCTACCAAATAGGTCCAGGGCCTGCTGAACGACTGGATAGGGCAGGCCGTCAAAGGCCCCCTTCATGCCGATAAGCACCAGGAGCACAGCGTCACCGCAGGCCTTGGCCTCTTCCAGCGTGGAGACCACGTCCACGATGGAGTCTGCACTGCATCAGCTCCGCCGGAAGCCTATCTGCTCATCGGCCAGAAAGCAATGGCCTCCATCAGCTTGCAAGCAGCAGAGGTGAGTGAGACTGGCCGATAGGAGCTCACGTTTTTCAGCCGGCCTTCAGGATGGGGGCCACGTAGGCTGTGCGCCATGACTCCGGCACCTGCCCTGACTGCCAGATGTTTAAGCAGTCAAGCAGGTGCACTGGGCTCCTGGTGCACTGCGATGCTTGGAGCTCGTGCAGCGTCAGCGGGTCCTGGTAGATAGTCATAACCTGGCTCGATGGCCACCCTGGGTGGTGAGAGAGAAGGGAAGACGGAAAGGCAGGGAGGTTAACCAGGCTGAGTCCAGTTTGCTACCCTACACGTGGGAGGGGAATGGGGAGTGAAAGAGGAAGAGAGAGAACTTAAGTGTAGGATGTCTATAGTTGGGCACTCAAGTCTGTTGCCCTCAGGCAGCGAAAAAGCGCTCGGACTGCTTTCTGGGCCAATGAACTGTGAGGCCAGGCTCCCAAGACTGGATGACAGGCCATTTACAGAAGCGAAGACCCTGTGTGGTGGTTGTGCAGGCAGGTAGGCAGGCTGACGGAAGGCTGCCCTACCTTCAGGATGGCTGCACTGCGTGGTACAGCCAGCGCAAACTGGTTGGCGAGGAGCTCCGCAAGGGCCTCTTCGCTGATGCTCAGCGTGATGGCCACGGCGAGGACAGGTTGTAGGCTTCCTCTCCTGCTGGTGAGGGATTTGAGCAGTCTCCAAGCCAGGGGTCCCCTGGACCTGCCCTCGATGGCAGAGCAGAGGCTCCTCCTGCGCCGGGCTTGGCGTCTGCAGCGGGCATCTGCACGTCTGTACTCGGTCCAATGCTCTGCCTTGCCCGTCCGGATTGCTCCACGCTCCATACGGCGCCTGGAGGCACGAATGTTGAGCAGGTGGAGGTCCGGAGCGGGGGTATCTGGTTGGGTAGAGCACTGAACGGTGGCAGCCTGAGCACAATCCACGATGGCGCTCAGGAAGTCACGGCCATCGTCCAACTTGCTGCAGTGCTTCCGGAACAGGGACCAGTCTGTGACGTAAGTTCTTGACCTAGGCCTTCTCCCAGACCTGGGGCTGATCACAATAGGGAAGTGGTCAGACCCCCATTTGTCCGAAGTTGTGGCCCAGGAGTAGGAGCACTGCTCAGTGTTGAGGGAGAGGTCAATGGCCGTGCGAGCTCTGCGGTAGACGTAGGTGGGCTCCCTGGTGTTCCAAGGTCAGCAGGCCAGCTCAGCTGATGGCATCTGTGAGGCCTTTGCCTCAGCGGGTGCAGCTGCGGCTTCCCCAATCCGTATGGTGTGCGTTGAAGTCACTGCACAGGACTGCATGCCCACCAAGGCGAACAGCCAGCTGGATGAGGCTGGAGGGATCCCACGGCTTTCCTGGACGGATGCAGATGCTCGCCACAGCCGTGTCCTGGCTGCCAAGGCGTACCACAACGGCGCATGACTCCAAGGGGCCACCGGCGATGTCAGCAACAGGTAGAACAGCACGCGCCAGGGTGCTGCGGACATAGATTGCCGTGCGTGGCTTTCCTGGCTTATGGACTCCATCTAGGCAGGGTGCCGCAGTGCAACTGCGTGTGGCACAGGTGGTGGCACCCGAGTAGTCGGGAAGCCGTAGGTTCTCGGCCACGGCATATGTCTCCAGCAGTGCGAGTACCGTATAGTGCGGAATATAGGTTGAGGTTTTTTCCCAAAAATATTACTAAAAGTTCACCCCTTGACTTACATACCGGCTCTTGGCACAGCATGAATAGTCGTCTGGCAGCATGTAGGAGCGCAGACCTTTCGGCATCCACATTGTTATCGCCCCCTTGGTGACCGACGCGGCCCAACTCGCGGGCGCTGCGCGGTTCTTTATTCTGACGAAGTTCTTTATTCTATGGCGCAGTGCACCCGGAGCTAAAAGACAGGGTGGCGGATTTTGTCCGCGAGCATCATGCCAGATCTTTGCCAGTCACAGCAGAACTCATCTGCATCAAAGCTATTGAGATCGCCCGAGAATCCGGACTGCCCAAGGAACAATTCAAGGGCTCCATTTATTGGGTTCGTCGCTTCATGCAACGCAAGGGATTCGCACTTCGACAGCGCAATTCAATCTGGCAGAAGCAGCCAGAGGCATACGAGGACAAGTTGGTCGAATTCCAGCGCTATGTTATCTATCTCCGGCAGCAGCATGGCTACATGTTGGTACAGATCGGCAACGCTGATGAAATGCCGGTGTGGTTCGACATGCCGTCGCTCACCACAGTGTGCGAACGCGGCACAAAAGAAGTCGAGCTTCTTTCTACGGGGAACGAGCATTCACGGTGATGCTCGCGTGTACTGCAGATGGCAGAAAGCTGCCCCCATACATAATATTCAAGAGGAAGACGCTGCCGAAAGAGGCTTTCCCACGGGATGTCGTTCACGTGAATGAAAAGGGCTATATGGATGAGGCCCTCATGCTCAATTGGATTAAGACCGTCTGGAATCGGCAACCAGGGGCACTCTTGCGGTGTCCGAGCATGCTCGTCTTGGATGCCTTTCGCGGGCACTTGACCGCAGGATTGAAGCTGGCACTCCGCGACGGGAGGACGGAACTCGCCGTCATTCCGGGAGGCATGACGTCAACACTTCAGCCACTGGACGTCGTGCTCAACAAGCCTGTTAAAGACCGTGTCCGTGAACAATATAATCAGTGGATGGCCGGTGACAACCTGATGACCCCAACCGGCCAGCTGCGCAGGCCGCCTCTCGTCACTGTGGCCACATGGGTGTCGCAGGTTGTGCTCGCTGCCCGACGATACGGTGGTGTGGGCATTCAAGAAGTGTTGCAAAATTTTTTGCATAAGCCCGGAACGCACACAGGAGTCCAAAGAACTTTGTCACCAGGAGAAAAAGTTACAGCACAGTGGGTCGAGTCGTAACGAAACTTGCGAGCGTCATGGGAGACGTCGGTGTTAAGCGGGGCGAGGCGTCTGCACTCTGCGAGGCGAGACACAAACTGTTCCAAGAAAGGAACTGATGGGGGTACAGGAGTCGAAAGGAATGATACATCAAGAATGAAACTTGGTGAACAGCCATAGATGAAGAAAAAATGTTAAAATCCAGTGGTACGTTGCGTAGCCATGTTATAGGCGAATGTCATGAACGACAGGATTGCATCCCCGTTTGTGTGGCCAGGGTAGATGTACAGTCGCATGCAATATGACTTGCAACACTCTTGTTCGTTGTTGAAGGGGCTCCACGGCTGCGCAGCAGCTCTGACATTCGAAATAGCAGTTTAATAGACACCACTAATTGAAGCTGTGTTTCGGTCTGGAACTTACCATGTGTCTGCACAGCCGTACAGCCTTGGAACCCCTTCGACCACGGGCACCGGTGTTGCAATTCATATTGCATGTGACTGTACATCGCAATCATCAAGCTGTTGGTCTGCGGATGGTAACTGGAAGTCGTATTGCGAATTGTGTTAGAGGCGCACAGAACTTCGGTAAGGATAGAAGAGAGGAAGACTGCTGCGGTCACTGAGGAGAACGTGCGGAGCGCTGCGGTGTAAGATAATGTTGTGTAGAAAGAAATCGGCGACTTCAGCAGCAGTCCAGGATGGTAGAGATGCTGTCTCCGCATAGCGTGTTGGATGGTCTATGGCCGTTGCAATCCAACGATTTCCATGTGAGGTCATGGGAAGAGGACCGTACAAGTCTATTCCAACTACTTCAAAAGGCGAAGCGGGACAAGGCAGAGGTTGTAAAGAGCCAGAAGGAGCTGTTGGGTTTGCTTTGACAATGAACGCAGGGTGCAACATACTTCGCAACGGCTGAAGATGGGCCAGGCCAGGAGCAGCAACTTCATATTCTGTTGTAAGTCTTGTGGTAGCCTAGAGGACCAGTCGTCGCATGATCGTGAAAGGCTTCAAGCACCTCACATTGCAGAGAACATGGTATGACCGGGACCCATTTGTTGCCATCGATGTGATAAATGTTGCGATGTAAAACCCCATTGTGCAGCTTGAATTGATTAACCCTTTCGCTGTCGGACCTTTCTGGCCGTGACGCACCCCCAGTGTCGGCTTGGTTTCAGGGAACGAGCATAACAGGGAATGAACATAGCAATTTATTTTTGATTATGATTGGTATACAAATAACATAGTCAATGCAATATGCACATTTCAGTATTCTGCAGCTGTTGGTAAACATCATCATCATCAGCCTGACTATAAAATCCGTTCAACATCCGAATCTGACGATGCGGAACCCTCTTCCTCGCATGCGACTCTGTCCGAGTCCGAATTCGAGCTCGGCTCGTATTCTGAATCGGAATTGAGCCACCGCTCCAATGAGCAGACGAAGGTCCCGCGCGCTGAGCCATCCGAAAGTAACCGCGCGCAGGGAGGATGCGCTTTCAGTCGCCCGCACAACGGAGAGCAATGGGACGTTGCGTGATCAAGAAGACAGAGGGAGATGGAAAAAGGCTAACAAAGTTCAGGAGGCTTTACGTTTACTGCTGCAAGCCGGAAGCGAAGGTGCGGCGAGAGAGCGAAAGCATCAACGAGTCACTCTTTTCGGAGAGGCAACGGCACGTGCGCCTGAACTTGCCGCGCCGTAGCAGGCACACCAACAGAAGAAAAATAAAAACCTTCAAACCAGTGAAGATGGCAGAACAACCCTTGAACCCATAACCACACGTGCGCGACGCATGATACAGCGAACACCGGAGCCACCGCGTCACTCAGCAAAGAGAAAGTGGGGAGTGGCAGTTGCGCCGTACTCTTCAATACATGGAGTAACACAGGTCGGGGCGAATGTACGAACTTGTAGAAAGAGTCAACAGATAGCGTGGCCAATCCAGGAGCGCCAGCTTTGCGCTGTGGCGCGAAATTTTGAACGCACGATAGAGAACGTACCGGTACGTCAGTGACACTGTGGGGGTGGAAGCGCGATGACGTACCGGTACGTCCGTGACAGCGAAAGGGTTAAGTTGTCGACGAAGTCAGGCGTTTGGAGGTGACGAAGAATCTTCCATGCGTTGGAGAATAGTTCAGCAGTATGGGTCGATGCGTTAGTGGGACACAAGGACAGATGGGCTGTTGTGTCTTAGCCATTCGAGGGCTACAATGGGTAAAGCCGATGAAGAGGACTCGGGACGTACACAATCGCGGAGAGGTTATGGTGAATTGTCATGATTCGGCAGAGGGTAGCAAGAGAGAGCATTGGTGTCTTGATGCTTCTTTGCAGCCCTGTAGGTGACATTGAAATCGTACTCCTGTAGGTGAAGCACACAGCAACTCAGGTGACCTGATAAATTCTTTAGCGATGAAAGCCAGCACAGTGTGTTATGGTCGGTAACAACTGTGAAATGGCGGCCATGAAGACATGGGTGAAATTTTTGCACGGCCCAACAGCAAAGCACTCCTGCTTGGTTATGGTGTAGTAATTTTCTGCACTGGTTAGTGCACGACTAGCCTAAGCAATTACTCGTTCGTGGAATGTGTTGTCGCATTGTAGTAGAATGGCACCGAGACTGACTGCTAGCGTCGGTGTGAAAGATGGTGGGCGCGGTTGGATCAAAGTGGCGCAGTACTGGGTCTGACGTCAGGGCATGTTGCAAAAGCAGGAAAGCATGTTCACATTCGTCGGACGAAACAAAGGGTGCATTACTGGGGAGGAGTTGATGGAGCGGGGACGTAAGTGTAGCGAAGTTGCATATGAAGTGCCGGAAGAAGCAAGTCCAAGAAAACTGTGCATGTCTTTTTGACGCAGTGGACACAAAATTCGAGGATGGCAGTAAGCTTCTCGGGGTCTGGATGAATACCTTCTTTGCAGACTATGTGCCCCAGAACTTTGATGGCCTTGCTGGCCAAACTGCATTTGTGTGTGTGTGTGTGTGTGCGCGCGCGCACACGCGCGTGTGCGTGTGTTGAGCTGCAAACCAGCATTTGCAAGACAGGCAAGGACTCTATCAAGATGTTGCAAATGTTGTGAGAACATGGTTGAAAACACAATGTCGTCGAGATAGCACAGACAGGTTTTCCATTTCAAGCCACACAAGACTTATCGATCATGCGTTCGAATGTGGCAGGCACATTGCAGAGTCCAAAAGGCATCGCACTGAACTCGTAGAGCCCATCAGGGGTAGCAAATGTCGTTTTTGCTTTGTCGGATTTGGACATCGGTATTTGCCAGTAGCCTGGTCTAAAGTCAAGGCTAGAAAAATACTCAGCACCGTGGAGTGAATTTAGTGCATCATCCATCCGTGACACGGGGTGAACATCTTTGTGCACAATTTTGTTCAGCGCACGGTAACAGACGCAAGAACACACTGAGCTGTCTTCGTGACAATTGCAACGACATGAGTGTCAACAGCTCAAGTGACAGTTGATCCACGAGGCAACAGTTGGGGTTCGATTTGGTTTATTGCAGTAAGCAATGCAGACCCCTCAGAGAAGCGAATAAGGCCAGGGGTAATCAGAATTGCTCGAGATAGGGTATGGTCATAGGGTACAATGAATACGCCGCCATCCACAATGTTACAGGAGTTGACACCTATAATCTTTTCTCTAGGTGGCCAAAGAACGTAATCGGAAGAGGTGACGAGACGAATGCATTCTTCGTGGTTAGGAAGAGAATTGCCAGTGGCATCATCCAGTTGTGTGAGGCGCTGACGACAAGAGATAGAAGCAAACGCCAAAGATAAGAAGTCCCACCCCAAGATGAGTTCATGGGTCACTCACGAAATACCGCAAAAACAATGTGGTGAAGAATTTAGTCTATGGACAAACGAACAGGACACGGTGCGATTGGACGAATAATAACCTTGGCCGCTGCACAAAGAGAAAGGCCGGAGTAAGGCAATTCTTGTGTTTTATAGAGTCCCAAACAGTCACATGGCAATAATCGCCAAGCTTCTTGTAACATGGAGCCACCTCAGAATTGCGCCAAACAAAGATGATGGATGCAGCCAGTCTTGCCAGATAACTACATTTTGACTATTCTGTATTGTTTGCATTTTTTGTGTAAAAGGAATTGTCGCAGAGAGTTTTATCTTCAGTGGCCTTCAGTTGACGTCATCTGCTACAACTAGCACATAAGTTAACTCCATAGCACCACTAGGATGGAGACATTGTGTCGTGGGGTGCTTCCTTAAAAGTGGACAAGAAGATTCTAAAGGAAAAGTGTGAGATGGTCACAGTAATAACCAAGGCATTTGGCATGGGAATGACCCAGCTATGAAAGTATTATCAGATGTGGACAAGCATATAATACTAAATGGCGCCTTGCACGAGTCCCAAGTGTCAAATGTAATGAGTATTGTGCATTGAAAGGGCCAAAAATGTTTTGTACATGCAAGGGAACACTATGGGCATTTGATAACAGTTGCTTAGATGTACTACATTAACAGGAACCAAACGAACTCCCTTAGACATAAGCATGCAGCAAATTCAAGGACTAGATGAAGCTTCAAAGAAGTAACTGCATTTCATGTAGGATAGGTGTGAATGACCTTTGTGCACGAGATCAGTGACAAAAACACTAAATGAATGCAGTACAGTGTCTGTATCATATCTTGTGCAGACCAAACTAGCCTGGAGTTTCAGCGTTCCTTGTCAGTTCATTTAAATAGGCACTACATTGTTCAAAGTGCAATATTGTTCTACAAAACATAATATGCAAGATGTAGCATGCTAACCCTCGTGGCTCAACAACTACTGAACCGAAACCTCAATGAGCAGTGAAGCTTCCTTGTAATTTTCATCGTAACCATACTTTCGCTCTTGAAAGTGAACCTCTTTAGTGAATTTGCTTGTGTATTAATTTTTCTTTAGGCAAGTATTTTTTATACATGTTAATGTCTCAATCCTGCTTTTTCTTTCCGGAGCTAAAACAAAATGCCTCTTATTTCACTTTGATCTTTTGACCTAGGAAGCCATCATCTGGTGCTGTGTACAGCAAGCACATGCTTCGGGCAAGGAGGGAGCCAGCACCATATCTACATCAGCAAGAACCTCGGTGCTCAAAATAAACATTTTCTGTGCAAATACCTGTCTTTTTATACTTCCAGCATGAATTAATAAGTTTCTTTTGCCTTCACATGCAGGAAGGTTTATAGGAATAAATAGTGACTGTTGAATGCCCAGGAAAAGCCTTGAAGCCATTCTACTTGTACAGTGATAAAGTACATGTGTACTTGAACTTGATAGTACAGAAACGAAAGGCAAAGTAACAGGCAAAATGCTCGGGGCAGCAGTCGTATAAATGGTAGATGAACACAGCTAATTGTGCTGTCCAGTTTCATTCAGTTTGACCAAATGTTGCAAGAATTGCCTTCAATATGAATCATTCAGTTTAGCCAGCTAAAGTTGAACTCGTACAAACTTTGGAATGTCTGCTGGGAATTTTAGCATAAATGGTATGTGTGCATCCTTCAGCAGCACCACAAGCCCAGTAAGGTTTTTGCGTTACTGTCCCCCCTCCCTTGGGGTTATTGCAGTGTCTACTTCAAGTGATTGAGGGTATAATGGAAAATGACTCCATTCTCCAATGAGAAGGCTATATAAATATGCAGGACAAGAGCTTGTAGGCCTGGTTATAAGCATGAATTAGATTTGTATAGACCAAAGGCAATATGAATACAATATGTTAAATTGCATCCATATTTGGGAACTGCCCACATCAAAGGAAAGAAAGTGCAATACTTGCAGCCTACCAACATAAACATCAGTCTAGGGAAGGATTCTGTAAGGATCCACTAAGTGGACTGTTTCAGCACACACTGATTAGGTAGAGCTATAAGCTGGTAGAGCAAGTGGCAATCATCACCATGGGCTCTCGTGCTCTATTCATTCAGCGTGTACTGGAATGGACAGTCCACTTAGTCAACACTTACAGACTAGCCCCCTAGGGCTGTGGAAGCACGCAGTATATTAAGCTTAAGTCTGGAGTGCTACCTTCTGCTTATGTGGCAAGTCCTGTTTACCTGTTCCTTTCAACTGAGAGCTGAGCACTGCCTAGGTTAAGTCAGAAAAAGCAACCAGCGTCCATAGAATTCAAACTATTACTATTTGCCCTATATAAGGGGACAGTGAAGCCTAAAATGACACTTGACTTGGGCCATATTTTTCGCGATATGCCCGAGAATATTGGGATTTCCCATCAATTTTACCCTTCCTACATCACATAGTGAACAACCTGAAAACTTAACACTGTTGCGCAGAGCGATGAAGGGTCAGGATTTGAGCGAGAAAACAACACATGACACCTGAGCGCAAACTATGAACTGGTTTATTTTTCTGCAAGTGAAGCGTACATAAAGCCTACACGCATGCACAGGAGTCCTCTTCCCGGTCTACCTACACCCTCTATTGTCAGTGATTATGCTAATCTCTTTATTGCTGAGTGAAATAGACGGCGGGCTGACACATGAGCCCTGTGGGTCCACCTTGAGGTTGTATGCTTCCACGACTTGTCTTTTCCTTTGGTTCCTACTTTTCAGCAGAATCATTGCCTTGTGATAATTACCAGTTGATAGTTTGTGCTCAGGTGTCTATTGTTTTCTCGCTCAAGTCCTGTCCCTTTGTCACTCCGCACAACAGTGTTAAGTATGTTGAACCAACTAGCACACTGCACAATTTTCCTGATCTTGAAAACAATTGTAAACTAAAGTCCGTGAGAAACAAAGTGTTCTGTCATGACATACAGATTTATGCATGATCACTTGGCTATATAAAAATACAATTTTAGCCAATGTTAACGAAGAGCTTCACTTCTGGAGTTCACTTAAATAATGTCTGTGATGCATTGTGACAGTAAGAGGTCCTGGAGATCCTACTGTGGAGATATGTCAACATTGAGCCTATTCCTGTTTAATCTATGGATAGATGCCTTCACGAAGAGTTGGAGAAAGTGCACAATACAATGTTTTATATCACATGTAATAATTATGCTGTGATAAAGTGTACACGCTGAGCTTAATGTTTTAGAAAAGCTCAAGAAAAGGCTCCAGAATAGGTATGATGGATAGGCAACCTTTTATTTGGCTCTCTTCATAGTGAAATCTAGACGCATCACCTCAGCCACACTTAGTAAAATCTGTGGGCTCGTACTGCCCATGCCTTTACTGCACAAGTTGCCTTGGTGCTCCCAGTCTTGACAGGTAACACTTAAGCACACTCTCATGCACGTGTTTGTTCCAAAGCCACAGTTGCTAACTAAAGTAACTCCCACATGCGATTCTGTAACTCTAGACCTAACTGCAAAAACGCATGCTGTACTACGAGTTTGGCATGGAGTCCACATGACATGTGCACAACTTCAAATTTCGTATAGGCAACAGATAACTGGTAACCTGTTAGAGTAACAAAATGGATGCCAAGGAAAATTCACCCAAAGCCTTAGGCGGGAAAATGAGGTGTTGTGATGAGGTAAATAGCAATCACATTTGACCGACTGACTAAAAGCCGGCAGGGGTATTGCATTTGACATGATTGAAATGAGCTGCAGCACGGCATGGTAACTGTGGCAGCCTTTACAATGCCGCGCTCTCTGAATTACACTTATGTGCATCCATATGCTGCAGCGACCAACTGTTTTTATTCAAGAAAGCCAGGTTTGTGGTTCAGCACACATCATACGCTGGCAAACTCACTGATGAGTCAACTCCCTGAGATCATCCCATGAGTCTGAGTGAGCCCAGCTGAGCAGTATTTTGGCGAGTTTGAGCCCGAGTGTGCTCGGCTGAGTAGTATATTCTTATGAGTTCAAGTGAGCAGCTAATTATAATTTTGGCGAGTCTAAATAGTGAGTTCCTATTATTTTGCCAACATATATATGGTCCGTGTACTTTCGAAATTCAGCTACGACACCTGCGCATAGGTTGGAAATTAAGCTTCTCGCCAAGTGACTACTGCATAAATGATCATAGAGCTAGAGAAGAACGATACGCCTTAATGATGCAGCGTGCCGCGCGGGATCCATGTGTGCAGCGTGCCAGTGGATGGGTGCGTGTTTGAGAAATTAGGGGGTTTCGACCCATCCACAGATAATTTACATAATACCTTTCTCCATAGTGTATTATTGCGATAGCAATTTTTGGACACCCTAAGCGAATTTTCGCCATCGCCCTGATGTTTGGTTTAAAGTCCAAGTGTGACAAAAATTATAGTGCTCCGTTGCATCCCACATGCTGGGGTTAATTGCGAATGAAAGGGTGCGATTGTGAGCCGAGAAGGATGGCAGCTTTATGCGCGCTGTCCACGTCCCGTGATCAAGTGCGCGCTAGGGTCAGAGAGCGCGCGACGTCTCTTGCCCGGCCGTGCCCATGCATATGGCTGTCCGTGCGCAGCAGAGTGCATATACACGGCCCGCGCGTGCCACATTTTTTAAAAGTAATTTGCGGCCGGTGTAAAGGCGGCAAGCCGACGTGGCTGCTGGTTTCACGAGTGTTGGAAGTAGCGATATCTAAGTTTCGGGCGAAACTTAGAGAACAGTGACTTCCTTAGAGGGGCCAAAATTTTGGGGCGCATGAGCGGCACGTACAGTAGAATGCAGTGTTCCATTGTAAAAAAAAAATTGATGTAACAAAATAGAGTGCTGAGTGTTACGTCTTTGTTACATCAAGGTTCAACAAAAATTAAGCGCTGGAAATCAGCGCTGGACGCACATGCAACTCCTTACTCCACACTGAAAACATTTGAGAAAACATTTTTTTTAAATACTTTGTACATTTGTATAAATCCCTACCTGCGGATATTCCTCTGGTTTAGCCTAATTATGTGCTGCCTACTTAACTTACTGACGCAGCATACGTATCATTGCGAAATTTATAATTTTTTGCTTTTAGAAAAAGCATAGAGTTATTGAATTTTGCGAACAGAAAAGAAAATGCAACTTCCAATATAGCGCGCTTCCTAGGCTAAGGCTATTAAATAGCTACAATGTTCAAGGAACGTACTGTTTCCATGAGTGGTTTACTCATGCAGTAAGATGTACTGCTCCTACACCTTGTAATAAAAAGCATATGCATCGACACATAGCAGCTGATATTCTTGCTTATTTTCTCATCACAGAGGTAGATGGGGCACATGAACCAATATGCTCACACAAATCAACGTGACCAACTACTGCGGAGACATGGCAACGAATTCTTTGTTTACCTTGTACACCACAAGTGCGAGGTTTGCGCATTAATTTGACTTCATGAAACCCTATTTATACTACAGGCTTTACGGCAATGCTTGCATGCAGTGCGGTGAAGTGCTCGACGAAGCTGCACATATTATATGATTTATTTGATATTAACTCGAGATGCAAACGTTTGTGCAGGCAGGCAAGCAATGTTTCCATTCACGCAGCGCACCAAAATAGCGAGGTATATGCATTGATCTGGTTTCATGACATCGTACTTTTGCCACTAGCTTTACGGCAGTGCTTGTGTATAGTGCTACGAAGCACGACGGAACTGCACGTTATTATACGGTGTGCTTGAAATCCACTCGAGATGCAAACGTTTGTGCAGGCAGGAAACGAATGATTTAATTCACGTAGCACAACACGAGAGCGCGCTCTATGCAGTCCTTTGATTTAATAAAACTCTATTTCTGCCACAGGCTTTACAGCAATGCTTGTGTAGAGGGCTGTGAAGCTCGACGCAGCTGTAACAACATCCCACAGTACACCCGATTTTTACCGAGTTTGTTTTAAAGGGCCCCTCACAGGCTACATAACAAATTTTGGTTATACACTGAAAGTTGTTACGTGCCCTCTAAGAAGTGTTCTACCGCAAGCATTTTTCAAATTGGTTCATTAACAGCAGATAGAGAATGATTGAAGTGCCGCGAACGCATGATTTCAGGAGGCGAGCGTCGCCGCCTATATAAACACTCTCTCGACATTCCCCGTTTCGCCTGTGTAAGCAAATTTCCTTCACTGCGTTCTCCCATACCGGAGCCGAGGGGTCGCGGCGGGTATACCCTGCCGTATTCTTTTTTTTCACCGTCACCGGCACACTTCCGGTGACGGTGTCGCGCGAGGTGTTGCGCTTGTCTCGTTTCCTGTAGCGGACGATAATGCGCGCTCTACACGAGAACACGTGATTAGCGGTATAAGTTAGTGCCCCAGCACTGAGGCAAACGCGAGAGGATAAAAGAGCATTCATGATCGCAATGTTACACAGTAGACAATGACGTATAGTTTCGTTCTCTGCGCGCGTGCAAACGTCGGGAAAAGGAGACGAAACGGAAATTCATCTCTCTTGCTACAGTGCGAAGTAAAACAAAAGCACCCAGACATTCGGGTTGTATTTTTCATTATTTCTCTAAACTTTAATTAGTTCACTGCAGCAACAGATTCAACAAATAACTGATGCTGCCTTGAATCTAAGTCACGTGTCACTCTCAGTGCCATCACAGCACAGCCTGTGCTCCTATGCAGCAGCAAAGTTACGGGCATTCATCTGCTTGCTGCTGCGATAACATTATGACACTTTAACTCAGAGGTACGATTTTTGTTGTGTGAGATTATAGATAGCCAGTAGACTACTTGTCTGATGTTAAATGCTATGACCCACTGGCAATCCACGATGCACTCAACGAAAACGTTTTTATGCTGTGTGTGGCGTGACTCGCCAGTGACCCACACGCAAGAATTCTCGCTCTTGTGTTGCCATCTGAGGTTTGAAATTGCAACTAATATATATTTTTATTGCATTGGACATGGGGTGGCATGTTTGTTTCGGAGAGTGGAGTGGCGGCGCATTTCTCAGTTGGGTTTCTTGCAAACTTTCGCAGCAGTCTTTGAAATACGTGCCTTTGGAATAAGTACCTGCATTTTTCTTGCTACTCCCAAACTTTTCAGCGTGTCCAATAGATATATCCTCATGCCCCTTACGGATGAAAAAAAAATGTACAATGCAGAGGAAACAAATAAACTTAGTTTTGGGCCAGAAGAATGCACCAGCAACTTCGCGATCACCAGCGGATGAGTCAATTGCTTCAGTGTCAGATGTTCAGCAGTGGACAGTGAAATCAGTGACAAAGATAGTGTTTACGAACCATCACAGACCTCAGCCAGCATGTCGAATGGAGAGTCAGACCTGACTGATGATTCTGAGGTGAATGATTCAGGATACAATGCTCTCATTTCTCTCAGCCCATCTCTAGAGAAATGGACACCGGCAACAACCACTTCGCCTAGTGTGACACCACACCTACTCTAGGCCGCCCACTATCATTCAGTTGCCATCTAGCCGTTATGCCCCATCTTTATGTTCACTGTTTATTACGGATGACATTTGGCAAATGATGGTCAATGAAACAAACAGGTTCACACAAGTGTTGAAGTCAACTACTCCTAAATCTAAATCACGCTTGAAAAATTGGACGGAAACCAATGCCAAAGAAATTAAAGCATTTATTCGAATACTGATTTGTATTGGTCTCCTCCGTCTTCCTACTCCCAAATCTAAATCAAAGTTGAAAAATTGGATGGAAACCAATCTCCAACAAACAAAAGCATTTGTTGGAATATCAATTTGTATTAATCTCGTCCATCTTCCTATCCGAGTCACTACTGGGCAAAAAGTAACCTGTATGGTGTTGAACTCATTCGTCAAAATATGAGCCGTGACTGCCTTTTCCCTACTTTTGAGGTTCCGGCATTTTGCGGACGATTAACTGGTTGCAGAGTTGCAGGATCATGTCTTTAAGATCCATCCTCTGGTAGAGAAATTGAACCAAAATTTTTGCTACTGTGCTTGAGCCAGGAAAGGAGGTTGTGATAGATGAAACAATAGTGCCATGGCGTGGCAGACTTTCGTTCTTACAGAGTCAGGCTGTTCAAGGCATGTACCAAAGACGGTTACAGGCTAAAGGTTGATGTATATGCCGGAAAGTGTGACTGAACAATTGGCATCGGACATGCCAAAGATGTATGCTTGAAACTCCTGCAAAATTACAAGGAAGTTGTGTGCCCGCTGTCCGTAGACAACTTCTACATGAGCTTGCTGCTCACTTTTCGCCTTCTAAAGGAAGACACTTTCATTCGTGGCACAGTTCGATCAGTGAGGAAAGGGCTGCCAAAAGATCTCACTGAAGTAAAGGTTGCAAATGGCAGTGTTACCGAACTTCAGTCCAAAAATGGAGTGAAGGCACTGAAGTGGATGGACAAGAGGCCTGTTCTGATACTCACATCTGTCGCCAAATATGAAGCAACTTTGGTGGACAGTGGGAAGAAAACAAGGGACGGTGCACCAATCATGAAACATCAGGCCGGTCTCGATTACAATGCAGCAAAAAAGGGCGTCGACTATAGTGACCAAATGACGTTATACCACAACTTCCTTAGAAAAGGACTCAAGTAGTACAGAAAGGTAGCTGTTGAGTTGCTTGTTGGATGTGTCATCATAAATGCGTGGAACATTCGTGGCATGCTTGAAGGAAACTCTATGCCAATTATAAAATTTCAAGATGAACTGGCTCATTCACTGTTCGGCCCTCGTCAAGACAACATCGAAGAAACTTGTGGGAGAAGTGTCCACATGCTAAGAAAAACTGGCACATCGGCACACGACACTCAGTGGCTCTGCACTGGCTGCTATGCGGCCAACAGTACCAGCAGTAGCCCAAACACTATGGTGAGAGTGAGAAAAGTGACCACTTTCTGTGAATAACGCCCCGGCAAGCCATTCATCTGTTTTTTGTGCTTTAATTCTAAGCACAAGTAACCTGAGAAGCAAGCTAGCTTCAACTGTAAACTGTGTAGGATGAAAACTTCAAGACATGGCTAATGTTCATACTAAATTTTAGCCTTTCTCTAACTAATAAATATTTCTAACACAGGAACTGACTTCTTGTCTTTTTTAATGGCAAGCACTTTGTAGTTCAACATAGGTTTCTAGCATCTTGAATCCATTGAGGGGCTACAGAATGTATTAAAGAAAGCTAAAAATGCATAATGTTGTGCTGGATGTGATCAAGACACATGTACAAGAAACTATAGTCATTAGTTCGATGAGGACAGTAATGTGCATTAGCAAGTTAGAACTTTGTTACCAACTTGCCCACATTCACATCTTAACAGATTTAACAATGTTTCCACTACGTGGAGAACCTTGATCTACAGTGCTTTTATCATACTGAAGAAGGTTGGTGTTCCTATTATAACACGTGTACTTAAGAAGCTCAATCTCTCAGGATTTCATGTTGCTTTACTTGACATAAGCTTACGAGGCTTACAGATTACGTGCTCGTATCTCAACGTAAACACTTACCTCCTTTTCAATGATTTTCATTTCTGTAAAAGCACAGTAAATTTCGTCAGACGAGAAGTGCAAATGCGTTTTTTAATCTTTCATACTTGGTGCTTGCTATTATACAACTTACTTATATTACAACTTGCTTGTTTAGAAAACTCATAAAAAACACTCCCCTCACCTCTTTTTTTCTTCTTTTACTTTCCATTGACTCTGACTTTCATTATGCTAATAAACTTCAGAAGAGCTTGCTCTCAGGCTAGTTTGTACACACTGCTAAGAATGAAAAAATGGAGAGACAACGGGACAAGAAAGAAAGGCCTACAGAATGCTGATTTGCGCGCGGCAATCTATATCAAGGACGGGGTGCTGGACCAGGGGAGCTAAGAAGCCGCCACAACAAACTATGGGAGCTAGGTGAATGGCTTCGATGTCCACACAGAAACATAAATATAGGAATGTTATAGAATGCTGTGTCATTCAACAACCCCGTGAATGTTGAAAAGTGGGACAGTGATTAGCTGAAAAGAGTTTCAGAGAGCTCCAGGGAGTGGGGAGGATGATACGGTAAGGGGGCTACTAGGGTGGTGACGCGCATTAAGGGCATCAAGAATGAAGTGAAAAATTATGGAACACAGGGGGATTGTCTCATCACTGCTCGATCGCTCAACGCCAGATAGCCGTGGCCAGTTGCCTTAGCCGAGATTCACCTACCCCGTCATAGCATATGCTGTGCTTGCTGCTCTGCAGTCTTTAGAATAGGCAGGTGTCAGGGAAGCATGCCCATAATGCCTGCAATTAAGTAATAGGCGACTTGCAAAATAGTGCCCGCTCTCTTTTATACACAGCCATGGCTGAACCACTCACTAGCAAATCTGGTAAGAAAATAACGCTGACTTTCACTGTTACTTGGGCTGCAACAAGTCTGGGCTGCAAACAAGAAGACACAAGACAGAGCGCTGTCATGTTTTTAGCACGGTTCGCTTTCCTAAGTAATGTACCAACAAGGTCATAATATACATTATACAAATACATCAATTTGTAAACAAAATGTTATTTTTAATATAGTCATTTTTAAAAACAGCACAAGGATGATAGCATAATTTTAGGCGTAGTCTTAGCAATGAAAAACTTTTGTCAGAAGTTAAGCAAAGTTTTGGCAACGTAAAAATGTGCATCCTCATTGCTAAAGTATTCCTGTCCGGGGAGTGCTAGGAGTTTGTCTTGGTGTGATGTAAAACCCTTCACACATTTATATAGTGCTAGAGAGAGAGGTGATGGGGGAGTGGTAGTGGCCAGTGGAGAATCCTTCCCTGAAATGAATTTCTGGCTACGTCACTGAATGTCTGCAATGCCTTGTAATAGCAATAGGTCTTGGAGGGAAACACTATAGATGATACCAGTGAACCTATTGAGCCTATTCTTGTTTAGTGAGGTGATGGATGTTTTCCCAAAGAATTATAGAAACTGTACAATGGAATGTTTTGTACCACCTGTAATAACCATGCTGTAAGAAAACAGAAAGGCTGAGCTTAAATTTTGTAGGAAATCTCTTAAGAGGCTCGAGGATAGGTAAAGATGACTAACTCCTGTATTCTCCACTCAACCCTCCACGTGGATTCAAATGCACAGTAGCCCCACTCCTTGACACAGGCGGTTGCTTAGTTTTAATTAAACTTCATGTCAATTACTGTGAAACACAGCGTCGTCTTCAGTCAAGGGGTGGCACTGCGCTCATCTCAGTGGAATGAAGCTTCCAGTCATAGATGGTTTCAGAATACAGGGTAAGTGACCTCACATTTTACTCTCTTCGTCGTGAAATCTAGACACCAAAGCCTCGGTTTGAACAAGTAATGCTTTAAGCGCTTTCTCATGCATATGTTTGCTTTAAGGCAGAGTCAGCTTACTATTTCCTGCTTCTGCCACATGCAAATGACACAAAAATATCTCAATAAAATGATTGTGATTTAAGTGGTACACACTCTCTGCAATGTGATTATATGTTTGTAATAAAAGAAGCACTACTCATGTGCTGGTCAGCATCTGCAGCAATATGTTCACCGAGATAGCTTTTTTGTCTCAATATATTCGATATTGTTGCAAATTTAAGAGGTTTTGCAGCTAACATGTAGCTGTTAACTTGTGTCTCGAGAACATACAGCTTTAGGTGAGAGGAGCGCTATATTGCATGATACAAAGGAACATTTTCAGACTGCTTGTTTTATTTTTGTGCGAAAAACAATTGAGAAGGTTTTAATTGCAAAGTAATACAGTAGGTGTTGGCAACGCGAACAAGCCATGCAAAGTGTATGCATCAGAAATGAACTATCCAGATGAGGACCCCCCACCCCACTGATATATGTCAATGCTATAATATCAAATGCTGCGACATTTAACACATATGGTGACTAAAAAGAAAGGATAACTAAAGCAAGAGCAGCATTAATAAAACAACATCAACTGCAAAATTTATACAATCTTTCTCAAAACTTTTATCTTCGCATAAACTGTGGCCTCACACACTGTGGGCACTTTTGCTAACAACCTTCACATTTCACTAGTGCTAATTCTAGCTTCCCTCTAGCTTCCAGCTCAACTGCAATGTTTTGAACGTCAGGGCATGTGCAAGTGAAAATTAGTTTGTGATGGCCATGTGGATCTGTTTCTCTGCCTGAATAATAGGGAGAGGAGGGCAATATAATTGCCTTGAGAACTATTAAGCAGAAGCAGCAGGAGCAGTGGCCGGGATAAAACATTTCAGGAGTTCAATGTAGTAAGGATACAGGAGTAATATGATTAACTTCGCAAGAATATGAGGCCATTATAACACTAAGCGAAACAGACTGGCCCATCACAATGAATTTTCAAATATTGTAACTGATCTAGAACACCTTGCACAGCTGCTGTAATTAGGAAAAAAAAAGTAGGATTGTCTTAAAAAGACAGCTTTCTTGTTTGTTTACTCTGCTATGCCACTGTACACATTATTACTATTACTTTTTTTTCTTTTGGAACAGGAAGTCACCATATGCCTGGAGGTTTTAGATCACCTTCTTGGTGTGCTCCCGATATATTAACAGTTCGAAAACATTAACATTGTTGCTTGGTTTATTGCCCAAGTAGACCGGCACGTAACGACTGACTAAGGAACCAGGCGTGTGAATATGCACACCCTGTATCCAATCAACCCCTATATCAATCAATTTTGTACAATTAGACCTCCATATATTGAACTTTAATGTAACAAACCGTTTTACTTTGCAGAACTTATTTGGTGTGCATATAGAAATCTTCAATTTATTGAATTCTGTTTATCTGCAATTTCAATTTACTGAAATTATAAATTCTTCTAAAATTTAAATGAGGATATGTGTTGCATTTGAACTGTAAATTCTATGGACGTACAAGTGCTTTTCGGGAGTAAAGCTTCACGATTTTCTTCCCAAGTTTATTCGACTTAAGGACAAAATTCTGCAGCAGTTATAAAACGACCACAGGTGACAAGCAGCTGAATGCGAGGTATCTGGTACAGACCAACGGGGGAAAACTTACAAATCAGAATAGCACACATTCAGGCGAGTATGTAAACAGGCGAACTAAGCAGGGAACAAAAACAACACAGCACTGCTTTCATAGGTCCCGAATGATCAGAGTTTCGTCAGAGTTGGTGCAAGCACGCATCCGCAGATAAAACGGGCTCCCACCGTGCATTGACCAATACTTCGAGAGCTGACGCCTACACAATAACCAGGGTAAGTTACAGCACTTGTTTCTGCTCTGATCGTAAAGTGTTCGAATGATGTCGCGACAACGCAAGTACTTGCAATAGGGGCGACGAACTTCCACAACTCCAGAACATCACAAAAGACCGTTTGTACATGTACTAACCAGCCAAACAAATTAACCACGGCAGCGAAGACCACTTAAATCGAACATACAGCGCAGAAACACCTCGTAAAGGTTTCACCATAGAGAAAGGTTACACCTTGTTTGACAGACGCTCACAAGAAATTCAAGAAATGTCCAAAGCGCACTACCGCCGCCTTTTAAAAATCCAACGGGAGCCAAGCCAAATCAGTAATAAGTTGGCTATTTGGGTGAACGCAACGTACCCGTTGCGTTCACCGGGTACGCCCAACGCCGGCCGGCGCATACCCACTATGGGGGATTGGCAGGCGGTGTTTCGCATGCTTAGTAAAGTAAAGTAAGTAAAGTAACTAAGTAGTAAGTAAAGCCAAACTATAAAAATATATAATTTTATATTTAAATAGTGACTGTAGCGCACCGAGTGGATGAGATTAGAAGCTGAACCACACTTCTGCAGAATTGTGGTTGCGGTTTTGGGCGCGCGAGCTTTGAACGCTAAATGGCACGCGTTGCGCCGGCTGCGCTGATGGGCGCGGCATTTTTTTCTTTTTTGGCTTCTGCTGTTCAACCGCGCGTGGTCTTAGTGCGAAATCATTTTATTATTCAGTAAAAAAATGATCGCGAACTATCTTCACAAGCCTTCAACGAATCTCTGCCACGTGCAATTTCATAAAATAGACGCAAGACGCATTGCAAATGAGGAAATGTTTATTTCACTCTATATAAATGCTCATTTCTGGCATTGTTGTGCATTCGTACCACGTTATCGCACCAGGTAAGCAGCAGTAGTTCCCGTACGAAGCTCCACCGGACTGCATCAGCTGAAAGAAGTAAACTATAAGCATGTGAATACTGGGTGTAGAGAAGAAACGTGCGAAAGTGGTGAACGGGTGGCATTACAAACAAAAGCAATTCGCATTTACATACATGGCGTAGAAAATACCAGACTCATCCCAAAGAATACAATCAAATATGAAGAAAACATCTGATTTCCAGGCATTCCCCCTTTACCGCGCTATATTTAATACACAGCCAGGCGACTGCGCATTTCCAAAACAACTTTGCCTCAGCCGACGCTATGGTACGCTACCTACACAGAGGTGGCCACAACCCAGCAAGGCTCTCAGCCAGACGCTAGACGCTCGCAGAATGCCTTCTCCTCGCGCTCAAGACAAATGTGTGGGTACAAAGCCTATTTTCAGTCGTTCCGAAAACAGAATTTTTTAGTTGTTGGTTTTTGAGCTCCTCGGCGTTATCCTTTAAGCGCTCTGCCGGCGCATGCAACACACTCCTGTGTTATCACTCCTGGCACTCGCTCGTCGCGTTTTCGACAAGCGTGAGTACCGAAAGAAGGTATAGGTTAGGGCCCATAGAAAGCGTCACAAACTTGTCCCACTTAAAGATTCAGTACACACCGAACTTTGTCACTGCGGCCAGGCTGCTTAAATTTTTGCGAACTGCGTCACGACGCCAGGCGCGGCGTGCCTGCGTCAAAAGTATCCCGAAAAGTTACGAAAATATAGTTATAATAATGTTAGGGGTCAGGCAAAGCGTCGCGAACTTGTCCCGGCAAGATTCAGTACACGCGAAACTGCGTCATACGCAGTGGCGTAGAAACAGGGGGGTTGCAAGGGGCCAGTTGCAAGGGGCCAGTGGGGGAGGGGGGTGTCATATACGTCTGAAGACACCCCTCTTTCCGCCGGCTACACCCGGGGTGGGTGGGGGGTGGGTGGGGGGTGGGGGGGTGACAGAAGACCTATGGGCCCCGGGTGCCAGACGACCTAGCTACGCCACTGGTCATATGGCCGAACTGCTTTTCGTTCAGCCGGGTGTGGTGAGCGTGCCCAAAAACTACTGAAATAAGTTACAATAAATGTTGGGGCTCACAGAAAGCGTCGCAAACATATCCCAGTATGAGTCACTAACTCAAGCTAACTACGACAAAACAGCCGAGCTGCTCTTCGCTAACTGCACATCCCAAGTCCCGGTTCCGTGCCGTAAAAGCCTAAATTGCTTGAAATGCATCGCGGACTGTCAAACAAAATGTCTCACCTTGCCGTCATCCAATAGTGCAGTGGTGCCGTGTCGAAGTACAGGAGGAACGCAAGAATACGCCGCGAGCCCAAAAGTCTACATCTAAAGTTGGCGGGTCGCCGAACAGGCGAAGCCCACATGCGAAGCCAGCCAGCCCGATGCTCGCGTCATCTAACGGATGGGGCTAATATTTGGCTACCACTAGGCGTGACGCGTGTCCTGCTGCCAGTTTTCGCCGAGTGTCCCCTCTTGTTGAATTTCTTTGAACAAGAACAGCGCCACGGCTCAGAATCCTCTCAACGAGCGGGAGTTATCAGGTCAGCTTCCCTCACTCTTTTTGCTGTTCTTAAGCTGCAGTTATAGTGAATGAGAATAAAACAAACGTATACTGTACTGCAGTCACTCCCGTCTGAGGAAGGCGCCTTTTTTTCTTTTTTTTTTTTCAGGGAACAGGCAGTGATGATATTGCGCGCAACGTATTCTTCGGTATCATAAACAGAGAGGAAGGGTGGCGAGTTTGTCGCGGAAGTGATTGTTGCAGCATGGAACAGCCAGAGAGGGAGGGAACAATGCGAAATCTTTATTTTCACTTCTTTCTCACAACGAACCACTTCTCTGTTCCGAAACGGGCCGCTAGGCCGGTCGACACTCGCGCGATTGCCTTAAAATTGCGCTAGACTGCACTTGACTAAACAGCGCCCGGTTTTGAGGTAAACAGTGACGACGCAATGACAATGGACGACGCAATGACAATGCCAAACTCACTGATACAGCCAATCACGATGACAAAGCTCGATAGCGACAGCAGTGACAATTACACGCTGCCAGCTAGCTGTTGAAATTCACATGTTTGCCATGTGCTTGCCCCGGCTTGCTTGACTGCTCGCACGAGATCCTCGCCACTGCAGCAAAACCAACAAACATGCGAACAAAGCTGGCAATGGATTGCCTTGCATCTGCTACAACTTCCACTCAGCCGCGCAACGCAATTCTAGCAGACGACGCAGCTAAATCATGCGCCTTCGTGACAAATTTTAGCCGTGACAAATTTTAACATGATTTTACAGCGAACCTGTTCACGGCTAGGTTCTGGCAATTCTCGTCTCCGTGGGCATAGACCGACAATTTATACTCCTCTCCACTGCCGACGCCTTTTTCCCAAGTTGTGTTATACTACTCGCCACGAGCGTCGTTTTTCTCCCGGCATTGCTCATAGATGGATGGATGGATGAATGAGGCTCAACCCTTTGAAGCGGGCGGCGGCGGCGCGCGCCACCTAGCCTTGACTGGTACTATATGCATGCATACCTATGTATTTACTCCTTTACTTTTGCGCTGATATTATTCACCAATCAGATAGCCTCCGTTTAGTTATCTCTACCTGTTCAAAGTCTATTTTACTTTCACTGTCTTTAAAACCCAAAGCTTTGAATAGTTCCCCGTTACATTCAACTGAAAGAAAGCTAAATGTCAAGAAAGCTAAATCCCTCACCTTAGAACTGTTTTTCTCGGCCAAGACCCATAAACAAGAAATTCCTTTTCGTGCTATAGTGTCAGAGAAAGGGACGTGGCAGGTCTGTGTCGCTAGTTACCTACAGAACTGCCTAGCTTCACTAATTTTTTCAGATCCCTTTTGCCTACGTAATTCCCAGGCGCTAGTTCACTATTTAAGAGAGGAGAATCCGGGTGATTGTACAGCTTTTAGTATGGATATCGAAGACCTGTATTATTCCTTGCCGCATGACGGGTTGCTAAATTCCGTAAATGAGTGCATTAAAGAACAAGTGCAAGAGTCGGCTTTTATTGACAGATGCGGTGTTTCCACGGGAGCTTTTCCAGAAATTCTTTCAATGTACTTGAGGTCGACGCTGATTGGGTGGAGAGATGGCGTTTTTCTGCACAAATCAGGCATTTGCATTGGCTCAAAGGTTGCCCCTATTCTTAGCAACATTTACCTGAGTAAGGTTGACAACTGCTTAGAGAAAGCCTTAGGTGATAGCGTTATCAAGATATTTCGTTACGTTGATCATTACCTGATTTTCTGCAATAGGGAAGAATTAGACTCTGCTGCTACCTCGGTAAGCGAGCAATTTAAACTTTATGGGGGAGGATGAAAGTTTACCAAGGAATTACCTCAGCGACGCGTAATTCAGTTTCTTGACATTTCCTTGATCTTCGAACAAAATCATGTTTGTTGGCAGTACTCCCCAAGATCTTCGAAGCCGTTGCTAAACTTTCAATCCAAGCATTCTAAATTAGTAAAAAACGGAATCGCCATGTCGTGCCTTAAGTCTTCCCTCACAAGATCTTGCTTGCATAAAATGAGCGCCAGTTTTAATGCGCAGGTCCGGCGCCTATTAGAAGCAGGTTATCCTAGTGTAGCGGTGGCCACTGTAGCTGAGCGCCTAAAGAAGTCGGTTTCGAGAGGGACGGACGTAATTACAGAGAGCAGCAATCGCAAAAAAAGAGTAGTGGCTATTCCGTATATTCATTCAGTGTCGCACAGGCTTAAAAAAGTTGCTAGTAGATATGATGTTAATGTTGCTTTCACAGCTCCCAATAAGCTAGGTAAGATATGCGCTGCCGTACAGAATAAAAAGGAGCGGGTTAAAGGCAAAAAACGAACAGATACTTGTCCAGTGAAGCACAATAAGAACAACAGTTTTACTGAGTGTCGTATGGGTGTGGTTTATCAAATTCCCCTTAGCTGTGGCCAGTTCTACGTAGGGCAAACGGGACGGTGTATCAATCAGAGGCTAATGGAGCATAAAAGGTCGTTAACCGGTGGATCGCCTTCTAATCTTTCGCTACATTGCCGAGATTGTAACTGCAAGCCAGAGTTAGATGAATGCGCGATACTGTACAGGCATAAGAATGAAGATACGCGTCTTATGGTAGAGGCATGGCATATCTATAATGGTGGAAGTGCGTGCGTGAGTCAGCCTTCGATTACTTTACATAAGGAAGAGATTAAGTGCCCTAACAGTTATCTCTCACGTAGACCAGCACGTGTACCCGATTGACACGTGGTGTTACCATTCCTGAGCATGCGCAGATGAGTTTTGTGTCTTCTTTCATTTTTCGCCTCTGTGCTCCCTTCAGTTGATAGTCGGCGTTCGTGTTGTCCACTTCTCTACTCTTGTGTCCTGTCTGCAAGCCTCACTTCTATTTTGCATTATGCAGGGAGAAGTTGTTTACAAGCAAGTATCAGGTGTTCAGCCGTTTCCTCCTCCTCTCCACACGCCTCGCACAACAAATCTATCTCCTGGTATCTGGCTCGGTACGTTTTAGTCCGCAGTACACCTGTCCTGGCCTCAAACAACAATGAACTTCCCTTAGAGTTATCGTAAATATTTTCTTTGGCTATTTATTGCTTAAACGTCCTGTATGTCTCTAATGCATGCTGATTTGGTTTGCATCTCTGTTTTCCACATGCCCCTCTCTGTCTCCTCAACCTTTTTCTTGACGAATGATTCCTTACCTGTCTCCCCACTGCTGCCCAAGTATTTGCTTGACAATTTTCTAGTTCGCCTCCTCCACCTTGTGTCAACATTCCTCGTGTATAAGTAACTGAAAACCTTCCTAGCCCACCGCATTTCCCCCTTTTTCTCAATCGCTCCTCAAATGCTATCTTGCTACTAGCCTCTTTGCCCTCGAAAGAAGACCATCCCAGATCCCCCTGCACCTCAAGATTTGGTGTCTTGCCATGTGCTCCCAGAGCGAGCCTACCCACACCACGTTGCCTAGCTTCCAACTGTGTCCGGGTGTCTGCTCTCATACATAGAACTGCATTGGCAAAAGTCAGGCCTGGAACCATTACCCCCTTCCATATCCCTCGTACTACCTCGTACCTATTGTAGCTCCACAGTGCCCTACTCTTCATAATCGCTGCACTTCTATTACCTTTAGTCGTTACATATTTTTCGTACTCTGTCAGATACTCAATGCCATTATTTATCCACACCCCAAGATACTTGTATTTATCGACTATCTCCAGCGTAGCCTCCTGTATCTTATGCTCGCAGCAAATGTTATCATTAAAAATCATGACTGCCGATTTTTCTTTGCTAAACTTCAAGCCTAATCTGTCTCCTTCTGTACCACATATGTCCATCAATCCCTGCAGATCTTCTCTATTGTCAGCCACTATTACAATATCATCCGCATACATCAGTCCTGGTAATGACTGTTTAATCAATTTTCCTTGTTTGAAAAATGATAGGTTGAAGCCGAGTCCGCTTTGCTGTATTTTGGCCTCTAAACTTTGTAGGTAAAGCATAAACATCAGAGGTGACAATGGACACCCCTGCCTAAGCCCCCGCCGAATCATTACAGTCTCCGAAACCTGCTTTTCCCATTGTATAATCACCCGGTTACATTTATAGATATCTTTTAAGAAATTAGTTACTCCATCTTGCTCTCCTGAAGTTTCCAGAATGGCCCACGAGCCCTCTTGAAGCACACTGTCATCATCATCATCATCAGCAGCAGCAGCAGCAGCAGCAGCAGCAGCAGCAGCAGCAGCAGCCTGGTTACGCCCACTGCAGGGCAAAGGCCTCTCCCATATTTCTCCAACAACCCCGGTCATGTACTAATTGTGGCCATGCCGTCCCTGCAAATTTCTTAATCTCATCCGCCCACCTAACTTTCTGCCGTCCCCTGCTACGCTTCCCTTCTCTTGGAATCCAGTCCGTAACCCTTAATGACCATCGGTTATCTTCCCTCCTCATTACATGTCCTGCCCATTCCCATTTCTTTTTCTTGATTTCAACTAAGATGTCATTAACTCGCGTTTGTTCCCTCACCCAATCTGCTCTTTTCTTATCCCTTAACGTTACACCTATCATTCTTCTTTCCATAGCTCGTTGCGTCGTCCTCAATTTGAGTAGAACCCTTTTCGTAAGCCTCCAGGTTTCTGCCCCATAGGTGAGTACTGGTAAGACACAGCTATTATACACTTTTCTCTTGAGGGATAATGGCAACCTGCTGTTCATGATCTGAGAATGCCTGCCAAACGCACCCCAACCCATTCTTATTCTTCTTATTATTTCTGTCTCATGATCCGGATCCGCAGTCACTACCTGCCCTAAGTAGATGTATTCCCTTACGACTTCCAGTGCCTCGCTGCCTATTGTAAACTGCTGTTCTCTTCCGAGACGGTTAAACATTACTTTAGTTTTCTGCAGATTAATTTTTAGACCCACTCTTCTGCTTTGCCTCTCCAGGTCAATGAGCATGCATTGCAGTTGGTCCGCTGAGTTACTAAGCAAGGCAGTATCATCAGCGAATCGCAAGTTACTAAGGTATTCTCCATTAACTTTTATCCCCATTTCTTCCCAATCCAGGTCTCTGATTACCTCCTGTAAACACGCTGTGAATAGCATTGGAGAGATCGTATCTCCCTGCCTGACGCCTTTCTTTATTGGGATTTTGTTGCTTTCTTTATGGAGGACTACTGTGGCTGTGGAGCCGCTATAGATATTTTTCAGTATTTTTACATATGGCTTGTCTACACCCTGATTCCCTAATGCCTCCATGACTGCTGAGGTTTCGACAGACTCAAATGCTTTCTCGTAATCAATGAAAACTATATATAAGGGTTGGTTATATTCTGCACATTTCTCTATCACCTGATTGATAGTGTGAATATGATCTATTGTTGAGTAGCCTTTACGGAATCCTGCCTGGTCCTTTGCTTCACAGAAGTCTAAGGTGTTCCTGATTCTATTTGCGATTACCTTAGTAAATAGTTTGTAGGCAACGGACAGTAAGCTGATCGGTCTATAATTTTTCAAGTCTTTGGCGTCCCCTTTCTTATGGATTAGGATTATGTTAGCGTTTTTCCAAGATTCCGGTACGCTCGACGTTATGAGGCATTGCGTATACAGGGTGGCCAGTTTCTCTAGAACAATCTGCCCACCATCCTTCAATAAATCTGCTGTTACCTGATCCTCCCCAGCTGCCTTCCCCCTTTGCATATCTCCCAAGGCTTTCTTTACTTCTTCCGGCGTTACCTGTGGGATTTCGAATTCATCTAGACTATTTTCTCTTCCATTATCGTCGTGGGGGCAGTGGTACTGTATAAATCTCTATAGAACTCCTCAGCCACTTGTACTACCTCATCCATATTAGTAATGATATTGCCGGCTTTGTCTCTTAACGCATACATCTGATTCTTGCCAATTCCTAGTTTCTTCTTCACTGTTTTTAGGCTTCCTCCGTTCCTGAGAGCATGTTCAATTCTATCCATATTATACTTCCTTGTGTCAGCTGTCTTACGCTTGTTGATTAACTTCGAAAGTTCTGTAAGTTCTATTCTAGCTGTAGGGTTAGAGGCTTTCATACATTGGCGTTTCTTGATCAGATCTTTCGTCTCCTGCGATAGTTTACTGGTATCCTGCCTAACGGAGTTACCACCGACTTCCACTGCACACTCCTTAATGATGTCCACAAGATTGTCGTTCATTGCTTCAACACTAAGGTCCTCTTCCTGAGTTAAAGCCGAATACCTGTTCTGAAGCTTGATCTGGAATTCCTCTATTTTCCCTCTTACCGCTAACTCATTGATCGGCTTCTTATGTACCAGTTTCTTCCGTTCCCTTCTCAGGTCTAGGCTAATTCGAGTTCTTACCATCCTGTGGTCACTGCAGCGCACCTTGCCGAGCACGTCCACATCTTGTATGATGCCAGGGTTAGCGCAGAGTATGAAGTCTATTTCATTTCTAGTCTCGCCATTCGGGCCCCTCCACGTCCACTTTCGGCTATCCCGCTTGCGGAAGAAGGTATTCATTATCCTCATATTATTCTGTTCCGCAAACTCTACTAATAACTCCCCCCTGATATTCCTAGTGCCTATGCCATATTCCCCCACTGCCTTGTCTCCAGCCTGCTTTTTGCCTACCTTGGCATTAAAGTCACCCAATAGTATAGATTATTTAGTTTTCACTCTACCCATCGCCGATTCCACGTCTTCATAGAAGCTTTCGACTTCCTGGTCATCATGACTGGATGTAGGGGCGTATACCTGTACAATCTTCATTTTGTACCTCTTATTAAGTTTCACAACAAGACCTGCCACCCTCTCGTTAATGCTATAGAATTCCTGTATGTTACCAGCTATATTCTTATTAATCAGGAATCAGGAATCAGGAAAACTGTCATAGGCTCCCTTGATATCCAAAAAAGCCAGCCATAGGGGTCTGTGTTCCTTTTCAGCTATTTCAATGCACTGTGTTAGTGAGAACAGATTGTCTTCTAGCCTCCTATGCTTCCGGAACCCATTTTGTAGCTCTCCAAGCAGCCCCTCGTTCTCTACCCATGCCTGCAGTCTGTCCTTTATAATCTGCATAACCACCCTGTAAACCACTGACGTTACTGTTATAGGCCGGTAGTTATTTATGTCAGCTTTGTCCCCCTTTCCCTTATATATCATTCTCATCCTACTTAGCTTCCATTCGTCAGGTACTTTACCATCCATTAGCATTTTGCTCACCACCTCCCTTAATGCTTTCTTAGATTTCGGGCCCAATTTCTTTATTAACATAATTGGAATACCATCCGGGCCTGCTTATGTGCTACTTGGTACCCTCTTCTCGGCCCTTTCCCACTCTCTTTGTCCAAGCGAAAGCAGTGGATTGACTGGGCTATCCCTTTCCGACATACTGCATGTACCATTTCTCTGTTCTGTAAATTTTCCCCTCATCATGGTTCCTATATGCGCCATTGCCTCCTCTCCTTCTAACCAAGTACCTTGAGCTGTTACTATATACCTTTGCTCTAGGCTTGTCCTATTACCCAAGGAGTTCAGATGTTGCCAGAATTTCGTAGCTGCCTGTTTATCTTTTTATTGCTTATTTCTGACAGCCATCGGGACCTTTTTGTCTTGATTTTCTCGTTTGATCAAATAGGATGCTTCCTTTCTGCATTTTATGTAATATGCCCATTTCCTCTCTACATCTGCTTCAGGTTCTCTCTTACTTTTGGAATACCTGTGTTCCCTGGAGGCTTCCTGACGTTTCTTTATGGCCTTCTTAACCTCTAAATCCCACCAGCTGTTGAGTTTTCGTATTCCTTGCCTTGTTTTCCTGACTCGCGCCTTACCTAGCTCACGCTCAAATAGTCTCATTAACTTTGGTAAGTCCAATCAGTTTCAGTACCCTCTGATATTTCCTCTTCAATTTGTTTGGTCGCTATTTCCACTTGGTCTTCAGACTAAAAAATCCCATCTGGCATTTTCTCACGCGTCGTTCGGGCTTTAGTTTCCCTCTTCAAACTCAACTTGATACGTTTGTGGTCGCTACCTATACTTCTGGAGCCCTGTTCACCTATAATCATGGCTCCTAATCTATCGTACATCCTATGTGACATTAACGCATAATCTATTGTCGAGGGTCGATCCCCTACCTCCCATGTTATGATCCCGTCACACTTCTCAGTAGAGTTACCGACAACTAAGTTATGTCTCTCACACATATCCAGCAGCATGTTACCTGTGGAGTCTGTGTACCCATCGATATCTTCAACATGCGCATTCATGTATCCTAATACAGTTATCTCAAATCTTTTTCCTAGCTCATTGATGTCCGCTGCTATACAGTACATTTTTTTTCCTCTTTAGCATTTGATCCTGTCCAAAGGTATACAAAGCCTAGAAGTGTTTTCGCCCCTGCTACTTTTCCTTTTAGCCATAAATGCTGTTTGACCCTTCGCCAATTTGTATTTTTATGAATGAGTGCTCCAATTCCCCCGCCCTCTCTGCTACCCTGCACTCTGTTGCAGTATTCCCATGCATAATCAGGGTTACAGGGCGGTTGTTCCATTTCCCTAAGGTTTGTCTCTAGAAACCAATAAACCATTAGGTTCTCCTGCCTTAGTTGCTCTACGATTTCCTCCCATTTTAGCCTATTTCTGCCACCTTGCATGTTAATGAACCCTATGTCTGACTTAATTTGGCTCTGGTACTTATTTCTGTCGCCTCTCCTACAGTACCGATGTTTGCTTGTTTGTAGCTCCTGTCTCGAATTGTCCACGCCTACACTGGTTCTTTCAGGGCTCTGGGTCCCCCTAAAAAAGCTGTTGCCTGGCGACCCATCCTGCCCACTATCCTTTTGCCAGTGGCACCACTGTAGTGAATGCCATCCTGCACAAAAAGCCGGGAGCCGGCTCCGTACACATCCCTGTTGACCTCCATCACGCTGTACCCGAGTCATCCGCTCAGACTCCTAATTGGCCTCAACCATCCGACTGGCCTCAACCACACTCCTTTCTATCTGGTAAGTCTGGCCCTAGACCTCTGGGATAGTGCATATGGTCACATGCACCCTCCCGGAAGCCTCTCTGAGCTTACGCAGCCCAGTCTCAGTGTGCTTCTCAAGGTCCTGGCTTCTACCCTTAAGCACGTCGTTGAGCCCAGCATGCATAATGACCAAGCTGTCGCTCTCCGTGCTGTCCCCTACCACTTCCCGCGCCTTGGTCATCGCTTCCGCCATGCCTTTGCCCGCTTGCGCCTCCACCTGTACTTGCCTGTCCACCTTCACTCTCGCCATCACGCCTTGTTCAGCCCTCCCCACGTTGGAGTCCCCTATCACAAGGACCCTTCTGCGTGCGAACCGTTCGGCGCCAGCCTGTGTCCGCTGCCTCTCTCTTCGCGCCCGCCGGTGCCCCTGTGGCTGCAGCGTCGCGATCACTCAGGGCGTGTTGCGCTGCTTCGCTATAACTACGCCGATTCACCGGTGGTGAGCTGACTACCGCTTGCTCTGGCTCCCTGCCTCCCACTTCGCCTGTAGGGTCTACCCTACTTTTTGAGTTTTTGCCACCGCCTTGATGTCCTGACCCGACATTCTCCGCTGCCCGGGCCTCAAGCGCATCGAGCCGCCTTTCCAGTTCGGCGCTCCTTTCTTTCTCTTACTCAATCTCGGCCACGGTCCTTAATAACTGCGCGGCCTGGGCCGCCTCCACCTTGACGAAATTGTCAGCTTTCGCTTGCAGTGCTACCCGCTTCTCCTGCTCCTCCCTCAGGTCTGCTTTAAGCTCTTCGAACTTAGCCGCCCAAGCCCCTTCCAGTTTTTGGACGGCTTCCCTGACACCCTCGCACGACCTGCGCGTGAAGCTAGACCCCTCTGTGTCTGCTAAATTCTGGAATTTAGACTCGTCGAGGAAGCACCATCGTAGGCACTCGTCGCACCGCACTTGCTCCCGGTCCCCCGCGGCCTTCGCGTTCTTCGGTTTCATCGCTAGGCGTACGTCCCTAGGCCCAACGAGTAAGTTCACCAAATCACTCGAGCAAAGCCGACCTCGACCGCTATCCCAAACAAAAATAAAAAAATTAGCACTCCCTACCCCATGTAAGAATCCGAAGAGCTAACTGAAAGAATTAAATAAGCCTTTCAAATAGATCCCGCCTACCACCTAGGCCTAACGGGGGAGCCGCCAGACATATATAGACAAAGCCGGCACGTTTACTACTCTTACCAAGAATTCAAAATTTGCGCGTTTACTCCATGCAAAAGAAAACATTTCGGAACACTAGCTAATAAAGATAAAAGAGTACTTAGCTACGAACGACGTCGCTGAAGCCTCGAGTACAGGAGCGTTCGTGAGCAATCCTCTCAGCAAACCATATTGCTACATCGGGCCACAGTACCGCGGCGCGCCCTCTTCGGCGGCCACCTGTGCGGAGCACTAGAACGCGCACCGTGACTGGCGCAGCCGCGACATAATGAGGCGTCACTGTCTCTATCCACTAATCGTGTGTGACCGTCTTTGGTTCGCCGGAGACTTGGCCACGATCGGCGGCGCGCGTGATGTGCAACTAGTGTAAAATTCCAATGGTAGATCCAGATCAAGTTTTTTGCTTTGTATGGAACAATCCTACTCAGCGTGAGTTGTGTGTTCCAATGGCAGATTGGGACAACCCACAGACATATACTCCACACTTTTGAAAGTCGAGGGGTAAGTGCCCCTCTTGCCCCTCCTTCACATGTCTCTGCTTCGTGTCATGGTCGCTTGTTCCCGGTCGCATGCAGATACGGACGACATGAAAAACACGGATGCTACGTCATGCCATGCGTTTTTGTTCCTGCTCCTGGATAGTGACAGCTCCTACACAAGCACTACAAGCATAGAGTTTCATACAATAATACTACAAGTTTCCAAGTTCAGTGATGATTCTTTCGACACGGAAGAAAAACAAACACATTGAATGCCGGGATGATCCAGATGATGATGATGAGGGCTACCCTACCGACCTAAATCCACCTCTAGTCTAGCGCTCTCTCACTTGATTTCCCTGTACTAAGTGCCCCGCGGGAGCGCACGCATTCCATTCGCAGATTTGACGAGAGCGATCTCAGTCGGAGCGACGCTCTCCGTTCTTATCCGGCCGAGCGCTCGCGATCTGCCATTGGAATCCAACTTACACCGTGGAATTCAAGTTTCACCCAAAGGCGAAGCACTGATTGCGGTAGCAAGTTATTAGACAGCTATACAAAGTATGGCTTCCAGGATTACAGTTCACAGATAGTTTATCAGCTGTATAAACTGCTGTACACATTGGCTTACTAAATTAACAAGCACGGTGTCAGGCGAGCACAAGCAAACATGAACACGTCTCACTCGATGAACGCGGACGCTCGCTGTCAGAACGCTGGCATGAAAAGAGCTACGAGTGAATTCCCCTTCGTGCTACCTCTCGCTTCGGCGCGAATTAGACGCGCAAGAACACCGCGCACGCGAAGGCATCAGCTTTCTCTGGTCGGCTAGCCTTGGAACCCACTGCAGATTACCTCCAGAATAGGAGCGCGCGGCTGCGCTCAGCCGTGGCCGCAGTACAAGCGAAGACGCGCGCTTGTACACCCTCCTAGCAAGCGCACATCTCGCCGCTCCCCTCCCTCCTCCGCCTTCTTGCGCCCGCGAAAAGTCGGCGCACACCCTCCCCGCCTTCCTCCCTTGCGGGCGCGATATGACGCCGCCGCACCAAGCCACCATCCTTCTCGGCTCACCCTCGCATTCTTTCCCTCGCACCTACAGCATACGGAGCATGGCCGCGATCTTATTGCGCTTTATACGGTACATCACGGCGACGGCGACGACAACCACGGAAATTCGCCTGGAGTGTCCACACAATCCACCCTTTTCATGGTGCGACGGCGCATGCGCCCTGCCCTAGCGGATTAGTCGCGAAACGTTTTGAAAGGGTCGCGCAAGTGGCATATGCGCTGGAAAGTTCCCTGAAAAAAAAAGTACACGGACGCGTGCTGCTGCAAACACTCGTGTCATGTACTGCGTTGAAACTCTACTGGTAGTTCAACGTCGGTGTGGTGCCAAAAACGTGCGTAGCGTAAGACTGCAACTCCACTTTAAAACGGACAGCGGCCAGGGCTTCGTCCAAACTGTCTGGACTGCACCGTGAGCCAGGTAGTTGCCGCCATTCATTGATGGCTAGCAAATTTAGTGAAAAATCCATACGTTATACTTGGGCGACACTTAAATACATCACAGTGCTGACGAAGTCTTTCTGCAGCGTCGGTCCCCACTTGGTGGTGGCAGTGCATGCGTGACTTCACGTACTCGTAAGGCGCGGTAACACTGGGTCGTTACGAGACCGACAAGGCGCTCACGCCAACGACTGACCGACTATTGTGCGTCACTGAAACGATTTTATCACACCAGGTCGACAACGACGCAACCGGCGAGCACGAGTTGTACTGAGACGGGCTTTCTTGTTGACAGTACCGATAAAATAAGCATGCTGACCATCGTTCGACCGAACGCCGCGCGATCAGCCGTCGAACCGACAACACAGTAGCGACAGCGTCTTCGCTTGTATATATAATTAATCATGCTCAAAATGAGTCAAACATGCCTACCAAGTTGAAATGCACAAGCTTCAACGCTCTCAAGCTGTGCCCATGAAGTTTGAGCCAATGTCGATTATATTCAGCGAATATTAAGCTTGGCGCCGTCGAGTTTGTGCATCCGCTACCGGCGCACCTGAACTGAAATGTAAGCAGTTAAGTCGCACGAAACTGATTTTATAGTTCAATTCAGGCGTTGGCGATTTGAAACCAGCACACTTCACTTCGCATGGTGTGTACACAATAAGTGGCAAGCAGCGAACCAGCGCTGTGCCAATATCTGTACGTCACCGTACTCGTATACGCTGGCGGTCGCATCCGTTACGTAGATGGGTGGGCCTGTACAGTCGCGGACAGAATAAAATGGACCACGGCGAAGGCGGCCGGAGCGGCTGCGGGGGCGGCGCTGCTATCGCGCTTCGTGCGCTCCCGACGAGAGTACCCCGGGTGACGTCAAACTTCTCCGCACCCTCGCTCTCGCGCTGGCGCTTGTCGCGCTTGATAAATTTCTAGTGCCACGTTCGGCTCCTCTGCTGCTGATGGTCGGGACGAAGGGGCGCGTGAATCACCAGTAGTTCAGCACTTAGCGCTGTCGCGCAGTAGCGGACGGCCGCAGCCCATCGAAGCGCCGCGCTGTGAAGGAACCAAACTCGATGTTTTTCTTTTGTCGGCGATTTACAGTCGCGGACGCAATGAAATGAGCCATGGCTTCGGGCGAAAAACGCGAACCCGTGCCAACAAGTGAAAGCGCCTGATACGTGTTGAGATGCCTGCTCTTGCATGCGCGTCCCTTTTAGTTCGCAGCCTCTCCAGACCTCTAACATCGGCTTAGCGCTATTTAATCGTAGGGCGCAGCGCGAGATGACGCCGCTACAGCGCCGCAACGTCTCGTGCGCTGCCGGAATGGGTTGTCGGGGGTGCACTGTTCTCTGCACCCAGCTCACGCTGCTGCTGACGTCTGACACCTTAAAGCCGCAGTCCCTATACATTTATTTATTCTGTCGCGTGACCACGATACCGCGTAGTCAAAGAATAACAGCCGCGTCTCGTCCACTAGACTCCGAATTATCCCTGCGTTATAGGTTGTTGGAATGACGGTGCGCGACCCACTCTTTATATTATTTGCCCATGCTATCTCGCACTGCTAGGGTTTATGCGCAGGAGATTAAGCGGCTTCGGTAGGCCTTCTCCTATAACGACTGCCATCGTCGAATCTTGGATTTTATTTATTTTTGCTGGAAGGTGGAGCGCTTGACGCCGTGCAAACCGTTCTGCTTGATCCTCTACCCCTGGCGGTTTCCTATTAGCAGACTGCTTGGCCGGTGTAGTGAGCTTGCTGGCGGGCAGTTTTTACTCAAGTACGTTCCAGGCGACAGTTTCACTGAAGGGGCCTTGTTAGGGAGGCGACCATGTTGAACAGAATTTCGTTTCTGGCACATGGTATTAAAATCTGTCAATAGCAGTTCTTATGAGAGAAAGCCTACCGAAGCCGCTTTATCTCCTGCGCATAAACCCTAGCTGTGCGAGATAGCATGGGCAAATAATATAAAGAGTGGGTCGCGCACCGTCATTCCAACAACCTATAACGCAGGGATAATTCGGAGTCTAGTGGACGAGACGCGGCAGTTATTCTTTGACTACGCGGTATCGTGGTCACGCGACAGAAAAAATAAATGTATAGGTACTGCGGCTTTAAGGTGCCAGACGTCAGCAGCAGCGTGAGCTGGGTGCAGAGAACAGTGCACCCCCGACAACCCATTCCGGCAGCGCACGAGACGTTGCGGCGCTGTAGCGGCGTCATCTCGCGCTGCGCCCTACGATTAAATAGCGCTAAGCCGATGTTAGAGGTCTGGAGAGGCTGCGAACTAAAAGGGACGCGCATGCAAGAGCAGGCATCTCAACACGTATCAGGCGCTTTCACTTGTTGGCACGGGTTCGCGTTTTTCGCCCGAAGCCATGGCTCATTTCATTGCGTCCGCGACTGTAAATCGCCGACAAAAGAAAAACATCGAGTTTGGTTCCTTCACAGCGCGGCGCTTCGATGGGCTGCGGCCGTCCGCTACTGCGCGACAGCGCTAAGTGCTGAACTACTGGTGATTCACGCGCCCCTTCGTCCCGACCATCAGCAGCAGAGGAGCCGAACGTGGCACTAGAAATTTATCAAGCGCGACAAGCGCCAGCGCGAGAGCGAGGGTGCGGAGAAGTTTGACGTCACCCGGGGTACTCTCGTCGGGAGCGCACGAAGCGCGATAGCAGCGCCGCCCCCGCAGCCGCTCCGGCCGCCTTCGCCGTGGTCCATTTTATTCTGTCCGCGACTGTACGTGTTGTTATGCTGACACATTTCTCAATTCCAGAGATGTACTGTCTACCTCTGTGTCAAACAGGAAACAAGAGATGGTGCATTCGGTATGTAGCAGCATAAACAACTGTCTAGCTCCGTTATGCCAATGGTGTGAATGATGATAGCCGCATCTTCGCGAAAGAACAACACCGCCTAAAAATGAGCACTTAATTTATGCGAGCACATTTTTCTCTAATGATGTTTTATGGCAGGCGCAAACTGTAAGTATGATGGAGTTAAATGAAAGCGAGAATCAAATAAACAAACATCCCGTAATATTTATTCATTTATTTATTTATTATTTATTTGAACATACTATCAGCCCTTTACAGGGCCAAGATAGGAATAAGTACAATAACGTATTAGATGCTGTACAACAACAAACACTAAACACACAGCAGTGCATATGATCAGGTATACACAAACAATATTAAGAACAATTCGTGACACTTAGTGCATCAGCTTGTGGTACTCAGTACAACACTATAGGGTAACAAAAACTGGAATCTCCCGCAACTAAGAAGAGTATTGTTGAAGTTGGGCCCGAAACTGCTCGCAGTCTCTCGCGCTTACCACTCTCTCCGGCAGTTTATTCCATTCTCTCGCAGTTTGCAAAAAGAAAGAATATTTAAAACAATCCTTAGAAAATCTACCTTCTTTCACGTACCTTGAGTGTTTATTCCTTACTACACACGACGCTGTCTCGGTTATGTAGCATTCCTTGTTTACCAGCACCGTATGATTGATAATGCTGTAAAAAAGGCTCAGCCTTTTCTGTTTCCTTCGCATTTTAAGCAAAGGAAGGTTTGCCTTTTCATAAAGCGGTGACACCGAGTCTTGTCTTCTATATTTGGAAAAAATGAAGCGCAAGGCACGCCATTGTACACCTTCTAATTTTAGTGCGTTCTTTTGGTCGTACGGATCCCAGACTTTGCACGCATATTCCATTATAGGACGAACTAGCATTTTGTATACGATAAGCTTAGATTCTGCGGATGCTTGTTTGAAAGTCCGTCGAATAAATCCTAATCATTGATTTGCCTTGCCTACTATATTGTCAATGTGGGTAGTCCTACTCATATTTGCAGTCAAAGTTACGCCCAAGTACTTGTATTCGGTGACTTGAGTTAGTGGAGTACCCGATAGGGAGTAGTTGTACTTTAAAGGGGCGTATTTGTGTGATAATGTCACGCATACAGTTTTATCCAAGTTCAGTGACATTTGCCATTTTCTACGCCATTCATGTATTTGATCTAAGTAAGAATTAAATTTAAATTGGTCAGCTGCGGAGGTTACTTCAGTGAAAATAACGCAATCATCTGCAAATAATTTGACTTGAATCGATGGGTCTGCTATCAGGTCATTGATATATGTTAGGAATAGCAGGGGGTCCCAGCACAGAGCCCTGCGGCACCCCGGAGACGACCTCACATATTGTAGACTGGCTTTCTTCAACACTAACGAACTGTCGGCGATTCATTAGAAAAGCTTCGATCCATTGGATGACCTTGCAGTTACCTAACATGACTCTTAACTTCAATAATAATTTCGTGTGACTAACCGTATCGAATGCTTTTCTAAAGTCTAGATAAACTATATCTACTTGGCCTCTTCGATCTAGCACTTCACAGGTGAAATGCAGTCTAGATAAACTATATCTACTTGGCCTTGGGTGCAGCGGTGGCGTAGAGGTTGCACCCTCTTGCACCCGCCTCGCGTGCAAGAGGTCCGTGGTTCGAATCCCGGTGCCGGCAATTTTCCACCGGATTAAAAAAAAAACCGCGTGTTGACAAAATTGCACAAACAGGCCTGGAGTGTGGCCTGATTCCGGTGACCAGAACCGGTAACGCACTCCCTCACCAGAGCAGGATTGGCCACCCTGGTGCAGTAGTTGGCCACAACCTCCTATATGAACACAACAATCAAACCCCGGCCCTCAGTCCCCAGCAGCTGCGAAGCAACTGACCACGGCGGCGGTCAGACCTGCAACGCAGCAGAGGGTGCTAAGAATCACTGGCTCCGGACAGGCCGCCATTGGAATATGAACCTGGCAACGTTTAACGCTAGAACGTTATCTAGTGAGGCGAGTCTAGCAGTGCTATTGGAGGAATTAGAGGGCACTAAATGGGATATAATAGGGCTCAGTGAAGTTAGGAGGCCAAAAGAAGCATATACAGTGCTAAAAAGCGGGCACGTCCTGTGCTACCGGGGCTTAGCAGAGAGAAGGGAACTAGGCGTCGGATTCCTGATTAATAAGAATATAGCTGGCAACATACAGGAATTCTATAGCATTAACGAGAAGGTGGCAGGTCTTGTTGTGAAGCTTAATAAGAGGTACAAAATGAAGATTGTACAGGTCTACGCCCCTACATCCAGTCATGAGGACCAGGAAGTCGAAAGCTTCTATGAAGACGTGGAATTGGCGATGGGTAGAGTGAAAACTAAATATAGTATACTAATGGGCGACTTTAATGCCAAGGTAGGCAAGAAGCAGGCTGGAGACAAGGCAGTGGGGGAATATGGCATAGGCGCTAGGAATAGCAGGGGAGAGTTATTAGTAGAGTTTGCGGAACAGAATAATATGAGGATAATGAATACCTTCTTCCGCAAGCGAGATAGCAGAAAGTGGACGTGGAGGAGCCCGAACGTCAAGACTAGAAATGAAATAGACTTCATACTCTGCGCTAACCCTGGCATCATACAAGATGTGCACGTGCTCGGCAAGGTGCGCTGCAGTGACCACAGGATGGTAAGAACTCGAATTAGCCTAGACCTGAGGAGCGAACGGAAACTAAGAAAACTAAAGTAATGTTTAACAGTCTCGGAAGAGAACAGCAATTTACAATAGGCAGCGAGGCACTGGAAGTCGTAAGGGAATACACCTACTTGGGGCAGGTAGTGATGGCGGATCCGGATCATGAGACGGAAATAATCAGGAGAGTAAGAATGGGTTGGGGAGCATTTGGCAGGCATTCTCAGATCATGCACAGCAGGTTGCCATTATCCCTCAAGAGAAAAGTACATAATAGCTGTGTCTTACCAGTACTCACCTACGGAGCAGAAACCTGTAGGCTTACGAAAAGAGTTCTACTCAAATTGAGGACGACGCAACGAGCTATGGAAAGAAGAATGATAGGTGTAACGTTAAGGGATAAGAAAAGGGCAGATTGGGTGAGGGAACAAACGCGAGTTAATGACATCTTAGTAGAAATCAAGAAAAAGAAATGGGCATGGGCAGGACATGTAATGTCCTGCCCATGCCCATTTCTACGCCCACGCCCCCTGCTACGCTTCCCATCCCAAGGGAAGGGAAGCGTAGCAGGGGGCGGCAGAAAGTTAGGTGGGCGGATGAGATTAAGAAGTTTGCAGGGACGGCGTGGCCACAATTAGTACATGACCGGGGTTGTTGGAGAAATATGGGAGAGGCCTTTGCCCTGCAGTGGGCGTAACCAGGCTGATGATGATGATGATGACTTGGCCTCTTCGATCTAGCACTTCACAGGTGAAATGCAAAGTCTAGATAAACTATATCTACTTGGCCTCTTCGATCTAGCACTTCACAGGTGAAATGCAAAGTCTAGATAAACTATATCTACTTGGCCTCTTCGATCTAGCACTTCACAGGTGAAATGCACTGTTTCCACAAGTTGGGTCACTGTGGAGAGGCCGCTACGAAAACCATGCTGAGACTCACTGAAGAATATTTGGCTCATCAGAAATTTTCTGATGTGTTTGGAGACAACGTGTTCAAGAATCTTGTACGGTGTTGACGTTAGTGCAATAGGTCTGTAGTTGGAAACACATTTAAGATCTCCGTCTTTCGGTATTGGGATTATTTTACTTAATTTCCAATCGTCAGGTAGGGCCCCAGACGACAGTGATTTTTGAAAGATAACTAAGATGTATTTGGCCATCCACTCCTCATACCTCTTTAAGAATGCGTTAGGAATTTCGTCAGGTCCAGATGATTTACATTGTTTTAGATTGAGCAATAGTTTAATTATACCTCGCTCGGAAAGCTGGAGTTCGCCTAGAAGAAGGAAGCAACGAGAAACGTGAAAGTCGTCTACTTCGCCATTGTCTGTAGTAAAGACACTGGAGAAGAAGCTGTTAAGCTCTTTTGCAATATCTTCTTCATTAGTAATAAAGCCTTGAGTCATACTCAACTCAGAGATGGCCTTTTTACCTTTTGAAAAGTGCCTCCAGAACGTCTGGGGTAAGTCTTTAAGGAACTTTGGCATTGTAACATTAAAATACTTCTGTTTGGACTCTCCTATTTTGTCCTTCAACTCTTTTTTGAGCGCAATAATCTGTTCTAACAGATCTAGATCGTGAACACGTTTGCACCATGCTTTGGATCGTTGTATCCTCCTTTTCAAATGGATAATTTCGCGTGATATCTAGGGGTTATGCACACGTTTCTTTTTTACCCTCAAGGGCACAAACTGGGCTATGCACTTGTCTACAAGGGCTTTAAACATTAGCCAAACTTTATTTATATCCGTTTTTTGTTGGAGACAAAGCTCCTCAAACCGTTCAAAAGAAATGTCCAATTCGTAAAGTATAGCCGTATCATCGGCCATATTGTAGTCCCTGTAAGTCGAAACACGTCTGCATATATTTCCATTTTGCTGCAACGTCAGTGTTATGCCAACGACGAAATGATCAGATTGTCTATTCTGGCCAAAACCTCCGCATATAGTATGAAAACAAAACATCATGAAAAGTTCAATTAAGGGACTGCCTCAAAACTTTGAGAGGGGATGAATAAGGCTTGGGGTAAACAAGGCTGAATAATCAAATTCTAAAAAGCCTAGAAGGTGGGAAAGTTACATGAGAGGAAGCATTGCCATTCATTAGAAAGCTTGTGCTTCTTGAAGCATCACGCTACCTCAAGGGAGAATGAGAATTATTTTTACACTATAAAAATAGCACAAGTAGCAGTGGCAGCACCAATAATATTTCGTCACAGTGAAAGAATGATGTTCTATGAATATACTATGAACATCCACTGCCAGGATATGGCTGTCCTAAAGATGTATGTTGAATACGTCCTGTGGACGTCCTTCACATGATGACCATTTGGCTGCACTTTTTGTGTACTACAGACATCCTTTGCATGTCCATGAGGGACATAATGGGGACATGCTGCGTACATTTAAGGACATATGTCAGGTCTTTCTGCAGTACTTGCCATAATGTATATTATAGGAGGAGCACATGCTGTGTGACAATGCAACAGATGCATTGTGTGCACAAGTTTCCCTTGTATGCAGTGTGTGGAAGTGCAGCATACTAATTTTTCTAGGCTTTCCACCAAGCGCAAATGGCTTATTGAACTAACTAAAGTTTTCGAAGTAAATTGCATCCGAAAATTCTTAAAGCACGGTGCACTCATGAGCTGCAACACGATAGCTTTGGATTGTAATTTGAACACACAAGAAAAGATAATTCTGTTACGAGGAAACTCAAAAGCCTCAAATGGAGCACAAATATTGACATGTATGTCAAAAAAGGTCGATATGAGATAACCTTGGGACATCCATGGTAGGATATCCGAAACTGAACGTCCAGCAGATATCCTATTAGTCTTAAATGGTGCACGGATGTTGGGACATGATTCAAATGTCCTATGGATAAAGTGTTTTCACTGAGTTTTTCGTCAATCTTGGTACTGAAATGCACGGTGAATTCTTGGATATGTCCGAAAGGGAAACTATAAACCAAATCAGGGGGGGGGTTGAAAGTTTAGCGTAGAACACTGAACTGAATGCTCAATTTACTCATCAAATTTTAGAATGGTCAGATGGAGAGTGGAGTAATAATGGCATGTTTATGCCCTTCAAAATATGCAATGCTGTGCACAAATGAAGTATGCGCAGCTGGCTAACTTCGAACAATGGTGACTGCAATCAGTACGGGACAAAATTTAAAATTAAATTATAGGGTTTTATGTGCCAAAACCACAATCTGATTATGAGAAACACCGTAGTAGGGGACTCCGAAATAATTTGGACCACCTTGTGTTCTTTAGCGTATACGTAAATATAATACACGGAGGTTTCTGCATTCGCCCCCATCGAAATGCAGCCGCCGTGGCCAGGATTTTATCCTGTGACCTCGTGCTTAGCAGTCAAAAACCATGGCCACTAAACAATTATAATGGGTTTGGGAAGAAACTGTATAACAATGACAAGAGCCAAACAAAGACACTATACATAATGAATGGAGAAATAAGTGGTAGTTATGCACATAGAAAAGACGTCAGAATGAGCATAAGCATCATACAGAGCTGTCTCGCTCAAGGCTAGATTTTCAGAATGCTCATTGCAGAGATAAAAGGTTGCAGGTATCTACTATAAAAAACAAAATGAGTTATTAAAGCATTTAATAAAAACTACTTTCATCACCTTCCAAATGACATTTTCATATTCAAAGATTTTCAAGGGTTTCAAGAACTGCTATGACCCATTTGTCAATTTCTGGCTGAATTGGCTGAAAAGCAAGCAATCATTAAAAAGCCTGATAAGACGTTATGCGAAGACAGCACTAAAACAATCTTTCAAAGAGACGATCTTGCCAAAACAATGCACAACGCCAATGCATTACTAAATGAGCTAACTCCATGGGCACATACAACTGGCTAACAAACAACACCCATAAAACAAACCACATATTATTTAGATAAGAAAGAGATATCAGATTTAAACTGGTATTTGAAGATAAAGTTCTGAAGAATATACAGTCAACTAAATTCCTTTCAATTCACTTCCATGAAAATTTAACTTGGTCGACAAACATTGCTAATTTATGCACAGAGATAAAAACAATTTTTGGTGCTCTGAACAAGGTGAGATTACTTTTATAAGAATAGTTTACTCGTGTTTGTACTCCTGCACACTGGTTTGGGGAACTACAGGAAAATGTAACTTGTACAACTTGTACACCTTATAGGGAAAAGCAATTAGATTTATAAACATAGCCTACAACGAACCCATGCCACCTTACATTACATAAAAGAGTTATATAATTTGTTTACATATTTAAACATCGCCTAGATCAGATAACATATCAGGAAATGTAATCTAACCTAGCGTCATATCTGTAGACCTTTTCTAGTGTTGAAATTTAAATTATGGGCTCAGCAAAAAAATGCCGGTGTCAAAAAGAAAGTTCGCACTTTATATGGCTAGGCTTATAAGCAAACAAGATCTACAACAAACACATGCTGCATTATTTTACAAGAAGAGTTACATAATTTGTTCATATATTTAAACACCGCCTAGCTCAGATAACATTTCGAGAAATGTAATCTAACCTAGCAGCGTATCTGTAGAGCATTTCCAGTGTCGAAATTTAAATTATGGGCTCAGCAAAAAAATGCACATGCCGAAAAGAAAGCTCGCACATTATATGGCTCACAAAAATCTGGGAGTTTTCAATGTCCACCTATAAATAGTTTACCTTCGTCGTGAACTTGACGTGGGCTTTGAATATTTGTGCGTTGTGTCTACCACGTCCATTTATTACAGAAGCAGTGCTAACATGTTTTTGCTTGCAGTCTCTGATTGCTCTGTTCAGGCTTTCTCTACTTCCAACTTTCATCAGGTTTTGTCGCAACCCAAGTCTGAGCGCAGTAGAAACTGGTCAAGTGTTCTATGATGTTCCGACTTCCAGCACCACCTTTTGTAATACTGGTGAAAAGTGTATATAGGCAATAAATTATTGCACAGACAAGTATATTTACGGCACCTGAAAGACTAAGCCATGACGTCAAGTCATACTAACTGAAAATTAGGCATAGTGCCTCAGGCGCAGTTTTTTTCTTTCTCGAGAAGTTCTTGCATTACGATGTCTAGCTTAGAAGCTATTGAGGTCTTCTCCTAATGCATGCTGCTTAGTTATACTTGTGAAAGAATAAGTTATACAACAAACTCCACTAGAATGCCTTTAAGTTGATGTTGAAAGTGCCTGACTACAAAGATGTAGCTCAATCATCACGGATGAGTGCACTTAAGGTGGAGGAACTTCTTGAGTAGGGAAAGGAAGAGCAGCGGAACAGTGCAACTGTCTATACAAGTGGAAGTCACTCTGACTACACAAACAATTCGACACAGAAGCACACATAGCCAGTGTTCAGTGCAGCCGTTCCCAAGAGCGACAACAGTAAGCCAAAACTGAGGGTACTGTAAAACAAAGAAAGCATTCTTGAAACTGTTCTGTGGACAACTACACATACATGAATACAAAAAAACATCGTCTGCCGTGGAGGAACCAAAAATGTTCGTATCAAATGCCCAGCAGCTCATCTCTGACAAAAACAGCAACACTTTGTTCATGCTATGAAAGAGAGAGCTAACACTTTGAACTTGCAAGCCCACAAATGTCCATATACAGGAAGACTATCATTGTCCGTAGCAAAGGATCTTTCTCTGAAGCAGCGCAAGGTCGTCTACTTACGATATGAGCTGTACAGGAGTTGAGTCTTGAAAACAAAGTGTAAAATGTATTACTTTCAGTGCTAACATAACAGAATGACATTCAAAGGAACAAGGAACGTAGCTGCTTGCTTTGCAATATACATGTGCAAGAATGGTGTCCGCACTTAGTAATGTATCACTGGTATCCACTTTTAACACTAAATGTTTTATTTGCTGCTCAGCTTAGAGAAAGAGAACAAATGCCGCAGCATTTTGCCATTAAACCAAAGAAAAAGAACGCACACCAGGCAATATAAAACAAGTACCTAGATACAAGACAGGCTTAGAGTTGCACATCATGCCTCAAGCAGCATTGTTTCGTTTGCACAGATAACAAATTTCCAAATTCTAATATGTGCAATCAAACATCTTTAGAACGAAGCACTTGGGACCTCCAAAATTCTTCATCATACACGTCACTTCGGTGCAAAGGTCGTGCACTGTATCAATTGCAATACGGCAGGCTAAACCCATTCTGCAAAAGAAGATAATTGACATAAACTCAGAGATACTTGTAAATTAAGTCGCTAATTTTCTTCTGCGCACTACATCCACCAGCATGCGCGACTGCAGCCAACACTACGGTGTAAAGTTTATTGGCATGCTCAGCAGCGAAATATGAGAGTGAACCAAGTCACAATGATCATTGATTGAAGTATAATACTCAGACCACATGGCGGCTGGAGCATTTTGCATCACCGGTGAGCAATGGGTAATTCACAATGCATTACAAATCCTCTCTAGTGACACAAAAATACATCAACTCGGTGCCTCCAGTGCCCACCAGTGGTGTAATATATGACTCTGCCTAGGCACTACCGAGGAGGTTTCCTAGCGCGTGTTGTAGGCATTTGTCCCTAGGCCTGCCGGCATTGCGTAGTGCGGTCGAGTTTCTTTACTCTCGGACGCTGCCGGCCGGCCCTGTAAAAAGCAGCGGGCACTCACGCCCGATTTGGCGGCCTCTTTGTCGGACAGACTGTCTCACACCTGCGGTGCTCGTGCTAAGTCAGTCGTGGCGGATCAGAGCTTTCTCGCGCCTTTCGGCGATGTACCTTGTAAATAACATCACAGATGTTTCTGTGGGAGCAGTAGCGCCCGTAGTAGAGCCCGGGCCACATACATTGCAAAAAGTCGCGGGGCGCAGTAGTGCTGAACTTAGCGTCACAAGCTGGCGGCTGCACGTCATTATATTTAATCAATCATGTTTTTGCCAATTATAACAACGTGTCATTATTTCGCCAGGATACCAAAGCGGCAACGGGGACACCAAAGCTAGAACCCGAACTGGTGCGTGGGTTGGAGCTCGCCGAGGCCTGCGCGTGCCAGGGGTGTATAAGATCGACTGTCCGAGATAGCAGACAGCCAATTTTTTTTTTTTAATGCGAACACCCCTTGGCGTGCTTCGGCCTCCGCGGCCTCAACCCATGGGCCGCCCTGCTTCCAGCTTTGATCCCCCCGGTATACCCCTTGGGTGTTCTGGAGATCCTGCGCACAGATGGTGAAAACATGTCTCGGTGTTCCACTTTGCACCTCAACCTATACGGAACAACTGAGGAAGCTCGCGTCACCCCTTTACCTGTCCATCTACGATGCGAACCTCTGAGTATTTCTGCGACTGCTGTGCCGTGATGGACGCCACCCCTTTTCAGCACTTCCCCACATACGGCTGGACTCCACTTTTTCAAGAGCCATTAAATGCCAAGAATCTGACATACCATCATACTTTGCCCCTGCTGGCCTTCCATGTATGCCCCCATGGGTGATGTCCAAAATACGAGTACGTCTATCCCCGGAATTTCTGAAAAATCGCGAATACCTACCGTCGGCCTCAGACATTTAACACTTGAATATATGTCGAAAGAATATGACTCCTAGGTGAAAGTGTATACAAACGGAGCGGTCTCGTCGTATGCGTCTGGTGCCGCTTTCGTTGTGCCTGCGCATCAAGTGATTCGACGATTTCTACTGTGTAACAAGACGACTCCAACATCTAGTGGCAATGAGAGAGGCCGTTCTATATATTTCGCGACAGCCTCCTCAAGTATGGACAGTCTTCAGTGACGAAAAATCGGCTTTGCAACTACTTAGAGTGGTGTTGAAAGAAAGCGCTTACAGAGTGTTGGCTTTTCAAACTGCTGAGCTCTACACTTTAGCGCAAGAAAACGGCCACCACATCACATTTCAGTGGATTCCCGATCACTGTGGTATGCACGGCAGCGAACTGGCCGATGCGGAAGCGAAGAAAGCAATCGAAGAACCAGAGTCACTGCTTTCAATTCCTTTTGCAAGAGTGGACGCCAACCGCCTCCTCTCCAGTGTCATCCGAAAATCGACAGAAAAGCACTGGGACAATCCGGATAATCGCCACAGGTGACTCCAGAGATTGGACCCCACCATAATATTTAGGCTACCACCGAAAATTAAACGCAGCTGTGCCAGTTTTCTGCACAGACTAAGACTGGGGGTAGCGTATAAGTGCGGATATATGCCCCTCATGCGACGCACTGAGTCTCCAGTCTGTGAGTTGTGCAGTGTGAATGAGACTACAGGTCAGGTGCTTTGTGACTGCCCTAAATACGTGGAAGAGCGTCAAAAGCTGAACAATGACCGTACGCGTCTCGACAGTCCACCGTTGTCAGAGGACGTTATTTTAGGCCCTTGGCCAGACGCTCAATCGAGTTTCAAGGCCATCCAGACGTAGTTGAACTTTTTAAAAAGTACGGGTCTGGACAGTAGGCTTTGAGCATGCCAAATTGCTTGCCATATGTTTTACATCCTCCTTCTCTCGTCACCGTCACCCATCATGGGCCTCTTTCTTTCCCTCTTCCCCTTACCCCAACACAGAGTAGCTGGCTAGAGGAATATACCTCAGGCCGACCTCTCTGCATTTCGCATCAGTAAACCTCTCTCCTTAAAAGCCAGCCTCGGGCGCGGCCAAGCTTTTGGTGACGTCGAAATGACGACACGCTCCTGTCAAACATCTTGCAACCGAGCACGTCGTATGCTAGGCGCCGAACGCGACGGGAATTGGGAAGTTTGGAGCGATCATACGTTAGTACGAGACCAGGTTCGCATGGCGCGTCAGGTGGATTGGATTGGATCCAAACGGCGGCTTTGGTCGTGGAGTGGCACGTTCGGATCCAATCCATAGTTTAATTCTAAAAAACGGCGTTTGCGATGGGAACTTCGGCTGTTGCATTGGCGTTGCTTTAGGAAGAATAAGAGCAGTGGAGGTGCGAAACGCGTTTGAAGACCGAAAGTGAATACCGGCGTTACCGGCGTAGCTTTCGTTTCTCGAAACAAGTAGTGCGTTAGACGTGCGCCGAACTCGACCCATCATTGGCTGCCAGCGAGCCACTTGAATGCTGTTGTTGCCTATTGAAAAGTGCGCCACTGTTCCCGTGGATGGATGGATGGATGGATGGATGGATGGATGGATGGATGGGTGGATGGGTGGGTGGGTGGATGGATGGATGGATGGATGGACGGATGGACGGATGGACGGATGGATGGACGGATGGACGGATGGACGGATGGATGGACGGACGGACGGACGGACGGACGGACGGACGGATGGATGGACGGATGTATGTATGTATGTATGTATGTATGTATGTATGTATGTATGTATGTATGTATGTATGTATGTATGTATGTATGTATGTATCTATGTATCTATGTATGTATGTATGTATGTATGTATGTATGTATGTATGTATGTATGTACGTACGTACGTACGTACGTACGTACGTACGTACGTATGTATGTATGCATGTATGTATGTATGTATGTATGTATGTATGTATGTATGTATGTATGTATGTATGTATGTATGTATGTATGTATGTATGTATGTATGTATGTATGTATGTATGTATGTATGTATGTACGTATGTATGTATGTATGTATGTATGTATGTATACGTGCGTATGTATGTTATGAGCATCCCCTTTCGAACGGGGCGGTGGGTTGCGCCACCAAGCTCTTGCTATTATACTGCCTAATGTCCTACCTAGGTTAAACAATGAAAAAAAACACTATGAATTACCAGGACCAAATTTTCAGATCCCCTACTGCGAACTGTTCTTTTGTACGTCTCCGTCTTTTGTCGTTTCCCTACTTTTCTTCCACCAATCCTCCAATCGCCTCTTACTAATGTCTATGGCGGACATGTTTGCTTTACCACTGCTCCCGCTGAACCCAAGGGCTTCATGGAAGCCAGTGGTGCCTAAATCGACCGCTGGGTAGACGTCTTCACATTCTAATAAAACATGCTCCGTCGTTTCCCTAGCTTTCCCGCAGCAAGCACATGCTTCTTCTTCCTTCTTATATCTCGCTTTATAGGTGCGTGTTCTAAGGCATCCCGATCTCGCTTCGAAAAGTAATCAGCTTCCCTTTGATTTATCATAAATGGTTTCTTTCCTGACTTCGTTTTTTCCTCTCAAGTAGTTCCTCATGGCCAGTTTCTTTTCCATTGCCGCCACCCAGGAAATTATTTCAGCCTCTCTGACTTTCCGCTTGACGTTCTTTGTTGCTGTGTTGCCCACCCTACAGGCCACATACTTGCTGGCAAACCTCCTTGTTCTTCTTCTCCAATGTGAATCAATGTATTTTATGTAAAAATTCCTTAACACTCTCCAAGCCCATTTACTTTCTTCCATATTCCTCAGCCGTTCTTCATACTCAATTTTACTGCGAGCTTCCCTCCCTTCAAAACTAGTCCAGCCCATATCACCCTGCACAGCTTCATTTGTAGTATTCCCGTGAGCGCCCGATGCGAGGCGACCCACTGACCTTTGGTTCCCGTCGAGTCCTGATTGTACCCCTGATTTAAAGCAAACAACCGCATTTCCAAAAGTAAGCCCTGGAACCATTACACCTTTCCACATACCTCGGAGGACCTCGTACCTATTGTATCCCTATAGCGCTCTGTGCTTCATTATCGCTGCATTTCTCTTCCCCTTTACTGTTATGGTTTTTCCTGTGTTTCCATGTATCCGTTGCCTTCGTTTATCCATATACCAAGGTATTTATATTTTGTTACCCGAGGTATTTCCTGGCCTTGTATCTCCACTGTCTGTTCACTGTTTTCATTGAATACCATAACACCTGATTTTCTAACACTAAATTTCAAACTTAAATTGTTGCCTTCCTGTCCACAGATATTAGCCAGACGTTGCAAATCACTTTGCTTGTTAGCTAGCAATACAATGCCGTCCGCATAAAATAAAGCTGGGAGTTGCTGCTTTACTACTGTACCCGCCTGTTTGTATGAGAGATTAAACCCGATATTAATTCCTTCTAGCGCCCTCTTCATCCTCATCATGTACATCATAAACAGCAGCGGGGATAAAGGGCACCGTGCCTCAGTCCCTTGTTGATATGAACTTCTCCTCGCCCTTCCCATTCAACGCAAACAGTATTTTCTAGGTAAATCTCTCTCAAAAGCTGTAGACAATCGTTACCTAAGCCTTCCCCTTCCAGAATTTCCCACAAAATGTTGCGGTCTACGTTGTCGTAGGCTCCTGTAATGTCTAAAAAGGCCACACACAACGGTCTGCTTTCTGCTTTTGATATTTCAAAACACTGAGTAAGAACAAACAAGTTGTCATCCAAACGCCTACCTATTCTGAAGCCATTTTGAAGCTCTCCCAAAATGCCATTATTCTCTGACCGTGCTTGAAGCTTTAATTTGATTGCCTGCATTGCTAACCTGTATATTACCAATGTAATGGCCAACGGTCTATACGAGTGAATTCTGTCTTTCTCCCCCTTACCTTTATAAATTAAATTCATTCTACTTTGTCGCCAACTGTCTGGTAATCGTCTATCTTTTAAAGTTTTTTCCACTGCTTTCACCAGAGCTTGCTTGCTTTTTGGTCCTAGTTCATTTATCGGCCTAACGGGAACCTCTCTAGCCTTGTGGCTGTGCGCTTAGGAATTTTCTCTTCCGCTTTCTTCCAGTTTAAATTTGTCAGCAGCAGCTCCTTTTCCACTTGGGTCTCTTTCATGCTCTTTTTTTCTTCAAATACAACCTCGTCATAGCCTTGGAAAGATGCGGCTGTTACTTTTCGTATGCAATTTATTGCCGCTTCTCCTTCCAGTCTGTTTTCATCTTCGTTTAGGTTATGTTGTTTGCATTGTGGTTGACTTCCTGCCTAATAATTTTATGTAGTTCCAAAGTATTCTAAGTGCGGCCTTCTTTTTGTCACGTATTTCTGACAACCAACGTTCACTTTCACATTTTAATTTTGCTTGTACCAGTATTTGAACCATAGACTTTTTCTCCCAGTATATTTCCCATTTACTGTTTACTTCATCCTACGGCAACTGCGCCTTCTTTGCCTGCCTGTGCTCTCGAGATGCTTTCTGTCGTTCGGCGATCGCTTCTTGTACCTCCTTGTTCCACCAGCTTTTCGGTTCCTTTTTTCCTTTCCAACGAACATGTTGTTTCTCTTTCCGTATTTCTGTCGGTATTACACTTAAAAGCTCACCATACTTGGCCATTTGCCAAGTTCTTCCTCAACTCTAGTGACTATATTTGCTATTTGCTCAGCGTTCAAATTTGGACTAGCCATTTTGCTCTCCTTGCTCTTTTTCCCAACTACATATCTTATTTTCAAAATCATGCGTTTATGGTAACTCCCTACGCTGCTAAACCCTTCCTCATCGATAACCTTTTCTCTCAACTTATCATGAATTCCTTCTGTCATCAGACAGTAATCAATGGTTGATTGCCGGTTTCCCACTTCCCACGTGATCTCTCCTTCACACTTAAGCACTGTATTCACGACAACGAGGTTATGTTGCTCACAAAGGTCTAGCATTGACTTCCCGTTATTGTAGGTATAGCCATCTAAATCATGTATGTGGGCATTCATGTCACCTAGTAGTACAATTTCAGCCCCATTCCCGAAACCCTTAATATCAGCGCTTATGCATTTCACTAACTCTTCATTCTTCTCTGTGCAATTTTTCCCGGTCCAGAAATACGTAACGCCCAGCCAAGTTTCTTTCCCACTCATTGTACCTGATAACCAAAGATGCTCTTGACATCGTGAATTTACTCTTTTCCATTTGGCTCCCTGATAGATGAGCATTCCGAATCCCCCTCCCTTTCTTTTCAACTTAGTTCTGTTGCACCCTTCCCATACATAATTCTCAATAACTGGCGGCTCTTCCGAGTCTCTGCGGTGCGTTTCTGTAACCGCATACACCTATTTGTTCTCTGCTCCTCAATCTCTGCCCACTTTTCCTTATTTCTGCCGCCCTGCATGTTTATGTAGCCTATTGCTTGGCGAATGCTTTTTCGTGCTTTCCTCCTTTTTTCTGTTATCGACGGCGATGCTCTTCTGATGTTCCCCTAGGGGACCTTCATTACTATCTACTCTGGCCTCCTGAGCGCCCGCGTGCCCCCTAAAAAAAGCAACAGCGCGACCGCCAAGTCGCCAGCCCACTTCTCGTGCCAACCTGTAATTGAAGTGGATCCCGTCTCGTTCAAACAAAAATTCGTCGTTTCTGTGCGCGACACCACCTAAGGACGACGCTGAGAAACTAATAGTTATAAATTGTAGTAGTCACACGTATTACTATTTGAAAACGTGTTTAAGCTTGAGAAGAAAATATGTATCTTAAAGATTTCATTCATTGGAAGACGAGAAGCAGTTCGTTTTGTAGGATACTGTCTGCAAGCAGACGACAAACGAGGGAAGTAAACTTCCGGAGAGTTCGCCGCTTGGCGATTGGCTGCCCTCTCCGTCCCGTTTTCACAAATTTTGCATACTGCCACTTTGTGACGTTGCAGCAACGGAACAGAACGCGTATCGAACAAAGATCTCCGATCACGCCCCCGTTTTTTTTTGTCGTCTTGCGCTGCCCCTTCAAGATGTTTGTCCTTTCTGCTTGAAAGGGGACACAGAACTTCAAGTACATCACAAGCCATTTCGTGTATTTTTTTATGTCTACGTATGGGCTGCGACAAACACACACACACACACACACACACACACACACACACACACACACACACACGCACGCACGCACGCACACACACACACACACACACACACGCACACGCACACACACACACACACACAGTTCGTTAAACGACGGCTTGGTAGGATGCCGGATCATTGGTAGGCAGTTGGTGCTTGCGCTAGGCTGCACGAGCCTGTTCGTGTGCCCGGGCTGCAGCATTGACATGGTGCAGACGAGCTCGTTCCCGGTTCTGCTCGCGGCGTTGCTGATCGAAAGCTGCCTCCCCCTAAGGAGTACATACGACGCGTGGTCTACCCATCTCGGAGCAGGAGAGAAACTGCTGCGCACGCGCTCAGCTGCGACGCAGAGCAATGACGTTACCACTGGCGCAGCTAATCCAACACCACCAAGATAGCGGAAGGCCTTTTCACTCCGATCCATAACTTCATGTTACCTGGCCCGACTAGCATAGAATGTAATGGGCATGCTCCCGGGTCATCATCATCATCATCTTCATCATCAGCCTGTTTACGCCCACTGCAGGGCAAAGGCCTCTCCCATACTTCTCCAACTACCCCGGTCATGTACAAATTGTGACCATGTTGTCCCTGCAAACTTCATCTCATCCGCCCACCCAAGTTTCTGCCGCCCCTGGCTACGCTTCCCTTCCCTGGAATCTAGTCCGTAACCCTTAATGACCATGGGTTATCTTCTCTCATCATTACATGTCCTGCCCATGCCCATTTGTTTTTCTTGATTTCAACTAAGATGCCATTAACTCGCGTTTGTTCCCTCACCCAATCTGCTATTTTCTTATCCCTTAAAGTTACACCCATCATTCTTCTTTCCATAGCTCGTTGTGCCGTCCTCAATATGAGTAGAACCCTTTTCGTAAGCCTGCAGGTTTCTGCCCCGTCCGTGAGTACTGGTAAGACACAGCTGTTATACACTTTTATCTTGAGGTATAATGGCAGTCTGCTGTTCATGATCTGAGCATGCCTGCGAAACGCACCCCAGCCCATTCTTATTCTTCTGATTATTTCAGTCTCATGATCCGGATCCGCGGTCACTACCTGTCCTAAGTAGATGTATTCCCTTATTAGATGATTAGGTTATTATTATTGTCAGAGATTAGATTTTTATTAGGTAGATGAATTCACCTCATTCCGCCCTAATCGACCTTAATTCAGCAGACACGGACGCTTCTGGACAGTAGCAACTGACGAGGCAAGCACTGGAGACGCGCCCGGTGATGCAGCGTTGCACAGAGACGCCTGGGTTCGCGGGTCCCCTACCTCGTTTTCCATCGACTCTTCGTTGGTGGCGGTAACCGACTCAGCAGCAGGAGTAGTCGCCATGATCTCCACAGCTAACTGCTCCCGCAGCTGCTCTTTCTTGAATGGCGTTATTGCGCCTTGGTGGGATCGCTGTTCACGCGATGAGGCGGCTAAGCTTAAAGCACTCTGACTCACTTTAGGCGACGCTGTATTGCCCCCGGGAGCATCCCGGGGGCCATCGATGGCTCGGTTCGGTTCCACAGGTGGACTGGCTACGAGGAGTGGCCAGAGGTGGCGGAATTTCACATTTCCAAAGGGAAAAAGCACTTCAAAAGCCGGAGCTGCAGGAACACACGTCCGACGAAATCAAGCGCTTGCAGCGCCCCCCGAGCATCACTTGCTAGTAAAGTTGTAAAGCAGTAAAGCATCAGTTGTTAGTAAGCGCTCGTCCGTGTCTCTTCCTGTGTCGTCTGTTTGGCGCTTTATTAGTTCAGTAACTATATATAAGCGTTGGTTATATTCCGCACATTTCTCTATCACCTGATTGATAGTGTGAATATGGGCTATTGTTGAGTAGCCTTTACGGAATCCTGCCTGGTCCTTTGCTTGACAGAAGTCTAAGGTGCTCCAGATTCTATTTGCGATTACCTTAGTAAATAGTTTGTAGGCAACTGACAGTAAGCTGATCGGTCTATAATTTTTCAAGTCTTTGGCATCCCCTTTCTTATGGACTAAGATTACGTTAGCGTTCTTCCAAGATTCAGGTACACTCGAGGTCATGATAGGCATTGCGTATACAGGGTGGCCACTTTTTCTAGAACAATCTGCCCACCATCCTTCAACAAATCCGCTGTTACCTCATCCTCCCCAGCTGCCTTCCCCCTTTGCATAGCTCCCAGGGATTTCTTTCCTTCTTCCGGCGTTATTTGTGGGATTTAAATTTCCTCTAGAATATTCTCTCTTCCATTATCGTCATGGGTGCCATTGGTGCTATATAAATCTCTATAGAACTCCTCAGCCACTTGAACTACCTCATCCATATTAGTAATGACATTGACGGCTTTGTCTCTTAACGCATGCATCTGATTCTTGCCTATTCCTAGTTTCTTCTTCTCTGCTTTTAGGCTTCCTCCGTTCCTGAGAGCACGTTCAATTCTATACATATTATACTTGCTTATGGCAGCTGTCTTACGCTTGTTGATTAACTTCGAAAGTTCTGCCAGTTCTATTCTAGCTGTAGGGTTAGAGGCTTTCATACATTGGCGTTTCTTGATGAGATCTTTCATCTCCTGTGATAGCTTCCTGGTATCCTGTCTAACAGAGTTACCATCGACTTCTATTGCACACTCCTTACTGATGCCCATAAGATTGTCGTTCGTTGCTTCAACACTAAGGTCCTCTTCCCGAGTTAAAGCCGAATACCTGTTCTGTAGCTTGATCCAGAATTCCTCTATTTTACCTCTTACTGCTAACTCAAAAAATTAAAAATTAAATTATGGGGTTTTACGAGCCAAAATCACTTCCTGACTGTAAGGCACGCCGTAGTGAGAGACTCCGGAAATGTCGACCACCTGTGGTGCTTTAACGTGCACCTAAATCTAAGTACACGGGTGTTGTCGCATTTCGCCCCCATCGAAATGCGGCCGCCGTCGCCTGGATTCGATCCCGCGACCTCGTGCTCAGCAGCCTAACACCATAGCCACTGAGCAACCATGGCGGGTACTGCTAACTCATTGATCGGCTTCTTATGTACCAGTTTCTTCCGTTCCCTCCTCAAGTCTAGGCTAATTCGAGTTCTTACCATCCTATGGTCACTGCAGCGCACTTTGCCGAGCACGTCCACATATTGTAGGGTGCCAGGGTTAGCGCAGAGTATAAAGTCTATTTCATTTCTAGTCTCGCCATTGCGGCTTCTCCACTTCCACTTTCGGCTATCCCGCTTGCGGAAGAAGGTATTCATTATCCTGATATTATCCTGTTCTGCAAACTCTACTAATAACTCTCTCCTGCTATTCCGAGAGTCTATGCCATATTCCCCCACTGACTTGTCTGCAGCCTGCTTCTGCCAGCTTCAATGCCTACCCTGGCATTGAAGTCGCCCATCAGTGTAGTGTATTTTGTTTTGACTTTACCCATCGCCGATTCCACGTCTTCATAGAAGGTGTCGACTTCCTGGTCATCATGACTGGCTTTACGGGCGTAGACCAGTACGACCTTCAATTTGTACCTCTTTTTGGTTTTCACAACAAGATCTGCCACCCTCGCGCCCATGCTATAGAATTCCTGTATGTTACTAGCTATGTCTTTATTAATTAGGAATCCGACTCCTAGTTCGTCTCTCCGTTAAGCCCCGGTAGCACCGGACGTGTCCGCTTTTTAGCACTGCATATGCTTGTTTTGTTCTAACTTCACTTAGCCCTATTATATCCCACTTACTGCCCTCTAATTCCTCCAACAGCACTGCTAAACTCGCCTCAATAGATAACGTTCTAGCGTTAAACGTTGCCACGTTCAGATTCCAATGGCGGCCTGTTCCGACTCAGGTATTCTTAACGCTCTCTGCTGCGTCACAAGTCTGACCGCCGCCGTGGTCAGTTGCTTCGCAGCTGCTGGGAACTGAGGGCGGGGGTTTGATTGTTGTATTCATATAGGAGGTTGGCCAAGTACTGCACCAGGGTGGCCAATCCTGCTCTGGTGAGGGAGTGCGTTGCCTGTCCTGGTCACCGGGATCAGGCCGCAATCCAGGCGTGTTTATGCAATTGTATCAACACGCGAATTTTTCGTTAATCCGGTGGAAAATTGCGCGGCACGGGGATTCGTACCACGGTGCTGTTGCACGCGAGGCGGATGCTCTACCTCTACGCCACCGCTGCACATCTTTTCAGGTGCAGCGGTGGCTACCTCCTCTTAAGGAATACATACGACGCGTGGTCTACAGATTTCGTTGCCGGAGAGAAACTGCTGCGCGCTCACTCAGCTGCGCCGGAGAACAACGACGTTGCCACTAGCGCAGCTAATCCAACACAGCTTAGATAGCACAAGGCCTTTTCACTCCGATCCATGACTTCATGTTACCTGGCCCGACTAGCACATAATCTAATGGGCATGCTCCCGAGTAGGCAAGAGTGATTCTGACGTCACCGCTGTCATCATGCCAGCCTTGTGAATTGAAATTTCAGGCCAAGAAGCGTGACGTTATGGGTCGGAGTAAACAGGCCTTGTGCTATGTAGATGTTAACTAATCGTGCGCCTCCTCTTCATTTTCGCGCATGCGCATAGGGTTGAGCCGGAGGAGCTTTCCGTGTACGGGCGACCGGACCGGCGTGACATACACATTTTCACTAAGTGAGCGCGGGATCACGTGATGGCCTTTGGCTAATGGAAGGGCGAAACGTAAAAAAAGAAAAAAACGCGCAGGAGGGGAGGATGGCGGCAACCGTCAAGAGATGCTTAGCTGAACATCCAACGGAAGGTGGTGAGCGGTTTAGTGGCAGAAAGGAGGGAGACCACAACAGTATATATAGTGATACTTGGGACAAGAAAGCGTCATGCTGAACAATTGCATTCTGTTCAAAAAAAAATTAAGGTAGGTAGGAAATTCGGTAAAACATGAATATAAACATGCCTTAGCGCAAGCCACCGCTCCGTTTCAAGGGACACACCCTTGAGTTTACTACAGCCGCGGCTCTCGTGTGCTTGACATATGTGTGATGACTGCCGTACAAAACGGGCATTTGGTACAGCAAGAACAACCTTTTGACCATATGTCATGTGGGCATCATCATGTTAAAAAGAAGGTAAAGCAGCATTGTTTCTACCAATTTGTCAGACATAAGATGGTACTTATTTTTATTTCACTAAGCACACGTCAATATGAAGTTAAAAAAAGACGACAGATGCTACATCAGAGAAGGATAAAAGGTGACAAAAATAAACACTAAATCGCACACTCGGATTTATCCACACTGTAATGTAAAATTTCACCGATTACCAAATATCTAGAAGGCTCTACCCACCAGAACACCTACGCAATGCCTACCGAGTGACTTCAAAACCTGGAAACGAATGCCTTAGAGCACACCACGGTTTTGGTGTTCGTTTCCGATTTAGAATCGGTTGTGAGGACGTCAGCTGTGGAAACGTTTGGCATCGCCGCTCATGCAGATGTATGCGACAGCGGAACAGCGGTAAACGCACATTTAGAACACTTTCACGTGGAACCTGCCGTTGGCTCCCACGAACTTCAAGGCGGGCTTTCTGTAACTGCAGGAGGCTGCGGGATTGCGAACAAGAGTGGAGAGACCATACATTTACGCGTGCCAATAAAGGACGTCGTCAAAAGATAAAACGCGAGACCAATCTCCCCCCCCCCTCCACTTAGAGCTCACAACATGGTACTAACAGCGCGGCTTCGCGAGCCCGATGAACGTCGAGGTGGTGCACAGTGCGCAAGACCTGTTGGCAACAGTCATGTACCGACGAGGCTCGTAGCGGTGGCCGTAGCCTTGGCGAATCCAGGAGACACGTTCCAGTTGACCGGTGTGGACGTGCCTGAACTGCGCGTGCAAGGCCATCAGCGCGGGCAGCGCCCGCACTAGTTCGTGCCCCGACCGCTCCACCACGGCGGAAGGAAGTCGCACGTTCGAGAGGAGGCACAAGTAGCGCAAGTTCCGCGCTTTCGTCACGTCGAGCATCAAACGGTCGTCGTCCAGGCGCAAGCCGTCTCCCTGAACGAGCAGAGCAAACAGTCGGTGATTGCCGGCCAGCAACAAGCTCAGCGCAGCGTAGCTGCTTCGTCCAAGGTCGAAGTCACGGCCGCACAGTCGCAGCTCGGCGACGTCGCAAGCGTTGACGAAGGCGAACCAGTTCAGCTGAGCCGTGTACGAAAGCGTGAGCTTTTTCAGACGAATCAGCTTCTCGGGCAGCGGATTTCGGCGCTCCGGTGGGCGCAGAGAAAACGCACCCTCGCTGCAAGGCACGCACGCGTCCTTGGCGATTCCAACGTAGTTGGCGCGCACATCGAGCTCTTCGAGCCTGACACACACCTTCGCGAGCGACTCCAGGCAGAAGCGCTGCCCCATTAGGAAACAGGGGGCCACCGAAAGGGCCCGCAGAAGGACAAGGCTCCCCGGGAAACGAGAGAAGGAGGCGCTTTCGGGAAAGTGGAACGCATTCAGGTTGAGTTCGGTGACGTTGCCGCAGGCGTACAGCAAAGTGGCGATGCCGTCGCACAATCTGGGTGCCCCTGGTAAATCCGGCGCTTGCAGGATCGGCGAGACCAGCGTCAGGGCTCTAACTGTTTGCCACGCGCAAGCAGCGGCGACAAAGGCGAATTGGCGCGTGGCCGCGACGTCAGTTACGAGGACAACCTGCTTTTGGGTGCCCAGCCACCGGGGACTACGCGCGAGGTCGTCGAGCCGGACGCAGCTCGAGACTGCGTCCCTGCAGTCTACGACGACGTTTCCACACACGAGCGCGTTGCGCTGCAACTCCAGGGCGCGTTGCGACACGCTCTCGGTGCACCTGCGCATCGTCGTCACGTCTGCGTCTGTCGTGAACACGAACGTGTGGAGCCACTCTGTGCAGTCCGTTGCGGCGAGCGTCGAGCACTGCTGCACCGAGGTCCCGCAGGTGTCCTTCACGGCGTGCACGTGAAGGCGCCGCAGTTTCCGGCATCGGCGCAGCACCAGTTCCAGGAAAGGGTAGCTGGGGTGCTCGTCGCTCTCCACTTCCACGTACATGTCGGACAGCGGCGCGCTCAGGGCGAACGAGAAGCGGCCTGCTTTCGCGCCCTCGAAGCAACGTTGCAGCCTATCGTCGCAGCGCAGCGTCCACTCCAGCCTCCGCAGGAAAAGAAGACACGTGGTCGAAAAAAGCGCTTCGAGGTCCAGCGGGCAGCGGACGCAGTACAGTTCGGTCAGGGATGTACACATGACGATGCACTGAAGCAGCTCCGCAGGACGCGCCACGACACAGTCGTTCAGGTACAGCCTCCTCACGTGCGCGCATCGGCCTAGCTCGAGGAGCCATCGCAAGGAGGCCGCGTCGCTGTGGGCGTCGCATCGTATGGTCCGCAAGAGTGCGACGTTGTCGACAGCTAGCTCCTTAAAGTTGGGTCCGATGTCACCAACGTTCAGGCGCGACTCTGCGTCGAGGTACTCGAGGACATGCAGCCATGCTTGGCCAGGAAGGTGCCCGAAATCGTGGATTCTCGACGCCCTCAGCATTGGGAGGCCTTGGCTGGGGCGCGGCGGCAGCGGATAGCTGGAATTTTCCATGGCCAGCCGATACTCTCGTTAGACATAAAGGGAATGGCCAAAAGAGGGAATCCGGGTCTGTATTTAAGAAGTTTTGGCACCACGTGAGGCCGTGCTCAGTACAGATAATAGCGCAGGCAACACCTATCTTTCAGTCAGGTACGTTGACGATTTCACCATATGAGCGCTCTAGAGAGACATGCGCAGTAACCTGGAGCGCCGGGTTAGACTGCAGCGATAATTCTACCGCGAGTGCTAGCATGAAAGATTTTGGGAGCCCAGAAACCGGCTTACTGCATGGAAAGCGTAAGGATTCACACACCACAAACGAAGAGGCATACAGAGAGACAGAGCGCTAATTGCGACTGAAAGGTTTATGCCCAGGTACGGATAGATAATGAACGGGGATCATAAACAGAGATTACCAACCGCTACTAAGCCGTGCTTTGTCACATGATCTTTAGCTGCGTGCAACAGAGCAAAAAAAAAGGAGGAAAGCGAAGAGTGTGACAACGGGGCCCGTATTCTGAATCGATACACTTCGGCGCTGCTTACCCGTGACGACAGCATGCACTACACGCGCTCTGGGGCGCTTCACAACGCACGAGAAAGCGCACCATGCGAATGCAGAGCGTCTATGGTGTGTTTTCGAGTGTAATGGCCGCATTACGGGTCTTGCGCACTGACTAAGGCCGGTTTAGGTAGCATAAGTTGAAGAAGAAAGTGCGAAATGTTTTATTTTAATGAATAAATTGTGCTATGACTCACGCTGTTTCGAAACACATTTTTGATGATATTATAAAGCGGCGCACTGTTTCTGCGTCTGTGTATCAGCCATCGTGCATCGCCAGAGCGGCATCGTCTGGCTTGTCTGGCATGAACAACGCGTTGCACATGTGTTGGCTGGTGACCGACCGGTCACCAGCCAACACATGTGCAACGCGTTGTTCATGGTGCCGTTGCGAGCTCTTCCAAGACACGGTCGCCGAAGATTGTCACCTACACGACGTAACAAAATGAAATAGCCAGTCAACAGTCAACAAACATCGCTGCGCAATACTACGCGCAAACTGCCATCAAAAAATACTATAAATTACCAACTCTCCTTGTCTCTACTACACTACACACCAACCGAGCGCGAAAAGGCGCGTTTGTTTACTCAATATGACTGTGTTCTAATACTCTCCGTAGACGCTAAAGTAGACGACTAAGCGGGCAGCGACCATCTTAAGTCTTGTTCCAATTCTCACCGAAACGTCACAGTAGACAGCTTCGCGAAGATAGCATGGAAGTCAAAATCGATGCAGGCTACTTTTCTGTCCAAACAAGATGGCGGCTAAGCAGGACGCTTGGAAATTCGACGGAAAGGTCGTCTGCGCAAAAGAAAACGTAGACACGCTTTCCCATGCTCTTAATGTAATTCACGTCGTGTTTTTTATAGGTTTGCAGGTGCAAGGGCTTGCAATACATAAATAATGAGTGCTTTTCCCAACATTTCCTTGTCGCCACGAGGTGGTGTCACGTCACAAAAGTGTCTAAGGAAACAATAGAGCATGTTTTATTAGGATGTGAAGACTTCTGCCCAGCGGTCGATTTAGGCACCACTGGCCACCTTGAAGCCCTTGGGTTCAGCGAAAGCAGAGGAAAAGCAAACATGTCCGCAATAGAGATTGGTAAGAGGCGATAGGAAGATTGGTGGAAGTAGGGAAACGACAAAAAACGGAGACGTACAAAAGCAAAGTTCACAATAAGAAGTCAGGAAATTTGGTTGTGGGAGGTCATCGGGGTTTTTTTTTCCTTTTTTTTAAACCTAGGTAGGACATTAAGCAGTACAATAGCAAGAGCTTGGTGGCGCAACCCACCGCCCGTTCCAAAGGGGACGCTCATAACGTCCATCCATCCGTCTTCCGGACGAGTCTAAGCGCGTCCCATTACTTGGCTTCGAAGCTGTCGCGGCTGTCTCCTTAGCTGTCTACGTAGACTGTCGCCGATGCTGGCCAGAATTGGAACACACCCTATATGTTGGGAGCACCCAGCAACACTCGACGCAGGCCGAAACTAATAGATGGCGCTATATATTTTCCGATTTTGTTAAAACAGCCAATGAGCTCCCGACGTCGGCCAAGGCGATAGAATCGATGAGGTGGATCGTTTCAGAATACGGCTCCAGTATCAGGGCATTGTCCATAAGAAGGAATGTCAAACCAACTCGTCTACAACGTTAAGAACACAGAAGAACGGCTGCGGGCCAACAAACATGTGTATTTTAGAGCGAAAAGAAAACGTACAAGGTACAACTCCCAAGGTCAATCTCGGCGCGCGTTTGGCCTTCAGTCGCCGGCGCGTACGTGTGAATGTCTGACGTCCCGTCACGTAATCCGCTGAGGAGAGGCGTCGCAGCTGCGCTCGCGCGAGCCTCGCCGCTGTGTACCACGTGACTAGGCGAGGGTTTAAAGGGACAATAAAGGCAAATACTAAGTCTACGTGGACTGGTTAAATACCTTTCCAGAAACCTCACAACGCTTATTAGTTTAATAGAACATTGTATCTCAAGGGTTCGAATACCTTTTTCGGAATTGAAATCTCCCGCCACCCAACCGGGGGAGTGGTGACGTTTCATATGCTATCACCGCTCTTTGCTGCCGTCCATGCTGCCGTCGTTGAGTAAAACAGCGCCCGACACACGGCGGCACCGAGCCACGACAGAGCAGCGGATTCGCCGCTGCAACTGCTTTTCGGTCAAGTGGCGTAGACCGTTCGGGCATCCCTCTACATGGAAGTTGAATTCTCTGCTACTTGCAGTTTGTGCGAATTTCGTGAGCCAGCAAAACCAGCGCCCACTACTACGTGATCAGGAAAGTAGTGAAGCGCGAAAGCTTGGGTGGCGCAGAGTCGAGAGAAAACGAAACCTTTCGATCGCCCGCGTCGTTGTCAACGGTAATTTCAATGCGTTCATTTTTCTAAACATGAAATGGAACTCGAAAATAGCATTTTATTTCATCTTATGATACAATATGAGGAGGTTTTTTGTAATGAGCAGCTGAGTACTAGCGACGGAACTTAACTGAGGAGTGCTTGCGTCATCGGGCAAGTGCTTGAATGTCTCGGGGGAGTCTCTAATCATGTCCTGAATTTACCTCAATTTCTCGATTATTAAGGCTCTGTTCGCACTAATATTAACGCCTTAGAGATCCTCGAGCAGTAATCCATCACTTTAGCTTGACTTAGTATTTGCCTTGAGTGTCCATTTGACAGCCGTTTCGGCGGCGCTTGGTCGCTCAGTCTCGCCATGGATGACGCATGCGATGGTGCGAGCGCATTCTGCTCTACTCCGCAGGCGCCAGGCTGAGTCTGAGCACCCTGGCGATATTGGCGGCGAGGAGTTACGGAGTCGCCATCTATCGGAAGCGCCTCGCTGGCGTAGTATGAGGGATCACGTGGCACGCTCCTCATAGGTTTTGCTGTCAGCGGTCACTGAAAACACCATGCGCGAGCTCTCCCGGACATTTTTGTAAGTACTTTCGAAACGAGAGAAGTTTCTTAGTGTCTAAATAATAATCGTGGGCAAACTGAAAGCACACAATCGTTTACAGACGCTATCTCTTTACCGAATACGTCCAGTGAACGCCACTGCTCGCGGTTGCCGCGATGGAGTCTCCCGAACCGGCTTCTTGCGTGAAAGGTAGGTAAACGCCGAGAGAAAACTATGTGAAATAGGTTCTTATAGTGTTTGTATAACTAAATGGAGCGTAATAGAACGAAGCCTCAATGCAGCGATCGCGCAGATTCGCAGTGACCGACTGCGCGTCTGCATGCTTGTCCGCGCACTGTTTCGATTTCTCCGCACGCGCGTTTTCTCACCGTGCCACGAGCTTTAGGCCGCAGAATACGAGCATTTGACAGTATACAAGCAACCATTGTTGCGTGGGCGCTATCACAGCTGTTCAAAAATAATTTCATTGTAGAGACTTCGACGCCTACGGGGACTGTAATATGCCGTCGCGACGATTCAATCTTTCTTTCTTCTAAATTATTTTACCTTTCAATATTATTCCTCGAGTTGCGTCGCACTGTATGTTTATCGGTGTTCTCAGCGTGCAATTTCCCGCTGCTCCTTTTTTGTAATCCAGTGCATTAATTCATAACACAAACATGACCATATGCCATGCTTTTTTTTAAATGTGCTTCTAACCGCTGCCTTTCCACTCCACTGAACTTGCCAGTATCTATAGCATCGACAAGTTCATAGACCAAACCGTCATGACATTAGTCGGGCAGCGGACTCGGGCGAGCGTCTCAGTGCGCGTTTTCAGAACATCGCAGACCGGGCGCCATAGCAGAAATCTTCCTCGCGTCTGTGCTTGCTGCATACCCGAGTTGTAGCCGATGACTGTTTGCCGGTTTTATGTTTCGCGAGCCAAGCTTCACGCAGCGTCTTGTCCTGCGGCTACGTGTGAATAAGGCTGACACCGGCCTCCGTTACGTGCGTCCGGCCCTGCGGCACCGAGCAGTAGCCGACCATGTTGCGCGCCTTCAAAGGCAGCCACTACCTATTGTAGTGCTTTGAAGCGTTGTGAAGGAGACACTCGAAGCGGGGAAATTTCGCCACTAAATGAGGACCGCAGCGTACGAGGGAATTTAAACTCGTTTTCAGCTCGCTTCGGCGCGCCCGAAGCAGCCGACGCGGCCGCTATGTCCACGTGATCCCTCCTAGCACGTCACGCGGACGGTGGCACCAGCTTTTCCAGTGGTGGAGCTCGAGGCCAATAGCTCGCCGGTACAAAACACTGGCGAACCGTGTCTAAACATGCTTAACAGAGCTTTCGCTCGTGTATCTAGGCTCAAGCCACGTTGAACCACAGCCACTTTTATGCGAAGCATATTACTAGAGCTCAACCCAGCTCCTCAGGCGCGGCGGTGTCGCTTTCAATACCACGTGACACCGTGACGTCACGACAGAGGAGAAACGGGGCTCCAACTCGCGCCGTCACTCGCGGCGTCGCCCCCCGCATCGGACGCGGTGAGCGTCGAGCAACGCAGCGTTCGGCGCGACAACGAAATGTGCACCTGAGCAAGCGCCGCACGCCTGAGCCGACGCCGACGACACCGGCTTTTCTGCGACATGAGCTCCTTAACGCTGTCGCGTTAAAATAAAGGCTAGTATGCTTCGCATCCTGGGCTTAACCTTAGCTAAGCCACAGCCATTTTTTTCACAGCGAGTCTAACTGTGAAGACTGACACAGTACGTGAAACGGCTTTAGCTGAAAGAAACTTTTCGGATTAATTTTGAATACTTGGTAATTCATAGGCACTGGCTACACCGGGGGGCCCGGGGGCGGGGAGGCTCCGCTACAGCGGGGGGCTCCGGGGCCCGAGCCCCGTTCGGAGTTTTCCGGGAGGAGGGGCTAAGCCGCCCAGTCACCCCCCCCCCCCCCCCCCGCGATGCATCGGGACAGCGTAGACGAGCTCGTTCCCGGTTCTGTTCACGGTGTTGTTGATCGAAAGCTGCCTGCTTTTCAGGAGCACGTATTACGAGTGGCCTACCCATTCCGGAGCCGGAGAGAAACTGCTGCGCGACCGCTCGGCTGCGACAGCGAGCTACGACGTCACTACTGATGCAGCCAATCGCGCGCCTCTCTTTCGCTTTTTTTTGTGCATTTGCATGAGATTGGGCCCGAGGAGTTATCGGTGTACATGCGGCAGACGGACGGACGGATGAATCGGCTAGCCAAACACAGCTCCGCTGTAAAGCATCGTGATCGAGTTAGTGCTTTATCTGCTGCACCTCAGCCGAAGTAACACATCGCGTTTGGTGTTAGTTTGAAACAAGCTGTGATAGCTGTTGTCTTAGCGTAGATAAAGTGCACGGATGGTTCTTTCTTTCTGCCACAAAACCTATCACCAGAAAAGCGAATTTACAACATCAGTGCAAATGATTAAAGGTGCGTTTTGTTTCGTCCTAGTCCGTGTCTTTCTCTAATGAGCAAAAGGTAAAAATAATCCTTGCCTTGGGATCTGCAAATGACAACAAGAGGAAGGCCGCAACTACTCATCAGTTATGGAAGTGTGGCGGTAGACCAAACGCGTTGACTATCATCAGAAATGATGAAAGCGAGGGAGAAACCGGCAGCTTCAAGAAACAGTGGCGTAGGACTCCATATTTGAGTCCTTACGAACGGATGTTCTAGCATTTAGGACCTCAAACCATCATGCTAGCGCGTTAGACGTGGCCGTCCAGGTAAGAATTTCCTAGTCAACAGTTTGGAGGATTCTAAACGACTCGGCCTTTTACCCGTACCAGCTTAGCCTGCACCAATGCTTGGAAGAAAGATAGGGATCTGCGGAGTCGTCTAGATTTCTCGAATTGGGTCATCACAAAAGCCGATAAAGCACCGGACTTTTTTAACAACATCATGTGAACAGATGAAGCAAATTTTCACAGAAATGCCCAGATAAATTTGCATAATGCACACTATTGGAGTGACTACAATGCACACTGGGTAAAGCGCTATCGGCACCAGTACCACTGGTCGTTCAATGTGGGGTGCGGTATTTACGACGGTGCTATAATCAGTCTTATCTTCTTCGATCACACATTGAGTGCGTTACGTATACTAAATCATTGAAGGAGTGGTTGTTGAGTTTCTCAGCGAAGTCCCGCTGTCACGTCTTCCATCTTGCGGTTGCGCGCGAGATGGAGCACCCGCCCACAGCCGCAGCCGAGAATGAAACTGGCTGGATGTCACTTCTCCTGCGCAATAGGTAGGAAGGCATATGCCTGTCAATAGGCCGGTTAGGTCAACACCCTCTAGAGAACTTTAGGCCTTCTGGCCGTACCCTCTCCCCTTGAGCTACGTCACACAAGAGAGGCCCACGAGACTGGCCGCTGGGTCCTCTTCGCTTCGGGAAGACGCTTCACGGAACGACCAGCGGCTCCGTAAAACCAGTGCTCAGTGAATCTTCACCTAGTTTCATCAATCTTGTACAGCTACCGAAAGGTGCATGGATCGAGGCCACTCTGCAAGTTTAGTGACCCTATCGCCGAGCAAACCCGACTTATCAGACCGAGAAGACCGACACAGCGTACAGGCCGCGCCAAGCCAGGCGCCGAGAGCCCAGAATGACGGAAGTACAAGTCGAAGGAACTACCCTCCGGGAGGAGGACTACATCCCAGCAGACTGGATCACTATAATCGGAATCTATGAAGGCAAGTCCCGATCAAAAATTGGAGGCTTATCAAGGTTAAGCCCAGTGGATGCGAAGCATGTATCACGTGATGCAGCGATGGTGGCGCCGCCGCCGCGTCGCGCGCGACGGCGCGAACCGAAGCGTGGAGGCCTCCGCCGGGCGACGTCCGACGGCGCGATATGAGGCCCCACCTGCAGCCGGTGTGACGTCATCACGTGACGTCACATCATGTGATCTCACTTCAGGGTCAATGGTGGCCACCGCCGGGAGGCGGCCGACGGCGCGATATGAGGCCCCATCTGCAGCCGGTGTGACGTCATCACGTGACGTCATGTCACGTGACCTACTTGAAGGTCACTTGAAGGTCAATGGTGGCCACCGCCGGGAGGCGACCGACGGCGCGATATGAGGCCCCATCTGCAGCCTCTGTGACGTCATCACGTGACGTCATGTCACGTGACCCTACTTCAGGGTCAATGGTGGCCACCGCCGGGCGTCGCGCGAAGGCCCGAAACCTACGTTAATATGCTTCGCATTAAATTTCCAAAGGGAGGATATGAACAGGGTACGTGGAAAACAGAACGCGTGTGAGGAACGCACCGAAAGGCTCCCCACGTCGACGAGCGTCCAAGTACCGCCCGGACCCGGCGCAGATGCGTGCAACGCAGCAAGTCACGCGCAGAAGTCGCCAAATGGCTCCATTGCCGCAACATGCGATAAAGGTAGTTTTCCGCTCGCAGGAAGGCCTCTTCTTACCCAAGATACAGCGGCAGCTGCTGCTCCGCTGCTTCTGCGAAGCGGCTAAGATACCGATAGGAGCAGAAGTGCAACTACGCGTGCACCCAACGAACAACACGTGCACAGTGGCCACCACTAACGAGGAAATAGCCCTTAACCTGGTTAAAATCAGAAACAATACCCTAAACGCAAAAGCGTATGGGGCTGCAGCGTATATAGTCCCTGCGGCGGACACAGTACGAGGCGTGATTGCTAATGCTTTTTGGAATGAAACGGAAGAGCTTCTACAAGATCTACAAGCGAGAAATCCAGAAGCAGTCATCCTACTAGCAAGACGCATGGGCAAGTGTAAGTCCATCCTTATAACCTTTGCTCAGGGGCCCATCCCCCGTAGAATTATTTACTTTGGGAGAGTGCACCTGTGCACGTCATATAGGACGCGACCAGAGGCCTGCACGAACTGTCGCGCCGCAGGACACAGGCATCATGTGTGCCCACAACAGAAAATACCAAGATGTCCAAGATGCCGTGAAGATCACGGCGAAGACAGAAGGCGTTAGTGTGGGCCCCGATGCATTCTGTGCGGCGGCGAGCACCTTACAGGAACAGGATGGTGCAAAGCAACACAACGACAACAAACAACGAAGCCTTTAGTTAACAAGAGCACAGCAGGAAGATGGCAGCTACATCCCGAAGATTTCCCAGAGTGGAATCCACCAGCCCCCACAAAGGCCCCCGAGGAGCTCACATGGGCAGAACGAATCGCCCGCAAATCAGACCCCCGGGACGAGGAGTTGGCCCGCCTTCGAGAGGAGGTAAGAGGCTTACGACAGGCAATCACCCAACTTACATTACATTTTTGTTCTTTTGTTTCGTTTATACGACACCTGAAGTTGAGTCGTTTGTCTTCTGCTGTTGCCTGTAAAATGGGGGCTGCGGCTTTGTCAAGCTGTATTTTTTTACAGCTTTTTCTGCAGCTCCTCTGTTCATGTATCTTTGAGGCAGAAATAAACTTTATTATTATTATTATTATTATTATTATTATTATTATTATTATTATTATTATTATTATTATTATTATTATTATTATTATTATTATTATTAACCCCTCACCCATTTCCCAAACCATTACCCATCCCTCGCACACACTTCCTGGTCACCCTTTATCCCTAGACGCTCAGAGTACATGTCCCGCAGAAACCTCAATCTCCACACCACCTACAAAAAAGAAAAGAAAAGAAGTTCTTCAGTTGTCAGACGAAACAGCTGAGATTGAACCATCAGACAAAACAGCTGAGATGGAGGCTCAGTTTGAAGTCAAACTTGAGGTAAAATTAACAGCGAAACTAGCAGACTTCCAACAGCAGATGCGCGATCAATTACAGCAATTCCTAGAAAATCGCCTACAAACACTCGAGGCTCGATTTCCAACACTCGAAACTCGTATGGACTGCCTCATTGACGAAAGCTTCAAAATTTTATAGAACAAACTCGATACCTTCTGTACCGAGCTCAGCACACAAATGAGCTTAATGGTGGTGGAGGATACCCGGCAAACGCAGGCGGCGTCCCTACCCCAAATCACCCCCTCCCTTCCACTTCCAAAACTTCTGGCCAGCAAAATGGCGGGTGATTCACCTAAAATGAGGGCAGCGTCGTTAACGCTGCAACCGTTCAAACTGATAGGCCAGAGGTCGTGGAGCAAGCGGCTATTGCGTTCGCCCTGGTTGACAGGCACAGGCCTTTTGTATATAGCGATTCCAAGTCGGCCGTTAGGGCCTTTGAGAAGGGCTCGGTGGTTAAGGTTGCTTTTAAAATTATGCAGACATGTGAGATCTCTCAACACTACTTATGTTGGTTCCCTGCTCACCTTGGGATGATTGAGGGAGCCCCTCCGAATCTCAATGAGCCCGCTCATGAGGCAGTGCGAGATCTTACCTTCCGCTCTGCACCGCGCCACGGCGTGGCGGTACTCCACGAGAACAGAGACTCCCCTTCCACATACAATGAAATCATGAAGTATTACCTTCTTAATTAAGTATTAATGAAGTATTACCTTCGTATTACCTTCTTATTACCTTCTTAAGTGCCGTGCAGCGTGCTACGAAGCTACGAGTGGCGCAGCTGTGTAGAAAATGAGACGCGGAAGACCGAGTGGGCGAAGACGGCGATAACAATTCGATTAGTTCCGGGAACCCTGTCGCTTCTTGGATAGCTTAAGGTATAGTATTATTCTAGTACACTATAGCTGCGGGGTTAGAAAAGTCCTGGCATGCTGCGACATGCTTCCGAGCGCACTTTTTTTTTTCTGGACGTGAACCGTGCATGTAGTCTCTGCGCTTGTGCTGCAATTGCGGTAGTGTGTCCGGCAAGCCTTCATTGCCAATGAATGTAGGATTACGTTCATGCCAGGATATGCCTAATAAGTGCTGCGTGGCCAATTGCTGGAGCAATTACAAATCGGGGCCGAAAAATCATGCGTTAATGTTTCCGCAAGATGAATGACAGAATATTGGGTGCCAATGCTAAAGCAAAGGAAAGAAAAGCTGGAATTCTGCGGAATAAAGCAGCTGTTTCGTTGTAAATAGTTGCACGAATGTTTCGTATCTTCATTGCTAAACTCATTTGAGGTGTTGTAAATATGTTGGACTGTGGTACTGTATGTAATAATGCCTCGAAAGCGAAATTATTTGTTTAGAGCCTGATCTAGACTGGAATAAATACCTGTGTCCCGAATGTGAAGAAGGGCACACCAGTGAAGTTGTCATGAGCTATGTATTATGGTGCAGTGCTAAAATTTTGTTGAAGAACAGTTGTGGTCGCACGAACGGCAAACTCTTTGGCGCCGACGACAAATCAAGGTATAGAAGCTACTCTAAAGAAGAGCGCAGCACTGTGACTTCTTCAATATAAGCCATGCTCCCTGTGATCGTTTGCCCGAAATTCGTTCTCAGTCCTAAGGTTGAACCATCTCATCTTTTATGGGCGGGCTTTTTAATAATGCAGCGCGTAAATAGTTTTGCATAAATAAAACAATATTGGAAGAACCTCTGTTCTCTGCGGGCCATCTGTTCAACTACGCCTAAAAATTAATAACCGCGCTCTGGTTAACGTTGCCCACAAGGGCGTGATCCCTTCATTCAACCCGTATCCACGAGCACGCCGCCGGCCTCTTCTCCGTGACGTCACTCGCCGAGCGCTCAGGCCTTCTCTCGTTCAGGTAGTGTTGGCTAGGTCACCTAACCTCTCTCCACTCGATTACTTTTTTGGGGGTTATGTGAAAGATCGTGCTTATATTGCAGCACTCTTCAATGAAGCACATTAAACACACTGGTTTATTGTGGGCGAACTTGTGCCCGGAAACTCAAATTAAGCATTCACACACTTTAAAAGAAGAGTTAACAGCAGCCTATTCCACAGTCAACCGCGTCTCTCCGCCGAACGCACTTTTCACGCGCCCCGAAGGCCAAGAGCCACGCCGTGGCTTCTCATTGGACGGCAGACTCGGGCGCGGCCCTGAGCGCGTGCACGGGAGACACGCGCTGTATGGCCATGCGCGAGGCGTTGCTGGCGCTCTTCTAATTGCGATGCGACGAGTAATGGGTTTTAGCGATGAGACGCTTGGAAAGGTGCCTCACGAGAGTGCTCGCACCTGGCGTGTGGAGAGCTCTCTGCGGCAATATGATCGAGAGGGACGGCAGAAGAGTTCAAGGCAAGGATAGCGGATGTCTATCGTAGAACCCAAGCGTCGGTCAACAGGAAAGCCACCGAAGATGTGATAAAGTGGACTCAGTATACTGAGTCCACTTTATGGACTCAGTATGGACGTGTGACTTTATGGACGTGTTCTCTTCTGCATGCTACTGCGTAGCATGCAGAAGAGAACACGTCCTCTAGGCAGCAGCTGATGTTCAACGGCGCTTACGAATTCGTACATAATAAGGGCATACTGAAATCCGATGTATTCTTTTTTTCTTTTGTGCAGGCGTCCCGATTGCCAACTCAGCTCATTTAAAAGTGGTTACTTATTTTCTTGAATGCATCGGTTTTGCCTTTCTCAACACGTGAGTCGCTTCCTCGTCCGTTTATTTCGCTTCTATTGTATGGAATGAACCTGTTTTCGCAGCACGTATACACTCTCATGAAAACTAAAACCGTCGCTTTAATTTGGCTTTGGTTGAAGCAAGTTTCTGGCATGAAAAATAGCTGCGCGCGCACTCTTTCGATGCGGTGCGAGAAAAGCCGGGATTTTCAAACGTGCTATGCCTACTACATTGCTTTTCTCGTTTGGCGCGTGGTCAGAGTGGCGCTTCAGCCGCGATATCAAGGGGTTTTTTGTTACCAGTGTAATCAGTCAGCCTCGAGAGACGGATAAGTGTGAGGTAGAGAGGAAAGAGTAGCTGCAAAGCGGCGAAACCTGCTGTTGGTGCTCCTTCCATACCATTATCAAGGTGACGCGGGGTGTCTTCGCGTTTGCGACAGGCAATGTAGTTGCTTTCAATCAGTTTATCTGACTGCGTTGCTTTATCATGCGGGTGGGAGCGCAGTCGCGTGGTATTTTTCATATTTGGGGAGGTTTGTTTGCCAGTCTCAAAAAATCGAACGCAATTACTACGTCGCTGGAAACACAGCAGTTAGATGTCATTTGAGGGTGCCTGGTGGTGCCTACAAATGCCTCATTGGCGCTTTGATAATTAGGACAGTACTCCTCGAATTGTCGAATAAAATTTCAGGAACGAAAGAATTACTGGTGGCTACTCCGCTGTAATGGAAACAATATGCAGTAGCTTATCTTCGAGTGACGCAATTGGCTCTTTTTTAGGTCTTGGTGCACGATAGATGGGGCACCCTGTATAATTCACTCAGTAACCAAAATGGGGCCAAGCCGGATTCACTCGAAATCAGAATCAACAGCAGTCATGCGAGGGAGCGCTTATACTCGGACCCATAGAAAAAGTAAAGAAAGAAAAAAAGGAAGAAAAGGCAGACAGAGGCTGCAGTTTCGCCGGAAAGGCGAAGCAGTATTAGTGATAACGAAGTATACGGCAATTACACCACCGAGCGACGCCAGATTCTTGGTGGTGGGAGAGGACTCGGGTTGTGAAATTGGACTCCTACAATGTGGTCTCGCAAATGCTCATACAAGGCCGTCAGTTCAGTGAATATATATATATATATATATGTATATATATATATATATATATATATATAAGCACGCGGTTATATATATATATATATATATATATATATATATATATATATATATAAGCACGCGGTTATATATATATATATATATATATATATATATATATATATATATATATATATATATATATATATATATATATATATATATATATCCCCCCCCCCGGAAAAATGAAAACGTTCCGCGTATGCTCGGTATTGTTTAGCGCGCACACAGAGCACCATGCACGAGTGCTCCCGCATTTCTTATCCGACGGAATGTGGCTGCTGCGGCCGGGATCTAACCTCTGAACTCGTGCAGAGCAGCGCAGCGCGATAGCCATTGCCGCCATAGCCGCGGCAGGTGCTGCAGTCGCAAGACGACGAAAAACAAAGTTGCACTTACTTTGGCAACAATCTTCGATGGATCGTGCGTAAATTTTACAAGATATTTACGCCAGACACATATTATACTACATGTTGAAAATTAAGTTCAGTGCAAAAGGCATGCGCCTGCGTTTGTCATTACACAATTTTAGGAGAGCTTGCTTTCGGCCTAGTTGTTACATTATGCATTGAACAAAACCAGCGCAAGCAGCGGCACAATTGAATTCTGAGGTTTTACATGTCGAAACTACGATTTGGTTATGAGGCACGCCGTAGTGGGGACTCCGGGTTAATTTTGACCACCAAGGGATCCTTAAGGTGCCCACAATGACATTGGGTTGCTAGCCAATAATCAAACTGATATGCAATGTCTGTCTAATATTTGTGGACAGGTAGGCGATAAGTTAGGCCTGAAATTTAGCGTTAACAAATAAGGTGTTAGGGTATTGAATGAAAGCAGCGACAAAACAGGGCCAGGAAATACCTCGGGTAAAAGAATATGAATACCTTGGTATATGGTTAAACGAAGGCAATAAATATATGGAAACACAGGAAAAAACAACAACAGTAAAGGGGAAGAGAAATGCGGCCATAATGAAACACAGAGCGCTATGGGGATACAATAGGTATGAGGTGCTCCGAGGTACGTGGAAAAGGGTAATGGTTGCAGGACTTACATTTGAAAATGCGGTTGTTTGCTTGAAATAAGGGGTACAATCCGGACTCGATGGCAGCCAAAGGTCTGTGAGACGCCTCGCATTGGGCGCTCACGGGAAGACTACAAATGAAGCTGGGCTGGGCGATATGGGCTGGACTAGTTTTGAAGTGAGGGAAGCTCACAATAACATTGATTATGAAGAACGACAGAGGAATATAAAATAAAGTAAATGGGCTGGGAGAGTATTGAGTTACCTGTACAGGAAAAAACATTGATTCACAGTGGACGAAAGGAACTAGGACGCTTAACAGCAAGTATGTGGCCTGTAGGGCGGGCAACACAGCAACAAAGAACCTTGAGCGGAAAGTCAGAGAGGCTGAAATAATCTCATGGGTGACGGCAATGATAAAAAGAAACCTGCCATGAGTAACTACTTAAGAGGAAAAAATGAAATCAGGTAAGAAACAATTGATGATAACTCAAAGGGAAGCTCAGTACTTTTCGAAGCGAGATCAGGATGCCTTAGAACACGCACCTATAAAACGAGATATAAGAAGGAAGAAGAAGCATGTGCTTGCTGCGGTAAAGCTATAGGGAAACCATGGAGCATGTTGTATTAAAATGTGAAAATCAACCGCTGCAGCGGTTGATTTAGGAATCACTGGCCTCCTTGAAGCGCTTGGGTTCAGCGAGAGCAAGGGGAAAGTAAACATGTCTGCTGTAGAGATTAGTACGAGGCGATTGGAGGATTGGTGGAAGAAAAGTAGGAGAAGGACAAACAACGGAGGCGTACAAAAACAATGTTCACAATAGGGGTTCAGAAACTGTGGTTATGGGAATTCATCGTGGCTTTTCCTTCCCTTTCTTTTTTTTTCTTTTTTAACACAGGTAGGACATTAGGCAATAAAATAACAAGAGCTTGGTGGCGCAACCCACCACCCCGTTCCAAAGGGGACGCTCATCCAACCAACGCGCGGGACACGGGCGTTCTTGCATTTCGCCCCCATCTTACTGTGGCGGTCGGGATTCGATCCCGCGACCGCGTGCTTAGCAGCGCAACATCGTAGCCGCTAAGCCACCGCGGCGGGTAACGAACGGGACAAGGAAGAGAGACAAACACAAAGCTGACTTTCAGGTGAAGATTTATTGCGCATGAAGCAAGATCCATACACTGAAGGGACAGGGCTAAGGCTGAGGTGAACGAGAAACAGCTGGTACAAGAAGGGAGGGCATGGGCAAGGGAGAAGGGGCGGTTAGACGGGCTGTGACTGCACACAACGGCGCCAGCCGTATCAAAGTAAACGTAAGAGGATCGTTAGGGGACCACCGCTCCGTTGAGAACCGATCTACGGTTGAAAGGAGCGACTCGACCGTACCATCCGACGAGGAAATTGCGTTGTGTTCGTCCCTCTTCCGTGTTTTGTTTTTAGCGTTTTTTTCCTGGTTATTATCTTTAGTTCCGGAATATATGTATCTCTATAGCACACCACAGACTTCTGCGTATGCATGTGATGTTGCACTGGCACCCATGACATGCGGACGCGTAAGGTTCCCACTTTGGCCCTCATCCAATCGCATAGGATTGCTTGATGCTGTGGGCATATATCGCACCAAAACTCGTAATGCATAATCTGGTAACACAGATCGATAAGTTACTTTTAAGTTAACTACTTTACGGCACGTGTTAAAATTTATGAATTCTAGCCGGTGAGACTTAAAGGCATATCCACTTGGAACGAATTCAAAGAATCGCATGGGTATCGAGATATGCACTGTGGAACTTACGGCAGAAATGCACAATTGTTTTAACTACTTTTCTTATCAGAACGCCCTGTTAAGCAGTGAAACACGAAAGTAAATGGAATGCCCCTCTATTTCTAAGGCACGCTTTGGGTGTGCATATCTCAAAACTGGCGGCAACGTGATAATTCGTTTCAAGTGGATGCGCCTTGCGAACTCACCAGCTGCAATCAGTAAATTACAATATGTGCCGTAAAATTATGAAAAAGTGAATAAGTTTTTTTTATTTAGCCGATTATAAATTTCAAAAGCAAGCAATGTCTGCCTCTGAGTAATCCAGCTCAATGACTAGAACTATGCTGTCTATCACAGGCAATTTTTCTTTTATATTATGTATTTTATAAAGAACAAGGACACCCGGTTTGTACTGGGTAGGCTTCTATACAGCATTTGCGGCACTTGTAAAGATGTGTCGGTGATTGGCTCTGTTCTTTACGGAATTGTGCACTGAAACGACGACTGCGTGATTAAGAGACAGATTACTGACAGCGACGACAGCAACTCTTCGCAAAAATACCTTGGCAGCATTTGGTGGATCACTGGCAAACGGAAATTAACGCTTCGAAAACACAAGTCGTAACTTTTACGACTGCTGCTTACCCCGCTCGCGCAGTTCTTATGTCATTAATACCATGCCCATCGAGTACGTTTCTTCGGTAAAATACTTAGGCGTGGACCTCTTTGCCGCTCTAACATGGAGTGCCTACACTGGCGCAATAACTACTAAAGCAGCCAAAGCACTAAGATCCATTAGACGTCTGTAACGTTCCGTGCATTATGGGCGTGTGCGAAGCATTGACCAGGCCGACATGGTTAAGGGCGAAAAACTGCTTGCGTCCTTTATTGAGCTTGCTTATAAAGACACGCCAAGAGCAAAGAGGAAAAAGTAAAGAGAAAGGGCACTACTCGTGCCGAGAAGACATAATGACGTGGGTTGCGCTGGTAAGCGTACTATCAGATCACGATGCATCCCTCTCCTTTTGAAAGCATACATTAGAACAGCAGCTATGTAATGCACGTCTTCACAGTATTTAAAAGTCAAGCGTTCAAGAGAACTGTTGGAAATTCGAGTAATACTGCAGAGGTTGAGGTGGTTGGTCTGAACTGGCGGCGAGATCTTCGTAATGATGTGGGGGGGGGGGGGGGGGCTGTTGCCATTACAGGCGGTGCGTTAATCTGGTAGGGCAGGTCGGGAGCGTTGTGTGTACTTTGCTGGCGTTCGTCAGTACCGTGGTCATCTTCCAGTGCGTCCTGAATGAAAGCTTCACCTGTGGGGAGCAGATGTTTCCTGTTGTGACGGAGTGTTTGGTTGTCCTCTGTCAACACTTCGTACGATCTTGGATACACTTGCTTAACCGCTTTCGCTTTCCGTGACCAAAACTTTTTCTTCAGCATAAAAGTCTGTCCCTTTTCACATGTTTCCACACTTTTATTCTCTGCTGATTGCTGAAATCAGGAAGAGTCGATCTTAATCGCCTTCCTTGGAGTAGTTCTCTGGGTGATCGTCCATCTTCTAAGGGGGTTGACCTGTAGCTAAGTAGCCCCAGCCAGAAGTATTCTCTTGCTTCTTTCGTCTTCAAAATTATTTTAGTTGCCTGCAGCCTTTCTCTGCAAGTCCGTTGGACCTCGGGAACTCCGGGCTTGAGGTGACATGTCTGAAGTCATACTTGCTTGCAAACCGGCAGAAGTCCCGGCTTCTGAACTGAGGTCGTTGTCTGTACACACCTCATACGGGACACCGTATCTCGCAAATATGGCTCCCAGATTATCGATGACGGTCGTCGCCGATGTGTCACGCAACTCCTCCGCTTCTGGAAAGTTAGAAAGAGCATCATACACTGAAAGATACGACCTTCCACAGTATTCGAATAGGTCGACACCGACCCTATGCCATGGGTAATGCGGTGTAGGTATAATGGTGAGTGGTTCAGTGGGCTGATTATATGCATAGCGTTTGCACACAGCACACCTCTGGATTATTTCTGTGATATCTGCGGTAATGCTTGGTCAAAATTGAATCTTCTTGCTCTTGCTTTACATTTCTTAAGGCCCATGTGGCCTTCATGCACTCGTGCCATCATCTCGCGTCTCAGTGACAGAGGCACGATCACTTTTGTACCTTTCAGTGGAATACCTTTCACAATTGACAGCTCGCCTGTGAAAGGTTTCAGCTCTCCTTCAACTTTTGCACCATTGCGAACGGCTTGAATTACGGCGCGTAAATAGGGATCCTTATCAGTCTCTTCGTTTAGCCGCCTTAACGTGACGTTGCTGACAAGGGCTGTAACCGCACTCACAGCATGGACTTCCACATCGGCATCAGCGTCCGCATCGCCCTGGTCCGGCATCACGGCTGTGGCTCGCGAGAGTATGTCTGCCACGATGAGTTCTTTTCCTGGAACGTATCGAAGGACAGTCATATTTGAGCAGACGCATAAAAGACCTTTGTAGTCTAGGCGGCATATCAGCGATTGCTTTTTGAGCTATAGCTATCAACGGCCGATGATCAGTTTCCAAGACAATCTGTCGACCATAGATGAAGTAATTAAACTTCTGGCAGCAGAAAGTCACTGCTAATGCTTCCTTTTCTCCCTGTGAATAACGCTGTTCGTCAGTCAGCACCCTTGATGCGTACGCCACAGGACGCCATTCACTTCCGTGGCGCTGCATGAGAGCTGAACCCAAACCATTCATTGATGCATCTGAGGTCACTTTCGTTTCTTTCTGAGGCGCAAATATAGCTAGCAGTGGCTGCTTGCCAAGGCTCTCGCAGATACTGTGCCATTCATGCGTGTGGGTTGGTGTCCATGCAAATGCTACATCATGCTTGATTAGGCTGCGCAAAGAAGACGTCCTCTGCGACAAGGAGGGAAGGTACTTGGAAAAATAATTGGCTGCAACCAGAAGACGCTGGACTCCCTGTTTATCGGCCGGAATGGGCATATGTGTCATGCACTCGATCAGCCGTTGGTTGGGCTTTATGCCGTCTTTAGAGATAATATCACCCAGAAATTCGATTTCGTGAACACCAACCTTGCACTTCTCTGCGTTTAGCTTAAGACTAGCTCGCCTAGCAGCTTCGAGTACTGATCTCAACCGATGGTCATGTTGTTCCAGCGAGATTCCCCAAATCAAAATGTCGTCTACATGCACATGAACGCCCGGTAAAATATCGAATATTTCGCTGAGAGTATTTTGAAATACTTCCGACGCAATTCCAAAGGACATCCGCAAGAACCACTACCTTCCTAAAGGAGTTGCGAAAGTGCAGACTCTTGACGTTTCCTCATCGAGAGGAATTTAATGAAAACCAGCTTTCGCGTCAAATCGACTGAACACCTTTGCACCGGCCAGTTCCGCCTCTGTACCCCCGCCTCGGCATTTCGTAACGCTCCCGTTTTATGCTAGCGTTGATTATCCTCGGATCCAGGCAAACCCTCAACTTTCCATCTTTTTCCTTGACAATTACCGATGAGCTTACCCATTCAGTTGGTTCGTTGACCTTTGTCACGATGCCCGCTTGCTCCATCCGCTTCAGCTCGTTGCGAAGTGGTTCCTTTAGGGCCAAAGGAACTCGTCGGGCAGCTTGAACCACTGGGACAGCATCCGCAGACAGGACCATCTTGTGTCGCTGTACGCAGCCGGTATCTTCAAATAGCTCGCCGAATTCCTGCATTACCTGTTCGGAGTTGCTTGCTGCCACTGCGTCGGCTGTCCTGGTAACTAGCCCGAGCAATTCACTTACCTTGAGCCCGAGCAGTGCCTGCCTTTCTTTCTTGGAGACGAAGAAGTCCAAATGCTGGAGTCTGTCACCGATGACTACTTCTTGGCTGATGACACCTAGGTGTTTGATGATGGCCCCATCGTATGACCGCAAAGTGGTGTTGCTGCGTTTGACAGGCGGCATTCGCCACAGCTTCCTGTAGGCTGAATACGGTAAGACGTTAGCTTGAGATTCCTTGTCGACTTTGAATTTGAGTTCATCGCCGCCAAGGCTCGCTATCACCATCCATTCACGTTCATTCCGTGTGTTACCGGTACCCACATCTAAAATTTCAAAGTCGTTGCCATTACCGTCATCCTGGAGCTCATCTACGCCCGCCGCTCTTATGCAGCAAACAGCAAAGCGATTTCTTGCGTTACAGAGTCTGGAAGTTTTGCCATAAGCTGGGCAGTCGCGTGGCCTATGCTCTCTGCCACAACGTGAGCATTTGAACGTTTTTGGATGCTTGGTTGAGATCCGAGCGACATCGACTGGATCTACTTGGTTTACTTTATCAGCCCATGCATCGCATTGCAAAGCCTCTGGTGCCTTGCATATTTTTTCGGCTTTAGCCCGCGTGAGCTCGTTGTCTTGCAGGAGTTTGGCCAGGAGGCTGTCATTGCTAACGACGATCACAATTTGGTCGCAAATCATGGAGTATGCTAGCTCTCCGAAATTTCACGATCGGGTTTGCATCCTCAAGTCTCGTGCAAACTGTTCAAAACTCTCCCCCGCTGTCTGCATCCGCTTCCGGAACAAATACCACTCGTACACTTCGTTTGTTTGAGCCACCCAGCATGCGTGAAACTTGACGACGACGGTCTCGTAGTCTTCTTTGTTTTCACCTTCGCTGAAGGAGAAGTTGTTGAACACTTCTAATGCGTCCTCCCCTACTAAGCTCAGTAGTACTGCTGTCTTCGCTGCCTTGCTCAGGGGTTTGTCATGCGGCGTTGTTACCGTGAAGTAGAGCTCCAGCATCTGCTGAAATCGTTGCCAATTCTTGCCCATATCACCTGTCATGAGCAGTGGTCCCGGTGGTTTCAGCACGTCCATGTCTGTTCCATTGTGCGCCCGAAGTCCTGCTCCCACTGGAAAGTGTTGCACCGGGCGGCCATCACTGACACCATGCAACGTTCCGTGCGTTATGGGCATATGCAAAGCATAGACCAGGCCAACATGGTGAAGGGCGAAGAACTGTTTGCGTCCTTTATTGTGCTTGCTTATAAAGACACGTCAAGAGTAAAGATGAAAAAGTAAAGAGAAAGGACACGGCTCGGGCCGAGTAGAAATAATAACGTGTGTTGCGCTGGTAAGTGTGTACGATCACGATGCATCAAACTAACCGACAGATTAAGCTTTTGACATACATGTGTCTCTAGTTCGCTCAGAAATAGAACATGTGTCATGCATTTGGAACCCACATCGAATGTACTGAATTACTACATGAGCGTCCGTTCACAATCATTTTTTTACGCGCAAAGGTGGCCGTGGTGGTGGATTAGCTGTTTTTAGCAATGGTTGCTGGATTTCGAGTCCTCTGAGCATAGCCTTTACAACTGCTGAATCACTGGCACTTCGTGTTCACACACAATCTCTTGCGATCACTTTGTTCGATATCTATAGGCCTCCAAACCAAAGCGTAAGAAAGTTTGTGTACGAGTTGCGTCTACTTACTTTGCCATGTGGTCAAGTATGCATGATAGGTTACGTTAACATGGACGTGCTGAAAAAATTGAACACGATTGCTCACTTTGGGATAGAAGCCGTTATCAACCTTCCGGCACGTGTCGAAGTTTTAGGCGCATCAGTCGTGTTTTCGTGTCTAGATCACGTGAATGTCCGTACCGAGAAGGACCAGGTCATTGCGTTAATTGCTGAGCAAAAGCTGTCCGATCACTTCATTGTGGGGTGTACTTTTTTATCGTCACAGCATATCACTGTCCAGAAACCGATATCAGAAATAGAGGTTGATAACAGAAAACTTCACTTTTCGCTACAGCATTACGATCGGTGATCTTTCCTTTCGGAAGGTAGTTCCGCAAGTGTACGGATCTTTTACTGCTGTCTACGCACAGATCATGCACACATGTAAAAGGGTGGTCGTCATAAAACGAAGAAAATCTGGTTTCCCATGGACAAATTGAGATGTTTTATCCACGATAGCAGAAAAAGAATCAGCTTGGGCGCGTTATCGTCGTTCCCGTAAAAATGAGTTTCTTCCTGCAGCTTATCCAATGACTTGCAGTAAAGCTACTGCCGTGCTTAGAGCCGGAAGACGAAAAGACTTTTAAAACAGTTATTATGAATCTAGGAATAGTCTAAAACTTGGTCTGTTCTTAACGAATTATGGGGTCGTCCCCGTAAAGGTGTGTATGAAACAACTGCTAAAAGTTTTCGACCTCCATCTATTCTTCTAGAGGATCACTTTAATCATTTTTTTTATCCTCTGCTGCAAGAAACTTATCTGATAATACGACCAGTCATCTTATGCCGCAATCGGTGGCCGGGTCTGCCTGTCTGCCAGAGTGCAGTGATGACGACCTCTTATTCAACTTCAAACAGTGCAGGTCAGTGGGATTAGATGGCGTGTCTGTGGACGTTCTTCGCAGAAACTTTGACGCCCTGAAGAGTGTTCTGTTAGCAATCACAAACGACATTAAAGCAGCACAAGTCATGCCACCTGGCCTCAAGGAAGCTTTTGTATTTCCCCTTTTCAAAAGCGGACAGGTTAATGTTGTGACACACTACAGATCTATATCGGCACTTCAGTGCATTTCTCTGATACTTGAAAAGCATATTTTTCATGTAATGCAAAGCTTCAATGATGCACAAAATCTAATATCGCACAACCAATATGAATTGACCTCCCGGCGCGGCAGTCGGTTAGCGTTAGATGAACTAACTGATTTCCTTAACAGCGAATTTGCTTGCGCATTATTTTTAGACGTATCAAAAGCTTTTGATTCTGTGAACCATGATGTTCTACTTTGTAAACTTTATAGCTATGGCTTCCGAGGGGCTTTCTTAATTTTCTTTGAGAATTATTTGCATGGTAGATCTGAAGTTGTAGTAATCGGAAATATTAAAGTAGGCCCACGCTGTTGTCCAGTGGAGCTCCTCAGGGACCGATTTTAGCAACTATTTACTTAAGCAATGTAGCGTTCCTACTTAAAGGACACAGTAAACGTAAAGCATTGATGTGGAACTGGCGTCCATCTTGTCTACATTTTATTCTCACTTCCTTCTTCTCTTCTCCTGAACCCAGACTCCTGCGCTTCTTCATCTTCTATTCCAAGGCTCATACCGCTTCACCCTTCCAGGTTTCTTTTGCTAACCCCTCCTGGGGTAATACTTGAAAACGTTTCCAATCGAAGTACATTCAACTGAGCCACGTTCGCCAATGTACCACACAGTCTTCAATATTCCTTTCTGAGTGGCCGTCTTTGTCACAGAGTAAGGACCATAAAATTTGGCATTGGATTCTCTTACTCCTTTCCTAACTAGAATGAGGTCGGTGACTTGAATGTCTGGAATGTCTGAGCAATGTCTCTTGTCAAAATTTTTTTTCATTCGTTTACGGTACCTCTCCTCCTGCGATTTCTGTTTCCTTTCCTCGACGATCTGGAGATTTTCTAACAGCCCAAGTTCACGGTCCGCCTGAAGAATAGGGGTTTCTCCTGAAGAAGCGAATTGCGGGCTGCATCCCAAGCCGCTTGTGTAGGAGCGATTGTGATGTCTTACAGCTGCTTCTAAAGAGCATTTCCAACCACCAGGGAAACTATCGTACATCCTGATGTATTGTTTAACATCTCGTATAGCACGCTCTGCAAGCCCATTCGCTGCGGGATGGTATGGCGCACAGAACTGGATTGATATATTATGGTCTCGAGCCCATCTTGCTAGCTTTTCGCTCTTGAACGCTGGACCGTTGTCACATACAATTGTCTTGGTTGTCCTAAACATATCCCGTTCGAGAAGGGCGATGACACTATTCGCATCTTCTTTTCCTGCCCGTGCCGCGACCATCCTGGTGCATTCATCTATGGCCAGAAGAAAAGCTTGCGTTTTTCGGACTCCTTCTCGTTTCTTATTTAGCTCGGCGAAATCCAGGTGTATAACTTCAAAAGGCACGTTTGAGTGGCAAGGTATTATCATGGCGTCCGTAGGCTGCTTATATTTCACTTTGTTGATTTGACAAATGTGGCATGAACGAACGTATCGATTGACGTCGTCTTTCATGTGAGGCCACGTAAATCTCTTGACTAGCTTGTTGTAGGTGCGCCAAAATCCGTCGTGTCCTCCAGATTCTGGGCTATCGTGGTACAAATAAAGCACCCTGGAAACCAGCGTTGGCGGGACTTGATAGCGACCTTCCCTAAAAATCAATTGTTCAGTGCCTTCCCACAATTTAATTTCATTGATTTCTGCCGATTGTTCGTTGTTGGCCTGTATCATCAGTCTAGACAATGCATCTGCATCAGTCAAAAGGGGTCCAGGTCTGTGGGAGATGGTGAAATCGAACTGCTGCAAATAGTTCACCCATCTGGCGATACGTCCCTTAGGTTGGGTCATATTCAAGAGATGAGTGAGGGCTTGGTGATCGGTGAACAAAGTAAACTTCGCACCTTCTAGGTACGTACGGAAGTACTGAATTGCTTTGAGGACTGCAAGAGCTTCCTTTTCAGTAGTGGTGTAGTTGACTTCAGGTGGCTTGAGGGTGTAGCTGTAGTAACCTACTACGTGTCGCTTTTCTCGGCCGGATGCTTCTGGACATTTCTGGTACAAGACTGCACCTGTCCCATAGTGTGAGGCGTCGGTATTCAGTTCAAAGGGTAAAGTGAAATCTGGTATGCGTAGAATAGGGTCAGCAGATATTCTGTGCACCAGATCACGGTAGACTCTCTCACATTCCTCATTCCACTCAAATGGAACTTCTTTCTGTGTTAGGCGCGTGAGGCATCTTGTTTTGATGGCAAAGTCTTTTATGAAGGGCCTGAAATGTCCTGCTAATCCCAAAAATACACGCAATGAGTGTACGTCATATGGTTTTACCAGTTGGGATATCCTCTCGACGGACTCTTGTTTCGTGCTTTTGGTAGTCCCATCAAAGACTCTTCCAAGAAACACCACTTTTCTTTGAAAGAACGCACTTTTCTTAAAATTAACCTTGAGGTGTGCCAAGCTCAAGGCATTTAATACCTGGGACAGGTGTGCCTGATGCTCCGTCTCTGTTTTGGAGAAGACGATAATATCGTCTATGTACACGTTACAAAAGACACCTAGGAAAGGCTTCAGGACTTCGTTCATAATCTTCTGGAACCATGCTGGTGAGTTTTTCCAGCCGAAAGGAAGCCGGTTATACTCGTACAGGTCGAAGGGCGTGATAAAAGCAGTGTACATTTTTGTTTCTTCGGTTAGCGGGATCTGTCAGAAACCTTTGCACAAGTCAATACGTGAAAAACATCGGCAACCACCTGTCTCATCTATAATCGTGTCTATCTTCGGCATGGGAAATGGTATAAGTTCTGTCTGTCGGTTGAGAACCCTATAATCTGTGCACAGTCTGAAAGTTCCATCTTCTTTCGGCGCAATAGTTATGGGAGAGGCGAAGGGTGACACCGAAGGCCGGATTATATTGGCGTCTAGCATCTCCTGCAATTCCTTCTTCAACCATATCTTGCGCTCTCTTGACATGTTGTAAGGTGATTTTCGGATGACGGTCTTGTCGGTGAGTTCGAAAGGCACCTTGTGTGACGTCATCGCCGGTGGATAGCTTCCTATGCATACTAGTTCAGGATAGGTCGTTGCAATATCCTCCGCGCAATTGACAACTCGCAGGTTATCCTTTCTATCCGGCTGTGTCTCTTGCCTTGATAGTCCTTCCACTAAAACCGCATCGTCCCAGTATACGTTGATTTTTAGTTTCTTTATATCTGGTCTGGATAGCAGAAAGTCATACGTCACCCCCTCAATCACCAGTACTTCACTCGCTATTTCATGACCTTGGAACTCGATGTTTACTGAGGCCCACTGATTATGCATTGTCACTTTTCCATCGTAGCCTTGCACCCGTAGTACTCTTCCACTATGCAGGTGACTTGCATCTACCAGCTTGGCATTTATTATAGACACAGAAGCACCGCTGTCAACCAAAGCCATCATGTGTCTGTTTCCCACTTTCACAGGGATGTGAAGTAGGCTAGAGCAAGTTAAATAAACAGTCTCAGTTGTAGTCATCGGGTCGGACTGATCACCCTTGTTTATCAGTTTTTTGTCGTCGGAGCCTCTTCAGCGTCCGAAAGTAGGGGAACAGGGTCGCTGTCGATGTTATGCACCCGACCTCTGGGAGCGCGCCAACCCAAGCTCTCTGTGCCGCCTGCAAGGCGGCGCGGTTCTCGCTGATTACGGCTTGACCAATCCGTGCCGGACCGTGTGAAGTGACCGCTTGAGCTAGCGTTTATATTTTCTTCTGAAGTAAATGATATGTCGTGAAGGCACTCCAGGAGCCCGTCCATAGTTTTAGGTGACAGTAGTTGCACTTGCTTCAGGACTTGCGCGTGCAGTCCGTGCATTATTAGGGCTACTACGGCAGACGGAGGAAGCATAGGCTCGGCCAGCTTTAAAAGGCGGCATTTGTCAAAGAAATACTCTACGAGGGAGCCTTGCTTGAATTTGAAATTAAGCGCGGCGTCCCACCTTTGCACTGGGTTGCTTCGGAATGTCGTCAAGAATTTTTCTTTCCACTGATTCCAAGAGTTTCCAGCCTCTTCAATAATGTGCAAATCATACCACTTCCGTGCAACACCGCTTAAGTAACCACGCATGTTAGTAATCTTGTCCTCATTAGAGTGCCAGTTGTTCTTTCCAGCGGCATATTCATAGAATTCAAGCCAACCTTCTGGACTTGATGACATGCCGTCGAATGCATCAGGTTCTACAAATTTAGTCACTGGCTTCTCAGCGTTTAAAGAGCTTATAAGCGATGTCACCAGCTGGTTTTGTTGCGAAATCTGTTCTTGTTGTAGCCGAAGTGCTTTCAAAACGAGGCTCACCTCTTCCGTCGACGACTGTGATCCAGAGTCCTTCCGACGCATCGGTTGAAGAACTAATTCGTCGAAGATCACCAGAGGCAAGTTCACGTTCACAGCACCCTTCCGACGTAGTTCATCAGGGTCCATGGAAGCCTTCTCTAAAACCAGGTTCATGAGTTCTGCTGAGTTGAGTTCGCGAGGTAGTTCCACCGCTGGTTCATCTTCAGCTTGGTATCTCGAAAAGATGATCTTGTCCGCGGAGGTCTCCTCAAGGAAAAATCTCACCCACATGTTGGAGTTCGCTGTCGGCTGCGCCAAAATAATGTAGCGTTCCTACTTAAAGGACACAGTAAACGTAAAGCATTGATGTGGAACTGGCGTCCATCTTGTCTACATTTTATTCTCACTTCCTTCTTCTCTTCTCCTGAACCCAGACTCCTGCGCTTCTTCATCTTCTATTCCAAGGCTCATACCGCTTCAAGCAATATGTTAACGATCTCATTCAATCCATTCTTCATTGACGAGTTTTTTAGTACGCTGATGACATGCTTCTGGTGTCCCGTAATGCTAATTATGATCAAGCCGTAGCCGAATGACAAATTGACACTGTAAATGTCATGAGTAATAACTTCATTTCTGTCAATCAAAATAAAACTTAACTAGTATGTTCCCACAATCCTCTGAAACATATTCCTGTCATCATTCCTTTGTTTCTTCATTCTGCTAAGTGTAATAATTGCGCCTGCTCTCGTATTCTATACCTTTCAAATGTCAAATATCTGCGTGTTCATTTTGATTCCAGCATGTCTTCGCACAATAATTTGGCGAACCTTTGTGAACGGCTGTGCAAAATAGTGTGTTTGCTATACTCTATCAAAGCATTATGCCCAGTTTATATAAGGAAAATGATAGCCCATACATTAGCATACACTGTGGTGCGCTATGGAATTTGTTATTTTTTACTTTTGTTCATTGTTTGGGCACAGTAAGGTTGTTTGCTTACTAAATCTATAATTAGTGCCGTGATGTATGGTGCTCCAACTCCCAACAATTCTAATCTGTTCCTTTGCTCATGTATGCCTTCGTTCAAGTTGTTATTTAAAGAAACGGTTATTCTCACGTACCTGTGGAATAATCAATATCTCCTTCCATATATCATCCCTTTTCGAACACTGCGTCCAAGAGACCATTTCATTTTGCCTAGAGTGCGGGAACGTGTTCGTGTTTTCTATGTTCCAAGGGTTCTGAATGATCTCCCAATTAGTGCGCTCTCTTTAGGCTTCCGGAAAGACGTGAGGTCTATTATCTTTGATTTGTATGCTGGATATTTTTCCCTTTCTTTCTGCTTAATCCACTTATTTTCGTGATGAAAACCGATAGTGGTGTATTCTCTGATTTGTCCCTTGCTGCTGGATACTGCCCCACAATTCATCTGTTGTCTTTGACAGGCCCATATTTGTACCCTGTAAATCCACAAATAAAATATTTATTTATTTATTTATTTATTTATTTATTTATTTATAGCAATCCTGACTGATTTATAACAAAAAACTCAGTCCCCTTCCACTCTGTAAAGAAGGATGAACAGCGAAGCTGTGTATGTGGGCCCCTTAATGGCGAATTGCACCTCCGCCGCGGGTCAGCCCGGCATTTCACAATCTTCGGGACCGCTCCACGTATGGGGAGCGCTTAACGCCTGCTTCACCTCCGCAGCGGGTCGGCCTACATTGTACTATCTTCGGCACCGGCCCACGTATGGGGAGTGCTTAACAGCTGCTTCACCTCCGCTGCGGGTCAGCCCGGCATTGCACTATCTTCTGGCTAGGCCCACGTATGCGGAGTGCCTAACGCTTACTTCGCCTCCGCCTCGGGTCGGCCCCGCAATCTTTGGGACCGGCCCACGTATGGGGAGTGGTTAACGCCTGCTTCACCTCCGCCGCGTGTCATGCCGCTATTGCACTACTTCGGCACCGGCCCACGTATTGGGAGTGCTTAACAGCTGCTTCACCTCCGCCGCGGGTCAGCCCGGCATTGCACTATTTTCGGGATCGGCCCACGTATGGGGAGTGCTTAACGCCTGCTTCACCTTCGCGGCGGGTCGGCCCAGCATTGCACAGTCTTCGGGATCGGCCCACGTGTGGGCAGTTTTTTGCTTACAACAACGACACGAAAATTTCTTTGGACGGTAGAAGTATACAGCTTCGCTGCAAAAATAGCGCAATTCCAGCATCGCTGTTATCAAAGAATCGCCTAACCTTCCACCACTTTAGAAACGAAGGCTGTTAGCACTACTATCGCACTTTCACAAGCGTTATCACAATCACTTGTCATTCACATCGTCTTAAGCACGGCCTGCCCACCGCATTTTTTCCGCGCGTAGATCGCAATTTTAAAGTTAAAGCTCAGTTCGCGTGTGCTAACCTTCTGCATCACTCGCCACTATTTCTTGCCGTACGTTATTGGAATAATTTACCATATGACATCGTCTCCATAATAATCCATGACACATTTGTATAAAAGCTGAACAGTCTTTCTTACCATAGGATAATAGTTGTTTTGGAATTCTAATGTTTACTGCTTTCTGTTGTAATTTTCGTTGAATGGTGGTTTCTATTGCATGTCGGTTTCTATTATTGGTGTTGCTGTTCATGATTGGACATTTTCTTTACTGTCAGCCCGTTATGTAATGCCCGGAATGTGCCTTTAAGATACGTGAAGAGTAAGAAAGGTATTTTTGAAGCAACAGTTACATCGATTCAAGTGCATAATCACCCAGAAACGGAAGTTTTCTCTACCTTCTTCTCCCCGGCGCCTCTTTTTGGTCGGGTAGTTAAGTGAAGTGGGTTCTTTCCGGATGCAGTCTGAACTTGGCCGAGTCTATAGCTGATGTAATGAAAACTAAACCGGTCCCATGCAAAATAATTACATGGTGCAAGATTACTTGGAATTAATAGGAAGGGGCGGTTTTGAAGGAGTATGAGGGGAAATCTGGTCAAGGAATTCATTAGGAAGTGAAGGAAAGCTGCGTTCTGAGGTCGAAGCTGAATCATGTGACAGTGCATTTCAATGCACCTAACACTGTCTTTGACAAACATTATCGGTGATTTCTAGCGTACTCATTCGTTATAACGTGATACGTCCGTGAGCTTCATGTTTGTGTAACTATGTTATAGGTCTTGTGCCTTACTGACCTTTGCTTAATTTATGTGAATTTTCAGTGTGAAGCTTTGTAAGTGTGTCATTAGCTTCTATTTGCAAAGTAATCTTGAGTTTGTGCATATACAGCTGGCTTTGTCCATTTTATACCGAGGAAGCATCTTGCACATGCTTAATTGCAAGGCTAAAGTAACGTGACATTAGGCCCATCCGCCGCTATGGCCGTCACGGGCATTGGCTGACACTACTAAGGCTAGGTATAGTACACATACAGAAATATACAAGAAAGTGGATGAGAGGGACATCGCCCTGGTAGCTCAATTGCGAAGCACCAGACACATAATGCGGAACACGTCCGTTAGGCTCTCACCAGCGGCAAGTTGCCTTTACCTCCACTGTTAAAAAAAAAAAAACGGAACAGTTGAATTCCAGATCACATTCTCTAGGTCACGCTGTCTAGGCTTCATGTGGCTGGCACTGAAGAGGAATTGAGTCCAATGGTTGCCCCTTGCATCTTACCCATTTTCGTGCTGTTCTTCCTCGGCTCCATCAGCGAGCTGCACGCACGCAGTGAAGCACGTGGACACAAGAATCGCACACAGGAATAAGCCGTTTATTTTGCTTCGGATCAGTGGATGAGTACTTAGAAATGCATTCTGCCGTTTAAAAACACTGTTTAAAAGTTACCGTTAAAGCAGCTGAAAAGTTCCTGCACACACTGCGGAAACGCAGCGGTCAGAACATTGTCGTCTGGAAAGAAAGAAAACGTCGCTTAACAACTGATGCTGCACAAAGCCAGACCTACGCTTACTATGTACAGTTCTAGCCATTACGTAAATTTAACACTAGGGTTGAGGATCAGGCAAGTTGGTATTGCATTCTATTGCCACGGTACTGCGCATGCGCAGACCTCCACGTCTAGGTCTGCGCATGCACAGTGCCGTCGCCCTTAGTTCTTGCGTGTGCGAGCCGCTTGCGTCCTCTAAACTAAAGCCCCCTAATAATCTCTCGCATAAGTTGTGATCGGCGCTTTTTCAGCACTTCACAGCGATAAAAATTCGGCTTACGTCTACAATCGCAACAGCGAGTTCCTAAGGGTTCCTAACTTCAGCGGTGAAATGCTGACTCCGATTACTTATTACCCGCACAAGGGGACCCGTGAGGGAAGATAATCGAATGCACTAGAAACCATGACTCATGGAATGCTGTGAGAGAGACAGATGACTTTTTTGTTCGTGCTTGAATACGGCGAAATCAGGTAATCCCGATGACATTGTAGCTAGGTAGTCGTCAAAATGGTTGTAATCAGTGCCCTTACTGAGCTCCGTCGTTCACGTTAATAAACAGCCTGAATAAAGGTTTGCGTTGTTGTCCATACTATAATTATTCAAGCAATCATTCAATCAATCAGTTTATTTATGTAAAAATGTACGTGGAAGGGTGAAAATAAGAAAGCTGCCAATGAGGCAGCTTGACTGTTTCTCACCTCCTTACGTTTAGGCAGCAACGTCTTACAGCTAGGAAAACAGTAATAGCCGAGAATAATGCAGACACGAACACTTCACTCAGATAGTACAGGTATATGATGATTTTGTTAGAAAGAGGAAGCCCAACACAAAAACGTAAGCATAACTATTTACATACAAAAAACTGAGTGGTAGATGCGCAGGCTAGTAAAGGTCACAGCTCCACTAGACAGCTTACCACTTCCTCTCCTTACGGTGCATTTGGACAGGACCATGCGCGCAAGTTTCTACTTGCGCGCATGGTCCTGTCCAAATGCACCGTAACATTATGGAGAAGAAAAAAATAAGAACTTGAGTGCTGGCTTATACGATGTTAAAGTAAAGTACATAAAGTGCAAAATTGTGACTTGTTCAAGACATCGAAATCAGGTAAGTCCGATGAGACTGTAGTTAAGTAGTCGTTAAAATAGTCTCCATCAATGCCTTACTCAGCTCTGTGGGTTGCATCACCATTCCGCCTTAATGAAGGGTTGCGCTGTTGTTCGTACTTAAAGGCGGCGAAATCAAGTAAGTCTGATGAAATTGTAGTTAAGTAGTCGTAAAAATCCTCGTCGTCAGGTCCCTTACTATGAGAGCGAAGACGAGATAAATAGTCGGCATCTGTATGGCATCGGCCCCTCTGCAAGCAACGGAGAAGTGGTATTGGGGCTGCAAGGCCCAATGAGCCAACCCGCGCAGTGCAGCAAGCCAGCAGAGATAATAATGATCGGTAAGAATCTTGAAGTCGTAGCCGTAGAAATATGGTCTGAACTTGTGGATGGCGAAAAGAATAGCAAGACATTCCACTTACTTCACTGTGTAATTGCTGTCTGTCCTCGTCAGAGCACGACTTGCAAACACATGTTGGCGTCCTTCATGAAACTGGACACTTACAGCACCAATGCGCATATCACTTGCATAAACATGCAGTTCCGCATACTTATGCGAGTGATGTGGGCTACTCTAACGATTTCAGTCACTCTATGCTTCACAAACTGACTCAGCTTGTTATGGTCTCCACGGATCTAGCTCAGTGCGATTGTTCAGTCTGTTCACATGACACAGGATAAAGTACCTTGGATTTCAAGTTGAGCGGAGGTATATTATAACCTTGCCTTTACCAACCCGGCCATATGTTTCAAGTTTGGGAGGTACTACTGTCGATGTGAATATTATTACTGATGTACATGAATTCCCATGGGCATTAATTGCTCTCAAGTAAGTACATGATCCATCGGCCCTCAGGCAGGCGTCGACGAAGATGTGAACCTTATAATTTTCGATCTCTTCTTCTAGTTCAGCTGTTACGCATCCCAGGATCCTAATGAAGCCAAACTGAATTACGTCTGCGCACCATGCTATCCATGGCGTCTTGATATCCTCTGGCCATTCGTCATACCATGACTGCCGTAAAATCCTCATGTGTTGAAACAAATAAGAAAAGAAAAAGAAGCTTTACAGTAACTGTGAAAGGCGATAGAGTTCTAAGAAGGTCGAAAATTGGGGACACAGTCTTCAGCAGCGTACGCTTTGTGTTGGTGTGGGCTGCAGCTAAGTATTGCGCTACAGATCTGGAAAAAAATCAAGTAATAATTGGCTGTGTCCCATTGCATTCCCAAAACTGCAGCTGAATCCTTTGAAACACTTTCCATCTGCTCTCATTCGCTGTCGATAATTTTCTGTAGTTGCCGGTTATTCGTATTTTTCGTAGATTAATTCCCGCAATTCTCATGTTGGCGTTCCATCTCTCGTTGACGTTCACACCTTCTTCGAAAGCTTCCGCGCTCCCCAGGAAGTCGTCTACATAGACGGCGGCTCTGCCCAGGTGGTGATGAATAGTCTCCATGAACAAGAAAGGGCTTGATGTTAATAAAGGGTACCCTCGTCATCCTCCGTTTGATAACATAATTGTTTTCGCTGCCGGAAATGGTATCAAACTAAAGAAACCGGAAGGCATATCGTCGGTCTTGTTTAAGCTCGATTTGTACTAATGCGTTCTCGATATCCGAGCTTATGGCAACTGGGAACCAGCAAAAGCTAAGTAGGACTTGTAGCAACTCTAAAATGAGGTTCGCTGCTTTATCCAGGCACTCGTTGAGAGGTAGGAATGCATGAGCGGGCGACGATGCGTCTAACTCTAGCCGGAGCTCGGTATTAAGCGATTCCTTTTTTATAACTCCCCGGTATGGCATGTAATAGATAGCCCGAACCGTACGAGCACTCTTAGGTACCAGTTCCGCGTGGATTAACACCAGGGACTGCCAGATGACTGTGTCGTATCGCTCCAGTAAACCGTTGTTCATCGGTAACCCCTTTACCAAGTTCCGTAGGCGATTGACTGCAGTGTCACGGTTGTTTCCGAGTAGACGTTTCCGAAGGCAGCGCAACAGTGTATCTGCCACTAATCCTATGGATCGTTTCTTAGTAGGGAACTAGGGACTCATGTGAAGGTGACTCACCAGAATCAGATGTGGTCTGCAGACCGACTAATCGTCTGCAGATCGCGACTAATCGTAAAATATCATTGCTCTTAACAACTTTTACTGTCACAATTTCACAAAGATGGTCAGCTATGATGACTAAGCTGAGGCCAGGCGAGGTGTCTGGTTCAAGAAAGTGATTTTCAACAGCAAGGCACTTCAATTCGTAGCTCCCGGATGAAGTTTTTATCCGCGGCTAAGTGGCTACATCGTGGCAAATAACGCAAAGCACGTCGCCTTGCGCGATGTGAGTATCTGGACTGTTTTGGCTACGCAGTGAGACTCCAACGACCAGCAGGGCCTGGGTATGCGTTGTCAAACGTGTTAATTGGAATACTGGTTTTGCCCACTGTCTGCAGTCGCAATATTGCAGCGAGACATTCGGTAATAAATCATCTCTGACTTCAACCACGCACAGTCTTTCTGGGGTACCTTGACTTGTCGTTCTTAACCACAAAGACGTGAAAAGTCTGCAGGTAAACTTTATTGTCCATCTTGCGATAATGTTCAATGGAGCTTTGTCGCATAGCAGAACCGATCGCGACGAGACCAACACTGTAGTGCTTCCCGATGCTTCTGTTATGGCGCCTTTCTTTTTGTAGTTTGAGTCGCACATGATCGAGGCGTGTTTTTCATGACAAATTGAGAGCGTAAGTTTTACCTGGCAAGATCTTGCCTGGTGACATGACGAAGCACATCGGTAGCAGCAGTTTACGGTGAGCTGTGCTCTCTTAGAAGCAAACGAGAGGCCGGCGTCGCAGACGCATGTGCCGTGCTTCTTCGAGGGACAGAACAAGCATTCGCTCCAGCTGGACGAGGTACTTACTGTGCAGTATGGAAGCGGAGCTGCCGCTTCCAGTCCACTCAGCATGGTCGTTGAGTGTTGATGATGGGCTGCATTGATCTCGGCTTTCGAGCTCAACGCATATGGACCTGAGCAGCTCCTTTAACTCGTCCTCCGATGAAGCAGCTGCCACAGCTGGCTACCAGCTTAGCATTCCTTTGAAGCCTTGCTACACTTTTATTGAGTATATGTCAGTGCAAATGGCGCAAAAAATATATTGATGGGGTTTGACACGATCTGATTATTGGACACGCCATAGTCAAGGACTACGGAATAACTTGGGCCACCTTAGGTTCTTTAACGTGCACCTAAATCTAAGTACATGGGTGTTTTTCGCATTTCGCCCCCATCGAAATACGGCCGCCGTGGCCGGAATTTGATCCCGCGACCTCGTGCTTACCAGCCCAACACCATAGCCACTGAGGAACAACGGCGGGGTGCGATCTCGTACGGCAAAGCCTCATGCAGGATATCAATCAACATTGCTGACAAGCTTTGCGCTGGCACTTTTAGTGTAGTCGGACAGCTGACATTTAGCAGTGCGGCATATCATCCAATTGCCTGAGGCCTCGTACGTCCCTTTCCGACTTTACGTGCGGTATATTGCGAAGCATCGACAAATGATGTTCTATCTTTGTATGCGATTGCCCAAATGTTTTGTTTTTTTAGAACTTCGAGGGCATCGGCATATGAAGTTTCGAAAGTCGGTAACCTGGCAATGGCCGCTTCCGCTTGGCCCTCAAGTTAATGCCGTACATTAAAAAAAAACCTCGGTTCTTGTCGATGGATCGTTGATCGGATGAACAGTCATGCTGAAACTGCTCCCAAAAACTTGGACCTTTATGAATGTCCCCGTTAAATGTTCGTATGTCAAGGTTCTGCAGCCGTGGGCAAATTCTGAGCACAGCCGGAAGAGCTCCTAGGGTCTCATTCTGGTTAGCAGCCTCGGCTACACTGTCCGCGCCTTACAAAACGGCAATCTTTCATCAAATCTCGGCAAGCACGCTGATGGTTTGGTCGTTATATTCTGCAGCAGTTATGTATTCTGCTTCCGGCTCGTCGCGCTGGTCGCTTGGTCTCGAACCCTGCTTCAATCCTGGATTTCGGTACCAATATTTTCAGAAATTTCAGGACCGACGCGAAAGAACCAGACGGAGAGCCAGCTGCTGCATGTTCAAACCTCTTCTTTTCTCTCGCGGTGTCAGACCACGTGCAGTTATTCTTTTTCTACACTCGTCACTAGGATGGCGATGATTCGGGAATGCACTCGTCAAGCACGCAGCGGTAAACAGTGTCTACTCTCTGAAGCCGTGCTAGCTCTTCTTGAACTACTCGAAGCACGATCGAGGCGATGTCATCGCAGGCGACAACGCCCATACTTGCAAATGCGGTGACGTTGTCCAAATGGCTGAACTTCGATAGAATCCGTCAGATCTGCAGAGCCTCGAACGTGCGACATTGCCGCCTAAATTCGGAAGGAGTGTTCAGGTTCCCTTTTGCAGTTAAAGAATTGTAAACGGCGGCGGTGGTGCCTTAACAGATCTTTCACTTCGTCTTCGTCGGACATATCCGCGTTTACAATTAAGCAAAGCTTCAGCATTCCTTCTATATACGTCGTACACGTTTCACCAGGTATTAGAGGGATCCAAATTGAAGTGATTTGATGTGAATTCGTGTTAGCATTATCTTGTCCGTGTCTTTCTTTCCCTTTTTTGGCCAATTATTAATAAGGCTTCGCCAGGCAACTAACCTCTGAACAAAAGCGTGTGTTCAGCTTTCTTATTTTTGGAACTCAAGTCTCAAAAGCAACTTTTCTATTTCCGGACAAGGCTCTCCCAAGCACGAAGTCAGTTTTCAAACTAAAGTAGAGCGGTATTGATGAAAAAAAAATTCAGCGTTCACGAGCTGCGGTGATATACATTATGCGCTGTAGCGGCTTACTCTTTCTTATTGCATCAGCCATTCATCCGCGTCTTTGTCTGTCTTACTATAGAATATGCGCGGTTCCAGTGTCCAGTAGCTATAGGTTGCCTTGGCTTGGTGTCTGACTTGAATGATGCCATCTACGTCGGTGGCCCTTGACCTGCCTGCCTGTTATATATAGTGGTAGTCCGGTGACATGTCTGCTTCTTCGAAGATGTCGAAACACTGGGTTGTCACAGGCGTCCATTACCAAGTACTTCCACCAAAGTTGTCAATGATGTGATGAATTTAGTTACTGTGCTAAGGGTAAGAAAGGGCAAAGAAGACATAGAAGGTCCAACGCAGTCGTTGTTGTTGTTATTGTTGCCTCAAAACACGACACAGTCTTGTCTTGTCTTGTATCCCAGACAGTGGCGCATGCCCACTAAGGGGGATTGGCTAAGAAGCAGGCGGTTTTTCGTATGCTTAGAAATAAAGCGAAACTATATTTAAATAATGGAGCGTGGGACTATACAACTGTCGATCACCCATCCCCCATGCCTCCTCCTTCCTCTTCTTCTACGCTCCTCGGGCGGCGTTGCAATAGGTAAGCATAATACATATTCTTTTGTCGTGCTCAGTTGCTAAAAGCGAGCCAAACCAATGTAAGCGCAGAAGATTTATATCACAGCTCTGCACGTTATTCGCGTTAACGTATTCTGTGGTGGTCTATCATGCCACCGTTATCGCTTGGATTGGCCTTTCGGTATGCGGGTCTTGGTAAGAAATGAAGAACGCGACATTGATGTCTATGGAATACGACCCCAAAAGCGTAATTTACTTATCTGAGCGTTTCCGTCTAACGGATCAACAGTGGACGCGCGCAGATCTGACAATATCTGCACCATGCCCCGGCGTGGTGCGCGTTAGTGTCCTAGTGCAGGGAACTTACTAGCACCACGCGTTTCAAGCCGACGTTGTCGGAGAACTGCGGCATAAGATCGTCGTCGTCTAATTTGTTCAGGACGCTGCCAACCGTTAGGGCCAGCGCTTTGCCGTAATCCGTCAGGAAAACGAATGAATCAATAGTTCGCCGTACAGTGAATGTAAACTCAGGATCCGAAGGCTTGCCGAGGTCTTCGACAGCTGTGGCTGAGGTAACTCGTACTCTGGAAGGGAGACAAGAACGGAAATAGTATAGTGATATGGAAACAAGCCGCGCAATGAGAGAATGGTCTATAAAAGTGTTTGTTTAGCACAAGTGCACGGGAAGGAAGAAAGGATCCACGAAGCAGAGCTTCATTATATTCCATGTACTAGCGGTAAACGAACTACTTTTTTGAAAGTGCCATGTCATCAAGCCCTAACAGTTACAGTGTTCAAGAATACCGAGACAGTGGGCAAAAGGTAATGGCGCGCGAATACATGGGAGAGCGGTGAGGCAGTATCTTGCTGTCTGAAGCCGAGCCGGGCGCCCGACGACAACGTACCGGATCAGATATCTGCAATGGGATGATGCATCTGTCCGCTGCTGCAAAACTAAGGCAAAGACTCGGCACATCGTATTGGAATGACAAGATATTCATCCAGCATGACCCGTAGCCAACATTCACTTTCCAGAAGCACTGGGATTCAAAGCGAATAGATGCACTAGCTGGTTAGCAGTGGAGATAAGCAAGGGACGTCTAGCGTCTTGGTAAAAAAAAAAAAAACTGTGAATGATTGGTAGAAGCGGAGTTGTTGCAGGCATAGATAACTGTACCTGCACCTGTACGCTTTATTATGCTGCGCGCACACATGGGTCGGCTTCATGTTGGCTTAAATACCAAAAGGTAAATGCTACTTATCAAGCCTAAACATAGCTAAGTTCACATTTTTAACATGCGACAGGGATCAGTATTAGAGCCACTTCTGTTCTCATTTGCATTAGCGAGATTTCGAATAACATCGCTTCTAATACACGCCTTTTCGGCGACGAATATGTGATACACAGACGAACCAATCACCCGCTTGACGTAAAGCTCCTACAGGCTAATATAACCCGTTTAGATGAGTGTTGCGTATTATGGCAAATGGAGATTAACACTGATCATGCAACGCTGATGACCTTTATATGCTTTACTAATTATCCTGCGAACACCTGTTCTGTAAGCAACATCATAATAAGAGAAACCCCATTTAGGTATCCGAGCCCTCACGTTCCGCCTTATCTAAAGCAGACTCTCACATAGAGCAAATTACAAATAAGGCTTTTAAAAATTACGTATATTTATTTTTTACCCTCAAGGCCAAATACATTACACAGGGGAGTGGGAAAATATACAAAAATAAAGACAACAGTAATATTCAATGAGTAATAATACCAATTGCAAACAGGCATGTATATAAACAATGGTGGTTAGTGCCTGGCGAAAACGTTGGTTATCAATGATTGTGCAACGTCAGCAGCGAGGTGGTTCCACTCACTTGCTGTGCGCGGCAATTAAAGCGCCATTTGTCGGCTGCCAATACCTAAACAAAAGTGCATGCCTACACAATTAGGTCAACATTGGAATACCTTTCAATGCTAAGGTATCCGAATACCGCTGACTTTACAAGCCGGCTTAAATATGTCCAAGCAAAGGCAGCTAGGCTCCTTTTATCTTATCAAAGCGTATCGATCTCGAACAAAAGACTTACTCTCTCTAGTATTAACACACGACACAGAATATCTTGTTTGTCATTGTTTCAGTCGATGTATTACAACAATGCAGTTCTTACAACTATTATTATTCTTCCGCGCATCACATCCCTTTACGCAGATATCTTCGTCTGAAACTTCAACCGATTTTTGCAAGAACATTGAAATATAAAAACTCGCTATTTGTGTTGTCAGTACAAGAATGTAATGATTTCCGGGAACAAACAGTTACTTTTACTGATTTATCGTCTTTCGATACAGAACTGCTTATACATATTTTTCAAAGCGACATTCAGCGACGTTGATCCCGTCTGTGTGCATGAAATTGGTATTTCATATAGCACATTTTTCTCTTTTGTTATATCACTTTTGTAGTGCTATCATGGTTTGACTGGTGAACGCTCCATTTCTTTTGTAATTATGTCATTTCACTGATTTTCTTGTTACTTCTAACCTTCTTGCACCTTCCTATTGTACAATAGTCCCCCCTATGTAATTTTTGGGCCTCTAGGGTACAGAAATAAAAAAAAAAGAACTATTACAACTGAATAGTGAAGAGCGGCCTTACGCATCACTGGGCCGGTAGGTTGCTTGGCAGCTGGCGAAAGCTCCAACACTCATGCGACACCACCCTCCTTTCAAGAAGTATTCAAGGGGATTCTAAAGAAGAGAGATGGAAAACGCTTTGAAAGCAGTGCTCGTATAAGTCATGCTCCGAACGAACTGAGCCCATTAAATTCAGGTTATTCACCCTTATTACCTCAGGTTACACACGCAGAAAAAAGCCAATATGACGAATGACTTGCAAACACCCGTGCCTCCGGTGGCGTGCAGGAGTGGAACATCGACGTGCATATAAATTTATAAATTATAACCCAAAGCAAACTGCTTATGGAAGCACAAAATATAGCAGCGTCACAGTCATTACGAAAGTGCTCACTATAAAGAGACCTAATGCCAGAAATATTGTGCATCCCACGTTAACGAAATGCAGCGCATTGCGATAACAGGGTTGTACGACCCGTAACAAAAACGGAGCGTTACATTCTTCAGCGCGAACCCTGGCCTCATTCGCAGTTAACGAAATGCGCCCACAGCATGTAGGAGGCTGTCATCGTGGAAATGGTTAACGTCACAAAGGTAGCAAAGAAACAGCGTACCTGAATAAGACAGCGGGTGTGGTCGAGGCCGCCTTATTCATAATTTGTCGAGGCGACGCAACAAAGTGAAAGGAAATCTGTCGTCAGATTCCGCCTGATGCGAACGCATTCAATCGACGATCCGTTCGCGGAAAACGACTTCGCTCACGCCTGCACCAAGGTCGATCCAAATAGGTCCCGAAGCTTCGGGCGAAAAGCAATTTAGTATAAATTTTCACCGACATCAACAAGGGGGGTTATGGGAGCAGATATTGAAGCGTGACTACGTTTGGAGGGAACAAACATTGGGAAAGAAAAAAGCGTTTTCAATTCGAGTGAGACACAGTTAGATTCATTAAACGAAAATAAAATTCCTCGTCAATTTTATATATTTGTGACGAGCTAAGAAAATACAAGTTTATTTAATTTTATTATTATTAATAAATACATTTCTTTTCAACGTCCATCGTTACAGGGGGCGTTGACGCCACTATCACTCGCAATGCAATGCACGTCTTGAAATGTGCAGCAAGGTAAATATACCCGGTAGCGAAGCTTCCATAGGAGCCCATATGTTCAAAACATGGTGGTCGATCGGCGGTTCATGGAGAAGCGTCTCCCCGCAGGCCGGCTGTACCCGGTTTGGAGGCAAACCGGATGTGACGTGGGCCAGTGGCGTACTCCCTGCCCCCAGAAAGGTACTTGTACGCCTAGGGAAAGACGCTGCTAGGTGCTGCTGCTAAATCCCTGTGGTTTCTGCCGGCTCACGTAGGTTCATTCGCGTGGTCTTGTTACGCCTCGCTGGATCGCGTTCAGTCATGCCGTCCTTGCGCGGTGTCATTGTCGGCGAGTCAGGTTAAGTTCTAAAATAGGTCGCGCCTGAGCCTAATCGAGCGAAATTTGTTTTGTTGGCCTGCTTTCGGAGCTATATATTCACATGCCCCGCCATTCGACTTGATGGGCGTTTCGAGCTTTAAGCGCGGAAAGCGATGCAGGAAAAGCCAGCCGTACGGTTGTCGAAATCACACCCCTGCACAGAACATACTTTCTTTGGAGGCCGACGAAAGCTTAAGGGGCAGAGTGCTGATCCTATCGCCGGACGCCAAGCCCGTCGGCCGGCGCAGTCGCACGAAAACAACTACACAATTATCTGCGGCCGTAACTCACAACTTTTGACTGAACCGATTAAGAAGCGATGAAGCTACCCGCGTCAACAAATACTGACAAACTTCGACAAGCAAGAAAGCATGAACTGTGAGGGGGGCGTATTTCAACAGGTGAACTTTACGGGTGCGCCTTTCTGCCCATTTTAAGACGTGCATTGCATTGCGAGTGATAGTGGCGTCAATGCCCCCTCTAACGATGGGCGCTGAAAATAAATGCATTTATTAATAATAATAAAATGCAATAAACTTGTATTTTCTTAACTCGAAACGAATATATGAAATTGACCAGGAATTTTATTTTCGTTGCATGAATCCAACTGTGTCTCGCTTGAATTAAAAACGCTTTTTTCTTTCCCAGCGTTAGTTCCCTCCAAACATAGTCACGCTTCAATCGCTGCTCCCATAACCCCCCTTGCTGATGTCGGTGACAATCTGTTCTGAACCGCTTTTCGCCCGAAGCTTCGCGACCTATTTGTATCGACCTTGTGTGCAGTAAAGCGCGCTCGTAAAGTTCACCTGTTGAAATAGCCCCCCCTCCCCCCCCTCACACGTTGTGCTTTTCCGCTTGTGGAAGTTTGTTTTAATTTGGTGACGCGGGTAGCTTCATTGCTTCTTAACCTGTTCAGTCAAAAGTAGTGAGTTAAGACCGCCAGATAATTGTGTAGTTATTTGTGCTACTGCGCTGGCCGACGGGCTTTGCATCCGACGATAGGATCAGCCTAAACTTTTCATCGGCCCCCAAAGAAAGTATGTTCTGTGCAGGGGTGCGATATCGACAACCGTACGGCTGGCCTTTTCCTGCATCACTTTCCCCGCTGAAAGCTCGATACGCCCATCAAGTCGAATGGCGGGCCATTTGGATATGTAGCTCCAAAGGCAGGCCAACAAAACAAATTTCGCGTCTTCGAACACAAAATGACGTCACTTCTGCTTTTAACGGATATGGCATCACATTATTTTTTCTTCTGCCGGAAGTGTTCCATCCACATACAGATGGCACTAAGCCCCATGAACCGCCGATGAACCGCCATGTTTTGAACGTATGGGATCCTATGGAAGCTTCGCTACCAGGAATATTTACATTGCCTGCACTGTGCCGGCCGTTCTCGTAAAAATCACTGTAAAATATAATCCCCAGAAAAGTCAAGCCATACAGAGGTTCACGGAATGATGGAGGCAGCCAAAGATACGTTGTCACAGCTCTTCGTAATTTTCCGTTAGTGAACTTATGCAGTCTCTGATAGGCAAGGCATTGTGAATGTGGTCAGTGTGTGTCTTGGGTGGGTTTATGAAAAGTTGTGCTAGATTTATGCACTTTATTATTTGGTGTGATTTTTTTCTAATGCGTTACTATACAGACAGAGAGTGTTTTGGTAACATACGCTGTGATGGGACGTCAGGAACAGTGGCGTAGCTAGGTCGTCTGGCACCCGGGGCCCATAGGTCTTCTGTCACCTCCCCCCTTCCCCCATTCTCGGGTGTAGTCGAGGAAGGCGAGGATATCGACAATTTCCGGGTTTCAGCACCAGTACAGCCGCCTTGGACATCGCGCACGTCCCCCGGGTCCCCCTCTCCTGCGCTTTCGTTCCCAGAGGTCTCGAATGCAGCAGGTATTGGTGGCGAGGAGTTACGGAGTCGCCATCTATCGGAAGCGCCTCGCTGGCGTAGTATAACGGATGACGCGGCGCGCTCCTCATACGTTTTGCTGTCAGCGCTCACTGAAAACACCACGCGAGAGCTATCCCGGAAATTTCTGTAAGAACTTTCGAAACGAGAAAAGTTTTTTGTTGTCTAAATAATAATCTTGGGCAAAGTGAAAGCACAGAATCGTTTACAGACGCTATCTCTTTACCGAATACGTACAGAGAACGCCACTGTGCGCGGTCGCAGCGATTTAGTCTCCCGAACCAGCTTCTTGCGTGAAAGGAAGGCAAACGCCGAGACCAAACTATGTGAAATATGTTCTTATAGTGTTTGTATAACTAAATGGAGCGTAATAGAATGAAGCCTCAGTGCAGCGATCGCACAGCTTCGCAGCGACCGACTGCGCATCTGCATGCTTGTCCGCGCACTGTTTCGCTTTCGCCGCGTGCGCGTTTTCGCACCGTGCAATGAGCTTTAGGCTGCAGAATATGAGCATTTGACAGTACACAAGCAACCAATGCTGTGTGGGTGCTATCAGAGCTGTTCAAAAATAATTTCATTGTAGAGACTTCGACAGCTACTGGGACTGATGTGCCGGACGTCGCGACGATTCAATCTTCTTTCTTTTTCTAAATTCTTGGACGTTTCAATATTATTTCTCGAGTTTCGTCGCACTATATGTTTATCGGTGTTCTCAGCGTGCGATTTCCCGCTGCTTCATTTCTTGTAATCCAGTGCATTAATTCATAACACAAACATGACCATAAGCCATGCGTTTTTTTTTGTGCTTCTTACCGCTCCCTTTCCACTCCATTGAACTTGCCAGTATCTATAGCATCGACAAGTTCATAGACCAAACCGTCATGACATTAGTCGGGCAGCGGACTCGGGCGAGCGTCTCAGTGCGCGTTTTTCAAACATTGAAGACCCGGCGCCGAAGCAGAAATCTTCCTCGCGTCTGTGCTTGCTGCATACCCGAGTTGTAGCCGATGACTGTTTGCCGGTTTTATGTTTCGCGAGCCATGCTTCACGCAGCTTCTTGTCCTGCGGCTACGTATGAATAAGGCTGACACCGGGCTCCATTGCGTACGTCCGGCACTGCGGCACCGAGCAGTAGCCTACCCTGTTGCGCACCTTCAAAGGCAGCCACTACCTATTCTAGTGATTTCAATCGTTGTAAAGGAGACACTTGAAGCGGGAAAATCCCGCCTATATATGAGGACCGCAGCGTACGAGGGAACTTAAACTTTCCTTTTCAGCTCGCTTCGGCACTCCCGAAGCAGCCGACGCGGCCGCTATGTCCACGTGATCCCTAATAGCCGACGGTGGCGTCAGCTTTTGCAGTGGTGGAGCTCGAGGCCAATACACCCTGTTTTTTTCTGCGCCAAATAACACAGCACTGATAACTTGTGATAAGCGCATGTGCACATCTTCTGTCAGGCTAAGGTTTGGCAACCAATACAAATGCGGCATCGTGGCAAATACGGCTCAAGTCACAAGTAAAAAAAAAATTATAAAGTTTTAATTACCAATTTTAGCGGCAACATTGCATTTGCAAAATTGAAGGCCGACATTCATATCTTGCCCAAGAACAACTTCACAAAAATTGTCGTAGGTACTATGCCCCGCAGTATTTTGGCTGAGGGCAGCCCTGAACGAAAACGAAAATTAAATTGTGTCTCAGTAACGCTGATCTCCCCACCATATTAGAAAAACGGAAAACGCCACCTGCCTCCCTGCTGTGCGGGCGCCAATGTTATGACAATTACGAGTTCTCTTCATTCTAATCAATAAAGCCTTGTTTTTATTTGCTTCTATACGGACAAACGTGATTATCCTAGCTGCGGTACCCCCAAAAGATTGGGAACAGAATAGAGCACGCTTCGCGTCGATTCTTGGTGTCACCATAAAAAAAAAAATGACCTCGACGAAGCCCGTCGCAGCGAAACCTGTTAGGGCACATTCACACCGGCGACTTGAGGAGGTCGCGCGACCGTTTGCGACTCGCAATCAAAAAGCGACCGAAGGCGACTGATGTTCACACCGGCAAGCCCGGCTGAGCGCGACCCGCAAGTCGCTATCCCGGAGATTATCGTTCTCAGCGAGAACGCTCGGAATCTACGCGGAATTTGAATGCGACGCCTGAGGAGGCCGGATGTAGACACACGAAAGAACACTTCCGGTGCGCCGCTGATTGGTTTAGCAGTTTTGCGACCACGGTCGCGCGACTGAAAAATCGCGCAGAGAGCGACTCGCCCAAAATGGTCGCTTTTCGAGAAAGGCGACCGTTTGCGACCATTTGCGACTGGTCGCAAAGCGACCAACTTGGTCGCGCGACCTCCTCAAGTCGCCGGTGTGAATGTGCCCATAGTCTGCACTCGCAATGGAGAGGGTTGAAGGATCAACCTGACTGGTCCACTATTTCATATTTCTTTCGCGACTGCCATACTAGGCGCCGCCCGCAGTGCCAAAGTACTGTAGGTTGTAGCACCCAAAACGATTTTGTTTAATAAGTTTCTGTTGAGGTAATAATATGACTTTGACTCCTCAATTCTGGAATTGAAGTGCTTCCTCTAAGTACTAATTAGGGGATTATTAAGGATATGGTTATTACTTACCTGCCATATTTTCCACGCTACCGAGTTCCTAGTATTCATCATCATCATAATCATCATCATCATCATCATCATCATCATCAGCCTGGTTACGCCCACTGCAGGGCAAAGGCCTCTCCCATATTTCTCCAACAACCCCGGTCATGTACTAATTGTGGCCACGCCGTCCCTGCAAACTTCTTAATCTCATCCGCCCACCTAACTTTCTGCCGCCCCCTGCTACGCTTCCCTTCCCTTGGGATCCAGTCCGTAACCCTTCATGACCATCGGTTATCTTCCCTCCTCATTACATGTCCTGCCCATGCCCATTTCTTTTTCTTGAATTCAACTAAGATGTCATTAACTCGCGTTTGTTCCCTGACCCAATCTACTCTTATCCCTTAACGTTACACCTATCATTCTTCTTTCCATAGCTCGTTGCGTTGTCCTCAATTTGAGTAGAACTCTTTTCGTAAGCCTCCAGGTTTCTGCCCCGTGCGTGAGTACTGGTAAGACACAGCTATTACATACTTTTCTCTTGGGGGATAATGGCAACCTGCTGTTCATGATCTGAGAATGCCTGCCAAACGCACCCCAGCCCATTCTTATCCTCGTGATTATTTCCGTCTCATGATCCGGATCCGCCGTCACTACCTGCCCCAAGTAGGTGTATTCCCTCAAGACTTCCAGTGCCTCGCTGCCTATTGTAAATTGCTGTTCTCTTCCGAGACTGTTAAACATTACTTTAGTTTTCTGCAGATTAATTTTTAGACCCACTCTTCTGCTTTGCCTCTCCAGGTCAGTGAGCATGCATTGCAATTGGTCCCCTGAGTTACTAAGCAAGGCAATATCATCAGCGAATCGCAAGTTACTAAGGTACTCTCCATTAACTTTTATCCCCAATTCTTCCCAATCCAGGTCTCTGAATACCTCCTGTAAACACGCTGTGAATAGCATTGGAGAGATCGTATCTCCCTGCCTGACGCCTTTCTTTATTGGGATTTTGTTGCTTGCTTTATGGAGGACTACGGTGGCTGTGGAGCCGCTAGAGATATCTTTCAGTATTTTTACATACGGCTCGTCTACACCCTGATTCCGTAATGCCCCCATGACTGCTGAGGTTTCGACGGAATCAAACGCTTTCTCGTAATCAATGAAAGCTATATATAAGGGTTGGTTATATTCCGCAGATTTCTCTATCACCTGATTGATAGTGTGAATATGATCTATTGTTGAGTAGCGTTTACGGAATCCTGCCTGGTCCTTTGCTTGACAGAAGTCTAAGGTGTTCCTGATTCTATTTGCGATTACCTTAGTAAATAGTTTGCAGGCAACGGACAGTAAGCTGATCGGTCTATAATTTTTCAAGTCTTTGGCGTCTCCTTTCTTATGAATTAGGATTATGTTAGCGTTCTTCCAAGATTCCGGTACGCTCGAGGTCATGAGGCATTGCGTATACAGGGTGGCCAGTTTCTCTAGAACAATCTGTCCACCATCCTTCAACAAATCTGCTGTTACTTGATCCTCCCCAGCTGCATTCCCCCTTTGCATATCTACCAAGGCTTTCTTTACTTCTTCCGGCGTTACCTTTGGGATTTCGAATTCTTCGAAACTATTTTCCCTTCCATTATCGTCGTGGGTGCCACTGGTACTGTATAAATCCTAGTATTCACAGACCCATAACTTCATAGAATATCCGGAAATATCCTTACAAAATTCGCGTTTTTTTTAACTTCTGTGCAGCTGACACAGACACTGGACTTATGACATGAAGTCACACAATAACAACAGTTGTCTGAAACTTTCGAGGTAAGAAGGAAAGCGTGAAACATAACGGCAGGCTTCGCAGCGGCTTCTCGGAGCGAGCGGGAGAGGGGAAGTGAAAAGCGAGCGGCGCCCGCGACTATATACAGCCTGTCGAGTCATACGCCGCCAAACTCTTCGGCCGCGCCGAGTCTGAAGACGAACCAGAGAATCCCATTCGCGACTTTTGACTTATGCAACGTCGCTCTCAACGAACGCTTCGCCGTAAACGAGAGCGCCGGGCGCGCTCGTTGAACGCCCTCTTAGTGCTGTCTTTGTTCGTCTTCGCTGCGCGTTCTGAACGGAAGAGGGACCCAAGAGCCTCAACGCTTTACTGTATGTTTAGCGACTCCTGCTCCCAGCATGAACGCACGGCACACCCCACATGACACATGAAACATTCCGCTAACGCGAATAGTTTAGCGACCATGTTGGGAATTACATTTTTAGCCTGCACATTCGTGCAATTATCTCACGGGGTGTTGATAGAGCTGCAGCCGACAATTCTGCGGCGCAACGCATCGGGTACATGAGCTCGGGCTGCTGGATACCGGAGCATTCTTCGCTATTTGCGCGCAGTCAAGCCGGCGGAAAAAGGGGTGTCTTCAGGCGTATGACACCCCACCCCCCCGTCCCACTGGCCCCTTGCACCCGGGGCCCACGGCCCCCCCCCCCCCCCCCCTGTTGCTACGCCACTGGTCAGGAATCCACTGATACGGCGTGTTCTATATATTGTACCGCAGACTACGCCTTGCTGTACCCTGCCTACGCTATCTTTTTCTTCGTTTCTTTGTTTCTTCCACATCCTTTACAACTAGGGTAGCCGACTCTTCCATAGCCTATTTTTCCACTGTAACGTTTTATTAAACAACAACGAAAATTGGGACACGATAGTTGAATAAGAGCACAGGAAGAGCCTTTTGGAAACGTCGGCTTCAGCCCGGGACTTTGGTTTAAAAATAAAATAATCATTATTAGTCACAAATGAATCGTCCTAAATATCATAAATTTCTTAGTTCCCTATTTAAGAGGTACCTGCAAATACTCCTTCCACAGGAAAAGGCGCGAAGACCATTTACATCCTCCTGTCTCGTCAATGTTTTCATCGATTCTCGGCAATTGGTAGGGAAAGTGTTTCTTTACTAGTCTATAATTCACGCAGAGGCGAACTGACGCCTCTGCTTTCGGAAAAACCGTGACGGGCGACGAACAACGCGGAAGGCCTGATGATTTGCCCCTCCAGCTTTTTTGGAAACTGCCGCATTAGCCACACTTTGTTCGCATGAATCAGGTTAAATGTCTTTCCCTTGACGATAGTGCTGTCGCGTAAAAATAAAGGCCCCTCAATGGCCGTTGTAGCTTCCGGATATTGGCCAATACACAAAATCTCTGCAAACTTCAAAGGTGCATCCTCAGCAGAAGGAAACTTACGGTTGGTCTTTTTGGAAATATAAAGTTGATCGCACGCTCTTTAATGTTATTCTTTAATATAGGTCCATATCAGGCCTGAATAGTAGTCAAAGTTGATTTTGGACGCCATTGTTAATTCAACGTTTAACTTTTCTCTTTTAAACTCCAGACAAACTGGTGCCTATCTATATCTTCGACAAAAACCATCGTAGCTGCAGACGCGAATGGACATCCCACTCACATTGTTTTGAGGATTATCTAGGCTCTCGTTGAATGAACTCACAGAAGAGCCAGCTATAAATAAAGCTGACAAAGTGCGGCCATTCACTAGCACCTGGACATCAAAATATGTGTCTTCGTGAGAAACACTATTTGATATTATTGCAGCCTTATTTAGCCAAGTCTTCACACAGTGCCTTGAGCCTGACAGTGCAGTATTGGTTACAATCAGTGCTTGTTTTTGCTGCTTCCAATCCTTTTGACTGCACCAATGTAAAATTTCTACGTAGGCAATGTGACTACATCGGTTTATTGTTGCGTTCTTAAGCGAGCATCGGTCTTCTCTGGTGTCCTCTGGCCATCGACGATATGAATCGCTAAAACGTTTTGCGGCTTCTATTTCTCCTACCACTGTGCGACCTTTCAGTTGACAGTAGGCACCCTTCTTGTCGTTTTTGTTACTTATTGCTTCCCTGTTGGCACGCCTGCTTTCCAATACTATTAAAATGCTCGCCAACTAGCTCAAGTTTCAGTAGTTCTAAGTACCATATTTCCGGCCACAGTAAGTAGCAAAAAAAAAAAAAAACATCCGAATGTATATCTTCGTGTAATCCTCCAGGAAAATATCTCACAATGTAGTTGTTCAAATTGTGAGGTCATTTATTTGCGAATCTCTAGCGCGTGAATATCAGTTCAAAGAATCCACCGAATGCTACCAATTTAGTATAAAAAAAAAACAGGCAATAACATCACTTCTGCATTTTTGTCTTCTTTTATTTTTCCTCAAGGTTTTAACGTTAACGTTCGAGCGGCAGGACGGCAATCAGACACATAATCACTCCGTCCACATTTCTAACTGCCTATGAGAAATTACTGCTTAATATTGTTAAGATAATCTTGTAATAATGGCGGTACTGGCTATAAACACCCGGGCAACATAAGCAGAAATGGACAGGACGCGCGCAGACTCACAACTGAATTTTATTGAGTGAAAGGTGACATATATATATATATATATATATATATATATATATATATATATATATATATATATATATATATATATATATATATATATATATATATACAATTATCAATATGACGTCATCAAGCTGAAAGGCCATCTAAGATCGCTGCCGTCACAATCTTGCGTCCAGAAATTGCACCTCACAATCAGCAAGCACAATAGAAGTATCACTAACACGTACACGCGCTTTCTTCTTTATAACATAGGCCTCGAAAAGAAAGCTCCCGTGTGCGACCATCCTTATGACGGCATGAAATTTTTGTTTTTTCTGGAAGCGGAAGGCACACCTCCTTTGTTTCTTTTCACAAAAAGCCCTGCAATGTTTTGCTACGTGGGGATGCTCGTCAGATGACGGATTCTTTAAATGTCCTTTTACACGGATAATAATACAGCGCCCGGTCTGACCGACATAAACACAGCCGAAGGGGAAGGTAATTCATAAAAAACACCGCACGTGCAAGGAACAAACTGTGACCTGTGGCTTACATGGCAAACAAAAGGGCTGTTGCTAGGAATCTTCTCAGTCTTTCTCAGGACCTGTGCACACAAACGGGCCATATTTAGAGGAGCAGAAAACACTACAATCACCCCATAACATTGCGCCACATTCTTTAAATTGTGCGACACCTTATGTTCGTAAGGGATCACAGCATGCTTCTTACGCTCCTGGTTGTTGTCTTGAGTTGAAGCTGTGACGTTGCACTTAACTTTCTTAATCAGTTTTTCGCAAGCCGCTGTTACCACAGAGCGCAGAGAACAAACTGTATCTAGTCTAACCGCTCGATGTTCAAACACTCTCCGCTACTGTGTGGCCACATGATTTCATCACGGCAGCACCAATGCTGGACACCACGATGCCGTTTTTTACTGTTTTAGAATGACCTGAAGAAAAACTCAACGGTGCTTTCATGGATCTAGGTCAAAATAGCCAGCATGTATAAGCCACTTCAAAGTGCAGGCGAATATCCAAATACGTTAGCGTGTTCTCATGAGGTTGTTCAACCATGACGTTCAGTCCTAGCCCCTATTTCTTAATTACGTTCTGAGCGTCAATAACCGGGTCCTCCACCCTTCCCTTTGGGCAAATAGAACGCAAAATTGTGACGGCAGCAATCAGCATGGCGACGTCATTTTGATCATTGTACGTATATATATATATATATATATATATATATATATATATATATATATATATATATATATATATATATATATATATATATATATATATATATATATATATATATATATATGTACATATACATATATATGTGCCGGGGCTTTTACGCTCTGCTGTTGCACGCAATATGTGCTCCCTTCTCAAATGTTCGCCTGGCACAAAGGACACATACTCGCTTACCATACTGCGGGTCTCAATTTTATTGTAACTTGTTACGTGGTCATTGTGTCGAGGCCACATTTATACACCCCAAAGTGTGTTATAGGACAGTTGAAGAAACGCTTTCGCATTTAAAATGTCACTCACGGTCTTGCTGGGGAGCCTGGCGCCGCTTCGGTCGATTATGTGGCTGGACAGTATAATGAAGTTGCTTGCGTCCATGTGCGTGGTGATATCGAAAGCTGCGAGAGAAAGTGGCGGTGTGGTTATGAGCCTTCTGGTGGTCTTTGCTGCGAAGAGAATCTGCCTATTCACAGGCGTAGTTGTCACGAATATTTTTTTACTTTTAGAATCAGTATGTAAGTCTTATTCGTTCTTGTTGATATTTGTTCATAATTTGAACGAACTCTTGGGAATACTCTAATGATGCAACTGCTCAGCTTGTTTCATAGTTTGGAGTTCTCAAGCGAAGTTCTTTTTGTGATCCTTTCCAAGCTTATCTGGCCACGAATGCTGCCGCTAACTGGATGCGGCCGCTAACTTGCCGAATAGGTCGCACGCCGAAAACGAAAGTATTGCTTGCCGCTTGCTGGGATCGAGCCTGACCCCCGTATTCCAGAACGTTCCTCCACTCAGTACTTCACCCCGACTGAAGAAAGTGGACGACAGCACCGGTTCTCGATAAATGTGGTCAGTGCTTCTCACTGTCCACTACACGCTAACTTTTTGAGAAGTGTAGTATCTTCTTTAGCCGAGGGGCGGCACCTTACTCAGTGAAAGGTAGGAATACGAAGGTAGCGAAGGTAGGAATTCTAAGAGAAATACGGGGCGCAGTCTCCGGAGACAGCAGCCAGGTCTAGCTGTTAGGCCCCAGTCGCATGCTCATTTCCCTTGGGAAAACTTCATGTGCACTGCTCTTCGAGACAACAGATGCGTGCGTCATGTCACGTAGAACGTCCGCGCGAGAGCACACGAGATCACACGAGCGCATGAGCGCGCGCCAACTTTTGTTACAGTGGCATTACGCAGGGATGAAATGGGCGAATAATAGTCTGCCCTACCACTGTCTTTCGCGTCGAACTCTGCGTGCACGTCTCCTCCGCACTCTTTATTCGGCAAACACTAAACATCGCCTTCATCCTCGTGAAATGACGGCGATGATGCCTGATAGCGTCCATTAGCATGAACTGCTGTTTGACTTTCCACATAGCTGTGAAGCACATAGTGCATAAGCATTGCACGACAATAAGGTTCTTACATGTGCCGCGCATCAGCATCGAAAATTCCGGCAGAACCCATCACTCGATGACTGTCGAAGTTGATGCGATTAGCATTCAAGCAATGTCGCAACTCATCGTCATGCTGAAAGAAAAGAAAGTCGCAGTTTCGCCCGAAATGCGAATCATCGATTACGATAGCAAATTACTGGACAGTGATACGAAGTACGAATAGTAGTTATCGACCGTATAAACTTGTAAACATAGGTATACTAACTAAATTAACAAGCATGGTGTCATGCGCGCACAAGCAAACATGGACACATCTCACTCCATGACCGCGGAAACGCGCTGCCAAAACGCTGTAGTGAGGAAGCGCGGGAGCAGCAGCGAGCGAATGGACTTTCGTGCTGCCTCTCACATCACCGCGAACTAAGCCGCGAAAACACAGCGCACGGCAAACTCTGTCCTCCTCGCAGATGACTTTCAAGATGCAGCAGCCCGGGTGGGCGCGCGCGGCCGCCCGGACCGCCCTGAGGGTGGGTACCTGAGTACCTGGTACCCATGAGTACCTGAGGGTGGGTACCTGAGGCTAGCTAAAATGTGTGTATTTGAGTCTCAGAGCCTTTTTAGCATTATTCTTTAGTAGACTACGAAGAGTAGAAGCGCAAGAACTGTGTCAGCTTTATTACCCGTGCGATAATATAAAAAAATTATAGGGTTTTACATGCCAAAACCACTTTCTGATTATGAGGCACGCCGTAGCGGAGGACTCCGGAAATTGTGACCACCTGGGGTTCTTTAACGTGCACGTGCATCCAAGTACCACGAGTGTTTCCGCATTTCGCCCCCATCGAAATGCGGCCGCCGTGGCCGGGATTCGACCCCGCGACCTCGTGCTCAGCAGCCCAACACCATAGCCACTGAGCAACCACGGCGGGTGCGATCATATCAGTCAGCGGTAGAGTTTCTGGGGTCCGTTCGAACGCGTCCGAACGACTTCTTGGTTTATTTATTTAGTGTCGCGACAACTCGCAGTCATCGGTTGCGTCGTCTGTCTATATATACAGACAAATATGAATGGAGTCATCGGTTACGGCATCACTTATTAACCAATCTAAAACCATTACAGCAACACGTCGCGGACACTGACACAAGTGCATTGAACGTGTACGAATTGCTAACACACACTGCTGCAGAGCAATGAGCTCTCGTTGGCACCAGATGCATGGATAAAGAAATGCAAGCACTAAAGAACAAGGCGTTATCTGGGTTCAAGCATATCGCTATTATCGCACAGTCAAAGCATAAACGCAAAAACAAAAGTGTTCTTCAGTGTCATATATGCACGTTTAAATGGAGCAGCCCACACCACCTTATTCCAAGCTGCGACACGAAACAGTTATGACCTCAGAAAATAGCGTTATTTTGGACTAGAGGCTAACAAACCCGATAAAATTGTCTCAAGCATTTAATATTCAACAGCGCCTATACTCCTTGCGTACTGGAACCTGTGCGGTGCAAACGCAACCAGCGTGGCTTCCACTATGAGCCAGCGAACTCCTGCGGGAAACAGCGCGTTTACAGCAAATATTACTGCGCCCCAGCATCAGCATCAGCGTCTCGTCCAGTGCGACCCAGCTCTTATCCAACGTCTCACCGCTGTCCGAGCGACTCTCAGCGAGAGCCAGCCTCCCCTGTGTGACCCAGGGTCAAAAAAAAAAAAAAGATCACCGATGATTACGATACTTCCTAGTGGAAATTTGAGCGCAGCGCTATTGGAGGCGAGAATTTACGGAGTCGCCATCTGCCGGAAGCGCCTCCCTTGCGTAGTATGGGGATAACGCGGCTCGCTTCCTCATAAGTTTGGCTGTCGCCGCTCAGTAAAAACACTACGTGGCATCCCTCGTGGACATTTCTGTAAGTACTCACAAAACGAGGAAAGTCTTTTACTTTCAAAATAATAATCTTATGCAAACTGAAAGCATACCATCGTTTAAAGACGCTATCTTTTTACCGAATATGTACAGTGAGCACCACTGCGCGCGGTCACCGCGATTGGAGTCTCCCGAACCAACTTCTTGCGCGAAAGGTATAATAAAGGCTGAGATCAAACTATGTGAAATATATTCCTATAATGGGCTGTCTGTATAACCGAATGGAACATATCAGAATGAAGCCTCACGCAGCGATTGCACGGGTTCGCAGCGACCAACTGAACGTTTGCATGCATGTCTGCGCACATTGTTTTGCTTTCGCTGCGGGCGCGTTGTCGTACCGAGCCGTGAGCTTTAGGCCGCAGAATGTGAGCATTTGACAGTACACAAGCAACCATTGTTGTGTGGACGTTATGAGAGCTGTTCAAAAATAATTTCATTATAGAGACTTCGACGCACTCGGCGACTGTGATGTGCCGTCGCGACGATTGAATCTTTTTTTTTTCTCGTAAGTTCTTGGACGTTTCAATATTATGTCTCAAGTTACGTCGCACTGTATGTTTATCGGTCTTCTCAGCATGCGATTTCCCGCCGCTTCTTTTTCGTCATCCAGTACAATAATTCAAAACACAAACATGAGCATGTCATGCCTTTCTCCAATGTGCTTCTTACCACGCCCTTTCCATTCTAGTGAACTTGCCAAAATCTAGCATCAACAAGTTCGTAGAGCAATTAAAGCGTCATGACATTAGCCGGGCAGCGGGCGAGCGTCTCAGTGCGCGTTTTCTGCTACTCACCGAACATCGCGCAGTCCCGACGCCGTAGAAGAAATCTTCCGCACGTCTGTGCTTGCTGCATGCCCGAGTTCTAGCCGATGGCTGTTTGCCGGTTCTACCAGATACCCAAGGCGGGAGAACCTCACCATTTAATCGGAACCACAGCGCAGTGGGACTTTAAACTCTCGTTTTCAGTTCGCTTCGGCGCTTCCGAAGCAGCCGACGCGGCCGCTGTGTCCACTTGATCCCTCAGGCCACGTCACGCCGACGGTGGCGCCAGCTTTTCTAGTGGTGGAGCTCGCCTCCAATATGTGTTTTCATTCCGCGATATATTGGCTGGCACCGACAATCTGTATCATGAGGCACGTTGCAAACGGAGGGAAGTGTGGCGCGACTGCCTCACTAATTGAGAGATCGAGAGACGCAGCGCGTGTATGACGTGGGCGCGATTCACAGCAGCCGCTACAAACAGACTTCCGCTCATGCAGCCCATTGTTTGCATTCAGACGGCGCCCGCTACTCTGGCGCCATCTCGTAGCTGTCGTCGTCACAGAGCCCGCCTGGCGCAGCGCTACGCTTCTCACGCTTTCGCCATATCTTCCTCCTCCGCTTTCCGCCTCATCGTTCCGCTGCACCCAACTGCTCCGCTTTCCTCCTGGCGCACTCTTCACCATATAGCCGTCTTTCACCTCCCGCTGTGCTCCCCGTTCGCTCTTTCATCCTTCGCTGCGCTCGTTCGCTCGGTTACGAGGTACGCCGACGCTCTCCGCAAGAACTGGCGCCTAAGAACTGCGCTCTATAAACACGCTGTTTTCACACTGAAAGGCACTGCGAGACCGGTTTTTGTAATAGGTGTGATTCGGAGATTTCCATTGCTTCGGTAATATGCGACATACTCATTCCATTTCGCTATGCCATACCCATTTCGCTATGACACTCGCTCTCCAGGGTCGGCCGTGACCATGACGGCAGGATGAAGACGCCATAACGAAGACGCAGAGACGATGATGGAATGGCAATAGACAGACGAAGGCGATATGAAGACGAAGGCATGACGGCAACAAGATAATGGTTCTGAAGCGATGATGACTGATAACGACAATTTGGCGTATGTATCCGACGGTGGCATGATGACGACGGAATGACGACAGTGGCATGACAGCGGAGGTATAATCACGATTGAATGACGATCGCAATATTAGATGGATTGACGGAGAAGGAATCACATCGATGGAACGACGGTGGTATATCGACGATGGGATGACGACAGTGGGATATCGATCCTAAAGTTATCACGATGGTGTGACAAAGACAGTTTAACGTTGACGGCAAATAGGGCAACGAGATGACGACGAGTGTTTGATGACGACGCCGTGACGACGACAGTGTTACGACAATGGCGTTGCAAAGACGGTTTGACGAGATTGAGATGACGATGATGGAATGCGAAGATGGAACGACCATGACAGCATAACGACGACATGAAAAGAATGCACGACGACGCTTCTGTGACGACGATGTAATGACGATGTCGTGACGACGAAGGCATAATCCCAATTGAATGAAGAGAACTGATTACGATGGAACGACAAAGGAGGAATTACGGCGGTGATATGTGCGACGACAATGGAATGGCGTTTCTGAAACGATTACCATGGTACGGTGACAGCAGGACGACGATGGCATGAAGATAGCGCCATAACGAAGCTGAGTTGACGACAATAAAATGACCACTAAGGCACCTCGACCATGACCGCAATCTAGTCGATAACGCGGTTGTCTGGATCAGCGTAGGCGGCTAGATATAGCCTAAAAATTTCTCGGGTAGACAAAGAATGCTAATAGAATTAAAAATGCATCAACTCACACCATGCAGAAGATGACTATTAAGACAATATGCGCGTCGTATTAGAATTTATGCTCGTCAAACCCCCAATGCTTTTAGGTAGATCAGAAATTGAGTTACTCCACTGCTTCGTATTTCTATAGTCTGTCATATATAAAAAAAAATGTTTTGAACTACGCTTTGATGCTGAGGCGAGAATGTACCATCGGCATATGGTATTCCTCACCTGGCACGAGGTAGATAACTTATCTTTCTTAAGCAGTACAGAACAGAATTATTAGGCGTAATCTGGTAGAGCACGCCTACGAAATGCAATATTGATTATAGCTAAGGGAATCAGAAGCTTGCTAAGCCAGATGGGACCCAAGCATAAAAGCGGGTGGCGACACCTTATTATCCTCGCACCCACTCTTCCCTACAATACGGACAGTGACCGCCGTCGGTTCGCGTCTTCCAAAACGTTGTAATAGTTCATGATTTCATGACGTTATTAGGGTAGTTATTGAATTGTTCATTTATTTGCCCAACAATAGGATACAACGACCTTAGAATCTGGGGCACATTAAAGAAAGGGACAAAAGCAGATCACAAAGAAACACAACAAAATACCTAGACCATACACAAATATATACAATTTAGAATAAGAATTCAATAGAATTTTAGAAATACAAGTATAATTTAATAAAATGTGAGCATCGTCTTTCTTATTCATGCTTCTAAGCAAACATTGCAAACAAATTATGAAACTGAAGTGAAACAGAGAGAGTGTAAGAGTGGGGATGAAGATTAATGCGCAGAAGACAAAGATAATGATGAATATCCAGGCAATGAAACAAGAGTTCTGGATCACGAGTCATCCTCTAGATTCTGTGAAGAAGCATGTTTACATAGGTCAATTAATCACAAGGAACCCTAATCATGAGAAGGAAATTCACAGAAGAATAAAAATGACTTGGCTAGCATACGGCAGACATTGTCAGCTCCTGACTGGACGCTTACCATTACCATTGAAAAGGAAGGTGTACAATCAGGGCATTCTACCAGTGCTGACATATGGGGCAGAGACTTGGAGACTGAGAAAGAAGCTTGAGAACAAGTTAAGGACCGCGCAAAGAGCGCTGGAACGACGAATGATAGGCATGACGTTAAAGGACAGGAAGAGAGCGGTTTGGATCAGAAAGCAAACGGGTAAACGCGATATTCTAATTCACATCAAGAAAAAAAATGGAGCTCGGCAGGTCATGTAATGTGCCGGTTAGATAACCGTTGGACCACTAGGGTTACGGAAATGGTACCATAAGTAGGAAAACGCAGTCGAGGACGGCAGAAGACTAGGTGGAGCGATGAAATGAGGAAATTCGTAGGCGCTAGTTGGAATCAGTTGGCGCAGGACAGGGGTAATTGGAGATCGCAGGGAGAGGCCTTTGTCCTGCAGTGGACATAAAACAGGGTGGTGATGATGATGATGATGATGATGATGATGATCAACCTAATTAACTCTAAACAAGTGTTAGCGCCGAAATCGCATTTCCGTGAATTAAAAGGAAATAGATCGAATAATGAATGGACATTCGATATATCCAGAATAATGAAATCAGGAGCTCGACGAAAACTCAGCCGGTCGAGATTGCTCGTAGTCAAAGGTAAAACGGACCCCGACCAAAAAGACAAGAAACGAAAACAAGACGTGTCGGCTTCCATACGGGGGCCTTGTTCGCAACGAAAATAAACAAGAAGGGGAGACTACTACGCACGTGTGAATAGATGGCACAAACAGCTAGGCCTAAAAGGAGAGATATCTGCCGTCACTGGGGTTCGGCATGCTATCAGTAGTCTGGCTTAGTAATGAATGGAGATGCAACCGCGAGATAAACTGCACTCGGTGGCTGGTACATGCGCCCTACTGCAGTCATTGCCATCTTCAAGGGGGGTATGGTAGCGCGATTCAAAGACGGGGCAAAAGACACAAAGTGTCTTCTTTTGTCCCGTCTTTGAATCGCGCTACCATACCCCCCTTGAAGATGCATCACCAACAAGCCCACATTGCAACCCGCGTCAATGCCATGTCATTTTGACACAGAGTGCTCGGCAAGAGCATTAGAATAATCTTTTAAAAGCGTTAACTCTTACTCATCACGTTTCTCGATTTCTTGGGGTCTGCTACCACCTCCCTTCGGCGTGAAATTTTCAAAGTCCGAAGAATTCGACATGGCGGCCCCCATAGTAAATCAATAGCAACCCAAGTGCTGATTGGTGTGACGTCATCATCCATGATGGCGGCCAAATTCTGGTGCCAATGATTATGTCGTAATCCAGTATGGTGGATAGAAGTGAATCCACGTGATTGTCACGTCGTAATCAAAGATGGCGACATAGTTTAGTAATTTCAAATACAAGATGGCGGCCAAATTTTGGTGCCAATGATCACGTCATAATCCAATATGGCGGATGGAAGTGAAATCACGTGATTATGACGTGATAATCAAAGATGGCGGCATAGTTTCGAAATTCGAGGTTGGGTGCCAACGATGACGTGACAGTCCAATGTGGCGGATAGATGAGGAACCGCGTGATTGTGACGTCATGGAACGAAATGGCACCATAGTTTCGATTTTCCAAATCCAAGATGCCGGCTTTTGGTGAATGAATGAGACCACGTTTATTCCACATTAAAATGCGTCGAAGACGCTGGGGTGGAAAGAGGAGGGGTGAAGTCATAGCCGAGATAGCGGCCACTAAAATTAGTTGTGCCCGTTTATTGCGAACGTTTTACGAGTGATGCCGCGACGGAACGTTTGTGGCAAGCAGGTTGCACTCAATGGAAGAAGTCCAAGTAGCGTCCCGCGTTCGTAGGTTTTCGAAATACATTGAAACGAGGTCCTGTACATTCACGTTGTGCAATAAGATCAAGAAAAGGCAAGCAACGATCCTCCTCCAGTTCAACCGTAAAATTTATGGCAAGTTCTGTCGAGTTTAAATGCGATGAAAGAGCATACAGGACAACCTTCTTTATCACGCATAAGCCGTCGTCCACATATCTTAACAAAAAGTATGGGATCTTAGTCTCGACGATGACCACACTATGGTGTCGTTCTACGCGACGTCCCTGTTTATTTGTGTGTCAATCGACCTCGCTGTGCACGTGGGTTCCGCTGCCCTACACGCTGAGCTTCGCTATCCGAGAGGACACCGTTCGAGGTTACGGACCTGCGCAAGCTTGAAACTTGAAAGTGCTTATTTGGTTTTCCAAAGCTTCGGCTACAAGCAACTGCAGGGAACTCCAATGGGTGCCTCCTTGTCAGTCACCGCTGCAAATCAAACGATGGAAGCAGTTCGACGCCATGCTCTAGCGACTTTCCTGCCACAACCTGGAATATTTCTTCACGTTTCCGCATGTACCAAGGGTTACCTATCACCGCAACAAAAACACTAAAGACTTGTTAGTGCACGCAAAAGTCAGCCAACATCATTGCCCCATAATAAAAGCATGCTGTCGCCCCAGGTGCAAAACCTGCAGACCCCTTCAAAATGACAACAAAATTAAAAGCACCGCAAATAGTTATACACACGAAGTGAAAACTAGTTTTACTTGTACAAGTTCGGATGTGATTTGTATGCTTCAATGTTTCTCCTGTAAGAAATAATGTATTGGTGAAACGGGCTGTCAATAAATGTCATATTGAAGCGAAATAGGTTTGCACGTGTTGACACCGGACCCTTAAGGCGAGAACGACGAAGTTCGTGGTTGCGCGCGGGCTCTCCGAGGACCAGCCATCGCTAAAGGCAGACGTTTTGTCCCAGTCTGTCGGTGCTAAACTGTTTTAGTTGCCATAGCTGGGTGACATTTCTGGTGGAGGTGCTGGGTACGGTCGATGTTAAGATCTCCGGAGCATACCCCAGACCTAAGCCCGGCGAGTAGTTCAACCGAGCTTACCCCTGTGCACGTACGTGCCAGCCGACGCCTCCAGGGACTCCAGCCACAGCACGGTCTGCTACCTGAACGAACTAAAATGACGACCCAACCACCTCCCGCCACTCCTGCAGCATCGCACGTTGTCGTCAATCACATCCGGACGCCGAATCTGTTCCACGGAAGTGCTTCCGAGGACGCCGATGACTGGCTTGACCATTTTGACCGGGTTGCCAACCTCAACGACTGGAACCACGAGCGTAAGCTACGCTACGTGTACTTCGCTCTTGAAGATTCCGCGAAAATATGGTTTGAGAACCACGAGGCGACACTGACGTCATGGGAAGAATTTCGTAGGCAGTTCCTCAATGCCTTCGCCAGGGCGGACAGGAAGGAGAGAGCGGAGTTAGCGTTGGAGGCAAGAATTCAAGGCCCCAATGAGCGAGTGACTGCGTACGTAGAAGACATGAATCGGCTGTTCAGACGTGCGGACCCTTTGATGACTGAAACAAAGAAGGTGCGCCATCTCATGCGCGGCGTCAAAGAGGAAATCTTTGCTGGCCTAATTCGAAATCCGCCGACGACACTTGCAGAGTTCCATGACGAAGCCACTACTATGGAAAAGGCCCTTCAACAGCGGGCCAGGCAAAACAACCGCGACGCCGTGATTTCAAGGGAGCTCTCTGCCGTTACCCTCGGTAACGACGTTGGCGCCTTGCGAGAACTCATCAGGGCTGTCGTCAAGGAGGAACTGCAGAAGATGCAGACGACCACGGCCCCTGTGGGACAACTTTCCATTGCGGAAATGGTGCGCGCCGAGGTCCGACAGGCCGTCCATGTTCCTGGACAGTACGAGGCACCACAGCAGGTACCGCACGCCGAAATGAGTTACGCTGAAGCAGTACGCCGTCCGCCACCCTCAAGTGCATGCAGCATGGTACACCCCACTCAACAAATGGACGTAAGCTTCAGGCCGCCTCGCAACCCACCACACATCGCCGAAGCAAGGACTAGGAAGAGCGACGTCTGGCGCACCCCAGACTACAAACCTCTTTGTTTTCATTGTGGCGAAGCCGGGCACATCTACAGAATGCGTCCTTATCGTCATGTGGGGCTTCGTGGATTCTCGCCGAATGCACCTCGTCCACGACCTGGTGAGCGGCCGCCGGATATAGAGAGTTTCGTCGCAAATCGTCGCAATGTTGATCAGCGATGGCCGGAGCCCCGTTCATCGTCTCCTGCTCGTTACAGGTCTCCATCACCAAGCCAATCCTTTACTCGCGGCGCTCTGAGACGCCGCTCGCCTAGCCCGGCGGGTCGGGAAAACTGAGTTCAGCGACCTCCGGAGGTGAGGCCGCTGACGACGACCGTACGCAATATCCTCCACTACGACGACAACGACGAAAACAGAACGACGCAGACGTACAGACGGAGACGAACACCTTACGAGAGGTAGTAACGTCGAACATTCCCGTCACCATAGACGACGAAGAAATAACGGCGTTAATCGACACTGGAGCGGACACCTCAGTTATGAGCATGGACCTTGCCTGCAAGCTGAAGAAAGTTTCTACCGAGTGGACAGGGTCGCAGATTCGAACTGCAGGAGGACATCTGCTAACCCCGGTAGGAAGATGCACAGCCCGAGTGAGCATTCGTGGGTTTACGTACCTCGGAGATTTCGTTATCCTCCCAAGCTGCTCGAGGGACCTAATTCTGGGAATGGACTTTCTGCAGGCTAATGGAGCTGTGATCAACTTACAAAAGTCGCGGGTAACGTTTTCGACGGCGCAGGCCTTAGCAGGGAGCAGCACTGACGACACGTATGTCAACGCCTTGAAGATTGTTGACGAGAACATCACGGTGCCGCCAAGGAGCAGCGTATTGACCCTCGTCACCTGCGACGCATTCGACGGCTATGAGGGTATTGCCGAGGCAAATATCCAGCTGCTGCTTGAAAAACACATCTGCATCGCCCGCGGCCTTGTTCGAATACAGCATAAGTGCTCGCAAGTGTTGTTGACAAACTTCAGCCACGAGTATCAGCACGTCCCTCAAGGTACAGCTGTGGCATTCCTGAACGAAATTGCTGACTTCTCCGATATCGGCACGTTACAAGCGACTTCACTGGACGCAACAGCTCACGCCAGCCTGAATACCTGCGTCCACATTAATGCTGACTTAGCAGATGTCCAGAAGGATCAGCTGCTGGGCCTACTGACAGAATTCTCCGGCTGTTTTTCCACCGAATCCAAAATCCAGCGCACTTCCGTTACGCAACACCGGATAGTTACAGAGGAGTAGGCGCGGCCTGTTCGTCAGCATCCGTATCGCGTGTCACCTATGGAGCGGGAGGCGATTAAGCGTCAAGTTCAAGAAATGCTAAATGATGACGTCATCCAGCCGTCGACAAGTCCGTGGGCATCGCCTGTCGTACTAGTAAAAAAGAAAGACAACACACTCCGCTTCTGCGTTGACTACAGACGGCTTAACCGAGTCACCAAACGCGACGTTTATCCCCTGCCACGGATCGATGACGCTTTGGACCGTCTGCGTCATGCTCAGTTCTTCACTTCGTTAGACCTAAAGTCAGGCTACTGGCAAATCGAAGTGGACGAGCGTGACCGTGAAAAAACCGCCTTCGTGACTCCCGATGGGCTGTACGAATTTAAAGTGCTGCCTTTCGGTCTCTGTTCCGCCCCTGCTACGTTCCAATGAATGATGGACACTGTACTCGTTGGACTAAAGTGGCAGACGTGTCTAGTGTACCTAGACGACGTTGTTGTGTTTTCCAGCACGTTCAATGAACATCTCACCCGGCTACGAAGTGTTCTTACCGCAATACGCAAGGCCAACCTCACCATCAAGCCTGAAAAATGTTACTTTGGCTTCCTGGAACTCAAGTTTCTAGGCCACGTGGTCAGCGCCCAAGGAGTACGACCAGACCCAGCAAAACTCGCTGCCGTTGCCGAGTTTCCTCGTCCTAAAGACAAAAAGTCTGTTCAGCGGTTCCTGGGCCTCTGCGCTTACTACCGTCGTTTCGTTGAAGGCTTCTCAAGGATTGCTGAACCGCTCACGAGACTGACGCGACAATATGTGCCCTTTGCGTGGACGAAGAGCAGGCCTTCGCCGAATTGCGTAAATGCCTTCAATCCGCTCCAGTGCTGGCGCATTTTGATGACACCGCGGCAACTGAAATACACACCGACGCCAGCAACGTAGGACTCGGGGCCATTCTGGTTCAATGGCAAGATGGCGCAGAACGTGTAATTCCGTACGCCAGTCGTAGTCTGACAAAAGCAGAAGCTAATTATTCAACGACCGAAAAAGAATGCTTAGCAGTCGTGTGGGCCATCAGCAAGTTCCGACCCTACTTATACGGCCGGCCATTTCGAGCGATCAGTGATCACCACTCGCTCTGCTGGCTTGCCAATCTACGAGACCCGTCAGGTCGCCTCGCTCGTTGGAGCCTCCGCCTCCAGGAATACGACATAACTGTTGTCTACAGATCCGGCCATAAGCATAGCGACGCTGACTGCTTGTCACGTTCTCCTATTCCCTGGCCATCCTCCGACTTGGAGCTAGATTTGCCGTTTCTTGGTGTCGTCGACGTGGTGCGCATGGCTGACTATCAACGTGCAGACTCTGAGCTGCTTCCAGTCATCCGATATCTCGAGGGAGCTGACGTTGTTGTCCCACGCCCACTTTCACGAGGATTGACGTCGTACTGCCTGCGAAACGATGTCCTGTACAAGAAAAATTTCGCGAACAGCCAGGAAACGTTCCTTCTCGTCGTTCCGACGACACTGCGCGAGGAAGTTTTACAGGCGTGTCACGACGATCCCTGTGCCGGCCACTTAGGCTTCCCGAGGACATTAGCGCGCATACGGCAAAAATACTATTGGCCACACCTATTTTCATCGGTTCAGCGCTATGTGCGAACATGCCGTGACTGTCAGAGGCGTAAAGTTCCACCCGTCAAGCCTGCCGGCCTCCTCCAGCCTTTGGATCCGCCTCCGGCGCCGTTCCAGCAAGTCGGAATGGACCTTCTTGGGCCGTTCCCCACGTCCTCCTTGCAAAATAAGTGGATAATCGTGGCAACTGACTATTTAACTCGCTATGCGGAGACAAAAGCTGTGCCGCGGGGAACTGCTGCTGAAGTCGCCAGCTTCTTCGTCCACAACATCGTGCTTCGCCACGGTGCACCCGCTGTACTCATTACTGACCGCGGTGCAGCGTTTACAGCGGAGTTATTGCAACAAGTCGTCACACTGACGCACACCGACCACCGAAAGACCACAGCCTATCATCCCCAAACTAACGGCTTAACAGAGCGCCTAAACAGAACATTAGCCGACATGCTCTCCATGTACATTGATGTGGAACACAAAACATGGGATGAAATTTTGCCATACGTCACGTTTGCTTACAATACCGCTGTGCAGGAGACCACCGAGTTTACACCATTCGAGCTTGTTTACGGACGTCGCGTTACAACCCCCTTAGACGCCATGCTGCCGGTAGACCAAGGAACCACAAGGAATGACAACACTGAAGATTTCGTCGAGAAAGCCGAGGAAGCTCGCCAGCTTGCTCGGAATCGCATCCGCACCCAGCAGAATGCCGACGCCTGCCGTTACAACCGGACCCGACGGAATGTCCAGTACTTACCAGGCGACCACGTGTGGGTGTGGACGCCTATCCGGCACCGCGGGCTCTCAGAGAAATTGTTGCGCCGCTACTTCGGCCCCTACGAAGTCGTACGCCGCCTCAGTGATGTGAACTACGAGGTGGTGCATCGAACCTCTGATCCTGGTTCGAACCGACGCCGTCCACGTGCTGAAGTCGTCCACGTAGTACGGATTAAGCCGTACTACGCACGCCAGGGCTAAGCAACCCTCACAAACCGCTTCAGCATTGTGTACATTCCTTTATGTGTTTTTTTTGTCTTTTCATGTTGACACTCTTGCCCATAGTGCGCGCCCGCTGCCCTTGGAGCGACCGGGCCGGTCGCTTTTGAGAGGGGAGCAATGAAGCGAAATAGGTTTGCACGTGTTGACACCGGACCCTTAAGGCGAGAACGACGAAGTTCGTGGTTGCGCGCGGGCTCTCCGAGGACCAGCCATCGCTAAAGGCAGACGTTTTGTCCCAGTCTGTCGGTGCTAAACTGTTTTAGTTGCCATAGCTGGGTGACAATATTAAACGGACATCGCGCGGACACACCTAAAGATTTTCCCTAAGGCGTCACCGAGCACTTCAACCAACCAAGTCATAACTCTGACGAACTCAAACTCTACATCTTGCAGTCAAATTCCCGTTCAGAACAAGAAAGAAAATACAGAGGATCATACCTCATCCATAAGTTAAATTTCAGCCAATAAGCATAAACGTTTCAAAGGGAGCTTTAGAATCTATTCGCTATGCTAAATTTCAAACTATAGGCAACAACACCTAGTTATTTGCATTTGGTTGCTGAGTGTTTTTTTTACTCCCTTTCTTTTCTTTAGTTCATTTACATATTTATTCCATTTCAGTATTTTTCTTTCGCAAGCACAGTTTCCTGCCGCTCCTTTTATTATCTCTTTCAGAGAGACGATAGCCCGCGACCTCCAGCGAAGCAGATAATAGAGGGGCGCTGTGCACACAGCCATTGACACGCCGGCTGAAACACGACCGTGTCACCGGCCGTGTGCCACGGTCGTGTGCATAGCCCCCTTTTATTCTCAATTCTACGCCCTCGCCGCTAACACACCTTCGGTCGTTGCCGCACACACCGCATTACCCCCTCTCCCCTTTAGAGGAACCACACCTATATATACTGCGCCGAGAAACACAAATGTCGCCTTGGAAAAGACAAGCCCACTTGTCGAAACCTTGGCTCCCGCTTTCACCTTGTTCCCGTTTCGCTCATCGTCCTGATGACGTAGCAGTTAGTTTCTGAAATATTTTAGGAACATCTTCATCGCCTGCGGAATGTGCCCCTCCCCTCTAGAAACTTCCACTTTCATTTCCCTTTATTTATTATTTTCCACATTGGAGTTTCAACTACAGTTAATTTCCCCGGTACTTTTCTTGGCTTCATTGTCTGTTGGCATAATATGGTCATGATTAACAAAATCGAGCTCCCTGGTTCTCCTTCTCTCGTTCACACACACACACACACACACACACACACACACACACACACACACACACACACACACACACACACACACACACACACACACACACACACACACACACACACACACGCGCGCGCGCACACGCACGCACACACACGCACACGCACGCACGCACACACACACACACATATAATGTCTGTGTTGTCATTTTCATCGTTATTCAGTCCGTGTTTGCACGTTGCCTTTAAGCATTTAAGTGGTAAATGTAATAAATCTTAATTGATACCACGGTGATTCGAACTTACTGATGTAGGGGATCTTAACTTGATTAAATTTTATGTCGTAGTAACAGTTCTGAAACAGAAAGAAAAAGGTTACGTTCATTAAACGCACTTCGTGACCCAGCCTTAGTAAAGAGCCCAGGTTAGGCATTCTCACTCATTATCGAGTAGAATAGTTAACTGCTAGGCTAGTTGGCGATCTTGCATACTGAACAGATTTTGCGCCAAAAAACAACACACACGAATATATATATACTGATGATTGCCGTGAAATAAGCCGTGATTTAAGAGAAATCTATTTCGTTAAATACGAAGCATGAGAAAAACATTACTACTTGTCCTAAGGAGGCCGTGTTTATTTTCTATCAGGATTAGACTGTTTTCTAGTAAGCGATGTTGCACAAGAAATTTTGGTTTACAGGTCAGTGAAGGCAAAATTAGATCACGTTGACTCCTCTCTCGAACGCTTTGATGGCTGGTCTCGAGTCGCTGAATATTGTCGTTCGCGTATCGTCGAGCATTGCCAGGGCTATGGCCACTTGCTCCGCCACCTCGGGATCACGTGTGCGTACCGTGGCGGCGTTTAAAGTTCGTTGCGAGGGCGAGACCGCTACCGCGGCGAAGGCTCGGTTGCATCGGTAGGCGGCGTCGTCCGCGAAAGCGACGGCGTCCGCTTTCTTGTCTATGCGTTTGAGGAATGCGGTCGCCCGGGCTGGGCTCCTGCCCCGATTGTGTTCCGGATGCACGTTTCGCGAAATGGGTGAGATCGTGATCAGGTCGCGGAGCTCGCGGGAAACCGGCGTAAACACCAGTGAATCCTGGGTGTTCAGTGGGAAGTAGCCGAGCTCGCGCAAGATGTGGCGGGCCCGTCTTGGTGGTCGCAGTCGTAGCATCTGCACCCTCTTCCGAGCCTCAGCGATCTGTTCGAGCGTATTGTGCACCCCGAGCTCGAGGAGTCGATGCGTCGGTGTGGTGATCGGGAACCCGACGGGCCGCTTGACTACCTTTCGGATCAGTGTATTGAGCTTGTCTGGCTCCGATTGTTTCCACTTGTGCATTGCTGCGACGTAAGTGGCATAGGACGAACGCGTGTACGAGACGCAGCAGATTGTCTTCTTTGAGGCCGCGGTTACAAATAGCTACTCTGTGTACGAGTCGTATCGCGTTGTCCGCCTTTGTCGTCAGCTTGAGGACCGTTTGAATATTTGATACGCCCGCCTCGATTATCATTCCCAGTACTCGGATGGAGTCGACCCTGGGGATGGGGCGACCATCTCTGGTGCGGACGGTGATGTCTCGCTCGGTAGGGGGTTTTCACCCCTTGGGCCTTTTGCCTTGTCGTTTTGGACAGTACCGCAGGAGCTCCGACTTTCCGGAGGAGCACTTGAGGCCCGTGTGGTCGAGGTGAGACTCGGCTCGGCGGCTTCAACAGCCTCCTGCAGATCGGATTCGATAAAGCCGTCCGACCTCGCGGAGCACCAGATGGTGATGTCGTCCGCGTATACCGTATGGTTTCGGCCTTGTGTCTTGGAGAGGCTTTCGGAAAGCCCAATCATCACCAGGTTGAACAGCGTCGGCAAGAAGACGGAACCCTGGGGGTATCACGCTGTCCGAGCTCGACTGTGACGCTGTCCGAGCTCGATGCTGTCGAGAATGTACGACACGTAGGACTCGGTCGACGTCTGTACACGTGTGGCAAGAGCTTTCTTGGCATTGACTTGGCGAGCGAACGGGTTGCAAAAAAGGTCATGAAGCTTCTCTTTCAAAAGATCCCAGCTCGAAATCTCCTCTTGGTGAGTCTGTAACCATGTCAGCGCAGCTCCGTCGAGGTAGAAAAGAACGTTGGCAAGGCAGATCCCACCTTTGAGTGGTGCTGACACGTTCATATAAGCGGAGCCAGTCGTCAACGTCAGGACTGCTGACTCCGGTGAAAACACCAGGATCCAGAAGGGGGGAAACGGCGACGTAGGTCGCGACTGCAGGCGGAGACGCTTGCGTAGATGAAGTCCCGCCCGCAGGAGCCGAAATTACACTGTCGCCCTTGCGACCGCTGAGGAGCACCATGACGGGTACGAGGAACGTCCGCCTCCAGCAAATTAATGTTACGTGTAGCTGAAGTACAAGTTTATTTAATATATATTTACACGTAGACCAACGGTGGCAAAGATGGCGACGCTATATTCAGCGGGCACACGTCGTCTTCTTCCGTATCAATATGGTAAGCATTCATAGGTTACTTCACGCCCTGTCCGTGTGGAAACTGTAATGTGTGTGTATATATATATATATATATATATATATATATATATATATATATATATATATATATATATATATATATATATATATATATATATATATATATATATATATATATATATATATATATATATATATATATATATATTACGATATCATCGAGCGATGCTCAAGGAACGGGCCGCCGCGAGAACGACGATGAAGTGGGTCTGTGCCCTTGGCGCGTGCGAATGTCGGCCTGGTGCTCTGGCTCCAGTCCAGTGTAAATAGCTTGTAAATAGCCTCTTTCGCCTGTGTCTTTCTACACATAACATTCTGGTGGAGGTCACCAATCCCCGTCCTCACCACTTAACTCCGAAGTGGTCGGCACACCGAGCTTGTCACCATGCCTCCCGGTGACGAGCCCACCTCCGCAACGGCTTCGGCTGGTCCAACTGCTCCAATCGTCACGGTTGCCCAACATTGCGACCCTGGTGTGTTCTATGGCCTGGAGGGACAGGACGTTGACGGATGGATCAAGCTATATGAACATGCCAGCGCTAATACCAGGTGGGACCCAACCATTATGCTCGCGAATGTCATCTTTTATCTTGCCGGCACCCCACGCGTGTGGTACCAAACGCATGACGACGAGATAAGCAGTTTGGGCACTTTTAAAGAAAAGCTATGGGAACTGTTCGGCGACCCCATTGGCCGCAAGGTTGCCGCGAGAAAGGCTCTTGCGTCTCGTGTTCAGACATCTACAGAGCCGTACGTTTCATACTTCCTCGACGTCTTGGCTCTATGCCGCAAAGCTGACGATGCTATGTCTGAATCAGATAAAGTGTCACATGTTCTAAAAGGCATCGCCGACGACGCTTTCAATTTGCTTGTTTTCGGCAACGTCTCGACAGTCGACGCCATCATTAAAGAATGCTTTCGCCTTGAACAAGCCAACAGCCGCCGTATCACGCACCACATCACGCGGCTACCCAACACCGCTGCTACGTCGACATGTGAGGGTCGAACGCGTCAGGCCACCACCTGTGACGACGTCACCCGTATTGTTGGCCGCGAGCTCGAGGCCGCCTGTTCGCCAATTTTCTCCGCGACGCCTCCCAATCCGCCAGCAACCACGATTGCCATGATTTAGGCCGTAGTCAGGCAGAAATTTGAGAACATGGGTTTCAACTCCGTGTGTTCAACATCTCAACCCAGCGTTCCCCAGTTCTCTGCCAGCCCTCCTCGTCCTCGACATTCCTTTTCTACCACATCTCGCCGCAACCCGTCCGAATGGCGTACCCCTGATGACAGACCAATCTGCTTCCACTGCTGTCGCATCGCCCACGTCGCTCGTCACTGCCGCAAACGATGGCCACCGCCTCTTCGGACATACGCCGCCACTTATTCCCGCACTTTTGGACCTTCTGTTCCCTATGCCACCCGCCATGAACCCAATGCCACTGCCACACCCGCTCGCCCTCACCTCGACGCCATCAGTCTCGTTCGCGCCAACCCCGCCGCTTCTCTTCCCCGCCTATTGCCTCCCGGGCGCAGCCGGAAAACTAGGCACTGCAGCTTCTGGAGGCGAAGCTGCGTTGTCGACAATGCCCTCAAATCCTCTGCTCACGTTACCTACTAACCGAAACCTTCTTGACGGTTATCCTGTCGCGCCACTCATCGATACAGGGGCACATCTTTCTATTATGAGTGCTGCCTTCCGACAACGACTGAACATGCTCCTCACCCCATCGTCGGCACGCGTCGTCCGCGTTGCGGATGGCGGTGCTGTGCCCATAATCGGCATGTGTACGGCACGTGTTAGCATCGCCAGCCGCCACACCCCTGTCCTGTTCACCGTGATTTCTCATTGCCCCCACGACCTCATTCTCGGCCTCGATTTTCTCTCCGCGCATTCTGCTTTTATTGACTGCTCTGCCAGTACCCTTCGCCTTGAGTTGCCGATTCTCGCAGAACCTTCTCATACACCCCAGTGCCGCCTACGCCCCACTGGCTTTATTCGCCTGTCGCCAAAATCAATAGCCCATATTGAACTCTTGTCTTTCCCACCAGTCCCTGATGGCAAGTACCTCGTCACTCCTCTGCCCGACATTCCACTACAGTATGACGTTACCGTGCCTCACAGTATACTATTACTGCTAACCACACTTGCATGCCTATCTTTAACTTTGGATTGGCAAAGCAAATTCTACCGCAAGGTATTTGCCTTGCCAACGTTGATCGTCTCGGCGACCATCACGTGGCAACTTTATCGACCGATGCTTCTTGCGAGCTTAGCAGGCCCATCGCGCCAGCCTCGGCCGCCGATCCGAAGATACAGAAAATGGTCACGACGGACCTGTCATCTGCGCATGCTGAAGACCTTTACCAAGTATTATCGTCCTACAGAGACATTTTCGACTTCGACGATCGCCCTTTAGGCCAGACGCTCGCGGTCAAGCATCGGATTCTTACTGGCGATGCTACTCGTATTCACCGACGACCGTATCGAGTTTCTGCGTCGGAACGCCAAGTAATCCAAAGTGAAGTGAACAAAATGCTAAACAAAAACATCATTGAGCCTTCATCGAGTCCCTGGGCGTCACCTGTGGTGTTGGTTAAGGAGAAGGACGGCACGTGGCGCTTCTGTGTAGACTACCGTCATCCGAACAACATTACTAAGAAGGACGTCTACCCGCTCCCACGTATAGACGACGCCCTTGACTGCCTGCATGGTTCCAGCTATTTTTCTTCTATTGATCTTCGTTCTGGATACTGGCAGATTGCTGTTGACGATATGGACAGAGAAAAAACCGCGTTCATCACAACGGATGGCCTGTACCAATATAAAGTAATGCCGTTTGGATTATGCAACGCCTCTACCACTTTTGAGCGTATGACGGACTCCTTGCTCCGAGGTTTCAAATGGTCCAGATGTCCCTGCTACCTCGACGACGTCATCGCCTTCTCGCCCACGTTCGACACTCACCTTGAGCGTCTAACAGCTATACTTGATGTATTTAGGAAGGCGAAGCTGCAACTTATTTCGTCCGAATGTCGTTTCGGCCGCCGCCAAATTACTGTTTTGGGCCACCTCGTTGACGCTTCCGGAGTACAGCCTGATCCCGAAAAAGTTCGCGCTGTCCGAGACTTTCCGGTTCCGAAGACAGCCGCAGACGTTCGAAGTTTCGTAGGGCTATGCTCGTACTTTCGTCGTTTTATTCAAGATTTTACGGGAATTGCTAGACGCCTCACGAATCTTTTGAAGAAAGGCGTACAATTCTCGTGGGGTACTGCAGAAGCCGCCGCCTTCTCTCGTCTCGCTACTCTTCTATCCTCAGCACCCATTCTCGCCCACTTCGACCCTGATGCCCCTACAGCATTGCGTACCAGCATTGCGGGCCAGTGGTCATGACGTATGTGCCGTCTTATCCCAGCGTCAGCGTGGCCAGGATCGCGTTATTCCTTATGCGAGCCGCCTCCTCACACCATCGGAGCGCAACTATTCCAATACGGAATGAGAATACCTTGCTGTAGTCTGGGTGGTTGCGAAGTTCCGTCCTTACCTTTACGGTCACCCTTTTTCGGTAGTCACTGACCATCATGCACTCTACTGGCTCTCATCGCTAAGAGATCCTACAGGCCGGCTTGGTCGATGGGCTTTGAGGCTACAAGAATTTTCATATTCCGTGGTCTACAAGTCTGGCCGCCTGCACCAAGACGCTGACAGCCTGTCGCGTTACCCTGTTGACGACCCTGACTCCTCCAATATTACCGGTGCTGCTTGCGTATCTTCTGTGTCGTAGCTGCTTCATTTCGCCGGCGAGCAACGTCGTGACACCAACATCAGAGCACTCATCGACCGTTTTGAACACTCTCCGGCCGACGCCACTCTACGCGTCTTCGTCCTCCGCGACGGTACTCTGTACCGTCGTAACCTTCATCCGGACGGCTCTGAGTTTCTACTTGTCATACCTAAACACCTCCACTCAGCCGTTCTAGAAGAGCTTCACGACGCACCAACGGCAGGACACCTCGGCGTATCTCGAACCTGTGACCGTGTACGTCGCCGTTTTTACTGGCCGGGCGTTGCCCGTTCCGTACGACAATACGTCGCCGCTTGTGAACTTTGCCAACGAAGCAAGAAGCCTTCCCAGCCCCCCGCTGGTTACCTGCAACCGCTCGACATCCCTGCCGAGCCCTTCCATCGTGTCAGCTTAGACCTTCTCGGCCCATTTCCGGAATCTCCATCAGAAAACAAGTGGGTTGCAGTCGCGGCGGACTACGCGACCCGCTACGCCGTAACCCCCGCTCTTCCGACCAGTTGCGCAGCTGATGTTGCGGACTTCCTCCTGCATGATATCATTTTGATTCATGGTGCTCCGCGCCAATTGCTAACTGACCGTGGCCATACGTTCTTAGCCAAAGTCATTGACGACATCATGCGTGCCTGCTCAATACAGCATAAATTTACCACCTCCTACCACCCTCAAACGAAGGGCCTCACTGAGTGTTTGAACCGCACCCTTACGGACATGCTATCCAAATACGTTTCAGACGACCACCGTGACTGGGACCAGGCCCTACCTTACATTACCTTTGCGTACAACTCTTCTCGTCTCGACACTGCTGGCTTTTCTCCTTTTTACCTCTTGTATGGCCGTGAACCGACGCTACCACTGGACACTGTGCTTCCGTCCACCACAGCATCAACTAGCGCTTATGCCCGTGATGCTATTGCCCATGCTGACCATGCTCGCCAACTTGCGCGCGCTCGTCTGCAAGTCTCTCAAGGCAAACAAAAGCAACGCTACGACCTCCGTCACCGTGATGTCCATTTTGTGCCCGGCACCCTCGTGTTGCTTTGGTCACCATCACGTAAAGTTGTCCTTTGTGAAAAACTGCTTTCCTGCTACACGGGCCCATATCGCGTGCTTCGCCAAGTAACCGATGTCACCTACGAAATCGTTCTAGCCACGCCCACTACGTCCTCTACTGTGACAACCAGTGACATTGTCCACGTCGCCCGACTCAAACCCTACATGAGAAAATGTTCCAAAAGCTAGGGGAACTCATGCTTCAAAGTGTTGTTTTCACTGGCTTTACTTAACGAAAAATAACAAAAACATAGACGTTTCGCCACCTATGCGGGTGGCATCGTCAGTACACAATGGCAACAAATGAGAAATACATCCTATTTATCTATGAAACTGCCGTAAACATCCGGCAGGGGGCCACGGTTAGAATTGCATGAAGATTGGTTACGACGGATGAACCATGATTCTACGAACTTTCTTGGGCCCCATCGGTGTTCCCGTGCTAGTGTGCTTACATTGTCAACATCGAACATGTGTCCCTTTGATAAACAACGATCAACCAATTCCGTCTTGGCACGTTTAGCATGGGTGGTTTTCGTAGCATCTCTTAAATGTTCCTTGATTCGAGTGCGACGTCGCCGCCCCGTCTCGCCAATGTAGCTGGCACCACAGTCCGAGCAGTCGACCTTGTAGATGACACCTCTTTGTTGGTCCGGAGGTGTGCGGTCCTTTGGCTTCGGGAACACATTTCCCAATGTGTACGAGGGTTTGAACACAGTTCGAACACCCAAAGGCCGTAAAGCCCTGCGCACTGCTTCTGATACACCGCGGGCATACGGAATGCACACAAAGGAAGCTGGCCTTTCGGCCTTGCTGTCGCGGGGTTTTTGCATGCTGCGCTGCGTATCATTGACAAAGTGCTGAAGGTAACTCCGTTTATGCAAAAGAGCGGCAACATTCGCTAATTCTTGCTCCCTCAAAGTTTGCGTTCACGAGAGCGCATCGCAACGGGACAGGAGCGTACGTATCACGGCATGTTTGTGTGCTATAGGGTGGTGAGAGTCAAAACTCAGCACACTCCCGCTATCGCAAGATTTGCGATATACGGCTGTCTCCACCGAACCTCCTTCGCTCCGTCGTACCAGCACGTCTAGAAAGGCTAGGCTGCCACTATTCTCCGTCTCGCATGTAAATTGAATGACATGATGGACGGCATTAAGCACCTCACACATGGCATGCAGGTTTTTCTTTTCGACAATCACAAAGGTGTCATCTACATAGCGACAGTACATTTTGACAGGGAAGGGCAAGGACGTCATCACACCTGTTTCCACGTGTTGCATTAACAGATCAGCCACGATTACAGAAACAGGACTACCCATCGGGACGCCTTCTATCTGGTGATATATGGTACCGGCAAACGAGAAATATGTTTTCTTCAAGCAGAACCTAAGCAGAATCATGATGTCGTCAACAGTCAGGGAAATATGGCTTTCTAACGTACAGTCATCCTGCAGGCGTTTCTCAATAATATCCGTAGCCAATGTTATCGGCACATTCGTGAACAAGGACGTGACATCGTAGGATACCCTAACATCGTCGTCCCGAAGCTGCTGCTGGCGTACCGCGGTAACAAACTCTTTAGAATTCTTGACCGTGAACGTGCTCTCTTCCGCAAGCGGCTTTAAAATTTCAACCAAAAGCTTAGACAAGTTGTATGTCGGCGACCCAACAAAAGAAACAATAGGGCGTAGGGGGCAGCCATCTTTGTGAACTTCTGGCAACCCGTAGGCTCTCGGCGTTGCTCCGTCAGACGAAAAGAGTCGACGGCACAACGACTGGTCGACCCTTCCTTTCGTTTTCAAGCTGCGTAAACAGTCGACCAACTGCCTTTCGCAAGTGGAAGTGGGGTCGTGCTGCATCTTCTGAAAGTGCAGAGGATCATCCAAAAGCAGTTGCATTTTTCTATCGTAGTCCTTGCGGTTCATTATTACAATGCCTCCGCCCTTATCAACCTCGAGGACTACGACCGATGCGTCAGACTTCAAGTCATGAAGCGCTGCGCGCTCCTTAGTGGTTAAATTAAACTGAGGCGTCTGGGCATTTGCCAAAATGCTCACAATGCGGCTACGAGCAAGGCATACAGCTGCAGTATCTTTCGTGTGACGGAAACATTCTTCCGTTTCTACTATAATATCGCGTTTCGGAATAAACCGCGGTGCGATAGCAAAGTTCATCCCTTTCGACAAAACACTCACTTGGTCTTGCGACAGCCGTTTTTCAGAAAGGTTGTGAACACTTGTGGCCTCAAACTTTCCTTGCGGTAGACTGGGGATCAGGGTAGTCAATTTCTTGTTGTGGGCATGCGTGTACTTTTCCCTTTCGAGGAGTTCTGCCTTCGCTCTTGCTACCAGGACCTCACTGAAGTAAGCAACTGTAGCTTTGCGCGAAGACAAGCCTCAAATTTGCAGATTTTACGTCGTGCCTGGTTAATTTGCTGCTTGTTTTCCTGGATACGGGCCTTTAAGCAATTCCGGCTGAAGTCTCTTGCAAGCTTGCGTCCGTAGAGCGTGTTGGCCAGTGTCCGGCAGTGCAGGCTTTTGGGAACAACGTTGCTGTTCAGACACTTGTAGTTGAAACGCAAGTGGCATTCATGGCGGACAATCTTCGTAGAGTGGTCGACGTATTTCCTCAAAGGACCAAGAAGGGTACACCCGTAACTGTATCGGATACGTGAGAAAATGTTCCAAAAGCCAGGGGAACTCATGCTTCAAAGTGTTGTTTTCACTGGCTTTACTTAACGAAAAATAACAAAAACATAGACGTTTCGCCACCTATGCGGGTGGCATCGTCAGTACACAATGGCAACAAATGAGAAATACATCCTATTTATCTATGAAACTGCCGTAAACATCCGGCAGGGGGCCACGGTTAGAATTGCATGAAGATTGAACCCTACAACTCTCCACGCACCTTGGATATTTAACAGCACCATGACGGCGCTTTTGCCGCCGGGGGGTAGTATTACAGTATCATCGAGCGATGCTCAAGGGACGAGCCGCCGCGAACGACGACGAATTGGGTCTGTGCCCTTGGCGCGAGCGAAGGTCGGCCTGGCGCTCTTTCGTCTGTGTGTCTCTCTACACATAACAATGTGTGTGTGTGTGTGTGTGTGTGTGTGTGTTTGTGTGTGTGTGTGTGTATGTGTATGTGTGTGTGTGTGTGTGTGTGTGTGTTTGTGTGTGTGTGTGCGTGTGCGTGTGCGTGTGTGTGTGTGTGTGTGTGTGTGTGTGTGTGTGTGTGTGTGTGTGTGTGTGTGTGTGTGTGTGTGTGTGTGTGGAGGGGGGGGGGGGGTAGTCTATGGTGGAATGGGTAGCGCGGCGGGCGGCTACGCTGAGGAAACAGGGTTCAAAATCAACCATCGAACCATCTTGGCTCCCTGGGTATCTGTCACTGCGTAAATATGTCCAGCTCTCCAGCGAGCCTTTCTACCCAGATGCTATGGCCGGATTCAGGCGTGGCCGTTCGTCAACAGACAACGTTGTTGTCTTGATAATATTTGTGCAACGCCAAAAGGCCTGTAAAGGACTATTTGTTGCTCTGTTTGTAGACGTTAAAGGGGCTTATGGTAGTGTCACACATGAAGCCCTCCTTAGCGCGTTAGCAGCCGTCGGACTTGGTGGTAAGATATATATGTGGGTATGCAACTACTTACAGAGGAGGTAATTCTAAGTGCGCACAGAAAGTGGCCTGACATCCGACCATTACGGTAGCCGAGGAGTGCCTCAAGGCGGAGTGCTTAGCCCGACGCTTTTCAATCTGACCCTCATTGGATTAGTTGACTACCTTTGGTTTTCCCCTTTCCCATTCCCATTCGATCCCCCGGTGTAGGCTAGCCAACCGGACGTTATTCTGGTTAACCTCACTGCCTTCTGATTTTCTCTTTCTTCCCTCTGACGCCGACATGGATCAATGGGGATGTGGGACCGGGTACATGGCACTGGGTATGTGGAATGGACATGAATTGCTCTTCAATTAATTTCTTTCATGCTGACATAGAGCAATGTGTGCGTTCCACTCGGTCTGTGCTGCTTTTCCAATGAACCTCCTAGATAACAACTTCGGTCACTTGGCATATGTGCCATTATGCGTGTGCGCAGCTCCTCAACAAACATCTGTGACGGCAACTTCGCAAGCTATTGGCGATGCTTGCACAAAGGCCAAAATAAGTGTTGTACCTGCGTCCCATTAAATAGTTTAATGCTTGCAGAGAGTGACGTATACGAAGCGTTATTATCGCTAATAAACTGACAATGACGCAAGGGCAATCAAGTGTTTAACCAAACCTATAACGCAGCCTGGCAAGTGTAACATAATGACGCAAATGTAAAGATGCAAGCACGGCCTCCCTTTAAAGGAGGCGGAAATGCACACGAAACGCACACACCCACAACGGGGATGGCTTATGTTGCCGAATTCTTGTGTAAAGTTTTGCTGCTGACTTCTTTTCTTGTCCCTGGCAATGGGTAATGGGCAATGGGCTACTGAGGGGACTGACATGGCAACGCTACAATAGGCCTCTGATTATCCATCACTGACAGTCCCCGATTGCCCCAGGCGGTGCTGTTAGCCAATTAGAGTGGCGTTACACCACCTCGGGCAGTCCCCGACAGTCCAAGGCGACAAATCGAAGAGGACCAACGACGACGGAATGATCACGATGAAACTACGATGGTTTGACGACTACGGAGTGGCCACAGCTGCATGACATTGATGGCATGCCGACGACTGCATGATTACGAAGGCGTCCCGATTGCATGCGAAGATGGAATGACAACCAAAGAGTAACAGCAGTGTAATGACGACAGTTGATTGACGACAAAAAAAATTACAACTCTGTGACGTCACTCACAGGATGTGAGTGACGACGACAGATTTACGACGGCAGAGAAATGACGATGGAACCACGATGGGAGTGAGGAGGATTAAGTGAGGACTACCGAGTAACGAGAGCGTAATCATGACGATTTAAATGCAAGGACCTTAGGATCACGGCATGGCCATGATGGAATGATGACGACTGAGTGACATGACACAGTGAATAACAACGGCATATTGATGATGGTGGAATGATGGCGGTGTAATCACGACGGGAGTGACGAGAACAGCGTGATGGCGCCGAAAGGATGACGATGCGGCCATGATGGAATGACGGCAGCAGTGTGACGTTGACAACATGCCGACGACTGCATGATCACGACGGGGTGACCACTACTCGAGGAAGACGTCAGAATGAGAATCGTGTGACAATGACGAAGTGATGAAGAGAGCGTGTGACAAACGAAAGACGCCAAAGAAATGGCAACCACGCAGTGACGATGACTGATTATACCGGTACTAGCCTGCGGTATAACCGGATGACGAAGGAGTGACAGCGACGACGTGCCACGGTCACTGCGAAAGTGTATTTGAGTTCGAAATCACTTCGCCGTTTTTATAAATCATCTACCGCCCCTGCCACCTCGCTTTGCAATATAGTCGATGCCGTTCTGTACTTTACCTGGGACGGCAATCGCGCTCGGCAGCATCCAGCACCCAGCACATGGCATAGCCTGTGGCGCATGACTGGTCACCCAAGTTGTATAACTGGCAATGCAGCAGCTGCCAGCAGCCAAAGAAAGCTTCACTTAAAGGTGGCAGTCAGCAGGAAAGGAAATCAATAAGTACAAATTCGTGGGTTCTCAAAAGCTGACACAGAAGAAGATCTCAAAGAGATTCAGAGAATATAGGGTAGCTATTAAAGAAACAAAAAGTCAGTAAAGTTCAAGGACAGATTTTTGAGAAACGTATCGTAAGAATGATTTGAAATGAAAAAGAAAGGCGATTTCCGAATTTATTATTTTCCAAGTGATATCTTCTTTAGTTGTGGGGATTCACGTGCCGAAACCAGTATATCATTACGAGGTACGCCTAGTGAGGACCTCCGGGTTAATTTCGGCCACCTGGGGTTCTTTAACGTGCACACGCTGCACGGTACGCGGGCGTTTTCGCAGTTCGTCCCATCGAAATGCAGCAGCCGCGGCCGGAATTCGATTCCGCGGCCTTGGGCTTAGCAGCACAACGCCAAAGCCACTATTTTATCACGATGGCTTCACAAGTACTGTTAATTACTAGTGAAGTCTCCTTTTTTTTGCTGCGGTCATTCATGAAGTCTGGGGCTTTCATGAAAGAGCTATGTTATATTTTGTGAATCTATTTGTTCTGTATTCTCAGCTTTCTACAAAACATATGCCCGTAATAAAGCTGTCCTTTCTAATTGACACCTTATACAATAACGTACTTTCCTTTTTTTGCATAACTCGTTTTTTCTTCTCCTTATCTGTGACAGATATTTGCATGCCATTTTGTCACCCCTGCTTTTTTTTAACAAGATGCAGACTCACACACTTTTACTATCTTACTTAATATTGTTACGCCAACAAAGGATTAAGACTGGAGACTGTTTAACAAGTATATTTACTAGAGGTAACTGCAGAGCTGGCCAGTTCAGCCGCAAGCTCGAGAGCCACAGAGCGTTCGTCGTCTTCGTCGGGGCGCCCACGTGCAACGGCCACAAGAAACAAGCAATATGCATGTATCATTAGCCCCGGTGGCAGAAGCGACGTCCGGGAGCGTCTCAATGTCATCACTGGGAGGGTGACACTGCTTCAGTCGTGTAACGTGCACGATATCACTGAACTGGGAAGCAGATGGGGTGTCAGGGGCGATCTCGTAGATGACGGGAGTCACGGCACGAAGCACTCGGTATGGGCTTGTGTAATGAGACAGGAGTTTTTCTGACAGGCCGACCTGACGCGACAGAAACCATAGAAGCACCAAAGAACCAGGCGGGAACTGCACGTTTCGGTGTCGCCGGTCGTACGAATGCCTTTGACTCTCTTGGGATTTCAGAAGGCGGTCACGGGAAATTTCCCTTGTGTGGGCACAGCGGGCGATGGCGTCAAGTGCATATTCACTGGTCGGTGCCACGTGAACAGGGAGGGTTGTGTCGAGGGGCAGTGCTGGTTCTCGGCCAAACAGAAGGAAAAATTGGGAATAACCAGCTTTGTCTTGGCGCGAGGAATTATAAGCAAATATCACAAACGGTAGAGCGAGGTCCCAGTCAGTGTGGTCTGAAGAGATATTTCGCGAGCATTTCTGTGAGAGTGCAATTGAGACGCTTCGTGAAGCCATTTGTTTGCGGATGGTATGACGTAGATAGCTCGTGCCTTGTGGCACAGGACTGCAGGATGTCTGCGATAACTTTTGATAGGAATGTCCGGCCATGGTCTGTGAGAAGTTTTCGCGGAGCTCCATGTAATAAAATCACGTCGCGTAGAAGAAAATCGGCATCTGTGGCGCAGGTTGTAGGAAGCGCTCTGGTGATGGCGTTGCGCGTTGCCTAATCCATGGCCCCAGCGGTCCACTTGTTCCCAGAGGTAGAGAGAGGAAAACGGCTAAGTAAGTCCAAACCAACCCGAAAGAATGGTTCCGCAAGAATGTCGAGTGGTTCAAGGGACCCAGCAGGGAGCGTCGATGGTGTCTTGCGTCGCTGGCATTTCTCACACGCAGCTACGTATCTTCGAATGGAGCGAGCAAGCCATGAGCAACAGAAGCGTCGGCGGATCCAGTCGTAGCTACGTGACACACCCAGGTGACCGGCAGTGGGGAGGTCGTGAAGTTCGTGGAGAACAGCCGAACGATGATGTTTAGGGATCGCAAGGAGTAATGCGGGGCCGTCGAGGTGAACGTTGTGGCGGTAGAGTACGCCATCTTGAAGTGTGAATAAGCGAAGGGAACTGTCGGGAAGTGGCAATTCCAGGCGGTCAGTGATGATACGCAAGGACGGGTCACGGCCCTGCTCGTCGGCGACATGGAGCAGTAAAAAAAAGCAGAGAACACAGGCGTCGGTGTCAGTATCAGTCGTAGAGGTCGCGTCTTCGACTAGATAGCGAGAGAGGCAATCTGCGTCCTGGTGTTGGCGTCCCGACTTGTAAGTCACTGTGTAGGGGTATTCTTGTAGTCGGATCGCCCAACGACCAAGCCGGCCAGTAGGATCCTTGAGCGACGAAAGCCAACAGTGCGCATGATGGTCTTTGATAACTGAGAAGGGCTTGCCATATAACTATGGGCGAAACTTTGAAACAGCCCAAACGAGAGCAAGACATTGAATCCTTACCAACTAGCTCTTACTAGCTCTTACCAACAAGACATTGAATCCTTACCAACTAACAAGGCATAATGAATCCTTACCAACTAGCTCAGCTTTCTGTCGTTGTAAGACATTCGAGCTCGGTAATCGAATAGTTGCGCTCTGCAGTTGTCAGGAGCCGGCTAGCGTAGGCTAGAACGTGGTCGTGTCCGTGTTGGCGTTGCGATAAGACAGCGACGATCCCATAACCACTGGCATCGGTTCGGACCTCCGTAGGTGCGGACGGGTCAAAGTGGGCCAAGACAGGTGGATTGGTGAGAATCGTGATAAGGTGTGAAAATAGGGCAGCCTGAGGGGAACACCACGTAAAAGGCACGTCTTTCCTCAGAAGTTCAGTGAGTGGTCGAGCATTTGCTGCGAAATCTTTCACCAACCGTCGGAAATAAGAACAGAGCCCCACAAAACTCCGGACGTCTAGGACAGACTGAGGTACAGGAAAAACCGTTACTGCTCGAACCTTCTCCGGGTCGGGTTGTACTCCGGAAGCATCGACCAGATGGCCTAGCACTGTAATCTGTCGGCGCCCGAAGTGGCACTTCGATGAGTTTAAATTGCAGCCCAGCCTTGCGGAAGACGTCAAAGATAGCTGCGACGCGCTCAAGGTGCGTCTAAAATGTAGGAAATAATACAAGGACGTCGTCGAGGTAGAAAAGGCAAGTTGACCATTTGAAACCTTGAAGCAGAGAGTCGATCATCCGTTCGAACGTGGCGGGGGCTTTGCATAAACCGAACGGCATAACCTTGAATTGGTAGAGGCCATCTGGAGTGACGAAAGCGGTCTTTTCTTGTGTTGCTCATCGACGGAAATCTGCCAATAACCAGATCGAAGGTCCATGAACGAAAAGTATTTCGCACCGCGAAGACAATCAAGAACGTCGTCGATTCGCGGTACAAGGTAAACGTCTTTTTTAGTAATTCGGTTTAAGTGGCGGTAATAAAGGCAGAAACGCCACATGCCATCTTTCTTTTTGACGAGTACAACCGGCGACGCCCAAGGACTCAACGAGGGCTCAGTGATGCCTCTGGCGAGCATCTTGTTTACTTCCTGCTGAATAACTTGCCGCTCTGGCGTGGACACGCGATACGGTCGGCGGTGAATGGGAACAGCATCACCAGTGTTTATTCGATGCTAAACAATGGATAATGCACCAAGTGGTCAATTGTCAGTGTCAAACATGTCGTGGTAGGAAAGCAAAAGGCGATATAGGGTGGCTGCTTGGTCAGGTGCGAGGGCCGGAGCGACCATGGGACGCAATAGGCCGTCGAGGTTCAAGGCATCCTGCGGGTAATTAGGAGGATCTGGAGACGCGTCGGCTGCAAAAGCAGTGACGTGGTCACCTGTCACTGACCGGAGTGTGGCCACCGCTATGCCTTCAGGTTATACTTGCTTCGTCAAGCCAAAATTGGTAACGGGGAAACACATTCGATTGGCGGCAATGGTTACGACAGAGTGTGGCAGAAAGATGTTGCGCGCCAGGAGGACATCACGAATAGTTGCGACGACATAGTCGCCATCAGGCACGGTTGCCGTTGAGGCCAGTTCGACGAAGGTTAGTGCCTTTGGATGTAAGCGAACAAATGCTGTAGTGCCGAGGGTGTTTGGTTGTTAGGGGTGAACGGCCGAAAGGAGAGGCAGCTCGAGGCACAGCGTACCTGTGGAACAGTCGATGAGGGCAGAATGCGTCATCAGAAAGTCGAGCCCGAAGATTAGGCCATGAGGGCAACTGGTCAGCACGGTGAATAGGACTGGAGCTTGGCGGCCTATGCGAGCAATGCACATACCCCTGACGACAACAGTGGTGCCATTGGCGACGCGTATGGCTCGAGTGATGGCAGGCGTAAGAACTTTTTTGAGGCGACGACATAGGTTAGAGCTCGTTATGGACACTTGGGCTCCAGTATCAACAAATGCCGTCAACGGAACGCCATCTACGTCTACTTCAATTAGGTTCGTGTTGATGAGGAGCGTCAACGGAGGATTTAGACAGGACGAAGATAATGCAGCACTACCTCCAGGAGCTGCATGGTCTAGTTTTCCATCCGGGATGGTCCATAATTGGTCGGCGACGAATAGCGGCGTGGCTGGGGCGACGGCGACCGACGGCACTGAGGTGATGGCGAGCGAACAGGACGACTGACATCGACGGATACGTCAGAAGTAGGAGGCATACGGCGAGGCGAGTAACGGCGCGGGTCGGCATATGGGCGAGCACACGGGGGAAAGGAGCTCGAATACGGCAACCTCCAGGAGGTGCGGCGGTGGCGAGCGACGTGGCCATCGCGGGGGCAACTGAAGCAAATGGGCTTGTCCGAAGTTCTCCACTCGGTAGGGTTGCGGTATCTGGGATGGGAATACACATCGCCGTGAGGCGAAGCAGTCGGCACCGGTCGGGTGTCAGGTCGGGGTGAGACGGAGCAGGCAGCAGGAAAGCCTAGGTGTGCAAATTCTTGCTGTACAACTGCCTGAATGAGAGAGATCGCCGGGGCTGGTTGGTCAATGGTGGGTTCAAGTGGGAGTGAATGGAACGACGCAGGACATGTAGCCTCGAGTTCGCGGCGAACAATACGTGTGACGTGCTCATTTAAGGGTGGTGAAGCGGTAAGGTCTACGCAAGACGACGTCCCAGCCGTGTTAGGGAGCCGCGAGAACTGGAATGACGCGGCGGCTTTTGGCGAGCTCAAAGCGGCGGCATTCCTTGACAATGACATCGATGGTGGACACATTGTTGAAGACCAACAAGTTGAAGGCGTCGGCCGCGATCCCTTTGAGTACGTGGCCTACATTGTCAACCTCGGCCATTTTCTCGTCGACTTTCCGGCAAAGAGCGAGCACGTCTTGTATGAACAAGACATACGATTCAGTAGAACACTGAACTCGGGTAGCAAGCTCTTTTCTAGCAGCCAGCTGCCGACTGGTGGGGTTTTCAAAGAGGTCGACGAGCTTCTCCTTGAAAGCATCCCAGCTAGAGATCTCGTCCTTGTGTGTCCGGAACCAGACACAAGGAGTTCCGTCCAAGTACAATAGGACATTGGCTAACATAATGGTAGGGTCCCAGCGGTTGTTTCGACTAACACGCTCATACAAGTTGAGGCAGTCCTGAACGTCGACATTATCTTTGCCGGAGAATATGCCAGGATCGCGGGGATTGGTAACGGTAACGTACGTTGTTGTCGAGGTCGCAGGAGTAGAAGCAGACAAGGTGTCGTCACCGGGAGGCATGGCGGAAAGCAGGATGGCGCGGCCACTGCGGAGCTCCGTGGCGAGAACGGGGAACGGCACCCTCCACCAAAATGTTACGCGAACAACGGATTAAAGGTATGGTATGAAGAACTTTATTTATGTCCTGAGGGATCAGTCTGGGACTGATGCGGGCCGCATCCCACGTCGGTACAGAGGTTCGAGCCCCTCTGCCGTCACACGGGCCCTCTGGACAGCCCTGAGTTGGTCCGCCAGCACTCCACTGTGCAGCATCCGCTGCCACCACTGTTCACCTCGAGAACCATCACCGGCCAACGCCAAGCCGCACCACGGCATGTGTTCTAAATCGAGCAAACCACCACACTTACTACAATAGACTGAAACCCCGCAGTCCGGATTAATTTTATTCATGATGACCGGGTTTGGGTACGTTCGTGTCTGCAGAAGCCTTAATGTAACCGCCTGCGGCCTATTTAATTTAGGATGTGGCAGCGGGAATGCCCTGCGCCCTAAGTAATAGTGCTTGGGGATTTCGTTGTAGGTTAACAGTTGGTCCCTGTACTCAGGAGCGGGAGATCCAGCCCCTTCAGGGAGTACACGGCACACTAATCCTCGTGCTTCCCTGTGCGCCACCTCGTTGAGGTTACGCGGGGCTCCCTCCACTGTCCCCATGTGCGCCGGGAACCAAGTAACTGTATGCGAAGTGATATCCCTACTCTGTAGCAGTCTGTTGGCCGGTTTCGCAACAAGTCCTCTCGAGAAGCCTTTAATCGCAGATCGCGAGTCACTAAACACCAAAACTCTTCTTGAATCAATTACTGCTAGAATAATAGCCACCTGTTCAGCAACCACCGGATCTTTGGTATAAATGGAAGCAGCATTTCTAACGCTCCCTTTGCCATCTACCACCACCACCGAATAAGCATTTTTTTCATTAATCCATGAGGCGTCAACAAACGCAGACTGCTCCTCCTGATCCTTTGCCTCTCGCAACAAAGCCCTAGCTCTCGCGACCCGCCTCCCTACATTGTGCACGGGGTGCACATTCCGCGGAAACGGACGAACCATGATGTTTACCCTAAGGTTCACGTTCAACTCGTGTAGGGGCGCCCTATCGTGCGACACAGCCACTGATTCTTCAATTGACTCTAAAATATACCTACTCTAAAATCTACCCGCTGGTGAACCTAGCAACCGCTCCCTTTGTGCGGTACGTTGAGCCTCAGCAATTTCATATAAAGTATTATGCAAACCCAGTCGTGACAACATATCGTTTGACGTAGTCATAGGCAGACCAAGCGCAGCCTTGATGGCTTTTCTGATTAATGCTTCCAATTTATTTTTCTCGCCCCTATTCCAATTTAGCATAGCTGCCACATACGAGAAATGACACATAATAAATGCGTGAACTAAGCGCATTAAGGGATTAAGACTGGAAACTATTTACAAAGTGTATTTACAAGAGGTAACTGCAGAGCTGACCAGTTCAGCCGACAGTTCGAGAGCCAGCGAGCGTTCGTCGTCTTCGTCGGGGCGCCAACGTGATACGGCCACAGGAAACACGCAATATGCATGTATGAATATTTATTTGTTTACAAATACTGCACGCCTTATTCGGGCCCAAGCAGGAGTGGTTACATCAATGGTAATAAACATGACAAGAAATCGAAAAATAGAAATATACAGAAAAGAACTACGCTGTTAATCGCGTTCCACTTTGGTTCTAGCTATAGGAGCGGGAGAATTCACAGCCGTTTTCCACTTACCAGAATGTAACACCATTCTCCATAACATCACAAAATATGCAAAACGACGATTCTGATATTTGAAATGAATGCTTTCTAGATACAGATGAAAATAAATATGTGGAACTGTATTCCAGCAAGTGTACCTTAAATGTGTGGAACGATGTTCCGACCGCTAAGTATGACTCTATGTAACGGAGGATAGAATAATATTTCGGATAATAGGTACAAGCCTGTGGAACCCTGTTGTCGATAAAAGTGACCATTTCACAAGAGCCCTATTTCACAGGTTTATTGTGTGGCGTCTCAAAAAAGCAAGGGGTTTGAATATATGGAACGCAGACCCATAGTATTGTGAGTTCATGTCGAACGCGGTCCCATTTACGTAAGTGAAAAATATATGCAAAAGATGTTCCGCAGGTGGCTGCATATATCAGAGGGCGACTTGCATGAGTGCTGCCCGCACGCAATTATTGTAAGGTTCACTGCGCTCCTCATGAAAAATTGCAGGAATTGCTTGACACTCACGTGGAAATAATGGTCTCTCTCCGCGACACATTTCAACGAAATGGAGAAGTTATCCCTTTCTTTGATAGTCACGCTATCGTAAGGCCTAAGTAGCACTTTTCCGTTGCTGTTTGCAGACCTGAGTACTGAGCCGTCAATCTCAATTGCAGCCAATTGACTTTGGCTAACAGTACACTGTATCCCCAACCTGAAAAGAAAAAAATAGTAATTGGTTTGTTATTACACGGATATGTTGAAACCGATGTGTCGAAAATTGTGCCAGTGTCACGCATTTTTGTGGGGTACATTGTGTGATACACATGGGGGTTCATGGACCCAGGGCTCAACACACATAGAGAAAGGCATGGAAAACTGACATTCTTTATATAAATTCTATGCCAGGGTGCGCAGAGCATTTACATACACACAAGACACAAGGGTACTTACAACACTGAAACAAGTCTAGAGCACGCTTCGCGGTTCTGTTCTAGTCGTTCGTGTCTACGCGGCAAAGTTCGCTGTCGTAAAGTGTCCGCTCTCACCCGACGGGCGACTAACTCACGCGCAGAACGACGGCAGTGTACTCAGGGTGCTCCGAATGCCCGCAGCCGGGTCATCTTGTGGAGCCGCCAAGCCCAGGCACCGGGAATGAGGGCGAAGAAGTCGCTCACGGCTCTGGGCTCTATGAGCGTGAAAGGCCCGTTGGCGGCGAGCTCTGCTGGTTCCTGCCAGCGTAACAGGGCCGGAAGCACTGCTGGCGGTCACGCGAACTGCAGCGCTGTTCGGTTTTGGCGGCGGCTCTGAGACAGGGCCACAGCTACGGTCACCAGTGCGGACCGTTAGCCGCCGGAGTCGTTCCCTGGTCCCCGTGAGCCTCGGTCAGTTGCCCGGGCGGACCGTTAGCCGCTCGTGCTTGGGCTGTGCGATCGAGACAGACCGGTAGCCATCTCAGTCGCTTCTGGAACAGGTACCACCGGGTCGTCGCCGTCCCGTGATCGTTCTCGTCCAATTCCGAACCGCAGCGCACACTCTCCTCCCGTGCCGCCCCGACGCGCACGACCGGGTACACTTCTTCGTCGTCCACTCGTCACAATGATCACCGTGCTCATTTTGGCATTGGCAACTGCATCGGCGATGAGAGGTCCCCGTCCAAGCCGATGTCGTCTTGTGATCGTGGTACCTAGGCTTCTTCTGCACGCGTTGCAGGAAGCCTCGGAGGATGCCGGTGAAGTCTACCACCGTGGTGTCCTCACATCGGCGAGTTTATTCTGGCCCTTCAACTCAAACAAACTTAGAAACAGTGAGCAGATGGCTCCGGGACCATGTTTGGTAGCTATTGAGGTTTTCAACCTCGCGTTCTGCAACGATCTTCTACTGTACGCTCAATTCCTCCACTTCACCGAGTATGGCAAAGCACCGACCCTCGGCTGAAGACGACGCTACGCTTCTCAGGAATCTTGTTATATATATCAATCAGTCCAAGTAACCATTTCTGTACAGATATAGATGGGGCGCTACCATCTACTTCCTTGAGTCGAGGTGCAGGGTTGAGCGCACCTACTTTCAGAATACGAACGACCAGAGTAAGTGCTCGTTGCCTTGCAGGATTTGCACGTAGGTTGATTTTGCTGCAAGATGATGTAGTTTCTCGCAAGTGGTGAACAGCGCACGAATACCAAAAATAAAGATCATTTGCGAGTGTGCGCCTGTCCGTGTCTGATTTTGTGCGCCTAAAACCATTCCTAAAAGCCATGTGCCAACTAGCCCGAGAGCAGACGCTACGAAAACACACCCGAACGATCTCAAAATAAGATTAACGTGGTTTAGGAATCTAACGTCGTCTAGCCCTTCATTCCAAGCTAAGCACTTGGCAAGTTAGCATCCAGAAGTTCTGAGTTATGTAAGTAGTAGTCGATTACGTCGAATGAGAAACAAGACTTCACCAGACAGGATACATTTAAGGAACAGACAACCGCTCAGAACATGAATTTAGGTAACCCCGCTGATAGAATTATTTCCAAGCGTAGTGGCTAAAACGAGCCATGTTATTCCCATTAAACGTGGTTTATATGTTTAATTCATCACTATGCGAAAAATGACCTTTGGCGTCCCACGCGGTAAAAACATGAAGCTCCATAGGAGGTCCACCACGTGGCCTTGTTCTAGAGTACGCGGTCCCCGGTATTTTTATTAGTATTGAAATGCAGTGTACTTTTTATTATAAGTTTTTTCTGAATCACAGTGTGCAGATAGGCCATCGTTTGTAGTGAGCAGCAAAGTGGCGCTGCCTTCCCCTTCGTTTTCGGTGAGTTGGCTTGTCTAATCTATTGATATGCGTACATTGATATAATATGTGTCTTGGCTATTGATATGTGTGTATACTATATTTTATGATATGCTACTTTACCGTTGAGCAATGTATGGGTGACCGGGCCTTAGTCGGGCAGACAATGTTCTACCTTTAGCCTTGCCATCCAAGACCTTCACTGTGTCTAAATCAATCCTGAATAAATAAAAAATAAATAAGTAAACAGAACGATGACGATAGGGGCCAGCCAGCCATGACGTAGGTGTGTACTTGAGGCAAAATACAGCACAGAGTCAAGAAATGTCTGTACAACAACGCGAGCTTATTGCACCAGCTTTTTATGCCCAAAAGTGGTCTAAAAGATGAAATGTGGGTAGTTAGCCACAGTTAAACCCATTCCTGTGAAAGCAGAACGATGGGCAACTTTGACAATTTTCGGGGTGGGCTATCGACACCGCCCTCACTTCTCAGCGTTGCTGGAGGAGGGTCTCCTACTTTTTTAAAGGCTGGTAAGATCGGAAAATTCTGCTTACTATATATCCACGTGCTTTTGGAAGTAACCGCTGCAGAAGTAAGTACTACCGAAGGTAAGATTTGCATTGCGCCATAAAAGTAGCTCCTTAAAAATCGCTTGTCAGTCCCTTCATGGTTTTACGCACTATTTGAGAGCCTCTAAACCCTCGAACTGGAATTATACAACATGCTTGAACATTCTTTTCTAGTACACCTGCCACAGCTGAGGAGTACTGTTACCTAGTTTATTTATTTATTTATTTATTTATTTATTTATTTATTTATTTATTTATTTATTTATTTATGTTATCCTCAGGGTACAGAGTACATTTCAGAGGGGAATGGCAATTCACACCAATAAAACAGAACACAAAATCGGTAATTAGGTAATCAGTGTTGTAAGGACATTTTTAAATTGAATGAAATCAGCGATGTGCGTCAGTGATGTGGGTAGGGAATTCCATTCTTTACAAGTTGTTGGAAAATATGATTGTGCACATGCTACGGTGTATAGCAATGCGGTACTGAAACTTTTTGCAGGTGATATCGGCGATGAGAAATGAAGGGTGCTGGTTGAAATAATCGGAAGCGAAGATTAGAGTCATGGTAGAAAATCTTATGGAACAGACAAATGTGGGTGTGCTTTCGGCAGATAGCTCGTGGGAGGAGGTTTGAAGACGTTCTCATTTGGGTGACAGTAATCGAACGATGATAGTTAGCCAAGATAAAGCGAGCTGCACAATTCTACAGTTTCCAACATGAGTGCTAGTGTAACCTGTCCAGAGTCCCATACAGATGAAGCATATTCCATTTGTGGTCACACATAGGTGGTGTACAATAATGTCTTTAGTGAGAGTGGAGCAAGAAAACAGTTTCTTCAAAGGTAACCCAGGATTTTGTTTGGTTTTGATGCTATATGTTCTGTATGTAATTTCCAGGACAGAGTGCTAGTTATATGGACGCCGAGATACCGGTAGTATGTTACTCTTTCAAGGGGATAACGGTGAAGAAAATAAGTTGGACAAGTTGTATTCGAGCGAGAAACCCTTGTAGACTTACACTTTTTAATGCTTACTTCCATTTACCAAGTATGACACCAATCAAGCATGCTACTGAGATCTACCTGCAGCGAATGAATATCTGAATCGTTAGTTATTTTACGGTAAATCACACCCATCATCAAATAAGCAAATTCTGGAAGTAACAGCAGTAGGCAAGTCATCTATATAAATTAGGAATAGTCGAAGGCTAAGTACAGATCCATGAGGAACCCCAGAGCCAACCGATGCAGTCAAAGAAGTAGCGTCATCAGTGCTGACGAAGAGAACACGAGGAAATAGAAATGCACGAATCCAGTAAAGAACTGCAGGGTAAATTTTTAGAACACTTAGTTTACATAAAAGCAGCGAGTGGTTAACTTTATCCAACGCTTTAGCAGAGTCAAGAAATATGTATTCACTTGAAAAAGTACTGCCCAAATAGAAATGCAAGCCATTATTGAAGGAAAGTAGTTGAGTATCACAAGAACTTTCGGCAGCCATGCCGATTTAAAGAGAGGAAACTGTTATCCTTTAGAAAATTAACATGATGAGTAAATATTATATGTTCCATTATTTTGCATGGTATTGATGTGAGAGATATGGGTCGATAGTTAGATGGATTGTGTTTATCTCCGGCTTTATGCACTCGTATGACCACTGCAGCCCTCCAGTCTTTAGGTAGTACACCATATTGATACGATTGTGAGAAAATGCATTTAAGGATGATAGAATTATGTTCTTTGGTACTCCATAAAAAAATTGCTATGAATGCCATCTATTTCGCTAGAAGACGTTAGCTTCAAATTGTCGATAAGTGGTACGACGCCATGCGAGTCGAAGGTGATGGGATCCGTGGCAAAATGATTGCACAATTGAAGCTTGGGACGTTGGGGGTCTTTGGATGAAGTAAACGACTTGACAAAAGTATCATTTAGTACAGTAGCGCAAAGATAGTCGGGAACAGGGTCGTCGGTGGGTGCAAGTAATGAAGCTTTGTTGGTGTTGCCAGGTTTAATTATACTTCAGAAGCGCTTTGAATTAGTCTTGAGGATGTTCGGGAGGGTTACATTAAAGAACGGGGATTCAGTAGACTTGAGTGCTCGCGAATATGCTGAAGCAGCTGTCTTCTATACTGTCCAGTGGGCAGGTTTTAGTGAATGCTCTGGAGTTCGAAAAAGTATATTTTTTGTTAGAAAGTCGATTTATATATTTGTTATACCCTGGTGCTTGGTTAGCGGAGTACGGAGTAGCGGAGCGAAAAGGGATATGACGATTGAACAAATGAGACACTTTATTTGGGAACATACACCAGTTTGTTTACACTGAGTGCTCGAGGTCACCTGGCAAGAAAATATCTAAGAGTGAGCCCAGTTCGTTATTAATGGATGGAAAATTAGCTTTCTTATAGTCTCTAATGTTCTTCGGGCGTTTTGATGATGGTACACGTGACAATGCGAACGCTAAACGCAAGACATCGTGATCGCTCAGGCCAGGCATATGCATTACGGATGCAGTGGTATTTTCTGGCGATGTCAGTACTAGATCTAGAAGGGAAGAAGAAGTCGGAGTAACACGTGTGGGTGAAGTAACGATTTGTGCTGTACCAAAATCCATGCAGGTGGCGATAAATTGGTTGGCTTCGGTAGTCGATGGGTTAGAAAAAGGGCACGTGCGCGACCAAACAGTGTTACGAAAATTGAAATCTCCGAAAAGTACGACTTGCGCATTGGGATAGCGAACCATGATTTGATTTAAGCAGTCATGCAAGCTATCGCAGAAAGACGTATCGCTGGAAGGCGAGCGATAGCAGACACCAACAATTACATTCTTGAAATCTGCATTCAGGCAACACCACACCGATTCAACATTCGAAACGACTGGTATGCAGCAGCAACCAAAGCGCGCGTCCATTGCGAGTAAAACACCACCCCTTATTCTATCAGTGTGGTCACTACGGTAGACAGCATACTTTTTATCACAGTGAAACAATTCGTAGTTTAGTATTTTGCTGCTGGAGCCAGGTTCAGTTAGAGCAATTATATTGGCTTTCAGATCTTAATTAGGGTGCCTTATTCATCCCACTTGCGGGAAATACTACAGAAATTAACACATGAAATAGAAAATTTTTATTTTGAACGAGAAGCGGCTGTTTCCCCTCGCGTATTCCTATCGGTGTTTCGGTAATCGAAGGCGGCCACAGCGAAGTGCTCGAGGTGATGTAGCGTGTGAATTCGGTGTGGTAATCGAGGGGCCGACCTCGAAAACAGTGCCAGTCACGTCATTATAAGCACAGGACTTGCCGGCAACATGCAGTTTTTTGTACCCAAGTTTATATGGTTTACGCGGGATTTTACTATACTCTGTTAGCTTATTTTTAATGTTGCGCGTGGTGAGACAGAAGTCCTCACTCAGAACAAAGTCACTGTTTTTTAGCAAGGAACACTTAGCAAACACCAATTCTTTGTGCTTATATGTTGCAAATTTGACAACGATCGACCGTGTTTTCTCTTGGATAAATCGTCCGATCTTGTGAGCACGTAATACGCTGTCACTGTTTAAGCTGAGACTCAGTTTATCGGTAATGACGTCCAAAACTTTCGTTTCAGAATCGGAATATGCTACATTTTCAACGTCTGTTATTCTATATAAATAAAGAGATTGTCACGTCGAGAACGGCCCTCCGCGTCGCCTAGTCGATGGCGTAGTGCGCAGGTTTCCGACTCAAGGCGGTCAACGCGATCACATTGACATCGACCTGCCATTCCCGAGGTATTGCAGTCTGGCCTTCAACAGCTTTATGTCTGATATGGCCTGAAAAGCATTTTCCTGTTGGGCTTTCAGTTCAATCACCGTTTTGGCAAACGTCTTTTTTTTACTTGTTTCACCCTATTGATCGCTAGTGTAAATCTTTGACTGTTTTAAGGACTTCTGCAAGGGCTTAGGATGATTCAGCTGGACCCGGATTAGACTCAATATCCCCACAAAAAATCAACAGCAGAGAACAAATAGGTTCAAAGAAGGCTCCAGGGCGAAGTACAGTCACTATGGCATTGACCTCGACCTCGTTTTCGAGTTTGAGGCACATCATGGGGCGGATCAGTAATGTCCATGCTGACTATTTACAATGCATTAATACGACAAAAAATTGCATATTCCGCGCCCATCTTACATGGACTTTCCCACACATCAGAAGAGAGACTTAAAAGACTTTTAGCTAGAGGACTACGCCTATGTCTAGGAGTTCCACGAGCGACTTCGAGTTCTCTTGTAATAGCCGAGACTCGCCAATCACAATTTCCAGTTATGCGAACTACAGAAACATGCCGGCATTATTTCCGTCTTCAAAACCAGCATAAAAACCACCCATTGGCTCTAGACATAATGAAAGGAGGTATAAGTTATGTTTATATAGAAATTTTAAAAAATCTTCACATATTGCCAGGAAATGAATTTTGGCACTCAGACATTGAATATCCTCCATGGCTGCTTACAGTTCCAAAAAGCGAATTGTCAGTAGAAGGGATATTCAGCAAAAGAGACATGTTCATTCAAGCTGCTCAACAACTAGCGCTATACCAGATATGTATGCGGTATTCAGGATACACACACGTCTATACAGACGGCTCCAGTACAGCAACCTCTTCAACTTCATCATTCATTATACCGCACCTCAACAAACAAGAATCATTTAAGTTATCTCGTGCGACTTCGTCCACAACGGCTGAACTGTTCGCAATCCTATCTGCGGTAAAATTTATATTTTCAGTAACAGAAGCGCAAAAATGGGTAATTTTCAGCGATTCACAGGCGGCTCTAACATCAATCTGCAGCACAAAGGGGAAATCATTCAGCGACAGTATAATACATGAAACACTTAAAAACCTCACAAAGGCAAGCGAAGCGAAACATGCAATAGCATTCCAATGGATACCAGGGCATTGCAACATTCCTGGCAACACAGCAGCCGATGAAGCAGCACGACAAGCGCACCTGAAAGATGATACGGCTCCGCTCCCAATATCAAAGAATGAATTACGCTGCATTATGAGGACAATGTCTTTCAACATGTCTAGAAACACTTGGTTTGACCAGAATTCTAAGAGCTCTGACTTATATCATATTGATCCATTTATTGAATTCAAATTTTCATTGTCATTAGATAGAACCATGGAAACGCTTATTCATCGATTAAGGCTAGGCACTGCCTACACAAAGCATTTCTTACACAGAATTGGCCGAGCGGAAACCCCCGAATGTGATTGTGGATTTGTAGATGAAGATATATATCACCTCCTTCTAGATTGCCCACATCACGACACACCAAGATGACGACTTAAGTCAGCGCTAAGTAAATTAGGCCTTTCAGTTTAAGGAAACTTTTGGGCCCTTGGCCAACAACGACCTTGCAGAAAAGTGCTCTAAAAGCACTAAAGACTTTTCTTGAAGACAGCGGCATCGTTGGACGTTATTAGTGCTTTCATTGTTCTGTTCATTTCAATGTCACTCTATATATGCATCTGTTTGGGAATTATGTTACGTTGACTGTTCTCTTGTGACTGTATGTGCTAATATATTTACACGATGTATATACTACCCGCTGACTAGACAATGTGTTATTAGGCGACAGTATCGTTTGTACTTTTGAGACTTTCGACATCATAAGTGTGGAGACATTTGCCATGTATATTGTATGTACCATGTGTTCCTTACATAGTCTTCCTGTGGAAACGTTGCGTTATAAGTCCTGGTGCTTGTGTGAAAAGATTATTTGATATGTAACCGTGAACCCTGAATGATGTATGACGGAACCACTCAAGAGATAAGGAGTAGCCGGCGCCTTAAATTGCGCGCCAACATCTCCTTATATCATTTCAATAAAAAAAAAGGCTCCAGGGCATGGAAGCACAACGATAAACGCATCATCATATCTGGAACAATAATAAGGTAGTTTAGACTTGTAACTGACCTACAGAACGAAGAAGAGCACGTGTGAGCCTCTAATTTTTCCTGTGCTTTCGTGACCAATGAGCGGCGACTGCGCAGCACGCCGTCGCCGTGCCCAGGAAATTCAGGGGGGGTAGCGTACCAAGGTAGCTCTTTCTATGCAAATGAGGGGGGGGGGGTAGCTTTACTAGTACAAAAGTGAATAACGCCCACCATTCACCATAAAGACGCGTAAACCTGCAAAAGAGAATTGAAATAAGGTGTATCTCACAGGTGTACCTCACAGGTGTACCTCACAGGTGTACCTCACAGGTACGCCTGTGAGATACACCTCTCCTTTACTTGGCAAACAAGGAACCATATCAAATGGACTCGCGCATGACAGAAGTGCAGGAAGAACGCTGCCAAGAATAAGTCAGCAAACGTAGCGTTTTTTGAATTAGCCCTGGAAGAATTAGAGAAATATATAAGTTTGCGGAACAATCACAGTTCTTTTGGATCCCTCGTTTACTGCTCTACCAATTTAAGTGCCAAAACGGACCCCTGTTGCTATTTGGGAAGTTACGTGCGCGGCCGCCAGTCGCGTAAAACCGTGTATGGCGCCGGAAGCTGCGATTCTACACGTACTGCGCTCACTGCGGAAGGTTAGAAAAGCACCTACATAAGCTTAGCAGAGAAGGGGCTACGTCCGGCGGCTCCACTGATAACTGTAGACGCGTGATTCAAAACGCACGGAATTATTCTCCACTTCCGGCGGCGTTTTCTCTACTTCCTTTTTAAATAAAGAGATATTGATCCATAAATATTTTCACAAAAAACGGTTGAATTTGTTAATTTTCGCTTTTCCTTCCTATTTGGCTGTTACCTCGGCTCTCTATTTAGTAGATCGCTTAATTTATCAACTCTTTGCGACACTTCTTTCTAGTTGCCAGTTTTGCAGAAAAAGTGCTGTACAATTGATTGCGAGAAAGATTGATTGATTCTGTCGAAACCTCAGCCGTCATGGAGGCATTACGGAACCAGGGTGGAGATGAGCCGTATGTAAAAATACTGGAAGGTATCTATAGCGGCTCCACAGCCACCGTAGTCCTCCACAAAGAAAGCAACAAAATCCCAATAAAGAAAGGCGTCAGACAGGGAGATACGATCTCCCCAATGCTATTCACAACATGTTTACAGGAGGTATTCAGGGACCTGGATTGGGAAGAATTGGGGATAAAAGTTGATGGAGAATGCCTCAGTAACTTGCGATTCGCTGATGATATTGCCTTGCTTAGTAACTCGGGGGACCAATTGCAATGGATGCTCAATGACCTGGAGAGGCAAAGCAGAAGAGTGGGTCTAAAAATGAATCTGCAGAAAACTAAAGTAATGTTTAACAGTCTCGGAAGAGAACAGCACTTTACAATAGGTAGCGAGGCACTGGAAGTGGTAAGGGAATACATCTACTTAGGGCAGGTAGTGACGGCGGATCCGGATCATGAGACGGAAATAATCAGAAGAATAAGAATGGGCTGGGGTGCGTTTGGCAGGCATTCTCTGATCATGAACAGCAGGTTGCCATTATCCCTCAAGAGAAAAGTCTATAATAGCTGTGTCTTACCAGTACTCACCTACGGGGCAGAAACCTGGAGGCTTATGAAAAGGGTTTTACTCAAATTGAGGACGACGCAACGAGCTATGGAAAGAAGAATGATAGGTGTAACGTTAAGGGATAAGAAAAGAGCAGATTGGGTGAGAGAACAAACGCGAGTTAATGACATCTTAGTTGAAATCAAGAAAAAGAAATGGGCATGGGCAGGACATGTAATGAGGAGGGAAGATAACCGATGGTCATTAAGGGTTACGGACTGGATTCCAAGGGAAGGGAAGCGTAGCAGGGGGCGGCAGAAAGTTAGCTGGGCGGATGAGATTAAGAAGTTTGCAGGGACGGCATGGCCACAATTAGTACATGGCCGGGGTTGTTGGAGAAATATGGGAGAGGCCTTTTCCCTGCAGTGGGCGTAACCAGGCTGATGATGATGATGATGACAAGTAGGGAAAAACCAGACGATGTAACGGTTTACAATCACATTGTTTATAATTTTAACGGTTATTGCAGGGTCTGATGATGGATGCTGTTTCGCATTATTTTATTATCCACCTTATCTAGCTCATATCGCGGATATATGCTTCCGAGGATCTGCCAGCGTCGCGGCGAGCCGTCACTCGAGGAAATAATGAAGCAAAAGGAAAAGTTAAATGCAACTGGCGTTTTCCGGCCACTTAATTTCGGGGAGGGGGCTGCCCCTCCCCCCCCCCCCCCCCCCCAGCTACGTGCCTGTAGAATACACTTGTGAAAGACATGCCAAAGGACAGTTAACATCTCTCGATCAAGCACAAGCATTTCATAAAGTAGAGCCCACATATATATTCGCAACATTAGGAGCCTTCGGGTTTCCTAGGCACTTTGTGTATCTAATAATGGAACTTTATGGCGTAATAGTTTTGCGGACATCGGCAAGGTGGAGCGAAGTAATTAATAAAGGAAAAAATCAGACATCCACAAGCCTTCGTAGCAATTGCTACAAAGGAAATCAATACGGATGAGTGATTTTTTTCTTTATTATTTACTTCTCTCCACCTTGTGGGTTCCCGCAGAACTATTACGTCAAACTCTTGGCTTTGATTCGAGATGTTGACAAATTCGACTTCGCCCTGCCATCTGCTAGCCGCCTGCTTAGCTCAGATGGCAGAGTGGCTGCCCCGGAAAGGCATTGGCCCGGATTCATGTCCTGGACCAGGATGAATTTTACTTCAACTGCGAGACTTTTCTTTCGAGGAACCCGTATGGGTTTCCTTTGTAGCAATTTCTACGAACGGGTGGGTGTCTGATATTCGCAGTGAATTGCAGTGAATTGCAGTGATATTCGCAGTGAATTGACCATGAACCAGGAGATAGTCTCGTCTTCCCAGGTTTCACGAGGTGTGCGGCAAGGCTGCCCACGTTGCTTTTTGCATCAACAATAATACTTTTTTTTTGCAAATAAAAAAATACATAATGACGAGTTAGGGTTACAACTATCAGGTAGCTGTTCGGTTAAGATCACAGCGTATGCAGATGATGTCACAATTTACAACAGAGATGAAGGCAGTCTAGCTAGCGGGGGCGAGCTCCACCACTGCAAAAGCTGGCGTCACCGTCGGCGTGACGTGGTATGAGGGATCACGTGGACACAGCGGCTGCGTCGGCTTCTTCAGAAGCGCCGAAGCCAACTGAAAACGAAAGTTTGAAGTCCCACCTGCGCTGCGGTTCTCATTAAAGTGGGGAGGTTTTCCCGCTTCGGGTGTGTGCTTGACATGACTTGAAAGCCCTTTAATAGGTAATGGCTGCCTTTGAAGGCGTCCAACATAGTAGGCTGCTGCTCGATGCCGCAGTGCCAGACGTACGCAACGGAGCCCGGTGTCATCCTTTACATGCACCGGCAGTACAAGAAGCTGCGTGAAGCTTTGATCGCGAAACTTTGAACCGGCAAGCGGCGATTAGCTACAACTCCGGTGTGCATCAAGCACTTCCGCGAGGAAGGTTTCTTATATGGCGTCGGGGCTACGATGCTCGGTGAGTAGCAGAAAGCACGCATTCAGAAGCTCGCCCGCGCGCGCTGCCTAGCTAATGTCATGAAGCGTTGGTCCATGAACATGTTGACGCTAGATGCTGGCAAGTTCAATAAAAATGTAACGGCAAAAAGCACATGAAAAAAGGCATGGCGTATGCTCATGCTTGTATAGCATCACACAATGAAATGTACTGGATTAAGAAAAAGAAGCAGCGAGTAATTGCTCGCTGAGAAGACCGATAAACATAAAGTGCGACGCAACTTGAGAAATAATGATATTTAAACGTTCAAGCCTTTAGAAGAAAAAAGAAGATTGAATCGTCACGGCGGCACATCATAAGTCGCTGTCGTAGGCGTTCAAGACCCTATAGTTATAAAGAAATGATTTTTCAGCAGCTCCGATAGTGTCCATGCAAAAATGGTTGTTTGTGTGCTGTCAAATGCTCATATGCTGCGGCCTCAAGCTCACGGCACGGTGCGAAAACTCGCTCGCTACAAAAGCGAAACATTGTGCGCGGACATGGATGCAGACCTGCAGCCAGTTACCGCGAATTCATGCGATCGCTGCATTGAGCTTTCATTCCATTATTTTCTATTTAGTCACACATACAGCCCACTATAAGAAAATATTTCACATAGTGCGCTCGTAGCGAATGCCGACCTTTCACGTAAAAACCGGTTCAGGAGACTTTATCGCAGCGACCGCGCGCAGTTGGCATTCACTGTACGTATTCGGTAAAGAGATAGTGTCCGTAAACTATTCGCAGTTTTCTGCTTGCCCTTGGTTATTATTTTGACAGTAAAAAGCTTCCATCGTTTCGAGAGTACTTACAGAAATGTCCAGGAGGGCTCCCGTGTGTAGTTCTTACTGAGCGCCGACAGCCAAACCTATGAGGAGCGCGCCGCGTTATACCTCGTACTACGCACTTCCGATAGATGGCGGCTCTTTAATTCGTCGACCCAACAGTTCTGTATTTTCAGAATATGTGGCAATTTCTGGTGCGAAGCTTAATGTAAACAAAAGTAAGTCACTTTTTCTGCACCCTTCAGCATTAACAACACTATACATGATGTCACAATAGTAAACAGGATTCGCATACTATAGGGATAGAATATAGCGCTAAGGGCATATCGGTTCGCAGCTGGAAGAAAGAGCTTCAGTCCTTCAAGGGACAGGTTATCCAAGCCCTTAAAGGGAAGCTGAAACGGTTTTCAATTTCCATGAACCTCTGGGATTGGGAAAAACAGACCTAATAATTTACGGTTCCGAATTTTTTTTTTTCGTTTTGTTAATATAAGGGGCGGAGATCGCTTTCTAAATCACCCGCGCGGACACGCCCCCATCGCATCCCGGACCGCCGGGTGAGGTTGTTGCCAGAGCAGAGAACCGGCGAGAGTGACGTCATGGGCGGAGGCCGAGCCAACCGAGCTGCGGACCGGCGTGCTGACATGTGCTGGCATGCCTCTTTCCGTCCTGCGCTTTACTGAACGACGCTATACGAGAGATCTGCCGCCGCCGCCGCCGCCGCCGCCGCCGCCGCTCACGTTTGTTTTGCGATTTTCGTAAACTGTTCTTTCCTTCTGTGCTGCGTGAGTGCCTACAGCCAAGGGTGCCCAACATGCCCTCGTTCTGTGCAGCATTCGGCTGCGCGAACACAGGTGGGCGAGACGATGTGGTGTTTCACAAATTCCCGAAGGAAAAGAAGCTTGCAGCGCAGTGGGTACGTGCGGTGAGGAGAGATAAGTTCGTGCCGACGAAATAAACTGTGCTGTGCTCGGACCATTTCCGCGACAGTGACTATCATCGGAGTTTGACAACGATTAGGGCAATCGGTATTCCAGTTAAATCGGCGCGACTGAAGCCCGGCGTTGTTCCGTCTATATTCTCCTACAAGAGAAACACCTCGCCACCTCCAAAAGCGGCCTTCGCCAAGAGGAGAAAGCGTGAGGTAAGGGTTTTAATGTGCACACGGGCAATTTTTTACCAGATGATCACCTTAGTGTCGAACAAACGGTCTACGACGAAGCGAAGTGGAGGCACAGCCGGGAATATGCACCTACGTGCAAAGTGTTTGCCGTTTTTATCCTGTTTTGCTTCTCCGCTTTGTCACGGAACACTGTACTACAGCTGTTTGTTCGGCGCTGTTCTGATACGGTGAAATAACTGGCCGGGGGTACGCTTGCGCATTCAGTGATATTTGTTATTCGTCCTACCTCGCGGTGCCGCAGATTTAGCTGTTCAGCATTCGTGTTCAAATCGCACGACATGAGGCGTTACGGTAATATTTTCATGCTCGCGTTAGAGTAGTTGAACTCGGCGTGTAAAAACTTCGTTCCGTAGATTTCGCACTCACAGCTTGCTACCAGCAGTGAAATGCCGCGAAAGCGAGTGTCGGCACAGCCGCGCCCGTGGCAAGGCGAACGGGCTCAAATAATGAAATAACGTTGTGAGGTATTGAAGTTATCAGCGTTCGACGTGGTCTAGCCTAATACAAGCATCGCTGCTTGGCAAAAAAAAAAAAATCTTGGCCTTGTTCCTAGCTATGCATCACGCATGGGAAAATTATTATATGAAAGTAATTATATTACATTACTCATTACTGTCTTATTACGCTCATCGATTTGAATTACATTACCAATTACCGCCTTAAAAAAGTAATGGTATTACTTTACGATTGCTTCCAAAAAGTTTTCATGCATACAAGAAGCAAAAAGCAAAGTATAAAGGGACGCCAACCTTTCTTTAAGGTAACATACACTTTCATGCCCTCCCCCCATGTTTCTCAACGACACCTCACCACATTATCAACGTTCTGACGCCGTACACAGCTTACTGGTGCATATTTAGCGCAATTACTAAATTACTGTAGCCATGAAATTACAGACAAAATATTTCACATTACTATCACTAGACAACTAATCCATCACATAAATTACTGAAAAAGTATTTCAATTATTGTAAGTAATCCAACTGCTGTCATGTATACTGATATGCTGAAATTCATGACATCCATGTCTTGCACTCTTTCAGATACTAGCAGAGCTCCTTGAGAACCGAGCCCCTGATGAACCTGTTCCACTACCATCACCAATCGAAGATTTTGAAGCAGCCAGTGTGACACAGGCATATAATGAAGAGTTTGAAGCTAAGATTTCCAACGCGCGAGAAGGTGCACACATCGCTCTCGCTGTTGGAACGCTCAACATCGTCGTTGCCGCCGTTGCCGCCGTTGCCGCCATCGTTTTCCGTATCGGCTGTGGGTTCAAACAGGTACAGGGAAAGTACAAGCTGTCGGAGACAGCGAGGACGTTCCATCTTACAACTCAGCTATGAAGCCGGAACAGCAGAACCGCGTGCTACCAGAGAGAAAGGAATGGTGCTACGCTCTGAAACGGAGACATGCGCCGGCTCCGACCGGCGACTACCGCCAACGACGTCACAGCGGCCCCGACCAATCACGGGCAACAGCGGCGTTCGCGCGGTGCCCTGAGGCGCTGGTGCGCGTTTTCTTGAAAAAACAGCCGCTTGCGTTTGTTTCCGCCCTTTTTGAACCAGATATTCGTGTTCAGGGGTCTCAAAACTGTAGAATGGCGCAGAGAACTCATTTTTTTCGAAAAGTGTTTCAGCTTCCCTTTAAGCTTAGCTTTCCTTTTAGTGTGCGAAGATATTTCTCAATGAATGATTTGACAGGCCATTCGTGGTTCATAGCAAATTTGGCAGTTATTCCTTACCAGATATCAAGTTAAGTCGAGGTGAATTACGTCTCACTTGTTTCGCTTACAGACTATAGTAAGAGTTCTTGTGCTAATTCTGTATTACTTATTTCTAAGAGGGGGGGTTTATACGTGTAATGGGGTAATTCTCTTATGGATACCTACGACGCGCTTGTAAAAAGCTGAATGGCTCACTGGTTCAGGTCCAATTACTTGAGCCTGTAAAAACAAACGACTTTGAACCCCTAAAAAGTAGCAAGCAAGTTTCCTTGCTGGATGATCTGGACTAAGTTGTCACACTTTCATTGTAGTTTTGAGCGCATGGATCTCTGCTAAAACGACAACTGATGGAATGTTCCATCCGCCTTTCTCCCTTGGTAAACCAAGATTCTCGTACTTTAGCAAAGCTATTTTTGTGTTGCCAAAGAAGCGTGTTATTTGTGCGGGAAAGTGTATACATGTAGGGATCAAATGCGTGTAAGCATTGAAAGTCTGGAGCCACCGTTTCGACACAGTGATTTACTTTGAGAAATACAAGGAAAGGTATTTGACGAAATGTTGACATTGAACTCCATGCTCAGGTTTGCCTTTTCCGGCCCCGGGAAAATAGTTAGAGAGATACAGTAATTCTACGCGCATAAAAGGAACATAGATCGGTCCGCGGCTAGTGCGTCTTAGCTTGCGAATGCTCTCTGGTGAATTGAAAATAGAAGCAACAAAAGTTAAGGATTATGGTGACTAAGAAAGAAATTCGTAGGCTTTGCCTCGTTTTGAGCAAGACTATGACTAAATGGACGTGTCCAGCCCTAGTGTTAGTGACTTATCACACTTCGAAAGGCGGCCAAATAAAATGAACAAGAAGCTGATAGAGCGTAGGTTAGGGCGTGTTGGTTCATAACTGAGGTTTTTAGCGCATGAAAAGGGACAGTGGCAAGACGCGGAAACTAACTTTCAACAATTGTTGGAAGTTAGCGCTGTGTCCGCGTCTTGCCACTGTCCTTCGTCCCTTTTCGTGCGCTAAAAAACCTCAGCAAAGAAGCTGATGCTGATGATCGTGTTTGCTGTCACAACCAGGATGACAATGCAGGATGGACAGGTTACTTACTTTCCAGGAACGTCCTTGATTCTGACACCGAGTAAAATGACTTCCAAACCACTGTATCCTGGCACGTTATTAATCGCAGGCAGCGCAGTGTCACGCCCCATCTGCAAGTTGGAAAAGTATTGTACAGCACCGTACGCTAAGAATAAGCAGGCAGGAACAATTCATTTCACGTGGCAGACAAGCAGGTGCAGAAATCCAGAACGTGTTCATGGTGGCTACTTACATCAGTTTTTAGCGCCAACAAACACTTGCAGATATGCGGATCCCCCGAGCGGTGGAAATCGATTTAGGCGAATTTTTCATTGGCGTTGACGAGGAACGGTGTTGTTAAGCGACCAACTATGAGCATATATAGAGCACATGATGAAGTTGGGCACATTTTCACCGCGAACCGCCTCGCTTGATGTGGACTTGTAGCGCTTGGTCATGCGCATACCATGCATGACAACGAAGGAATGGCAACGACTGACTATATATGTGTGTGTGTGTATATATATATATATATATATATATATATATATATATATATATATATATATATATATATATATATATATATATATATATAGATAGATAGATAGATAGATAGATAGATAGATAGATAGATAGATAGATAGATAGATAGATAGATAGATAGATAGATAGATAGATAGATAGATAGATAGATAGATAGATAGATAGATAGATAGATAGATAGATAGATAGATAGATATGGCTGAGAAAACCACGCTGGCCACGGTAGTAAAATGAAGAAAAAGAGTACGACGTACATTGAATTAACACAGGATATTTCACTGACGTTTCGGCTGGTGGACCTTGACACTTTGACAAAGGCAGGTTCCAACAGCCGAAACGTCCGTGAAATACACTGTGCTAATTAAGCACACGTCGTACTGTCTTTCTTTATATACTATATATATATATATATTGTTACGCTCTTAGGTGTGTAGTGGATTCACGAATGTGACACTCTTAGGAGCATAGTGGGTTCACGCCTCAACAAAAAGTATGCGGGGGCACCGGAGGGTGGTGAACGAGGAAGACGACGTGTGGCTGGCTGGCTGAATCTCGCCAGGCGCTCAGCTGATCCAGGCCATCGCTGCTAACTCTACCCGGCTTCAAAGTAACGCCTTTTGTGGGCGCAACAGAGTGGTGGAGGTGCTGGGTACGACAGGACGTACCACGGAGTCGCAACATCCAGAACTTCGCCGGAGCCGTCGTCTTGCCGGTCTCTTGCCAACGACCTTCCCTATGGCTCAGGACGGTGATGGACAAATGCCAGCTCTAGTTTCACCTTCTCAAAGGTCAACGCCAGTTGGACCTTTGCGGCACTACATGGAGCCACGCTCGTTCGCGGGAAAAGTGGGCGAGGACGTCGACGAGTGGCTGATTCACTACGCAAGGGTGAGCCGCTACAACCGTTGGGATTCTGTCACTCAGCTTGAATATGTCGCGCTCTTTCTGAGTGAGACGGCGCTGATGTGGTATGAAAACCACGAAGACTCCCTAACAACATGGGAGCACTTTGTCGAGGAAATAAAGAAGTGTTTTGGCGACACCCACGCCAAACAGAAACGCGCCGAGAGAACACTTGCTCAAAGAGCTCAAGCTCCTGGAGAAACATGCACTATATACATCGAGGAAATCCTCAAGCTGTGCAAAATCGTAAATCCGCACATGTCCGAGGAAGACCGAGTCGGACATCTCCTCAAAGGAATTGCAGAAGATGTATACAATTTCCTCATAAGTCGGGAACACGTTGATTCCGTCTCAGATGTCGTGCGTCATTGCCATACGTTTGAGACGTTGAAAACACGTCGCATTGTGCCAAAGTTTGGACGCCTGGCGAATGTGACAACCATTGCCAGCGTAGATGAGAGCCCGTCTGCCGATCTTTCGTCTGCTATACGGCAGATCGTGCGTGAGGAACTGCTGCGGCACCAGGAACTTGCGCGCGACGTCATACGACAACCTGACGGTTATTACCCGCAACACATGGCGCCTGCCGCACCCTGCGCTTCCTGGCAACCGGCGGTATGTGTCACAGACGTCAACCGCAGAGGTGCTCCATGGCCACGTGAGGACACATTTACGACCGAACACCGACCTGCAGAACACCCTCGCTCCAGCAGGTTTGCACGCAGACCGACCGTTCCTCCTGTGCAGCAGGCTCAGCCGCTTCGCTCTGCTACACGACCCCCCACGGCTGAGCGCTTCGAAGGGCAGTTCCTCGATCGTCGTTTGCCTGTGTGTTATAGCTGTGGCGACTTGGGTCACATTGCCAGGTACTGCAATCGCCGCCAACCACCGAGGTTCGACCGATCGACGATGTCTAGGCGGTACCGCGCTCCTCTGGGCGAAACATACTGGCCCTCGCACACTTACTTAGGAAGATTGCCTCACCAGCACCCGGAGCCGCTGCGGAACCGTTCTCCAGCATCCGATCGCAGCTTGACACCACCACCCGCTTCTCGTGTAAGCCGATCGCCCTCTCCGCGGCGTCGATACCCGTCGCCACCTCCGGAAAACTAGCCAGCGCGGCCGTTGGAGGTGAGGTCGCTGGACAATCTTCGCTGTCGACAGAGATACCTCCAACCATTTGTATGTTTAAGAATACGGTGTTTGTATTAATTGACGGGGTTTCATCCATGGCCTTAGTGGACACGGGAGCAACCGTTTCAGTGATGAGTCTGGCGTTTAAAAGCCTCCTAGGACGAAAGGTGATGTTTCGCTGGGACCGTGCCGATACGTTTCGCGGAGTGAGTGGGGAGTTGTTGTATCCTGTGGGCGTGTGTAATGTAGACGTAACCTTGGGTGGCCAAATATTTAACGCGGAGTTCGCTGTTCTACCGCATTCTACGCATGACGTAATCCTGGGCCTTGATTTTTTGAAACTGTGTGGTGCCACTGTCGACTGCAAAACGGGTGAAATCAGTGTAGGTACGAGCTTTTCTGCTGCGTTTATGGAAGGCCCACCGAATCGTGAAAGTGTGCTTTGTGTATCCCGGGATACCGTTGTGCCTCCGTTATCCGCAACGTACGTTTCAGTCGCCTGTTTTCCAACCACCGACGGAACGTTTGACGCTACCGTGGAGCCCGTTCACCTGAGTTGCATCAAGAGGAATGTACTGATACCGTATTGCACGCTGTCAGTTGTTCAGGGACGCACCAACTTATGGGCCGTAAACTGTTCCAGTGAACCTGCAATACTACCACAGGGTCTGAAACTTGCCGCCTACCATGAAGATCACGTGCTATCGCTCGCCATTCTTACAGAGGCCCTTGATTCTGCGGATGAGCGCCATTTCGCTAATGTCTGCCCTGCGGCGCACTCCTCATTTCTGACTATGGTAAACAAGTCGCTCAGCACTAAGCAGCGTCACGAAGTGGCGAATATTCTGCTAAAGCATGCCCGACTGTTTGACTTCTCCCAGCAAGAGGGGCCACCATTGTTTCCTCCTTCTCGTATACACCATCGCATAGATACGGGATCTGCCTAACCACTGCGACAGAAACCATACAGAGTCTCACCATCGGAACGCAAGGTGATCAATGACCAAGTCCACGAAATGCTAAATAAGAATGTAATCCAAGAATCCTGTAGTCCGTGGGCAGCGCCAGTGATCCTGGTTAGGAAGAAAGATGGTTCATGGCGATTTTGTGTTGACTACCGCCGCCTCAACACCATCACTAAAAAGGACGTATATCCTCTTCCGCGTATTGATGATGCTATCGACTGCCTCTCATCAGCGTCTTACTTTTCGTCTGTTGACTTGAGGTCGGGGTACTGGCAGATTCCGATGCACGAGGCAGACAAGGAGAAAACGGCATTTGTAACACAAGATGGACTTTTTGAATTTAATGTGATGCCGTTCGGGCTCTGTAATGCGCGTGCAACTTTTGAGCGCTTCATGGACAACATCCTGCGTGGTTTGAAGTGGGAAGTATGCATGTGCTATCTAGATGATGTAGTGGTTTTCGGGCGCACGTTCAGTGAGCACAACGCACGTCTCGATCTTGTGCTAGACTGCTTGGACAAAGCGGGTTTGGTCCTCAACTCGAAGAAGTCCCATTTTGGAGAGCGCCAAACACTCGTTCTGGGACACCTAGTGGATAAGGACGGTATACGACCTGATCCAGCGAAGACTGCTACGGTGGAAGCCTTCAAGCAACCTCGCCATGTAAAAGAGCTACGCAGTTTCCTAGGGCTTTGCTCGTACTTCCGCCGGTTTATTCGTGGATTTGCCAACATCGCGTATCCGCTGACATGCCTCCTCCAGAAGGGCGTTCCCTTTGAATGGACTCCTGAATGTGAAGCTAGTTTTCGTGAGCTGAAGTCTCGTCTGACGTCTCACCCCATTCTCCGACACTTCGACCATGCGGCTCCCACAGAAGTTCATACGGACGCTAGCGGTATTGGCATCGGCGCTGTCCTTATCCAACGCGTTGACACCAAAGAACACGTCGTCGCCTATGCGAGTCGTTCTTTTAGTAAGTCCGAGCGTAACTACACCGTTACAGAGCAAGAATGTCTTGCAGTTATTTTCGCAGTACAGCGCGTCCGGTCGTACCTGTACGGGCGCCCCTTCACTGTGGTGACAGACCATCATTCTCTCTGCTGGCTGGTTAATCTCCGTGATCCGTCGGGCCGGCTAGCGCGTTGGACACTCCGTTTACAGGAATATAACTTTACCGTTTCTTATAAAAGCGGCCGCCGACACGCCGACGCTGACTGCCTCTCGCGCATGCCGCTTCCAACGACGGACTGCGACGCGGACAACTTCGACTGCTATATTGCATCACTGGAGCCGGGATTTCCTGATATAGATACCTTCAAGGTCGAGCAACAAAAAGACAGAACTTTAGAACCACTGTTCATTACTGCAAGGCAATCAGCACCATCACCTCGTTTCTGTGTTCGTGATGGGGTTCTTTACAAAAAGAACTATTCTACTACAGGCCCACGATATCTTCTGGTGGTCCCGGAGAGTCTCCGTGTCTCCGTCTTGCGCGCTATGCATGACGATCCAACATCTGGACAATTGGGTTCTGCGCGAACTCTCTACCGCCTTCAAGAAAGGTTCTACTGGCCCAAAATGCGCCAGACGACCGCCCAGTATGTGTCCAGCTGCAACGAGTGTCAACGTTATAAGCGTCCGACGAGTGCTCCTCCTGGTCAACTCCATCCAGTGCCACCCCCCAGCACTCCCTTTGAGCAAGTTGGCATCGACCTCCTCGGTCCTTTCCCGCGTTCATCCGATGGGAACCGCTGGATTATCGTGTGTGCCGATCACTTGACACGCTACTGTGAGACAGTTGCAATACCATCGGCTACTGCAACCGAAGTGTGCATTTTTCTGCTGCGTTTTGTCATTCTTCGACATGGACCTCCCAGAGTCATCATCAGCGATCGGGGGCGGCAGTTCACTGCTGACGTGGTCGAAGAGATGCTTCGTCTATGTGCTTCAAGGTTTCGACATTCCACCCCGTATCATCCCCAAACAAATGGCCTTACGGAACGCACGAACAGAACTCTCACTAACATGCTGTCCATGTATGTCGAGTCAGATCATAAGAACTGGGACAGCGTGCTACCTTTCATTACGTACGCATTTAACACCTCAAAGCATGAAGTTACGGGTTACAGTCCCTTCTTTCTTCTTTACGCTCGTCCGCCTCGTTATACACTAGACACTATCTTCCCGTTCTCCAGCCACGATAATCTTTGTATATCAGAGACAGCCTGTCTTGCTGAAGAAGCCCGACGACTTGCTTCTTTACGCACTCTTCTTTCACAAGACCGCTCGAAGGCACGCTACGACCGCCGACGCCGACACGTGATATATGACCCTGGTGATTTAGTGTTGCTCTGGAAACCAACCAGGAAACGTGGACTATGTGAAAAACTGCTGGCCCACTATGTTGGCCCCTATGTTATTACGGAGCGCATCAGCGAATTAACCTACCGCATAGCACGTCTCACATCAAATGGCCGACGATCAGCAAAGACTGAACTTTCGCATGTCGCCCGTTTAAAGCCCTTTATTTCTCGATAGCCTGTTAGACTTGCCCGGCGGGCTTCGTCTGCGCGGAGGGAAATGTTACGCTCTTAGGTGTGTAGTGGATTCACGAATGTGACACTCTTAGGAGCATAGTGGGTTCACGCCTCAACAAAAAGTATGCGGGGGCACCGGAGGGTGGTGAACGAGGAAGACGACATGTGGCTGGCTGGCTGAATCTCGCCAGGCGCTCAGCTGATCCAGGCCATCGCTGCTAACTCTACCCGGCTTCAAAGTAACGCCTTTTGTGGGCGCAACAATATATATATATATATATATATATATATATATATATATATATATATATATATATATATATATATATATATATATATATATATATATATATATATATATATATATATATATATATATATATACATATATATATATACCACACCTGGTGTGTGTGCGAGAGCGATAGCTCCAACACGCCGTCGTCGTCGACCCATCGTCATTAGTCCGTCCATCGTCGACATGCCGGCGGGATCAATGCGTTGCTCTCACAGAGTCGCCGTCATCTTGCCCTAATGATCACTGTCATAATCGAATTGCCGTCATCTCATTGCACCACCATTGCATCATCGCTATGCAGTCGTCGTCGGGCCGTCGTCGTCAATCCAGCTTCATCATGCTATTTTTGGCATGCCGTTGTCGTCATACCATTGCAATCATTTTGGCATGGTCATGCCATCGTTCTGATTCCAGTTCTGCATCTCTGTCGCCATACCATCAGCATCCTTCAAACGTCGGCATGATGTCGTCACGTCGCTGTTGTCACGCCGTAGTTCTCATTCCATGGTCGCCTGCCATCATCGTGACATTGTCGGCGTGGCATTGTTATCAGCTCATCGTCATCATGCAGTCCTCGTCATGCCGTCGCGGTTGCTTCATCGTTGTCACTTTGTCTCAGTATTTCTAGTTTCGTGTCATTGTCGTCGTGCTGTCGTCATCATCATGCAGTCATTCTCGTGCCATCGTGGTCGTTCCGTCGTGCGCGGTATGTGCATGATCGAACGCATCATTTCGTGTGGCATCTACTTGCAAAGTATCGCTAAACAGAAACAACCTTCATGCCAAACACAACGGAAACTTCGCTTAAGCTGGTTCCCACAGCGCGTACGATCCGTAGCTTCTCGAGTCACTTGCTGTTTAGCCTACTGCAATATCCAGCAAAACTGAGCATTCCAGTGTGGCATTGCCCAGAAGTTGGGACACAAGGCGCACCATACGCTCGCTGTCCTCTCGGTCAGCGTCCACACAGTGTTTTGTAAATCATTGGGAATTTCGAAACACTTACCCTTCTGAAGAAACGTCGGTAAGAATTAAGATTTTAATTATATACGAAATGTTGTTGTTTGGCAACCTAGCCGGCGAATTTCAACAGACGACGAAGCCACGACACGACGACATGACGAAAGTAATTACAGAACTGGAATGAGAACGGCGTGAGGGCAATAGCATGGCAATACTAAAAGGAATAAAATGGTATGATGACAACCCGTTTAATCTGTGCCTAGGAACTTATAGTTTTAACGCCGCATGTCTGAATATTTCGTGTTATGTTTCCGAATGGATCATTTTTGTATAGCACTTCAATCCTAGTTGATGGCGACGTCTGCTCACTAGAATACATTTTTCGAACTGCGATGCCCATTTACATATGCAGCGCCGAGCGTACGCCGACCAAAAGAGGACGCCTCATGCCCTGCATTTCTGGAGATGCTCTTGCGAAAATAAACAGTTTCTAAATTTCGTGCCAATTCTATGGACAAGCTTTTGTAAAAAAGCTGCATCCAGTCTCCAGTTTTGTGCCCCTGTCGGTGCTGGCCACGATACAAACACTCACGCAGCGTCTCAGGTTAGAAGCCGCGAATACAGGGGGCATTCGGTGTCGTACAGGCGTATACGTCGTGCAGCTATGCCTTGTTATGATTACATGGTAGAACACAGAACACGTCCTCATCAGCTGTTCCAAATTTTAACATGGAAATGGGCATGGAGGTTAGCGCTTGATCGCCTTGACTACTGTCCTTTCAGCGTAAGAAAGCTGTTTGTGCTATAGGATGACGCGTCAATAAATCATTAATCACCTGTTTTAGCGGGGTGATATTATTACGATTCGCATTCTTTGGGATCTCCACCAAGTATGCGGTGTATTTGTCTGTCCATATCTAGCCTTTTTCACGCCAACATGGGTGGCTGGGTATGGGTAGTCGATGGACTAATTGTTTCAGCATCGGGATGCTGTGCTGTGCACACCAACCGTCGAACGTGTTTGAATGCGATTAGCAAATTTTGGGAACTTCCCCCAGTATGCGTAGCATGTCTGTCGGAGTCTAACATCTCTCATGCCAATATAGGGGTCCCAACATGAAATTTTCTGACAGATACCAGCGCCACTTCTTCCCCTTCTCCTTCACCTGCTATTGGGTCACCAGGTCACCAGCACCGTGAGGCACTCGCGATGTCCGCGGTCTTTGTGAAATTCCTTCGCGTCTCGCGGTTTCGCTATGCCTCGACGGTCGGGTGACCAAAAGGTCCAGTAATGTTGCGTGGGGAACGACTACCATATTGAGTGAAATTTTTATTCAAAATGTCCGGCGATTTGGGCGGGGTGGGGCCATAAGCACCCTAGCCTAGGTGATGGTCTCGAGTCCTTGGACGCGGGCGGCTTCCTGGCGTTCCGGACGGCCCGCAGTTGATCGGCGAGGTCTTTGCTGAGCAGGGCCGTCTCCTATCGCGCCCCGCGGTTTGAGACTGCCATGTCTACCCCGTTTGTTGGGGACTCCTGCTGCTCGCCACCGGTGCATTCCCACAGCTTGTGCTGCAGCGTCTCTCTGGCTCCGCACGCTTTACGCTCGTCGGATGTATAAAGGTCGGCATTGAAAAAAATATACCCGGAGCCTGTAGCCGTCTGTCATGTTCCACAGTTTACCGGCTAAATGATATGAAAAGGAAAGCCGGCAGGCATTCATAACCGCCGTCCGCAGAATCAAGTAAGTCGGAATGCGAAAGTTTGCCGTTTTCCTGACTGTTCCTTATTATTCGATGCAGCGGTGTTGTTTCGCCTTGTAGCTCAGTCGGTGCAGTTTTCTCATGACGACGAGAATATCGCTGCAGCTCTTCTTCGACGTGCTTTGAGGGACGCCTTGAGCGACGGCCCATTCACGCGTTTGACGAACGTAGTGATTTCTCGTGTTTGTTTGAAAGAGCACGCGTGTTTGGCAACATTTGTGTAGTAGTAAGCTGCAAGAAGTTGAGTTCTTTAGCACAGGCGTATGGCTAGATAGCCCATTTCTAAAAATAATGTGCACTGTCCTGTGTGACATCTTGACTCCATGAATTGTGCTGCGAGAGGAGGGCAGCGGCGGGTTCCATGATTTTGTCCTTCGGCCGTTTTCCAATACCGGTGCAAGACGGATACTTTCGATCGCGGTCAAGGCTGATCCGGCTCAAATTTTTCCATTGCGATGAACAATGCTCGCTGCTGCTTAGTCTAACATTGCGGATTGAGTTGATTGAGCTCACTTAGCGGGATAGTGCAGACGACAGCTTAATATCGCGATCTACCTGGCTCGGTTCGTGCAAAATCTTGGTCATAAGTGCCCGTGCACCCAGCACCCCTTTCGGACCGGACTCAATCGTGATCCAAGGTGCCTGTGTGGCACGGGTATAAGTTCATCATGTGTTTCGACACCTCGGAAACCATGGAAAGTTCGTGAAGTGCCCTAAATATCTTAATCGCTTAAAGAAAAATTCACCCAGGATTAGGATACTCCCTAAGGCGAAATTAGTGCGCCGCTCTATAGCTTTTTTTTATTTCGCCATGTATTGGCTGGCGCGGACAATCTGTCTCTTGCGACACATTGCGAACGGAGCGAAGTGTAACGCCACTGCTTGGCTAATCGGGAGATCGCGACAGGCAGCGCGTGGGGGATGCGTATGCACGATTCACAGGAGCCGCCGCAGCCAGACCTGCACTCACGCAGCGCTTTGTTTCCGTATGCGGTATTGGTGGCGTCATCGGTGAACAGACGACGGGCGCTAATCTGGTGCCATTTCGTAGCCATCGTCGCCACAGAGCCCGTCTTTAGTGGCGCTACGCTTTTGTTCCCACGCTTTCGCCATACCTTCCTCCTCACACTCTCTAGGCTATCACCGTCTTTCATCCCCCGCTGCAATCGGCGTTCCCTCTTTCACCCTTCGCTGTGCTCGCTCGCTCGGTTACGAGGGACGCCGACGATCACCGCAGGAACGGGAGCTTAAGACCTGCGCTCTAAGAAGACGCCTATTACTACTCGCCAGAAGTGATGCATCTCACAAAACGCTCAGAACTTGCGCAGCTCCTCGGTAGCATGGGAAGAAGAAAGACTAGGCGGGAGCGTTGCGTGACACTCTTGAGACCGTCGTCTTCACGGAAAAAAAATTAAATTGTGGGGTTTTACGTGCCAAAACCACTTTCTGATTATGAGGCACGCCGTAGTGGGGGACTCCGGAAATTTCGACCACCTGGGGTTCTTTAACGTGCACCTAAATCTAAGTACACGGGTGTTTTCGCATTTCGCCCCCATCGAAATGGGGCCGCCGTGGCCGGGATACGATCCCGCGACCTCGTGCTCAGCAGCCTAACACCATAGCCACTGAGCAACCACGGTGGGTTCTTCACGGAAAAGCGAAAGGCTTGTTGAATTAAGCTTAGCACTGTCTCGGATCGAAGAAGAAGCGCCTCCTTCCACGTGAGAGCCTGTGCTTCACGAGCACGCGCAGGCAGAGTCTACCAGAATGGTCGAAAAAATAAATATCGTTCCTGATATCGTTCCGCGCTTCTTGCCAGTGAACTGTACGCCACCTTAAACATTTAGTGATGAAGTAACGGGGGCTACTACCGAAGACCACGGAAGGCTACGAACTGACCTTCACGGAGACGCTGATATCAAAGCTGACGTCGAGACGATCCCGGAAGGCCAAGGTTATCAACGAGGCAAGATCTCTTGTCAGCGATGAAACAGCCACCTTAGGTCAGCTCAACGCTATTCACGGACGTCTCAAAGCGAACAATGATCCGCTGCACAATATACACGGGGATCTAGAAAGCCAAATAGCTGGGGAAGAGTTCGATCAAGAATACAGCACCGTTGCGGAATACGAGGACAACGGGCCAACGCTACCGGCATCACAAGTGAGTTACTTAGCAAGCAAAACCTAGTTTTCAGTCCACGCCATCAGCACCAGAGCTTCAGACTTCGTCGATGGCCAGTACCTCAGGAGCCTCTGGAACTAAACTTCCCAAGCTTACCAGCGCCCCGTTTTCTGGTGATCTGTGTCGATGGAACGACTTCTGGGAACAATTCGACCAGATGATTCACCACAATGGAAGCCTCACAGCGACGGACAAGTTCAACTACCTCCGGTTCTTCCTAAGAGGCGACGCAGCCTAAGCTATAATGGGCCTGCCAACCACAGGAGCTTGCTACAAGGACGTCATCGACATACTCAACAAGCGCTTCGATGATAGAACGACACTCGAACAGGAGTACTTCTCCAGGCTTCCTGCGTAGCCTTAGGTGCGATTAAGCGACCCGACATCTCTTAGCAAGCTGTACGTCCGTCAACGTCCCAGGACTGGACACACTTGGAGTGAGCAGGACGTCCTTTTCCACTATGCTGTGCGACCTGCTGCTTCGGGCTTTACCACACGACCTTGTGGTTCCAGTGAAGTTTCCAGTCGCCACTGGAAACTTCACTTCTCTCCCGAAAATCTCGTTCTACTGTAGACTCCAAGTCACCATGTCGGCCTGTTCGAAAAACTAGTCACGCTAATCCAGACCCTACCCGGTATTGCGAGGATTAGGTCACCTAAATTAGGAAATCGCACCTATCGAAGACACGCCGTCCTCGTCCCGGCTATGAACTGATATTGCCCGGTGTCCCGTTTGAAACCGTACTGTTCATCTAGTACGCTAGCATTCTAACAAGCGCCGGAACGGCGCTCTAGCCCCCGGCTATTATGTTATGGTCCATTTGGACAGGACCGTGCGCGCAAGAGGGAAACGAAGAGAAAGTGGTAGACTGTCTCTTGGAGCCGTCACATTTGTACCAGCCTGGGCGATTACCACTAACTTTCCCTATATAGATAGTTGCACATTTGTGCATCGGGCTTCCTCTTTGTAACCATATTCGATCAGGCATGTACAGTAGCAAGCTTTTAGCAAATATTTAAGCTCGATTTCGACAAGTACACCTGTGAAGGCGACCTTTCGCATAAAAGACCTAATGCATTCTTGTATGCTGACAGCATCCTTCGGGTCGGCAGGCGCCTGTTAGATCTTGATGCATCTGAGGAGGTAAAACACTCAGCCATCCTCCCCAGTGGCGTAGCTAGGTCGTCTGGCACCCGGGGCCCAATGGTCTTCTGTCACTCCCCCCCCCTCCCCGTTTGTAGTTCAGGAAGGCGAGGATATCGACAATTTCCGGGTTTCAGCACCAGTACAGCCACCGAATTCCGGATCAAGCTACAGAACAGGTATTCGGCTTTAACACAGGAAGAGGACCTTAGTGTTGAAGCAACGAACGACAATCTTATGGGCATCATTAAGGAGTCTGCAATAGAAATCGGTGGCAACTCCGTTAGACAGGATACCAGTAAGCTATCGCAGGAGACGAAAGATCTGATCAAGAAACGCCAATGTATGAAAGCCTCTAACCCTACAGCTAGAATGGAACTGGCAGAACTTTTCAAGTTAATCAACAAGCGTAAGACACCTGACATAAGGAAGTATAATGTGGATAGAATAGAACATGCGCTTAGGAACGGAGGAAGCCTAAAAGCGGTGAAGAAGAAACTAGGAATAGGCAAGAATCAGATGTGTGCGTTAAGAGACAAAGCCGCCAATATCATTACTAATACGGATGAAATCGTTGAAGTGGCTTTAGAGTTATATGGAGATTTATACAGTACCAGTGGCAACCACGACGATAATGGGACAGAGAATAGTCTAGAGAAATTTGAAATCCCACAAGTAACGCCGGAAGAAGTAAAGAAAGCCTTGGGAGCTATGCAAAGGGAGAAGGCAGCTGGGGAGGATCAGATAACAGCAGATTTGTTGAAGGATGGTGGGCAGATTGTTCTAGCAAAACTGGCCGCCTTGTACACGCAATGCCTCATGACTTCGAGCGTACTGAAATCTTGGAAAAACGCTAACATAATTCTAATCCATAAGAAAGGGGACGCCATAGGCTGATCAGCTTACTGTCCGTTGCCTAAAAAGTATTTACTAAGGTAATTGCAAATAGAAACAGGAACACCTTCGACTTCCGTCAACCAAAGGGCCAGGCAGGATTCCGTAAAGGCAACTCAACAATAGACCATATTCACACTATCAATCAGGTGATAGAGAAATGTGCGGAATATAACCAACCCCTATATATAGCTTTCATTGATTACGAGAAAGCGTTTCATTCAGTCGAAACCTCAGTAGTCCTGGAGGCATTGCGGAATCAGGGTGTAGACGAGCCGTATGTAAAAATACTGAAAGATATCTATAGCGGCTCCACAGCCACCGTAGTCCTCCATAAAGAAAGCAACAAAATCCCGATACAGAAAGGCGTCAGGCAGGGAGATACGATCTCTCCAATGCTATTCACAGCGTGTTTACAGGAGGTATTCAGAGACCTGGATTGGGAAGAATTGGGGATAAGAGTTAATGGAGAATACCTTAGTAACTTGCGATTCGCTGATGACATTGCCTTGCTTAGTAACTCAGGGGACCAATTGCAATGCATGCTCACTGACCTGGAGAGGCAAAGCCGAAGGGTGGGTCTAAAAATTAATCTGCAGAAAACTAAAGTAATGTTTAACAGTGTCGGGAGAGAACGGCAGTTTACAATAGGTAGCGAGGCACTGGAATAGGTAAGGGAATACATCTACTTGGGACAGGTAGCGACTGCGGATCCGGATCATGAGACTGAAATAATCAGAAGAATAAGAATGGGCTGGGGTGCGCTTGGCAGGCATTCTCAGATTATGAACAGCAGGTTGCCATTATCCCTCAAGAGAAAAGTATATAATAGCTGTGTCTTACCAGTACTCACCTATGGGGCAGAAACCTGAAGGCTTACGAAAAGGGTTCTACTTAAATTGAGGACGACGCAACGAGCTATGGAAAGAAGAATGATAGGTGTAATGTTAAGGGTTAAGAAAAGAGCAGATTGGGTGAGGGAACAAATGCGAGTTAATGATATCTTAGTTGAAATCAAGAAAAATAAATGGGCATAGGCAGGACATGTAAGGAGGAGAGAAGATAACCGATGGTCATTAAGGGTTACGGACTGGATTCCAAGGGATTAGAAGCGTAGCAGGGGGCGGCAGAATGTTAGGTGGGCGGATGAGATTAATAAGTTTGCAGGGACGACATGGCCACAATTAGTACATGACCGGGGTAGTTGGAGAAGTATGGGAGAGGCCTTTGCCCTGCAGTGGGCGTAACCAGGCTAATGATGATGATGATGACAGCCGCCGTGTATACCGCGCACGTCCCCCGGGTCCCCCTCTCCTTCGCTTTCTTTCCCAGAGGTCGCGAATACAGCTAGTATTGGCGGCGAGGAGTTACGGAGTCGCCATCTATCGGAAGCGCCTCTCTGGCATAGTATGAGGGATCACGCGGCGCGCTCGTCATAGGTTTTGCTGTCAGCGCTGAGCGAAAACACCACGCGCGAGCTCTCCCGGACATTTCTGTAGGTACTTTCGAAACGAGAGAAGGTTTTTACAGTCTAAATAATAAACTTGGGCAAACTGAAAGCACAGAATCGTTTACAGGCGCTCTCTCTTTACCGAATACGTACAGTGAACGCGACTGTGCGCGGTCGCCGGGATGGAGTCTCCCGAACCGGCTTCTTGCGTGAAAGGTAGGCAAACGCTGAGAGCAAACTATGTGGAATATGTTCCTATAGTGTTTGTATAGCTAAATGGAGCGTAATAGAATGAAGCCTCAATGCAGCGATAGCACAGCTTCGCAGCGACTGACTGCGCGTCTGCATGCTTGCCCGCCATTGTTTTGCTTTCACAGCATGCGCGTTTTCGCACCGTGCCATGAGCTTTAGGTCGCAGAATATGAGCATTTGACAGTATACAAGCAACCATTGTTGCGTGGGCGCTATTAGGGCTGTTCAAAAATAATTTCATTGTAGAGACTTCGACGCCTACTGGGACTGTGATGTGACGTCGCCATGATTCAACCTTTCTTTTTCTAAATTCTCAGACGTTTCAATATTATTCCTCGAGTTGCGCCGCACTATATGTTTATCGGTGTTCTCAGCGTGCGATTTCTCGCTGCTTCTTTTTTTGTAATCCAGTGCACTATTTCATAACTCAAACATGACCATATGCCATGCTTTTTTTTATGCGCTTCTTAAGACTCCCTTTCCACTGGAGTGAACTTGCCAGTATCTATAGCATCGACAAGTTCATAGACCAAACCGTCATGACATCAGTCGGGCAGCGGACTCGGGCGAGCGTCTCAGTGCGCGTTTTTCGAACATCGCCGACCGGGCGCCGTAGCAGAAATCTTCCTCGCCCTGAGCTTGCTGCATACCCGAGTTGTAACCGATGACTGTTTGCCGGTTTTATGTTTCGCGAGCCAAGCTTCACGCAGCTTCTTGTCCTGCGGCTACGTGTGAATAAGGCTGACACCGGCCTCCGTTACGTGCGTCCGGCCCTGCGGCACCGAGCAGTAGTCTACCATGTTGCGCGCCTTCAAAGGCAGCCACTACCTATTGTAGTGCTTTCAATCGTTATAAGGGAGACACTTGAAGCTGGAAAATCTCGCCACTAAATGAGGACCACAGCGTACGAAGCAACTTAAACGATCGTTTCCAGCTCGCTTCGGCGCTCCCGAAGCAGCCGACGCGGCCGCTATGTCCACGTGATCCCTAATAGCACGTCACGACGACGGTGGCGCCAGCTTTTCCAGTGTGCACACAGTTTGCTGCACTGATAACTTGTGATAAGCGCATGTGTACATCTTCTGTCAGACTGTAAGGCTTGGCAACCAATACAAATGCGGCATCGTGGCTAATACGGCTCACGTCACAAATAGAAAAAAAAACATTTTATAAAGATTTACCTATCAATTTTAGAGGCAACATTGCATTTGCAAAACTGAAGGCCGACATTCATATCTTGCCCAACAGCAACTTCACAAAAATCGTCGTAGGTACTATGGCCCGCAGTATTTTGGCTGTGGGCGGCCCTGAACGAAAACGAAAATTAAATTGTGTCTCAGTGACGCTGATCTCCCCACCATATTGGAGAAACGGAAAACGCCACCTGCATCCCTGCTGCGCGGGCGCCAATGCTATGACAATTACGAGTTCTCTTCATTCTGATCAATAAAGCCTGGTTTTATTTGCTGCTATGCGGACAAACGTGATTATCCGAGCTGCGGTACCACCGCAAGGTTGGGAACAGAATAGAGCAGGCTTCGCGTCGATTCTTGGCGTCACCATGAAGTCCGTGCCAGCGAAACCTGTTCATTTGCACTCGCAATGGAGAGGGTTGAGGGATCAACGCCACTGGTCCACTATTTCACATTTCTTTCGCTACTGCCATACTGGGCGCCGGCCGCAGTGCCAAAGTACTGTAGGCTGTAGCACCCAAAACGATTTTGTTTAAGAAGTTTTTGTTGAGTTAATAATATGACTTTGAATTCTCAATTCTTGGAATTGAAGTGCTCCCTCCTTAAGTACTAATTAAGGTATTATTAAGGATATGGTTATTACTTATCTGCCATATTTTTCACGCTACCGAGTATCCAAAAAATCACAAAGACACATAACTTCATAGAATATCGGGAAATATCCTTACAAGATTCACGTTCTTTTTTTTGTAAAATTTGGTGCAGCTGACACAGACACTGTACTTGTGACATGAAGTCACACAACAACAACAACAGTTTTCTGAAACTTTCGAGGGTAAGAAGGAAAGCGTGAAACATAACGGCAGGTTTCGCAGCGGCTTCTCGGAGCGAGCGGGAGAGGGGAAGTAAAAGCGAGCCGGACGTCGCGGCGGGCCCGCGACTACAGCCTGTCGAGTCATACGCCGCCAAACTCTTCGGCCGAACCGAGTCTGAAGACAATCCAGAGAATCCCATTCGCGACCTTTGACGGCCCCACTTATGCAACGTCGCTCTCAACGAACGCGTCGCCGTAAACGCGAGCGCCGGGCGCGCTGGTTGAACGCCCTCTTTCTGCCGTCTTTGTTCGTCTTCGCTGCGCGATCTGAACGGAAGAGGGACCAAAGAGCCCCAACGCCATAACGCCTCACTGCATGTTTAGCGACTCCTGCTCCCAGCATGAACGCACAGCACGAGTGCACCCCACACGAAACGTTCCGCTAAGGCGAGTAGTTTAGCGACCATTTCGCGAATTAAATTTTTTTAGCTTGCACATTCGTGCAATTATTTCGTGGAGTGCTGATAGAGCTGCAGCTGACAATTCTGCGGCGCAACGCATCGGGTGCATGAGCTCGGGCTACTGGATACCGGAGCATTCTTTGCAATTTGCGCCCAGTCAAGCCGGCGGAAAGAGGGGTCTTGAGGCGTATGACACCCCCCCCCCCCCCCCCCAATGGCCCCTTGCACCCGGGGCCCACGGCCCCCCGGCCCCCCCTGTTGCTACGCCACTGATCCTCCCACACGATCATTATTTGTCGACGTTACTGGCAATGAGAACGCACTGCGAAATCTACGGAGGCGTGCGAGACACTCCATTGCGAGAGCACTATTGGATTTACCGGGCACGAGCATTGGTGAAGACCATAGACGGCTGCTACTGACTTTTTTTCTCGGCGATCCCGTGGGCGCTGCCATGTTTGATCACGTGTGACGCGTCCATTGCTTGTCTCAGCTGCGCCCGTTGCCTCCATGTTTGCAATGGATGTGCATGACGCCGGTGCGGCTTAGCAAACCACTCTTTCGGGAGATATAGTAGACATCGACTGGGCGGACGACACGAAGCTTTGGCCACAGCTTCAGAGAACATGTAAAAGCGCTTTCGCAGCTGATTAAGCTGTGTCCAAACGGTGTTCGGTGTTTGTTCTAAAAGCGAGGCTATATATGTGTTCTAAGCTCTCCATACTTTCCCCCTATGAATTGAATCAGGATCATCTTGTTTTGCTCTTCGTTCTTCATTTGGCAAATACGTTCAAAGAGCGGCTTGTCGCGTTTATGCCTCAGTAAAGTTCATTGGCGCGGTCACTGTCTCATTTTCTGCCATCGCTCATGGGTACGCTCAGTTCCGATAGATTTGTTCGTACTGTGCACAAGACTTGAAATGTAACTGTCTCGTGCATTGTAACACTTTGTAGCAAAGATGTATTACCGCTAGTCACTCGCTTACTCTTGTGGACTGTCACGAAACATACAACTTGGGCCATCCGTGTACTGTCGGTGTATAGTCTGTCATTTTTTCTAGGTATAAAGTGTGCATATATTTAAGTGTGCGAACATTCAGTTATTCTTGATACGTCGGCGACAGAGTGGGCAAAAGTTTGTGTGCTGGTTGGGTTACATACGTGTAGATAACGTGCGGGGAATTTACTGTGGCGGTAGACGGCGCTACTCCTTTTCTCATTGTTTAATGCCGACGTTCCGGGGTAGGAAAGTCCATTCTTTGGAGCTTAGTGAAGTCATGCATCGCGAAAGGCCGGCAGTACAGGCTGTCCTTATGTAGCACCCGCCCATGAGCTTGGTCACACAGATTCATTCCATTCCTTAATATGCGCCAGTCACTATTTTCGCAGCCAACTACTGCACAAGTCTTCACTCCATCGCTCCACAATTTCCAGCCCGATTAGAGCACAGTGAGTTAGCGAAAACAGTTACATTTCCGACAGCTGATCGCACAGAAGCAAAACGCAAGCCGTAATGGTTCCGTATTCGTGCGCTGTCGGGCGTGCCGCCGAAAACGCAATCTCGTTTCTGTGGAACAATTCTGCTCCGCGAAAAGAGTCAACACATGCGAACCCGTTCGAAGTCACTGGAGTCGACTTCGCAGGACCACTATTTGTTGTGAATCTAGCCGGAGAGACAAAATCTTACACAGCGCTCTTCGCATGTGCCACATCAAGAGCAGTGCACCTGGAATTGGTTTCCGGTAAGATCTCAGAAACCTTCTTCATGTCATTACAACGCCTTGTAGCGCGAAGGGATCTACCTCGCTTCATTTATTCAGACAACGCAAGAACATTTAGGAAGGCATGAAAGGACTTAAAGAAGCTCTTCAAGTTGTTTTCCAAGACGACTTTACGGTATACTTGAGTCAGAAGAGCATCACCTGGAAGTTTATTCTTCTCTGCTCTCCATAGTGGGGTGGCTGGTGGGAGCGTCTGGTCAGGACAATCAAGCTTCCACTGAGAAAGGTTCTCCGTAAAGCACGACTTAACTTTGAAGAGCTGACGACTGTGCTAACGAAACTAGAAGCGGTCATTAAGAGTGCATTAACGCCAGCAGACCTCATCATTGAACGGAGACTAATGACGCTACCACAGGGAGCTGGGAAGCAACGACGTGTTAGGGAAATTGACGCGCAAGGAAGCTGTCCGAAGAAACGCCTAGAGAAAACCTGAACTGAGGACTACTGGATAAGGTGAACTAAAGAATATCTGCTGCAACTTCGATGAGAATTTTTCTCGTATGAAACCCACCAATGAAGTAAAGAGGCACTATATACTGACTAGGCTACATACTGATACATACTGACTAGGCGAGCGCAGCGCTCCTCTTAGTCATGCGCGAGGCGAATCACGTGGTCTGGCAGTGACCCAGCAGCGGACATTGAATGCGCCAAGCCGGCGGCAGCGAGACACGCAATGCGTTGCCAAGGCTACGGCGCAGCTGCGGTCAAATGAAGGCCAAATTGATGGCGACGGCGCAACTCGGCTCGACGCAGTTAGTGAAGCTTTCGATTAAAGAACTTCATATGCTCGAGCTGAGCGAGTGACTTGGCGGCTGGGAATGTGTTGAGTTAAGCTTAGCACTGTCTCGGATCGAAGAAGCGCCTCCTTCCACCAGAGAGCCCGTGCTCACGAGCACGCGCAGCCAAAGTCGAGCAGAACGGTTGCAAAAATATAGTTCCTCATGCTTTAAGCCTCGCTTCTTGCCAGAGGATACCCCTTCATTACAACGATGGAATCACTAGGAAGGTCGGAGTTTCACCCAAAAAAGGTGAAGCATTGATTGCGATAGCAAATTACTAGGCAGCTGCACGAAGTAAGGATAGTAATTTTATCGGCCGTAAAAACGTGCGAACACTCGCTTACTAAGCGAAATAACAAGCGTGGTATCAGCAGGCACAAACAAACATGAACATATCTCACTCAATAAGCGCGTACACGCGCTGTCTAAACGCCAGTGTCAGCAAGCGCGGCAGCAGCAGCGAGCGAAGTGGCCTTCGTGCGATGTATACAGCTCCAACGCAAGATCGGCGAGAATACAGCTCGCTCCAAGGTCGTCTGCAGATCAATTTCAAGGTAAGGCGAGCACGCGTCCGTGCAAAGTCACGCACTTGTTGGCGGAGTCAAAGCCGCCCCCTCTCCCCCCCCCCCCTTCCTCCCTCCTTCCTACGTTGCCTTGACACTTTCCTCCATATATGGCGCGCGGCATTGAACCGCGATCGTCAGTTGCTCTTGCCCGGTCGCGAAATGCGCCCTTCATCGGCTTTCCTGTCGCGCTTTCACTAGCACATACAGCACAGGACGTGCGGTGATGGTGTTATTGCCCTTGGACTTTACATGGGACATCACGGCGACGGAAGAAAATGCGCCTGGAGTGCCCATATAATTGTTATCGCAACAATATGCCACGATACTAAACAATGTCTTAAGATATCAGGCAACCACGAAAGTCCTCTTCTCCACGAACCAGTAAATGAGGAGAACCTTCAGCTAACCAGAGAACTGCAAGGGTAATGTACACAGAGACAGGACGGGCGCTGACTATACCAAATGTTTAGTTGAAAATCAGTCATAAACTATGCGTGCAATTCTTAGTGGACGCTCGCCATGCGGGCCTTTCAACCACCATTTTAGACGCGTCGCTCCATGTGCACGGCCGATGTACGTTAGTCCTCAGCCGTAGAGTGACATACGCTACTCCAATAAATTTTACTTTCTTCAGACAAGATTTTACTCCACTACGCTCTTCTCTAAAATGAAGCGCCTGCTTGATCTGCTTTATAGCACCGGCTTGATTCAAAGTACCTTCAAGGGTGCAGCATTTCTAGTGGCCGCTGAGACATGAACTGGGAGATGAACTAGGATGACTGCGGGCTGACGAATACGGCAACGATGTATGAAAAGAAATAAACATGTCCTCATAAGTGAAGCAAGACGCGCTGCTACTCACCGTGTACAGGAAATGCACGCCGTTGCATGCGAGGACCTGTGTTCGGAACGCCATGTGCTTGTCGGAAAAGTGATCGTTGGGCGAAAACAGCGTCATGTCGTCCGGTTGGGTTTTTGCAATGAATGCCGCTGCCTCAAAGCTTCAATGTGCGGCACGGAAATTCGGCGTGCCTGGGAGATCGAACGTCTGGATGCAAACTGAATTACCTTTCGCTTCGCCGTTGGCTTTTTCTGGAAGGTTTCAATTGGAAGGCCTCGCAAAGCGATGGCCCCGTATGATGGATTTGCCAAACCCTGGACAGTTGCGGTATACGCGAACATTTGCATGCCCATCTGGCGCCTCACTCGTCGTGAGCTGATCACAGAGGCAATAACCTACGTCCAGAAGCAACAATACTGAATGGCCGACAAGAGCAGCTGCTCTTTGATTCACAGGCTGCTTCACTTTGCATCAAAGAAACGAGGCACGCTTCGAGCGTGAAAAGCTCGCTACCTCTGCCTAAATTGAGGGCGTGATAAATCCATGATCCGGTTAGCTTAGGCCTGTGACAGCGGTAATAAAAAATGTAAAGATGTGGAAGATATGGCTCACCGACCTGCCCGTATGCATGCATTATCCCTCAAACACAAACTCAGAGGCTCCTTTCAAATATCAATTTTTTTTTACTTTGTCATCTAGGCATCTTGCCTAACAATTATTGACGAAATGCTCATGCACGAATTTGACTGGCACATACAACTTTCCGCTTTTCGAGGACATTGCCTGTGCAATGAAATTTTGAAATTATGAAATTTTGGCGGCTGTTGTCTGCAAGCTTGTGCTCGAGAGGTGTTAGACGCTGAACAGCCCCAAACCCAAACTCTTGTTCCATCTTAGCGAAATTATGTAAATAAAATTGAAAGAAAAGCTCGTTTCTTCTGAACTGCAATACCAAACGTAAGCTAATTAAAAATAAAAGCCAAATTTCGCCCAATAGAATAGTAGTATAGCGCCTCATAAGCGCGTATTAAGTGACCAACCGCGATATTGTTGATTCTCCCCAACAGATTAAACAACTTTCTCTGTAACTTTTTTTTTGCATTCATTTTTGCAGAATAGAGAACAAATTGGCACAAGCCCAACGACTACGTACTCACAATCAACTCGCACAGATGGAATACAATATATTACGATACCGTCCACCAGAAGGTACAAAACTAGTAAAATACATAAAATGAGACGAATATAAGAATCAAAGACGAGATACCACAAAAGTAGACTAGCCAACTGACATATATTTTTTTTTAAATCACCGCCCAAGCACTCCGTACAGGTGGTTAATCAGCGAAGCTGAAACGTGCGGCCCGGTGTTAATCACTGGGTTAATCCGGACGGCTCGTTAAACGACCGCTTGGTAGGGTGCCTGATCCTCGGTAGGCAGCTGCTGCTTGCGCTCGGCTGCACGAGCCTGTTCTTGTGCCCGGGCTGCATCACAGGCACGGCGTTGACGAGCTCCTTCCCAGTTGTGCTCGCGGCGTTGCTGATCAAAAGCTGCCTGCTCCTCAGGAGTACGTATGACGCGTGACCTACACATTTCGGAGCAGGAGAGAAACTCTTGCGCGCGCTCGGCTGTGACGGAGAGCAACGGCCTCACTATTGGCGCACCTAATCCAACAACACCTACACAGGACAAGGCCTTTTCACTCCGATCCATTACATCATGTTACCTGACCCGACTGTCATAAAATATAATGAGGATGCTCCCGAATAGGCAACAGTGATTTTGACGTTACCGCTATCATTACGCCAGCCCTTTAGCATATGCTGATGATGTAGCAGTATTTTGTACGGACCATGACAGTGTTAAAGCAGTTGTACAAGGGGCTGTAAAATTTTATACTGCAAGTGGAAGTGCTATGGAACAAGTGCCTTGGTTTTTGGCATGGGAATTGGCAATACAAGCCTGAGACTTTTGTTTTTAGTCGCTAAAATCTTTTACGTGATGCAAGAGTTATGTCTGACGAGGATATCTGTGCAAATGCTGCATATAGTATTTGCGACGTTTATTTGGGCTTCAACATAGGAACGTACAAGTCGTAGTAATCTGTTCCATAGAGTGTTGAATGGTGGGCTGGGGTTGTCACATTTGTTCTTCAAACAGATTGTAAGCAGGTTTCTTTTTTGTGTGTGATCAAAAGGATGCTTTTCTGAGAACAATGATTCAAGCTCGACTATGCGATTCATTGCCTGATTATGTAGTGTCGTCCATGTATACGGGGCCAATGCCTTTAAGTGCTTTCTTGCGTGAAATGGTCGCGTCTTTCCAAATACTAAAAGCAAGATTTCCTAGTGAATATCTGGCCGCTGTTACTAGTAAGAAGTTGTATAAACATCTTGTTGGTGTATTCTTGCCTGTACCGTTCTATCGTACAGTATTTGTTTTAAGTACAGAACGAGATGTTCTTAAGATAGATAGAATAAACTTTATTTTCCAACGGATAAGGTGATCTACCCGCCCCCCGACACGCAGGTCAGGGGGCGAGTGCCGCCGCCTCAGATGCAGGCTGGGAGGTCTTGTGTCCCAGCAGCCTCTTCAGCCAGTTGGACGAGCCGGAGCTGGAGCTCAGAGTCTGAGCTGCGCAGCAGGTTCTCCAAGGTGTTTCTACTACCTATTTTGTGCGTTCCCCATGGAGAGTACGGACATTTCCATATTATGTGGTCAAGGGTCCCTCTCGCCCCACAAAGATTATGCCTATCGCTCCTGGCCTCGGGGACCATGTGGTTCGCCATAACCGGGTGCGGATACGTATAAGTTTCTAGTTGTCTCCACGCTACTGCTTGTCTGTTGTTTAATTTCGGATCTGGCGGGGATACCAGTCTACGAGTCAATCTATAATGCTGCGTGATCCCCCCATATTTTAGCGTGCGCTCTCCGCTCCCTCGGTCATCGAGGGGCCCCGTAGCGGCTCGGCGGTAGAGATCTCGAGCCAGCTCGTGGGCCGCCTCGTTGCCGGGGACAGCTTCGTGCGCCGGAGTCCAAACTATTTGAATCGTTCTATTTAACTTTCTCTGGCCTAGGATTCTGGCCGCTGCGGGCGAGATCCTTCCCTTGCTAAAATTTTGTATGGCAGTTTTGCTGTCACTGATCACAAATTTCGCGTCCATTCCAGCGCAAGCTAATGCGATCGCAATTTCCTCGGCAACTTCTATGCTGCGCCCGCGCAGAGTGACAGCGGTCACGGGAATACCCAGGCCGCTGACGGCCGTTGCCACCGTAAAACCGCCGCTACCTCCCGCCGCGTCTGCATAGGCTACCTCATGTTCCGAAATGTTACCGAATCTAATTTTTCATGCTTCGGCTCGTTTATGCCTCCTGTCTTTGCAATGTTCCGGGTGCATGTCTTTTTGGCAGGGGGGTGGGGGGATAATCAGATTTTGTCTCACTTCCCTATCTACTTCCACCTTTTTGGTGGGGCCTCTGTCCGGATTTATTCCAACTTTGGCCAATATGCTCTTCCTGTCCTCGTGGTGCTAAGTCTCTCAATTTGAGAGGTTCGCACCACTTGCGCCAGTTCTGCCCATGCGTTGTGCACTCATAGAGCCATCAGTCTCTGTGTGGATGTGCACATGGGCAGCCACAGCGCTCCAGGTACGCATTTTCTCATTAGAGAATCAATCTTTTCTCTTTCCACCACTTTCAAATCGAGATATGGCGTTGCGTAGCCCACCCGGCTGAATATGTACGCCTGTATTAGTTTAATAAAATTTTCTCCTTTACCCTCGGCCTTTGCTGGCCACCTGCCTAATTAGGCGCAGGGTCTGTTTTGCGTGATTCTGCAGCCTCTTGACGGTCTCGCCATTGTGGCCGTGTGACTGGGGAATCAGGCCCAAGATTCTAATTTGCTCGACTATTGGCACCTCCTTACCCGCCACTTTTATTTTGATCTGCGACGGTGTCTTGCACCTTAAGTGTTTCGGATTGTATATAAACAATTATGATTTCTGCGGCGAGCATGCTAGGCCTCTCTCGGGCGCGTAATCGACTATGATGTCGGTGGCGGCCTGGAGAAGGCTTTCGACGGCTGAATCACTTCCCCAGTTGACCCAGAGGGTGATATCATCCGCATATATACTAAATTTTAATCCCTCGAGCTTTGCCAATTGCTCGGGGAGTTCCCTCACAGCCACATTGAGAGTAGGGGAGGCAGCACTGATTCCTAGGGCGTACCATTACTCCCTAGCTCAATTGTGGGGGATTCTAGCGTTTGGAACATCATGCAGGCAGTTCTTCCCGTCAGGAAGTCCTTGATGTATCGATATGTCCTGGTACCTACATTAATCTTGGTCAGCCCTTCCAGGACCGCCTCATGCTTTACGTTGTCAAAAGCCTTCGTGAGGTCCAGTCCCAGAATTGCTTTTGCATCTTTAGACCTTGAGTCCATTATGTCATGTTCGATTTGGAGCATGACGTCCTGCGTACACAATTGAGGTCGGAACCCGACCATCTCATGTGGCCACAGATCGCCCTGCTCCATGAAGCCCATCAGCCTGGTCTGGACGACGTGCTCCATCAATTTCCTCACTCATGACTTAAGGAAATGGGCCGTAAGTTTTCCAATAGCGGAGGCTTCCCGTGTTTTGGTATTAAAATAATGCTTGCCGTCTTCCACTGTTGTGGGAGATCGCCTTTATCCCAACATTTTTTTTTATTGAAATGAATATTAGGAGAGGTTGGCGCCTTTATGGTGGCACCAGCTACTCCTTGTCACTTGGCGAAGGAAACAAATTTGCGTAAAAAGGGAGAATAGCGACACGAAATATGGCACTCAGTAGAACACTGGATGAATAAAAAATATGCAGTCCAACAGTACATGAGTCGCAAAGTTCTGTGCATTAGATCAGTCCACGTACGCATTTATAAAGTCAGATATTTAGAACAGCCATAACACACAACACATGTAATGCTCGTAATAATAATAATAATATTAATAATAATAATAATAATGCTCATAATGCTCGTTTCTCGTAAAACTGTGTGGCGCTGCGGATCTTTACTTTCGTTTTCATGTACCGAAAAGTTAAGCAACATTAAAACCACTTAAGAGCCCTATCATTTCTTTTATGTTTGTTTATGCATTTAAAGAAATGTTTATACATTGCCATACATATATGTTAAGCTTTTAAGTTGTTGAGTAGCGAAACTGCGGCAACGTTTGCGTCGCTGCATGTCGCTGTTGTCGAGAGTATGTGCAGATCGCGCATATCAAGTAGCAAAAATACTTTATTGAATAATTAATAACACTCATATATAGTATTTTTAGAACATTTTGGTTTGATTTGTTCTTTCCAACCGATAGTACGAGCCCACTGTGAACGAGAGGGCATGTTCGCACTGTTTCCGTTTCCGTTGCTCAAAGGCCATCAAGATTTCGATAGAGTTGTAAGGTGCTCCGTTGACTCGATAGAGAATTGACTCGGCGGCCGTCGAAACCACCCGTGTAGCAGCTCGAACTTGACCTTTGAGCCAACTGGCTATCGGTTGGAAGGCCTTCCAGACGCCCGTGTGACACGGGTATAAGAGACGCTCAAAGGCGGCGACCAGGCATGCGGAGAGCGCTATGGAAACACAGCGCTGGCGGGGGTTTCGGACTCGCTGCGCATGCGCTACCTCGCCTGCGTCGTTGTCGCTAGAGAATGTGCGAGAGAATGGACCACGCGTTCCCGCGTTCGCGCTTTCTTTCTGAAAAACGAGCGACGCAACCGGTGGAAATGTTTCGCCTGCCGCTGCTGCTAAACGAGCTGCCCGAACAGAGGCTCAGCGCCGCCGCCGAGAGGACCCGGTCGTTCGGAGTCAAATTATTTGCCAGAATATATCACGAATTCAAAACGCCTAAACAACTGTGCTCAAAATTCGCATTACGGATTATCCTAATCATCGGTGAATTTTTGTTTCTCCGAACTGGAACTGAACGGTGAAAAGAAATCGGAGCGCGTAGACCGCGAATGGAACTGGGAGGAGGAGGAGGAATAAACTTTATTTGTGCACAGCAGATTTGAGACCTAGGCCTCTACCTAAATGACGGCCTCGAGCCCTTGGGCCCTGGCGGCATCTTCGGCCTGCTGGATTGCCTTGCGTTGGTCTTCCGGTGCACAGCTGAGCAACGCGGTCTCCCACTGCTCTCTGGTTTTAATTATTTTATTCTGTATGGGTGTACGAGGACAAGCCCATACCATGTGTTGTAGGTCCGCCCTTTCTTCACAGAATCTACATCTATCCGTGTAAAGGTCCGGGTAGTAGCGGTGGTAGGCCACCGGGTTCGGATATGTATCTGTTTGTAAGAGGCGCCATGCCGTCGCTTGCCGTCTATTTAACGAGGAGTGTGCCGGGGGGAAATGGGCCCTTCCCAATTTATAGTGTTTGGTGATCTCCTTAAAGCTGGTCATCCGGTCTCTCTCCGTTCCCAGTATTTGTTGCGTGTCACCTGCTCGGCCTGTCAGTTCTCGAGCCAGGTTGTGCGCTATTTCGTTCCCGGGAAGGGAGGAGTGTGCGGGTGCCCATATAATGTGAATGTCGCGATCTTCACGAAAGTTGTTTAAAATTCTGAGTGCTTCCGGCGAGATTCTTCCTTTTGCATAGTTCTTGACTGCTGTCTTGCAGTCGCTTACTACGATGTTGGCTTCCGTGGAGGCTATTGCCAGTGCTAAGGCAGCTTCCTCCGCCACCTCTGCCTTCCATGTTTTCACCGTCCCACTAACTCTGCAGTCACCCTCTAGACTCGTAGCAACGATCGACATACTCTGTCCATTTGCGTACTCCGCCGCGTCCACATAGACCACGTCCCTGGCATCACGGAATTTTTTGTGGAGAGCTCTCGCTCGTGCGTTTCTTCGATCTTGGTGAAACTCCGGGTGCATGTTTCTGGGGAGTGGGGGTATTGATAGATATTCCCTTATTTTCCTTGGGATGTCTCTCCGCACTCCGTGCTGTGCTTCGTAGGTTATTCCGATGTCATCTAAGATGTGTCTCCCCGTCAAACTCTGCGTAAGCCTTTCATACTGCGCTACTCTCTGTGCCTCAATAAGTTCGTCTAATGTATTGTGCACGCCGAGCGCCAAGAATTTCTCGTTTGACGTATTTGCCGGAAGTCCCAAGGCTTGCTTATAGGCCCTTCTAATAATGCAGTCTATCTTGGCTTTCTCCGCAGCGTAGAGCTTGAGGTAAGGAACCACATATACAATACGACTGATTACGAATGTTTCTATTAATCGGATGAGATTGTGCTCTTTCATGCCATAGTGCCTGTTGGATATCCGCTTTATTAGTCTGATTGTTTGTTGAACACTATTGTCAAGTAGTCTGATGGTTTCTCCGTTATGGCCGTTTTCGGATATGCGGAGTCCCAGTATTCTCAGGCTCTCCACTATCGGTATTGTGGTGCCTCCTACTGTGACCACAATGCCCGGCCTTTCCCTAATGCTTTTTCGACCGCGGCATGTGGGCCTATAGAGCAGAAGTTCTGATTTTTGCGAGGAGCATCTCAGTCCCTTGTCTTTGATGTAGTCTTCTACCGTGTTTACTGCGGTTTGAAGGATCTCTTCCACATGCCCATCGCTTCCACCCGCCACCCAAAGGGTGATGTCGTCCGCGTAGAGGCTGTATCCGAGTCCTTCTATCTTTTCGAGTCTCGCAGGAAGACCAATCATTGCCACGTTGAATAGAAAGGGAGATAGGACTGAACCCTGCGGGGTACCCCTATTACCTAGCTTGAGTGCGTCCGATTTGGATTCTCCAATTGAAATCTTTGCGGTACGATCTGTCAAGACGTCTTTGATGTACGCGTATGTTTTACGTCCTACATCCAGTTTTTGGAGATTTTGTAATATGGCCTTGTGCGTGACGGTGTCAAAGGCCTTAGTTAGATCGAGACCTAGTATGGCCTTAGTGTCTAGACTTTTCTCACCCGCATCTATGATCTGATGTTTTAGTTTGAGCATAATATCCTGCGTCGATAACTTTGGTCGAAATCCAACCATGGTATGTGGGTAAAGTCCTCCATCATCCATGTATCTCGTGAGACGTGTGAGAACCACATGTTCCATGAGTTTACCGACGCAGGATGTCAGGGATATGGGCCTTAAGTTTGTCAGTTGTGGTTTCTTTCCTGTCTTTGGTATAAAAATAATTTGGGCTGATTTCCATTGACTTGGAATGCTGCCTTGCTCCCAGCAGTTATTCATGTAGTCCGTGAGAGCTCGGATGGATACATCGTCGAGGTTTCTAAGTGTTTTGTTACTTATCCCATCAGGTCCTGGTGCAGATTTCGAGTTGAGCCTGGTCAGTTCATATCTGACTTCTGCCTCCGTAATAGGGGTATCAAGATCAGGATTCTCGTTACCTAGGTAATCCGGAAGTAGTTCTCTATCCGCATCTCCAACGTACATCTTTTGGAGCTCTCGAAAGAGCTCTTCTTCTGTACCGTTGTAGCTGTGTATAACCTTCTGTAGATTGTGTCTTTGTATGGTTTTTGTACTTCCGGAGTCCAAGAGGCATCGGAGAATGTTCCAGGTCTTGGACATTCCTATCTGCCTTTCCATCAAGTCGCACGTGGCTTCCCACTTCTGTTGGGTTAACCTATTTGCATATATCTCGATTTCCTTGTTTAATTCCACAATTCTCTTCCTTAATTTCCGATTATGTTTTTGCTTTTTCCATCTTTTCAGCATGCTACCTTTCGCTTCCCACATGTGCAATAATCTGCTATCCATCTCCTCTATACCTGCCTCCTCTGGAACAGTTTTGGTAGCTCGTTTAATGTTTTCTTGCTGTTTCTCTGCCCATTTCTCTATGTCCGTTATAGTGTCTTCCGCATCATCTTGTCGGATTTTGCGGAAAGAGTCCCATTCTACTAGCTTCAGTTCTCTCCCCCTCTTTTTCCTTGGGCCTGCTTGTACCGTTGTGACGACGATGTAGTGGTCACTACCTAAGCTTTCCTGCATGTTTGTCCATTGAGAAATTGCTACATTCTTCGTAAATGTGAGATCTGGTGTCGTGTCGTTGGTTACGCTGTTTCCTATTCTGGTTGGTGCCTGAGGGTCAGTTATGAGCGTTAGGCCTTCGTGCTGAGCGTCTGCCCACAGGCTTCGGCCCTTAATGTTCTCTATGCTGTATCCCCAAGCCGCGTGTGGCGCGTTAAAATCGCCGACCACGACTAGTGCCTGCTTGTGCGCTACGCTCAACACTTTGCGGAAGAGTGGGCCGAATTTGGGCTTGTGCCGGGGTGGACTATATATGTTCAGAATAAATAGACTTCTCTCTTCTTTACGGGAGGGGATTATTTCAATCAGGACGTGGTCTATGCCGCGCACACCGGTATCGTGCTCGACAGCCGAGAGGTTTCTGTGTATGAGCGTCGTGACGGTTGCCTTCTCGCCGGAAGCACTATACGATTTATACCCCGATAATTTTGCGATCCCCCCGGTTTCCTGCAGGGCGATGACATCTGGCGCCTCCTTACTTGTTATGAACTGCTGCAGGTTTCCTCGCTTGCGACGATACCCGCGGCAGTTCCATTGCCAAATCGCGTATTGGTTACGCGGCGCCATGTTGATTTATCTGTTCTTCCCCGGTGGCCTTGCTATTTTCTACCGCATTCGGCCTGCTATACGGCTTGCTTTTAACCGGTCCTGCGCCTGCTGGCCTAATATCGTTTGGTGTGCTTTCTAGTGCCGCTACTCTTTTCTCTAATCCATCGAATCGTTGTTTAATCTCTACATACATGTTTGTGATTTGTTGCTGTAACTCATCGAACATTCCTTTAAACGTTCCCATAACCTCGCTGATTGCAAAGACGCTCTTTTCTTCAGCCGTTTCTGGCGCCCTCCTTTTGTGCGGTGGTGCTTCTCCGTTCGCTTGCGTGGGAACGGGCGTTGGAGCCCGACTCCGCGTCGACGTCGTACTGGCGGAGGGTGCGTTGCCATTCTTTTCTTGCTGAAGCTTCGCGTTTTCTGCCCTAAGCTGCTTGATCTCATCTTTAAGCATTGCATTCTCTCGGGTAATCTGTTCTAACATGTTTCTAATCTGTGTCATTTCCTGTTCTAGGGCGGACCCTTTAACTTTAGGCGATTGAGTAGCAGTGCCGGAGACCGCGCTTGCCCAGCTCACCTGTGCTTTGCTCCCGTCTCCCCCTCGATTAGTTCTCGAACCGGACCTCGACCTTGATCTCGTCCACGATCTGGTCCTGGACCTGGACCTGGAGCGTTGGCGACCGGCTTCCCCTGGCAGTCTCGGGAAGGAACCGGAGCGGTGTCTTCCATAGTTTTTCCTGCTTGTGTCTTCTCTGTCGGTTGAGAGCTGCTTGCTCGCTACAGTCTTATGATTATTATTGTTGCTCCCTCTGTTTTCATTGTAGTTGTGGTAGTGGTACTCTTCCTCTTCGGCCTCTTCTTTCCTCCTCTGTCGCTCCCAGCGGCGTCTCCTGGCCAGGTACGGTATCTTGTATCTTGCTTGGCACTTCTTGTCTCCCGTGAGGTGGTCTTTGCCGCACAGTTGGCACTCCGCGTTGCAGTTGTGATCCTGCTGTGGATTCTTGCACCCACACCCCCGACAAATCTTGTCTTCAGGGTTGGGGCACACGTCAGCCCTGTGCCCTGTTCTTCCGCATCCATAGCATATGTCGATGTGTTTTTTATACAAGGAGCATTGGATAAGCATCGCTCCATACCTCACATATCTTGGGACGTGAAAACCTTCAAATAAAACGATCACATTGTCAGTGTTACCCATTCTCTTGGCGTGCAAGATTCCAGGATTGCGTGGCGTGACCAGACTGGTCACTATGTCCTCCGGACTCTCCTCCTGAGATATTCCTCTGATGAGACCCTTGGATGTATTATCAGGAGCTGCTCTGTAAGCACTTGCTTCAAATTCTTGTTCTCCAAGGCGTAGCTTATTGATAGCCCCATATTTCCTGGCTCGGTCCTCGGAAGGCGTGCTGAGCACCACTATATTTTGTTTGCTGTTTATGCATATGCTGTCTTCCTCCGCTGTCTCTCGGCCGACCCCGGCAGCGTTGCGCAGACAGTAGTAAATGCGATCCAGCTTGTAGTCTGATACCTTAAGTCCGCCACGTGGACGCACGATAACCCTGTAGTCTTCTTTTGGCAGGTTAGGCACCCTACTTGCTTTGATGATTTGTCGCACCTTGCGTTGGTTCTTCCATTTGTTTCTATTTTTTGCTTCCCCGACGAAGGTTCGTTCCTGCTGCTCGCGTCCCGCCAATCCGGCACCACCGCTGCATCGCTTCTTTGTGCCTCTTCTAACTTCGCACCAACCTGATTCTTTTCCGAACTCCTCCAGTTGCATTTCTTCGCCTCCCACGCTCACGACTTCCATTATGGAGCAGGGCCTGGGTATCTCCGTCGGTAGGAGGAGGAGGAGGAGGAGGAGGAGGAGAAACTTTATTATTGCAGAAACCGTTGCGCGGTTTATTCCTGGGTGGTTCCCTCTGACAGGGCTCCACTGGCGATCGCGGCTCGCCGGGCCTGGTCGAGGGTCGCCAGTTGGCTTCCTAGGTCCAGTTCGGAGAGTCTCGCCTCCCAAGACCACGTAGTGAGTGTGTGTGTTGTGACTCGTGGCGAAATTGCGTCGCCCGGACGGTCGGTGCATTCGTCGGTAGGCCGAGCTCTCTCAGCCACCGCTGCGGCGGAGCCGTTCGAGGTGTCGAGGCGTTCTAGTTAGGTGTAGATCTACCGCCACGCGCAGCGAGAGGAAGGACCGATTGACGGCCGAAAACGGCTCCACGGCTTCTTCTTCTTCGACTTGAAACCCTGCTTTAAATAGTGGTGTAGAATAATTCTCGAAAGAGAATGAACATCCTCTAGAAGTAGCAGCATTTCCCAGAGGCGTTTACAAATCCACCTTCTTTTCAACGGGTCTACTACTGCGAGTGCATACAAGTGAAGTATATTGCTGGATGCGCCGGAGCACCTCACCCTCATAAAAGGGCTGTGCGGTGCCGACTACATTTACGAACAATAACATCAGCTTCTTTCTCATCCGCGCCCATCCAACGTCTCCTAGATAGCAGGCCTGTGCACTCTGCTTTATGACGTCATGCTACTTGGACCGAAATTTCCAGTCAAACCATGCGGGACGAAAGCGGTGACGTCAAAATCACCGCGGCTTACTGGGGAGAATAGGAATTCAATTTTACGGCAGTCCAGCAAGGTAGCATGACGTCCACAGGCCTTAATAGTGCAGTCTGGGAGGCATAGGCCTATCGCAGTGACCCTCACATTAACCGCTCTCCCCTATTGTCCCGTCTAGTTGCAAAGTTGACTTGGCTTTCGGGAGTACGTTTTCCTAACTTTTTTTTTTCTTTTTGTAGTCTGCGTAATCCTGACAGTCTCATATGCGTCGTGACCGTTACGTCTGGTATCGGTGGCGCGAATGGTTTCCTGCTTCATGGTCGAAGGTATTCTTTCAGTTTCGCGTGTTTTGTGATCTGACCACATTAAAGGGTGGTGTATGTATTTATTGGCTGAGGTCCTGGGAAAATTTAAGCTGCGTGACGTGCTGTTTACCCAACTGCCCAGTAAATAAATACAAACAAGACATTTTCCGTCACTAGTCCTATAAGGACGAACGAGCTACGCAAAGGGTTGCCCGTTACAAGAAACAAACTGATTTTTAAAATGTTCTCGGTGAACCTTGTATGGACACGGTGGACGGGAATATAGCAATAAAACAGTGTTCAATAGTACATTCAATAATGAAAAGAAGGTTCCTTGGGGAGTCACTAACGAAATACGAGTAGAATAACGCCAAAAAGACACCGCCGAATCTAAATAACTAGATGGCAGTTGAGGCATCAGCAAAACCCACACTCTGCTAACAACAAATCAAAAGTCTGTGCTCAGCCATCCTCTTCACTTCATGCAGGAAATTGACCACGTCGTCTAGGAATATATATATATATATATATATATATATATATATATATATATATATATATATATATATATATATATATATATATATATATATATATATATATATATATATATATATATATATTCCAAAATTAATTGCAGAGTTTTACGTGCCAGAGCCATCGATCTGTTTCTGAGGCACGTCGTAGTGGAGAACTCCGGCTCAATGTCGACCACCTGGGGATGTTTAAGGTGCACCGAACGCAGAGCACGCAGGCGTTTTTTTTTTTTTTCGCAACGATCTTAATGCGGCCCCTGTGGCCTCGTGCATAGCAGCGCCGCGGCGGGCGATTCGTCAGATATTTCAGAACGAGTGCACGACGACGTCATTTCCTCATTTTGTCGAGCGTAACTGAAGGCGATGCGAGTCGATTCAGGATCACGGATGTCCTGGTCGTAACCTTGTGCGAAGACCTAACCTGAAATGCGCATGTCACAAACATCCTGTCATCAGCTAACAGAAATTTCTTTTTTTTTAACGGCACTTGCGCCACGCACTAGCAAATGTAAAGCTTCTTGCATACATGTCCCTGGTACGAAGAAAACTAGAATATACATCCCCTATGTGAAGCCCTAACCAAATCTTTCTGATATCTTCAACTTCACTATAATCACTACAGAATCGAGCCACTAGATTCATTCATTCGAGTTATTCATAGAATGCCTGCATATCATCGTTAAAAGCGAAATCCGCCCTAACAAACCTGGCTTGTCGCTGTCAGATCGCCAGTATATGCTTTTTTTTCTCTCAGCTCACTTCGTATTCCGCGCTACACCAAGCCCTCCGGCACGCATTTCACTCCGCTTTGGTCATCCCCTGCAATTTGATCGTCCGCCCGCTCGTACTATATACAACGTTTGCTGCATAATTCTTTCCTAGCTCAGCCATTGACTCGAATGGCCTTCCACACGACGTCACTGCGATCACCTGCCCATCTACATTTTCTAATTGCATAACTGCCATAATCGCCCAATTATTATTTTTTTTTGTATACGCGATCACGTGTACCTGCATCCACCCGTCATGGAATATCCCCAAATTTTGGGTCTTTAGGGTAACAAAGTGATGTGATGTGGTCGCCAAACCATGATGCACGAGACGCGCAGAATTTTTTTATCGTAGAGGGCAGCACAAGTTGCGCACGTGGTTTAAATAATGTGCAGCGCAGCAGTGGCCCCAACTAGCGCCGCTGCTGGAGCCAGTGCGGCGGCCGCCACTGGCAGTGGCGGCAGTGGCTCGTCGTCCCGCAGCTGTGGCCACGGAGGCACCGGCTCGGTCCCGCAGAGGCCCGACGTCGGCTCGCATCTGGTTCCTCTGGGACAGCGGCTGCACGGCGGGCCCTGCAAGTAGACCGGGCTCGCGGGTTTGTTGCCCGCCGGTCCGAAATTGCAGACGTAGGCGTGCTCGTAGACGTATTGATCCGGCCCGCCCGACGCACTCGGCACAGTGAACACCATGGTCGAGTAGCTGCAGCCCACGAAGCCCGTCTCGGCCCACCACATCTGGGTGACGTTTTCGGCAGAGGCCAGGGGTTCGTAATACCTCACCGACGAAGGCGTCAAACGGGCGTGCTCCGAGAACCATTCCCTGATCACGCCGTTCCAGTACGAGACGTACCGGTGCGTCGCGTTGTGCAGCCGAGTGACGCTTTGGCCCGTTTTTTCAAACCTCCTCGTGAAACGGTTCGCCACGTCGTCGTGGAAGGGCCAGCCTGAAGCGTTGAGGAGGTAACTGGCGTGCACGTAGGCTAGGTTAAACAGTTCCTCGTCCCATTCCAACTTCAACATGTTGGAGGCGCTCGGAAAGTCCTTGCAGTTGCCGAGCGCTACGTTGCTGCGGAAGGAGTTGATGAGCCCCAGGATGACGTTCTTGTTCACTCTCTGTCCCCCGTAAGCTGGAAGTCCCGTAAGGTTGAGCAACGACTTGCAGGCCGTGTGCTGGGGGTTCCTCTTACGGTACTCCTCCAAGCAGAGTGGCGGCTGTCCTCGCGCGCAGGAAAGAGTGGCGGCTAAAAGCACCAGCTCTGGCAGTCCGAAAATGCTGCGAAATCGACGGCGCAGCTGCGGCACGGGCAGAAGGTGGTGCGAGCTGCAAGCAAAAAAAAAATATACATGTCTGTGAAACATGGCATCGCAGGTTCCGGCACAAAAACAGTCCGAAGAATAGAAGCACGTAGGAAAAATAACAGGACTTTACTGACGTTCCGGACGCGGGACTGGCCTTCGTCGGAGCGATACACACGTGCAATGGTGGTGATATATAAGGTAACAATGGGCCGGGGGTCGGCAATGGAGATGTGGCACCGGCACGATCAAATGTCTAAATAAAAGAAAGTTAGACATGCACGTGCAAACACTTTCACATCATACCGACCAAAAGCGATAGGTACAAATGTGTATGTGGTAAAGAAGGATTGGAACTACATAGTGAGTCGCCCTCTGTAGCGCTTTCTAGTGGGTCGTCCTATTCAGCGCTTTTGCTCGTGAATGGCGCTCGTGTCGGGAGTCCATGCGCTGCTCTAACGGTTGGTCCTAAATGCCGGTGACTAAAAAACGCCTTTTCAATATATATATATATATATATATATATATATATATATATATATATATATATATATATATATATATATATATATATATATATATAGTAAAGGCCTAGTGCTGCACCACCCGTGACAAGCCAGTTCAACCGGTCCCTATTACAGCCTCCAGTCGGCTATGTCGCCGACGTTGCGCCCGACGGCAACTACCCGCCGTTTCACGCCCTTGCTCACTGTCACCGATAACTAATCGTCGCAGTCCAAGAGGCAAGGTCTGCGACAAGGTCGACATATGAAAGTCCTCACCGCAGTCCCTCGAACGTAATCGATGTGTTTGTTGACGGTGTTCGCGCATCTGCACTCGTGGACACTGGAGCCGCCGTATGTGTTAGGAACGCTAAGCTTTGCCCGCTTACTTAGGAAAACCACGACGCCCCTTTCTGGAATGTCCCTCCACACAGCCAGTGCTCAGCATATTCACCCCTTGGCGGCTTGCACTGCTCGTGTTGCCATTGCCGACGTTCTATCGGCCGTAGAATTCATCCTTTCCTCGTGCTCTCATGACGTTATCCTCGGCTGGGATTTTCTCTCGCGCCACAATGCCGTTATTCATAGCGCACGGGCCAACTTGTCGAAGCCGACACCCGCATTACTCCGAACGTCTCAATGGTCGTGTCCATGTCCTGCAGCGGAATCTCAGACGCTTTGCACTACTGTCTCCATCTGACTGCTTCCTCACTCGGAAAGGTCTGCTGCTACCTTCTGCGGCAGTGGACATGACACAGGGCTACAGAACCATTTTCCGTTTGCAACCCGTTTCCATACCCTGTGTTGCTGCTCCGAGGGAAATGTCTTGTAAGTGTAGAAGCGATCGAAGGGGGTGCAAGTTATGGAAATGCCCAACGACAATTACTGTGCTAGTTCCAGTGCGCTCAGTGCTGTTTAACATGTGTAACAAACGCTGGGCTACAAAACCTCGAGTGCGATTTGCTGCTCGGGAGCTGACATTTCTAGGTTACCTCGTATGCAAGGACGGAATTCTCACCGATCCAGCCAAACTTCGGGCCCTCGCCGAATTCCCTAAGCCAACGTGCGTCAAAGAATTGCGCAGTTTCAGCGATCTGTGTTCTTACTTCAGAGGCTTCATTCGCAATTTCGCCGCCATAACATCATATCGGCCCTGAAGAAGCTACTTACATAGAAGCAACAGGTCCCTCGCTTCCTAGTCGTTTTAGTGCGACGAGGCCTCACAAAGCTCCGTCGTTTGCTCACGTATCTGCCTGTTTTGTGCCATTACGACTCGATAGCCCCTACTGTGGTGCACACAGATGCCAGGGGTGTTGGCCTAGGCGCTGTTCTTGCCCAGCGCCAACAGAGGTTTCCTGCATATGTCGTGGCTTATGCAAGACGTACGTTTACGAAAGCTGAGATCGATTATACTGTGACAGAAAAAGAATGCCTGGCCATCATCTGGGCTCACACCAAGTTCAGGTCTTATTGTGAGGCCGTCCATTTGAAGTAATCATGGACCACCGTGCACTATGTCGGCTATCGCCCTTGAAAGATCCTTCAGGCCGTGTTGCCCAATGGCACTCCGCTTACAGGAATACGATATCCACGCGCTCTACGTACCTTAGCAGCCGCCAGCACTCTGAGCCGACGCCTTCTCGCGCTCTCCCTCGCCCGACGACAATGCCCGCTGCTCCGTATCCCAGCTTGCCGTTTCTTCCATCGACTTTCGCCCCATCGCTTCCGAACAGCGTAAGGACTACTGGATCACCTCGTTGATAGACTTGCTCTCTGATCCATCGGCACAACCAACCACTTGCGCGTTACATCGCCAAGCGCACCATTTCACCATTCGCCAAGGCCAACTTTATGGTTCCAACCATTCTCTACAATGTAAAAACATTACGGGAGAAGCTTAGAACTTTCTAAGAATGTGAAGGCGAAAGAATAGTTGGACCTTCTGCTGACCTTCAGTTGAAATATCTGTTGAACTTCCTACATTCCCAGAACGCCTGCGTCGCATTATGGCCGCATGTTGCTCTCGTCGGGCCGCTGCCGCTGCTTTATCCATACTCGCCTCCTCCCGACGGCGGTTACGCCCAGCGGCACTTCGAGCTGCTCTAGCCTTTCCCGCCGTGACGTACTTTCTCGGTCTTTCACGACCGCGACTATAGGGCCTGGTGCGTCGTCACCCATAGCCATGGGAAATGAAGCTCTGGGCCCACGCGGCGATGTATGTAATAAGACGTGCGAGCGTGCTGCCGCCGCGTGCAGAACGTTCTACGGGCGCCCCGCTGACATTTCCCCCCTCCTCCGTCGCCCTTTCTCAGAACGCTCCTCCGGCGCTGCTGTTTCCCTTTCCCGGCGCGCTCCGTTTTTCTGTATCTCTTAACTCGAACTTGAAATCTAAGGCTTTCGCTTTAAAATGTATGCAGTGTTTGCTGCACATTGATGAGTGCTCGTAGCCTCTGCCTTACGGGAGTATGAACCATTGCATTTTCTGTACCTCACAACGAGACGTTGAAACACTGAGATTTAAGGCTTTCTCCTTAATATAATCAGGGGCGACGATACTCGCGAAGAGTTAGCATACTAAACAGGTAAAGAGGCATGTTTACCGGCACTTTCATTGATTCCACAAGCTGCCGCCTTAAAATGATTAATTGGATACGATTCTTGAAGCTCTCTTTCGTGATGGGAACGAAAACCAGATTGAATGATTGTTGCGGTGATTTTACCAATTGAGTGACCCGGAATACGCACGTGTTTTGATAGTAGAAGATTAGGGAGAGAAGCAGCACGACATTTATGTTTGTTAAAGCGGTATCTGAATGGAGTTTCAATTTGTGCAACGTACTGTAATTTACATAATGATTTAGTTAGCGCGAGCGTGGACACGGAACACAAAAAGAGCAATAAGGACAAGCGCTGTGGAGGCACTACGAGTATTCGCCTTACGGGTGCTATAGCGCCCGTAAGGCGAGTACTCGTAGTGACTGACTAGATTTGTCTATAGACAAACCTAGTCAGTTTGTAGGGTTCATTCTGTTTCGCCTGGCGTTTCGGGGAATTGGCCCGCACGGTGCTTTACGTTGCTGACTGGGGCCCCTAGGTCGCAGCCTTGTCGCTGGGATTTGGTTGTCTATTCGGGTCTCCACGACGACAAATAGACAACGAAACCTCTACGACAACACTGCGAACTAGATCCCTATCAGCAAACGCAAAGCACCGTGCGGACCAAATCCCGAAAGCTAGGCGAAACAGAATGAACCAAACAAACTGACTAGGTTTGTCTAGCGCCCGTAAGGCGAATACTTCTAGTGCATCTACCGCCTTCGTGAAGCTTAGAAAGAGTGGCGGAGAGCGCACTCGGAACGAACTGCATGTGTCGAGTTTAGTGCATACTTATCGGCACGCGTTGCACCTAGGGGGATTCAGTCTTTCAGTAAAAGGAGCCACCAGTCAAATGTCCGATAAGAATATTGCTCGGTGGCATTAGACCCTAAAACGACCTCTTTAGGTCTTACCCGTATTACTCACAATCATTATTAGCATGATTTCAAATGATGTGCTAAATACGGAACGAGAACTGTGCGCCAGTGGTGACTCCGGCACGCAGGAAATCGCCGAGTTAAAAATGCCACGGACCACTCGTTGTTTCCAAGGCAGGTAATAACGGTGATCGCGATAAAATCGTTTCCTAAGCTAGTGAACGTAGTGAACCTATCCAATGTAAGCCTAACTATGGATGAACTTCGCATTCTACCACGGGGCCCAACCTTTTGTCCTGCAAATGGCGGATATGACGATTATCAATTGGCTAAGGATCTGGATAACTTTTCACGTAACATAAGCGAACGGTATATTTCTACGATCATTCATCCACTTCGGACACGCAGCAGCCATTTATGCCTTTTAGCAACCGCTGTAGCAACCTCCGACCCAGCGTGACAAATACCTAGACAAGTATATTGCCGCCACCCAACGTGACGTCCTTAAAGCTTATGAAAATAAAAATTCATTTAAACCAATATTTCACTAGAAGAAAGGAAAACTATCACTTCATTGACTAAACGCAGTGATGTAATAAAGCTGGTGGACAAAGGTGGTGCCGTGGCAATCACGAGCAAAACGCGTTTATAAGTGAAGCCCAGAGACAGCTAAATGATCAGACTTTTTGTAAGCGCCAAGACTGTGATTCTACTACACATTTTAAAGCAATCGTCGAAGATACCATAGAAGGTCTCGTAAAATCTAAGCAATTAGGTGATAACGCAGTAGCTTCACTCGTTCCACTCAGTCCCATCCCTGGCAGGCCCTATTCGCTGCCTAAAACAAACAAAGAAAACTGTCCCGGACGCCCCGTTGTTTCGGGCATGGGCGCTGTCACGAGAAACTGGGCGCTGTCACGGTGCAGCCTTCCATGTACTTTTCCATCCTATCTTAAACGTACGAACCATTTTTGTTGGACATGGTGACCTCCTGATACCAGCGAATATCCTCCTCGTGACATTAGATGTGGTTTCACTCTACAAAAAAAAAGATACCCCATATTGATGGCATTCGCAGATGTTCATGCATATGACTGATCGTCTGATGAAAAAAGAAACCGTTGGTAGTGACACACGGTCCACATTATTACAGCGAAGCTGTTAAGGGCTACTTTCCCCACTGTCGTGTCCGCGTGCAGAAAAAAATCCTGAAGTTAGTGCAATGCCGGGCCGATCCGCAGCGGAGGTGCACTTCGCCATTAAATGGCCCACATACACAGCTTCAGTGGTCACCCTTGTTCACAGTGTGGAATGGCACTGAAATTTGAAATAAATTTTACAACTCCATAATTTTGAATTTGACGGTTGGCATTACCTTCAAGTAAGCGGCACATCAACGGGCACTCGCATCGGACTTAAGTATTTTTATGTCTGTTCTGGAGAATGACTTTCTTAGCAAGCGAGAATTAAGACCTCTTTATTACAAACGGTTTATATATGAAAATGAACTGCTATCCCATACAGCTGAATTTCATACCGCCCACCCATTCATTTATTTTTCGCATGAGTACTCTCGTTTTACTATTAACTTTCTGGACGTTACAGTATACCTATCTAAAAGCAACTTAACCACTAAACTCTACAGATAGCCAACGGACAGGCATCCTTATCTTCGCTTTAAAAGTTCATTCGTAAAACACTGGAAAACCAGTATACCACATAGTAAGGCGCTCCGCTTTAAAAAGCTTTGCTCGGAACAGTCAGACGTTCATAAAAACTGTGAACAACTTCGCGAAGCCTTAATTCAACAGGAATATCCTCGTCACATTGTTGATGATGCCGTTAAAAGGGCCGATGCGCTGAATCGGAAGGACTTGTTCTGCGCAAAAAGGCAATCGTCCATTGAGACAGAAAGTAACCTTGTTTTAACCCATTCAGCATGAGTTCCAAATGTTTCGTCAGTCCTTAAAAACATTTCAACATACTAGCGTAGAGTGATAACCTTAGAGTTATCTTTCCAGAGCCACCTCGCGTAGTCTTCAGGTGGTCTAGTAATCTGCATGACATGTTGACGTAACCTAAAACGAGGATTCCTGAGACTGCGGGTTGCCGACCTTGCTATAACGCACGGTGCAAGGTTTGTGCACACATGACGACATCATGTATTGCCAAAAGCACTGCCTCCAATTTCAACATGAAAAGTAGAGGAAATTTTGCCTGCGACAATAACAACTGCATCTATTAGCTCGAATGTTCTGTTTGCAAATTACAGTACGTTGGACAAATAGAGAGCCCTTCAGATACCACTTTCACAACCGTGTCATGTTGCTGCTATTCCTAATCTTCTGCTGACATAAGGAAGTATAATATGGATAGAATCGAACATGCTCTCTGGAACGGAGGAAGCCTAAAAGCAGTGAAGAATAAACTAGGAATTGGCAAGAATCAGATGTATGCGGTAAAAGACAAAGCCGGCAATATCATTACTAATATGGATGAGATAGTTCATTTGGCTGAGGAGTTCTATAGAGATTTATACAGTACCGGAATAAGAATAGTCTAGAGGAACTTTAAACCCCACAAGTAACGCCGGAAGAAATAAACAAAGAGTTGGGAGCTATGCAAAGGGGGAAGGCCGCTGGGGAGGATCAGGTTACAGCAGATTTGTTGAAGGATGGTGGGCTGGTGGGATGTTGTTCTACAGAAACTGGCCACCCTGTATACCCAATGCCTCATGACCTCGAGCGTACCGCAATCTTGGAAGAACACTAACATAATACTAATCCATAAGAAAGGGGACGCCAAAGACTTGAAAAATTATAGACCGCAGCTTACTGTCCGTTGCCGACAAAGTATTTACTAAGGTAATCGCAAATAGAATCGTTAGACTTCTGTTAACCAAAGGACCAGGCAGGATTCCGTAAAAGCTACTCAACAATAGACCATATTCACACAATCAATCAGGTGATAGAGAAATGTGCGGAATATAAAAAACCATTATATATAGCTTTCATTGATTACGAGAAAGCGTTTGATTCAGTCGAAACCTCAGCAGTCATGGAAGCATTACGGAATCAGGGTGTAGATGAGCCGTACGTAAAAATACTTAAAGATATCTGTAACGGCTCCACAGCCACCGTAGTCCTCTATAAAGACAGCAACAAAATTCTAATAAAAAAAAGGCGTCAGGCAGGGAGATATGATCTTTCCAATGCTATTCAAAGCGTGTTAACAGGAGGTATTCAGAGACCTGGATTGGGGAAGAATTGGGGACGAGAGTTAATGGAGAATACCTTAGTAACTTGCGATTCACTGACGATATTGCCTTGCTTAGTAACTCAGGAGACCAATTGCAATGCATGTTCACTGACCTGGAGAGGCAAAGCAGAAGGGTAGGTCTAAAAATTAATCTGCAGAAAACTAAAGTAATGTTTAACAGTCTCGGAAGAGAACAGCAGTTTACGATAGGTAGCGAGGCAGTGGGAGTGGTAAGGGAATACATCTACTTAGGGCAGGTAGTGACCGCTGATCCGGATCATGAGACTTAAATAATCAGAAGAATAAGAATGGGCTGTGGTGCTTTTGGCAGGCATTTGTGGTGCGTTTGGCAGGCATTCTCAGATCATGAACAGCAGGTTGCCATTATCCCTCAAGAGAAAAGTGTATAACAGCTGCGTCTTACCAGTACTCACGTACGGGGCAGAAACCTGGAGGCTTACGAAAAGGGTTCTACTTAAATTGAGGACGACGCAACGAGCTATGGAAAGAAGAATGATGGGTGTAACGCTAAGGGATCAGAAAAGAGCAGATTGGGTGAGGGAACAAACGCGAGTTAATGACATCTTAGTTGAAATCAAGAAAAAGAAATGGGAATTGGCAGGACATGTAATGAGCTTTAGCAGGGAAGAAGTTTGGGCGTGTTGGTGGGATACATTCAGACTGGGATACATAGCGCAAAAAATTACACAGGGACAAGCAGAACACAGGACGAGCGCTCATCCTGTGTTCTGCTTGTCCCTGTGTAATTTTTTGCGCTATGTATCCCAGTCTGAATGCATGTAATGAGGAGGCGAGATAACCGATGGTCATTAAGGGTTACGGACTAGATTCCAAGGGGAGGGAAACGTAGCAGGGGGCGGCGGAGAGTTAGGTGGGCGGATGAGATTAAGAAGTTTGCAGGGACGACATGGCCATAATTAGTTCATGACCGGGGTAGTTGGAGAAGTATGGGAGAGGCCTGCAGTGGGAAGAGGCCTGCAGTGGGCGTAACCAGGCTGATGATGATGATGATTTATCATATCCCGGCCCAGATTTTGTTACGTGGTCGTCCGTCCGAATGGCATCCGCATCCTTCAACGTCGCGCGTGTGGGCATTTAAAAAAAATACATTACACGTCCGTTAGAGGGACTCCAACCAAGATCTCCATAGCAGTAGCCCAATGCTCTATTAAAAATACTATAAACTTTTCTTTCTATGCGTTGCGCAATATCGTGCGCAAAATGTAACACCGACACCATCATGCTATTGGTGGAGCTCACGTTAACTGTGGTTGAAGATCGACAAGATCATCTAACAGAGGCACCCAATGGGGCGTCTCTTCTTGTGACTCGAATACTGCTAGAACATTTTCCACTTCCGATGAAATTTCCCCGTGTCGACACTACAGACGCAAGCATGGTACGAAAGGATATAGCGTTTTAGGTAAGGAAACTAAAGATGCTTGCGTTTCGCTTGTGTAAAGTCACGCACCGCCGCTCCATGCGAACAATGGCTCCGAGACGCGAACCTTCACAGGAACCGTGACAGAAGCCTGGCTGGCCGTCAGTGCCAGTGGGGAGAGGCGATGACTGTTCGGCGAGACGAATCGAGTACTCAAGAAAAGTCGCCCGAAGCAGCGATGTGGAGAATACATTTCGTGTTTCAGGTTAATCTTTGTTTATTAATTAGTTGTTGTTTTTTCGCCATAACGTAGCGCGCGTACGCGGAGAGGCGATATGTCTGATTGTTATAGAGAAAGCCAACGAGCAACAAACATACAGTCGCCCACGGATGGGACACTACCTACTGAACAGGACCTACGGTGCGGAACGTAAAGCGTAAACTCAAAGCCGCCTTCATTTAATATTGCACTAGAAAGGTAGACACGCAGTAGTAAAAGACGGGACCGGTCAGGTACCACCACCAGTTTTTTCAAGGCAATGCAACACATAAACATACCTGTTTCCCCCACCAGTGCAAGCGCACTATTCCAATGCTAGATAAATTCACCTCATAATATTAGGAAGTCGCAGTTTCACCCGGAAGGCAAAACAGTGATTGCGATAGCAAATTAGTGGACAGCCATACGAGGTAAGAACAGTAGTTTCATCGGCCGTATAAACTTGTAACCATAGGCATACTAACAAAATTACCAACCATGGTGTCACCCGCACACAAGCAAACACGAAAAGATCTCACTCGATGACCGCGGAAATTCGCTGTCAAAACGCTGCAATGAGGAAAGGCGGCAGCAGTAGCGAGCGAATTGACCTTCGTGCTGCTGATCGCATCAGCGCGAACTAAGCCGCGAAAACAGCCCAGCACGGACTCTGCCGGTCGACGATGGCTTTCAAGATACAGCGGCCTGCCGGGCTCGCGCGGCCACCCGGATTAGAACATGCGCCCCCTTGGCCCCCAAGCGTCGCGCGCGACGGAAGGCGGCGCGCTTCCTCCCCGTTTTGCTCCGTAGCGTGCGCGAGCTTGAGTCGCGATAGCCGGCTCACCCTGGCTAGCTTTCACTCGCACACACAGCATACGGCGCGCGGCCACGATTTCATCGCCCTTGGACTTGATACAGAACCTCACGGCTGGCGGCAGAAATGCGCCTGGAGTGTCCATATAATTGATATCGCAATAAAACATTCCCGACATACCGCATCTCAGACGCACGCAGAGATATTGAAGTATCACACACTTCTCGCCTTTTTGACTTCTTAGGTTCGTCGATAGAACTCTCCGAAATCACCGCACCGACTGGTAGCGCCGCGATGCGCTGCCCTATGCAGGGTGTCCCACATAACTTGAGCCAAGAATTTAAAAATTAAAGGCGCATCGGAAGTGAATTGAACCAAACACCTACTATTCGCGATAACCTAAAGTAACTCATAATTTTTCCCCGTAACTCACTAATTAACTTCAATTACCCAACTTTTTAATTAGTGGCTGAGGACCCCAAGTATGATATGCACATTTGTAGAGCACCTTCGGAAACCACCGACCCAGTTGTTTCCTTTACGATACCTCTCACTTAGTCCTTCTTTTCCGGGTTGCAAAGCCCGCGAAATATGAAAAAAAAAAGCCACGTGACGGAGCACTTGCGTGTTTCAAGTTATCCCCGTGTCCCCGTCAATTTCGCGCTGCCTGTCACCATGGAGAATTCGCAACTGAACTAAAATCGAGTCTGTATACATGTGGTCTCTTCGATTTGGCTGCACCTTCTGGGTTGCAGCGCACCGTCCGCCGCATGCGCCGCGCTCTTCGATTTCACCTCGTGCAAGGCAAGTGCTGCACGAGTGCACATTTCGCCTGCACTCGCCACTTTGGAAGTGCACGCATCGTGCAAGCTCTCGGTAGCAGACGACACGGTGCAGCGCGCCAGTTTAATAATGGCGCGCGGGCGCCATCTCATATAGCTAAATATTGTCACTACAGATGGCATAAAAACGTGAGGTACCAGTTCGATGTCTGAATGGTTGTGAGGAAAGTTTAGTAAAGTCATGTGACGTGTTAAATCGATTTGGATCAATAAATTGCTTGGAACGGGTTCTCTGGCGAAAAAATAAAACAGCATCCGCGCCCACCATATCGTTTTCACGGTGTGGTACTACCACGATAGCGATTACTGCGATCACGAAAAGAAAGTACCCTCAATTTTGCTACACGCAACTTCGTCCGAATAGTTCGCGACAGGCTTGAACTAAGTTGATGGGAGGTGCTGCCAAAGTGAAGAAGCATGTACGCACCGCAGCCAAACTTTTAACGCAGAGCGCTTGAGAGCAAAACATATTTTGAACCGCGAGGAGTCACGCCAAAAAAAAAAAGGAACTTAAAACCATGTAGCGGCCTCTGATCTCTATTAGCAGGGATCAGTGGCAGCAACAGCAACAGACACTACCACATGCCCCGCAGTAGCCTGTGTCGTGTCACAGCAGCAGACGTTACGGCACCATGAGCCAAACACGCGAAATGCGCTGAGCGGGCAACGAGGCCTGCACTTTCCTATTCATTTTTGAAATAAACGTGCAACGCTATTGCAGGAACTGCACTTGAATTTCCTGAACTGGCGCTGTACTCTACTCCACTCCCATTGCACCGCAACAGAACTAGTTCCAAAAGTGCAGCCAAATCGAATAGACTTACGGTATCGATTCATTATCGTTACGCTGAGCGCTGGGTCAGCTGCGCAAGTGAAGAATTGCAAAGGAACGTTCGCAGAAACCTGCGCGGTGTTAAACCACTGCCCGGCCTGTCCGAAGCAGCATGCGACCGCACCAATGTTTACCGACTATACTGCGCCGAGAAAACCGGCTCACTAACTGGCTTTTAGCGTTATTCTCGAGCAAAGAACTGCCGGACGAACTGCCAGCGAGCTGAGAGCCTGATTTCCTTGCCGCCTGCGAGCAAAATATGCAATCCCATTTCGAACGGTTCGCGCTTCAATTCCATCACGCAATTCGTATCCTTGAGCTTGCCGTACGCGAGCAAACAGAAGATGATATGCATGAAACAATGATCATGAACGGTACCTCATTTTGGAGATCTTGCGAAAGCCAAAGACGCCCCGCAAAGCTGCAGAAACATGCGTCACGGATTCTTCTTCTTCTTCTTCTTCTTCAGTTGCAGCTGAGCTCTTAAGAATGGCAAACACCCACTACAGAGAACAGCGTTGCAAGTGAGCGGTGGTAGGAAAAGCAATAAATATAATTATGCGAACGATTCCTAACAACAACTATATCGTTGCTGTTTCACATCGCTGCGACAGATGCACGACTGAGCCATTGGTATAATTATATATTGTCGACGGAGAAGATAATTACATGTGCGATCACATGTACCCGATTGTTGCAAATGTGCCTACATTTTCTTTCACTCAAAAGTTTGAACAAGTTACAGCGCTCATACTGTTCCTTTTTTACGAGGAATCAAACTGTGCAATTCAATACCCTGCAACAATCACGCTACAACGTAATGCTCATTCAGGCGTACATTTTTCTTGTCATTATTTTCTTCCGCGACTACTCAAGAATTTTTGTAAGTCACGTGTGATCTAATTGATTGCCAGTTCTGGCTTCATTATCTTACGCATTCAAAATTAAACTTTCTGATATTCAAATGTTTCAAATGTAGCATTTCTAAAATTAAATCACGATTTCGTCTATTTTTTCTCTTTTCAGTCCTGCATGTATCTGCGATCGAATCTTGGTTCGCTGTAATGCAGTATTTGTTGCTAATGATTTTGTAAAACTGTTAAGTTTTCGGTTGTTGCTACCTTTGCACACAGTAATAAACATTGTACCACCCTTAAGTGTGCTACGAGGGTGTTTTTCAACTTCAGACTCTCCATCACACCCTTTTAAAACCCATTTTCTCAAAGCATCCCAAATAAGGGCGCCCGCGAGAACCCCACGAAGCAAAACACACACACACACACACACACACACACACACACACACACACACACACACACACACACACACACACACACACACACACACACGCACGCACGCACGCACGCGCACACACACGCACACACACACACGCACACACACACACACGCACACACACACGCACACACACGCACACACACACACACGCACACACACGCACACACACACACACGTGTGGTCTAAAATCTACGCCCTATGCTGTACTCTTTAAAGGAACTGCCTAACAATTTTCATGGCGCCCATTTTTGAAGTACTATGGAAAGCTTACCGGTCAGAGTGTCTAATCATTATGTGCTCACGCAGAAAACAGAGTGGGTCAATTTTATTAGAATTTTTTCATCGGCAGTGAGGATGCAGTCGTTGATTGGAAGCATGCTGAAAAAAATGATAGGTTAGCGCGATAGCGATTATACGTCAGCATTGGTGGGAGGCAGGCGACAAGTGCGAGACAAAACTAGACTAAGAACGAGACATAGAGCCAAACCAGGCTGTTCCTTTGCAGATAACGGCTACACTGATGGAATAATTTCTAAGACTGCAATATCTGCCTAAGTGGCCCTTCCAATGGACATTTTCCGAAATGCGCACGCACCGTCAGCGGCAGCCGCAAACGGTTTTTCCGCTGGTGGTTAGGCGCGACGCCTTGTGGTCGTAATTTAGAGCACGCTTAAGCATCGCCTTTAAGAGTGGGACGCGAGAGCATTCAAAGACCCCTGACTGCTTTTCATACTTCCCGGCAACTGCGCAGCTTCTGTAACCATGACGTTTACCGGGAAACGCTGGCGGCTGTAACCGTTGCAATCTACAGATCAGATTGCCCCGCTTGCCGCGATATCTTCCTTTCTTTTGCCACTCCCTGATTGGCTGCTTAGCGCTCAAAAAGCGCGTCGCCGAACGCATAAACGTGATTGTCTTCCTGGCGCTGCGTTGGTCGTCTGTTCCCTGGGCCGGTCGTCCTGCCGCCCTCGGCGTCTGCCGTCGAATACGTAACACGGCGAACGCTGCACGAAGGCAAGCTTTCGGGATAGAAACGCGGCCTCCTACGTGGGTCTATTTTCCGTTATTATTTTGCACTTTTAGTATTTCAGTCTAAGAAGATCCAACATAAAAGATATGCGCTGTCGGTGTTTTTCCCCATTACATTTGTTTGTGGGCTGCCGTTCTCAAAACTCCGAGGAATAACATGACAAAGAATGAAAGACAAGGTATACGAGCAACTTGGTGGTAGAGAAGTGGTTGGGTATGCGTGGCTCGGAATTTGGTTTGGAATAATTTTTACCGAAAACATGGTCGTCGCCGAAGGAGCTGTTCTTCCTTGGGCGAGAAGAGTTCCTTCAACAGTGGCCATGCCGTTTCCTGTCGGTTGCTGATGGACGCGTACAGCTTAATTTTCGACCAGCCTGATTCTTGCAGCCAAGACATCAGAAGTGTTCATTGAATGTGCACAGAATATAAGTGTTATAACTGCAGTGTATTTCTCAGTTGAAGTCTACAGCTACACGTGTCAATTTGGTTGCCTATTGGCCTCGAGCTCCACCACAGGAAAAGCTGGCGCCACCGTCGGCGTGACGTGCTAGGAGGGATCACGTGGACATAGCGGCCGCGTCGGCTGCTTCGGGCGCACCGAAGCGAGCTGAAAACGAGTTTAAATTCCCTCGTACGCTGCGGTCCTCATTTAGTGGCGAAATTTCCCCGCTTCGAGTGTCTCCTTCACAACGCTTCAAAGCACTACAATAGGTAGTGGCTGCCTTTGAAGACGCGCAACATGGTCGGCTACTGCTCGGTGCCGCAGGGCCGGACGCACGTAACGGAGGCCGGTGTCAGCCTTATTCACACGTAGCCGCAGGACAAGACGCTGCGTGAAGCTTGGCTCGCGAAACATAAAACCGGCAAACAGTCATCGGCTACAACTCGGGTATGCAGCAAGCACAGACGCGAGGAAGATTTCTGCTACGGCGCCCGGTCTGCGATGTTCTGAACACGCGCACTGAGACGCTCGCCCGAGTCCGCTGCCCGACTAATGTCATGACGGTTTGGTCTACGAACTTGTCGATGCTATAGATACTGGCAAGTTCAGTGGAGTGGAAAGGCAGCGGTTAGAAGCACATTTAAAAAAAGCATGGCATATGGTCATGCTTGTGTTATGAATTAATGCACTGGATTACAAAAAAGAAGCAGCGGGAAATTGCACGCTGAGAACACCGATAAACATACAGTGCGACGCAACTCGAGGAATAATATTGAAAGGTCAAAGAATTTAGAAGAAAGACAGATTGAATCGTCGCGACGGCATATTAATTACAGTCCCCCTAGGCATCGAAGTCTCTACAATGAAATTATTTTTGAACAGCTCTGATAGCGCCCACGCAACAATGGTTGCTTGTATACTGTCAAATGCTCATATTCTGCGGCCTAAAGCTCATGGCACGGTGAGAAAACGCGCGTGCGGAGAAATCGAAACAGTGCGCGGACAAGCATGCAGACGCGCAGTCGGTCGTTGCGAATCTGCGCGATCGCTGCATTGAGGCTTCGTTCCATTACGCTCCATGGATTTAGTTATACAAACACTATAAGAACCTATTTCACATAGTTTGCTCTCGGCGTTTACCTACCTTTCACGCAAGAAGCCGGTTCGGGAGACTCCATCGCGGCAACCGCGCGCAGTGGCGTTCACTGTACGTATTCGGTAAAGAGATAGCGTCTGTAAACGATTGTGTGCTTTCAGTTTGCCCAAGATTATTATTTAGACACTAAGAAACTTCTCTCGTTTCGAAAGTACTTACAAAAATGTCCGGGAGAGCTCGCGCGTGGTGTTTGCAGTGACCGCTGACAGCAAAACCTATGAGGAGCGTGCCACGTGATCCCTCATACTACGCCAGCGAGGCGCTTCCGATAGATGGCGACTCCGTAACTCCTCGCCGCCAATATTATGTTTTCTTACTTCGTTTCCATTCCCCTCCTTCCTTAACCTGTCTTTATATTCTGACGTGCACTGCAAATAAACGCCCATTCTTCCAGTTTGTCAGCGTGTGTCTGCCTCGCCTGCGTCAAGCGCAGTGTCCGACTTACGATGTAACAGTGGCGACGACAAACGGAAGGCAAAACCCCTGGCAAAACCTTGAAGTACAGGACGGCAGCTACGCTACAGGGCGACGACTCGACGATGGCACACCAGCAACTGCCCGACTTCGACGACGAAAGAGACAACTGGAAGGCCTATGTTATCAAGGCAGAGGCATACTTTGAGGCAACGGGCGTGAAGGAGTCGGCAAAGAAACGGGCGCTTTTGGTGGCAGCTTTAAGCACGCGCACCGTTCAAATATTAGCAGGACGAGTAGCGCCGAAGAAGCCGAATTCTTTGGAGTACGAAGACGTCGTGAAAGTCTTGGACGAGTTTTTTTATCCCAAGCGCCATGAGATTACCGAAACCGTCCGCTTCTTCAACCGCTACCAGCTTGTTGGTGAGTCTGTCCAAGAATTCATTACTGAAATTCATCGAATCGCGGACAACTGCAATTTTGGTACCATGCATCGACCGAATGCTACGGGATAGAATTGTGTGCGGCATAAGATCGAGTGCACTGCAGAAACAACTCCTGACAAAGAAAGATCTGTCCGTAGATGAAGCTGAAACGATGGCACTGCCGGCTGAAGCTGCAAATAAGGACGCCAATAAAATGGCCGCAGACACGTCGGCGGTGCTTAAAATTAAGGCGCGCTCAGCCTCAACGAAAGAGGTACTGGCCGAATGTGGGCGTTGTGGCAGCATAAAGCACAACAGTAATGCCTGCCGTTGGAGTAATGCTCGTTGTTATCACTGCGGTCGACGTGGTTACCTAGCAGTAAAATGCCGGAACGAAGAAAGCGCAAGATCTCGAACTCGAGAAGGAGCCCGGGGATTTTGTGGCAGAGTACTGGCTGTTAAGGAAGGGGAGACAGATGAAGACATAGAGGATAGCATGCACATTTGGACGCTAAAATCGACGCGGGAGGTAAATGTGAAACCCCCATTGCGATGTACCTTCACATGGGGAGGTGTGGACGTATCAATGCTTATCGATACGGGTTGCCCGGTCTGCGTCGTGTCCCGACAGCTATTTGAGCAGCACAAAAACGCTTGGCCTTCGCTACGGCCTTCACGCACGAAGTTATCATGCTACCTCAGAAAATTGCCAGTTTTTGGAGAGCTCCTCTTGCCGGTGTCGTACGACAGCACAACTGTGGAATGCACATTGGTGGTGCTAGATTGCCCCGGTCCAAGCTTATGTGGTCGAGACCTAATTTCCCTCCTGAGCGACGCATGCTCCCCCGTCCTCAGCCTCTCAGCCAAGCCGCTGACCGCACAGCCGTCTACCACCACGCAGGTCACTGCTGACGTGTTTGTCGAGTTTCCAGATGTTTTGAGCTCAGATCTGGGCCTCATCAAAGGACCCGCGGCACACCTACAGCTGAAGGAGGGAGCCACGCCCAAGTTCTTCTGTAAGGCCCGATCTATTGCCTTCGCTCTACGCGACAAGGTATCTGAAGAGCTTGATAGGCTCGTGGCATTAGGCGTCTTGTCACCAGTGCCGCATTCTGAGTGGGCAACGCCCATTAACCCGTCCTTAAGAATGACGGCACCGTTAGGATTTGTGGCGACTTCAAAGTCACTTTAAATTCAGCATGTGAGCTGGAGCAGTACCCATTGCCAGTAATCAATCACATGTTCGCGCCCTTAATCGGTGGAAAACATTTCAGCACACTAGATTTAAATGACGCATATAACCAAGTCCCTCTCGATGAGGAATCACGCCAGTTATGCGTGATTAACACGCATAAAGATCTCTTCTGCTACAACAGATTACCTTTCGGCATTGCCTCTGCGCCAGCCATTTTTCAACGCAGAGTGGAAACAGTTCTACAAGGCTTATCAGGCGCGCAAGCTTATCTGGACGATGTCTTGGTGTCCGAAAGAGCAGGACGTGACGACGTGCTCAAAGCCGTTCTGCAGCGTTTCCACGAGAATGGTGTTAAACTGCGCCTCGACAAATGCGAATTTCGGCAAGTGTCCGTTACATATCTCGGCCATCGAATCGATCAGCAAGGGTTGCACCCAATAGAAAAGAATGTCGAAGCTATCACAGAACCCCTAGCCCGAAAAATGTAGCTGATCCTCGTTCTTTTCTTGGCATGATCAGTTTCTACGCAAAATTTTTGCCGAACATATCGTCTCTGCTCGCTCCACTGTATCGGCTGCTGGGAAAGAGCAGACATTGGCTCTGGGAACACGAGCAACAAACGGCGTTCGATAAAGCAAAACGGTGTTTGCAGCAAGCAGGTGTGTTGGTTCACTTCGACCCTTCACAACCGCTAAAACTAGAGTGCGATGCATCGCAAAGAGGTATCGGCGCAGTGCTTTTTCACACGAAAGGGAACGTCAACAAGCCTATCGGATTTCGTTCAAGGACATTGTCGAAAGCAGAAAAAAATTATTCGCAACTTGAACGTGAAGCACTGGCCCTCGTATTTGGAGTAATGAAGTTTCGTGATTATCTTCTAGGCCGAGAATTCATCCTGGTCACAGATCACCAGCCGCTCCTGGGCCTGCTGAGACCGGATTGGCCCACTCCGCCTCTAACTGCTGCTCGCATACAGCGCTGGGCGCTGTATTTGGGAGGATTTCGCTACAAGTTACAGTATTCGCCAGGCAAGCAGCTCCTGAACTCGGACGCGCTTAGTAGGTTGCCACAAGAAACCTTGGAGCCAACCACGGAAGGGGAGCCACCTGACTACGTTCTGGCACTCGCATGTGTCCAGGAGGGGCCGGTCTCGGTAGAAGAACTGCAGGCGCTGACGGCAGGTGACGCAGTACTTTCAAAGGTCGTGCAGTACACAAGAGACGGGTGGCCTCCAAGCTCTAAAGCATTAGAACGAAGCTTACTCGCCCTTTTACGACCGCAAACTGGAAGTGTCATTGGCCCATCGTTTGCTGTATTGGGGCCGTAGAGTTGTCATTCCAGTTAACGCGCAACATAGAATGTTGCACATGTCGCACGAGACACATCAAGGATCATCGGCGATGAAATCAATCGCTCGGTCAGATTTCTGGTGGCCAGGAATGGACCACGACATAGAACAACTGTCAGCGGGGTGCGCAAGCTGCATCCGTAATCGACCAATGCCGGCATCTGCTCCGCCAGTTAACTGGCCGACCTGCCCGGAGAACTGGTCAAGAGTGCATCTAGATTTCGCGGGGCCAATCAAAGGAAACATGATCCTTGTTCTCGTAGATGCTCACAGCAAATGGATTGAGGCCGTACCAATGAAACACGCGACCGCACCTTCGACTATTACTTGCCTGCGCAGCCTCTTTAGCAGGTTCGGCATCCCTCGCACCATTGTTTCAGATAACGGGACGCAGTTCACTAGCCAAGAATTTACTGATTTTGCGAACAACAATAACATAACCCACCTGCGCACGGCTGCGTTTCATCCACAGTCGAATCGCCTAGCAGAGAGAGCTGTCCGAGCTGTTAAAGATGGGCTGAAGAAGATGCACCAGGGCAGATTAGAAGATTGCCTTTGCAAACTACTTCTCAACTCCTTCTTTCAACTCCTTCTTTTCAATCTCCTTCGGAACTTCTTGGCTACCAAATCCGGTCCCGCCTCGACACATGTCTTCCTCCTTTGGTTGCAGGAAGATGAGGAACATCGAATGACTGGACTCTTGCACCAGACACAAATGTTTAGGTCCGTAACTTTGGTAAAGGTGATAAGTGGAAAACGGGCACGGTAAAGTCAGCAGACGGAGCTAGGATGGTGACAGTGCAAACGCCTGAGGGCCTCGTTCGGCGACGCGTTGATCAAGTTCACACAAGGAAAGACCCAATGGCTACCCAAGGCCACAAGGAAAGTGAAAGCTCGTCCATCTCGGGAACTCCGGAAGAAACTTTCGGAGCAAAGCTAAACGCAAAAGCCGAAACTCGTGAAACGTCACCAGCACAGCGTCAGTCATCACCCACACCCCTGGACGCATAAGAGAGAAACGGTGAACCTACAGTGGCCACGGAACTCCGACGCTCAACACGAGAGCGCAGACCTGTGCAGCGTCTTCAGTATTATTGATGGAAAAATTTTATAACTGCAGTGTTCTTATCATTTCTCAGTTGAAGTCTACAGCTACACGTGCCAATCTGGTTGCCTATCTTATGTTTTCAAACTTCGTTTCCCTTCCCCTCCTTCCTTAACCTGTCTTTATATTTTGACGTGCACTGCAAATAAACGCCCATTCTTCCAGCTTGTCAGCGTGTGTCTGCCTCGCCTGCGTCAAGCGCAGTGTCCGACTTACGATGTAACAGTAAGTGCCTGTAACTTCTGTGTGTGCGTGTTCCCTTAAATTAAATTATGGGGTTTTACGTGCCAAAACCACTTTCTGATTATGAGGCACGCCGTAGTGGAGGACTCCGGAAATATTGACCACCTGGGGTTCTTTAACGTGCACCTAAATCTAAGTACACGGGTGTTTTCGCATTTCGCCCCCATCGAAATGCGGCCGCCGTGGCCGGGATTCGATGAAATTCGACGAAACCGCGGAAATAGTTGCGCCGCGCGTACGAACGTCCGGCCTGCCTGAGCAGCATCAGTCTTTTTTAACGAGAAAGAACCTTTCAAGCGAGCCGGAGGTTAAAAAAGGGAAGTGCATGTGCGTAGCAGGGTTTTCCTAAAGATGCAAGCACTTTTTCGCGGCGTTGCCCTGCTAGCACAGGTACGATATCTGACGACCTTCATAGGAAGCTATATGGGCTTGTGGAGTTCTAGGGCTATTGCTCTGCTTGTACAAGCCGGATTGTAAACAAACTCTTGGCTGAACAAGCCCAAATGTAGACGTCTTCTGGTCGGTTTGTGCTACCTTTGTTTGAACCTATTTTAGATTTGATATTTTCGAGTGGACAACTTTCTCTGGTAACGAAAAGAAAGCTACGAGGCCAAAGAGTGCACAAGTGAGCGCGCGTCTGAAAAAGTCGAAATTTCACGTGAAAGGCGAAGCATCGATTGCGATAGCAAATGAGTACACAGCGATAGGAAGTACAGATGGTAGTTTTATCTGCCGTACCGACTTCCAAAAATTCGTTTACTAACTAAACTAACAAGCATGGTATCAGCGCGCACCGGCAAGCATGAACGCATCACACTCGATGACCGCGGGCATTCGCTGTCAAAACGCTGGCGTGAGGAAGCGCGACAGCAGCAGCGAGCGGAGTGACATTCGTGCTTTCTGTCGCTTGAACGCAAACTGACTGAGGCTAACACAACACGCACAAAGGTATGAGCCACCTGTAGATCGCTTTCAAGATAGGGCGCGTGCGACCGCTCGAAGTATACGCAGTTGCTATAAACGGGACTAGAACGCCGCCCCCTCCCTCCCGTGCTGCCTCCCAGCTTTTCTCCACACGAAACACGGAAGCAGCTATTTGATGTCTAAAGGATGTCTTGAATGGTTCATTCGAAAGTCTAGTAGCTATCTTGACCAAGATTTTTTGTAGCCGCGGACGCCTATAAGTACTTACGTAAGCCGTGCTAATGTTACGCTAAAAGTTGGCTAACGGAAACCTTGACAAGAACTCAAGACTTTTATTAGACATTCCCTCAAATGTTTTGTGGCAGTGGTTACAGTAACACAAGGTTTGCCCATATTTAGAATTTATTTTAAATGAGGCATGGACATGAGAAAAAAAAGTTAATGTTGTCGGATAGGGATGTGCACAGGTAGTTTTTCCAGATGTGGACCATCGGAATAATGTAGCGGAGCACGATTGGTCGACTAGGGCACTTTGCTTAAACCAAGCAATTGAATGCCGCCTGTATCAATTATTTTGTAAAGAAAACAATACCTGTATTGTATGCTGATGTCATGCCAATGTCACAAATTAAATTATGGGGTTTTACGTGCCAAAACCACGATCTGAGTATGAGGCACGCCGTAATGGGGGACTCCAGAAATCTGGACCACCTGGGGTTCTTTAACGTGCACCTAAATCTAAGCACACGGGTGTTTTCGCACTTCGCCCCCATCGAAATGCGGCCGCCGTAGCCAAGATTCGATTCCGCGACCTCGTGCTTAGCAGCCCAACACCATATCCACTAAGCAACCACGGCGGGTCATGCCAATGCGCCCCCATTGACTGAAACGAGGGTCCCACTTCTGCATGAAACGCATCGTTGTTAAGAAAATTTTGCCGTACTGGGTCTCCAGCAAACTGAAATAGTTTCCAGCAGGGAAACATTGTCAGTGATGCTGCGGTTCAGGTAGAAATGACGTTCTGCTTTCAGTTACAGGCGGCAGGATAGCATAACACCAGTATACGAAATAGAACGCTGTGCTACATTGAATTGCTAAAAATAACTGATAGTTCACACCTGAAAAACACTGCCTCTATCCGAGAATATAATTTTTTTTCGGATGTCCGCGCCTCATTTAAAAGTAAATTTAACTTACTTTATGGATGCCCCTTGTAAAGTATCGCCATATGCTTGCATAGCATCAAGCAGAAATAATGGCCAGTTCTTCGCCCATACCACCCATTAGTGAATTCCTTGCACGTCGCATGTTACCGGAACTGAAAGATAAATCAAAATACGCCGTTATTGTTTTCATGCACTGTACGATGAGCTTTTCGTGCAGTGCAGTCCATAAAACGTGATTGCAAGCTAAAATGCAGCAAGACAGCTACTTCACACCACGTGACGTAGTCAAAATTTATTACCTAATAAATTAGAAAAAATGCAGAACGTGTACTTAAGAAGAGTGACAAACAAGATGGCCATGCATGGATCTTGAAGATGATTGCCGCCGCTGCCAGAGCAGGCCCGCCTTCGTAGGAAAACACTGGCTGCCCACGAAAGCTTACTGTCACAGGCCACGCGTGAAGGCTGTTGTACACACAGGCAAGCAAAAGCTGCACGGAAAAGGAAGAAAAGCGAGCTAGCAAATGAGAACGCGCAAATTGGGACTTCAATTAGCAATATGTGCCAAGCAAGAAGTTTGGCTTGCAAGAAATATAAGCTTAAGTACTTCTATCTCTTCACTTATGGGGCTCTTAATGTATGTATGTGACGTTTAATACTGCTATAGTATATGTTTTGACATATAGTTATTAAAATGCAGAGCAGGGTCAGACAGAGTAAGCCTTCAAATAATATATGGTGTTTTGTGGCTGAATAGGCACTTATCGACTTGTCAAACAAGTCTGAGAACCTCCCGTCCAAATCAGTTTAAGACCATTATCCATTCTGCAGGTAAATAATGCACTATCTTGATCAAAAAGGTAAATAGCGTTTTGTAATGTTAAACCAAAAGCAAGTTCGTCAATTTGCACTATCTGTTGCCTTTTTTCAAGCTTAAACAAGACATAGTACAGGGTAAGCAGATAGCACACAAATGACGGGTGATAAAGTGGTATCCCAGAGCAACGCTTTTGGAGCTGGGTCAATCACATTTGTGGATATTTTCATGTGACCCTGATTCGCTTAGGGCAATAACTCATACCAGTAACGCAACACCTTGGATGATGCGTCATACGAAATTGAAAGTATCTCACGATGTGATCGAACAAGTACATTGCCCCCTATCTAAGAAGCTTTAACATGCTGGTTGCGCCAGAAAGTGCGAAGTGATTTTCATAAGTAGCAAATTCATCAGTGCATCTATAGCCTGAGGTAATTCTAAGCATCTACATTGACTAGCAATTGAGAAGCCACTACACAAAAAAGATGTATTGAAGTAATGGTCCATGTGGAATAATTGCCCACCTAGTGAAATATCGAACGTGTCAGCCTAATCAGGGAGCCAAGGCAAATAAGTTGCTCAATTCCGATAACGCCTCTAACTGTATTATTCAAATAAATGATAAAAGATAGCGCAGGAAAAATTAGAGTTATGACTAAATTGCAAAGCACCTCTGCAAACTGCTGGAACCCTCGGCATCATGCCGGTTCTACACGCACATGTGACAGCACAATCTCTATCTCAGACGCAGGCATCTCCACACATCACTGTGCGATCGCCTCACAATAAGGTTAAAAAAACAGGCTGCATAAGCTACCTGATGTGATTCATTCGACAGGCGCCAGCCAAGTGCTGAAGTGGTAGAGCCAAATTGAAATTCATTCTTGTACGGAAGCCTCGGCCCATGTTTTATCAATATTAGCGGCAAAGCATACCTTCTGCAGCACACCCAAAGATCTAAATTCAGAATCCTTGCTTATTATTATTATTATTATTATTATTATTATTATTATTATTATTATTATTTATTATTATGGTAAATTCCTGTAAAGCAACTAAATCACACAAAAAACACTTTATACTACAGAACTCAACATACACTGACTTGAATATATTTGCGCATTAGGGAAGCAAGGTGTAACGCAGACTGTTGTAGCAAATTTTTACTCATGTATGTAATACTGGTAAACGATGACAACAGAGTTAACTTGTATGTTCATGGTATTGACTACCTACAGTTTTCAAGTTTTGTAAGGTTTATGGAAACTAAGTAGTAGTACAAGTTAACTGTGCACACTGGCGCTGAGAAGCTGGGAATAATAGTGGCAGCCTATATAGCATCAGCGCAAAAAAAAAAAATGCCCGTTTGTATGCTTGTTGTGTGTGTTTGTTTGTTTGAATGCCTTTGCTATAGGAGATGTTCATAAGTTCGACTTTGCCCTGCCATCTGCTAGCTGCCTAGTTAGCTCAGATGGTAGAGCGGCCGAGCCGGAAAGGCGGTGGTCCCGGGCTCGAGTCCCGGGTCAGGACGAATTTTTCTACGCCCGGGGCTTTTCTTTAAAGGAACGCGTATGAGTTTCCTTTGTAGCAATTGCTACGATTGGGTGGACCTCTCATTTTCCCTTCATTAATAAATTACTTCTCTGCACCTTGCGAGTTTCCGCAGAACTATTACGTCAAACTCTTGCCTTAACTCATATGGGTTTTCTTTGCAGCAGTTGCTATGGTTTGGTGGATGTCTCATTTTCCCTTCATTAATAAATTACTTCTCTGCACCTTGCGGGTTGCCGCAGAACTATTACGTCACTCTTGCCTTTGCTTGGAGTTGTCGATAAGTCCGACTTCGTCCTGCTATATGCTGGCCGCCTGGTTAGCTCAGATGGTAGAGCAGCTGCCCCGAAAAGGCGATGGTCCAGGGTTCGAGTCCCGCACCAGGATGAATTTTTCTTCGAGTACGAGACTTTTGAGGAACCCATAAGGGTTTTCTTTGCAGCAATTGCTACGGTTTTGTGGATGTCTCATTTATTAATTACTTCTCCCAACCTTACTGGTTTCCGCAGAACTATTACATGAAATGTTTGTTTTCCTATGAAGTGGGGACACTACAAACTGTACAGTCAGACTCATGCGTGCACGCGCCCAACGGTGTAACCCATACAAAACCAAAAGGACGCAAAACAGGGCGAGTTCATGTCTGTCGATCTGTTTTATGAGTACCACCAGCGCGTCCTCTTCGAATGCACTCCCTTCGGTGGATTCGTGCTACATTTGTAAAGTACGAGGACCTCCTTGTCCGGTAGACCAGGCTTCAAGTACGGTGAAGGACGTTACTCCATGGACGAGAGCAACGCGTCTTACGCTGCCGTTTTATTCCAGCAAGAAGACGAACAACTTCCGTGCCACGCGCTCTCCATCGCAACACTTCGGCGTTCTTTCTATTTTGCGCCGAGCTATTTCATTGCTATTATCAACACTCGATCCCGGCCTCGATGCACCCGTAGCACGAAGTGCTACGGGTGCATTTCTAAGAAGCACAAATGTTGCATAGGTCACGTGACTACTTTGCCGTTTCCAAGCTTTAGGCGACATGCGCGCACAATTGCGTCGTTTCCAGTAATGTTCTCCAGGACAAGTGCGAGTTTTCACCACAGTCTGGGCACGGAGTCGTCGCGTACTACAACGATAATGCCTTCAGCAATGCTAGTGATGTCTGACACTGGTCTACTATGAGCGCTTCCGAGGAGTATTAAATATTCCTTGTACCAGCGATTCCAAAAGTTTTTTTTTTGCGTTTATTGACACTGTATCCACGTTTTAAGCAGCTCAGTATGGAAGCTAAGCACCGCGGCTGCAGCTTGTAAGTCAGGAAGTGCCGTCAGTCGTTTGCCGTGCAAGAAATGAGCAGGTGTCCAGACTTCTGGCTCCTCTGGGGTAGGATATGATTACATAAGCGGTCTACTGTTTATGATAGCTTCTATTTCTGTCAGGAACATGCTCATGTGATCATAATGTAGAAGTGACCTTCCTAGTGCTTTCCTCAAACTGTCTTCATCTGATCGCACCATATATATACGCTCCCCAAATCTAGCGCACCAATTAAGGAACATGGACAGCAGAAAATTTCCGCGTAATGTCATGAGCTGACAGGTAGTCGCCAACCTTCCCGAACAGTATCATATACAGCGCGAAGTTCATGAGAAGCACAAAGCATTGTCAGAGTGAATCACCGCAGGGAATCCACGACGTGCAACACAAGGCCAGAAAATCTCTAAGAAACCGTCGGCCGTTGAGCGCGAGACAAGCTCTAATCGAATCGCACGAATTGCTGCGCCAATGAACAACACGATGTAGGATTTCTACGTAGGCTCGCTTTTCAGGTGTACTGGTCCCGTAAAATCCACCCCAACAATGTCAAACGGTTTCGACATATTCACTCGATGGATGAACCTTTATTTTGAGGGAGGGGACGGCTCTAGGCCACTGTTGGGAATTAGGAGAGAAAGGAATGTGAGTTCTCCGACTGTTGGCTGAAGCAAGTTCTTCATCTCAGTCTTCGATCTTCCGCTTTATGCAGACTCAGGTGCATGTTCAGTTCCGCCGCTGTCACATGGGCTGGTCGACCCTTTCTAGACTACTCGAAACAGGCCACTTGTCTACCATATGCCGCAATGGCTTTCTGTGCTTCAGGGTTAGTTTGTATTCCAATGCCTAGAGTTCTAATGTTTCCGTGTAGTAAATGTTGAATGTTGGATCTCCCTTTCGAAAAAGCTGCACAGCTCCAAATGAGGTGTTGCAAGTCTGCTCTGCATGACTCCTGGCAATGTGTGCATCGGGTATAAGTGTTCGCAATTGTAGCTTCTCTGGGTTCGTGCCATTTCTCAAGTACGTGTGGTGTGTAAGCACAGTGGCCATAACCTTGTTAAAAAAAACCTGTTCCGTGCGAGTAAGCCCGCCCTTGTCGTCAAACACATGTACGCAGCTTCTCATAGTCTCCGTTTATTGTCTGCTTTTATTTTAGCGCGAATGTAATGCATCAGTGCTCTGCTAGGAGAGCCTTCGGACAATATCTTTAGGTATGGATTTTGGTCCGCGGGGTTTGGCGAGGAAATGGAGTATGGGGAGCTGTACGTGTGGTCAAGCCCACCCGCTTGCGCGGCAACTACGTGAGCGGCTGCGTTTCCCCCATCCGTGCCGGTGTGCCATGGTGTCCACAGGATTTCAACATTTGTCTTATTGTCCTGTATTCTCTTTAGCTTTTTTCTGGTGTCGTTGGCCACAGCATCATCTGTCGTAGGCACCGTTAATTCGGTGACAGCTTCGTACGAGTCAGTAAGAATCCGATAATTATTTCGCACACTCTGCTCTACAACATTTCCCATGTCAATGGGAATGGCTCCCCATTCCTCCCCATATAACTAAGAGCGGCGATCGAGCGCGCGTAACTCGGGATCTCTTCGTCTTCTTGCTGGAATAAACAGACGCGTAATAAAGACGCTCTAGCTGCTCTCGGCTCTTCTAGCATATTGTCCTTCACCGTACTTGAAGCCTAGGTGGTCTACCGGATAACGGTCCCGGACCTTCCGCAGTGTAAAATTAAGTCCGAGCAGGCTGTCAGCGTTTGCTGCGCGAGCATAGAAGATTAATGGCTTCCAGGCGTCGTGTGCGCGTCCTGGGTTGAAAACGAGAACACGTCCTTGACTGTTGGAGCATGAGTGTCCCCTCTTGTTGAATTTCTTTCTCTATGGTTGGAGTTCCAGTGTGAAATCATTCAGCATTGAAGCCAACTTATTACGTTGCAACCTACCAGTTCGTTTGTCTTTTGTTCGTTCACCTCGACGGTCACCGTACTTCTAACACGCCGTTTGGAATTTTATTCACTTTCAGACAAAAACATCCATAAAATTCTTAAGTTATACTTTCTGAAGGCGTTTACCAAAAGACTCTAGTTACACCAGCAGTGGGTTTTTACCGCAGACAGAATATATGCTAGTGTATTTCAGGTGCTTAGGTTGTCTACAAGTTCTATTTTCAGTCGTATCGTAGTCTAAAGACGTCTATATAGCTGTTTGTAGCCGTTTCAATACGTGCTGAAGAGGTGCTGTGTTTCGTGGGTCCCTTGCGCGCTGAAGATTGAGCCGCATCGTCGGTTCCCCTTGCACGCTTGCGCGAAATACGCCGTTGCTGCCGGGGAACAACGCCGCCCCGCCTTCCTCCCTCCCTCCCATCCCCCTACGGCCTTTCGCGCGACGGAAGACGGCGCATTTCCTCTCAGCTTTCCTCGATTGCGCACGCCAAATTGAGCAGCGATCGTCGGCTCCACTCGCGCGTTTTCACTCGCACATACAGCATACGGTGCGCGGCGAATGCGTTATCGCCCTTAGACTTTATACAGAACATCACGACGACGGGAAAAATGCTTCTGGAGTGTTCATACAATTGCTATCGCACTAAAGAGTCCCACATTTTCATCCGCGTTGTACATTAAGCAGAGGAAGAAAAAAAAGACGTTGTTTACAACAGCTAAATAAGACGAAACACGCCTTAAATAAGCTCATTTTGCAGCTTTTATTCTCTTCCGCGTCCGGCCAAACGCGAAACTGTCGCATGTGGAAGCTGCGTCGATTCATACAGAGTCTGTTCCGAGAAACCAAAAGCTATACCAAATGCTGCCAGACTGCCTGGCACGGCAACACATGTACAGAAGCTCCGCCCCCGTAGCTCTCTTTTGCCACAGAAAGCTACAAGTGGATAGTGCATTACAAAGTTCAAAAGAAACTGCAGTTTTGAAAACTGCCCAGCTTTGATAAAAAAAAACCTGCCACGTGACAGCTGGACTAGCCCAATGAAGTTAACATGTTCCCAAGGTAAAAATTGCTGCCAACAAACCTGCAGAAGCAGATGTGTGTTAACCTTTGTCAACTTTAGTCTGAAGCACAAACTTCCCTTCAGGAGGAGGATTCCATTGGAGTACGTAGACCAAGCCACTGACAGCCCAATTAAACATTATTCATCAGCAGAACGAGTCAGGAAACATTTTCTTACAGAATAAACCTTATACTTCTTGGTTGAAGGGTCAGTGCAGCACCAAAATACAGCATTTCAAGATAATTTTACTGGCAATTGCAAATCTTCAGAATGGGGAAAAAAATACCCCTGTATATCGTCTTCTCCTGGCAACCCTGGCTTGAGGTTAATAGCATTAGTATATGTTCTTTTATTCTTCAGCCATTACATGCCGAAAGGTAGCTAAGTTAATATTTTGTCATATAGAAAGTGCTGCAGTAATATGTCTGAAAACTGAAGTGTAAGCACCAACTCAAACCTACAAAAGCCATTCCAGATGCCCTTTGTTTGTCATCTCCAAGACGAAGCTAAAGCATTCAGGTCCTCAATCAATCTTAATGGAGATCAGGAAGATTCAGAGTGAGCAACAGCATGCTGAATTTTTCTCAGCCTAAACTCTTCCCTGCTCACAAGTTTAAGCTCAGTACAAGGTTGTCGAGAATAACCAGCATTTCTGCCACATGCATCAGAGCACACAAGCTGTTTTGAACAATGTTATAAGGCATAGTATCTCTCCTCTTGCACAGCATATTGTGTATTTATTCTGCAGGAGGGACTGGTCTTTATCTGTTTGTTGTAATGTTCAATGGGTCAAAGAATAAAAAAAATTAATTCATTTGATTTCGTTAGTGTCAAATATATGTACCTTGGCAAGCATTGCATATGCTAATTAATGTGCTCTATGAGATCAGCGAGCCTATTTAAATGAGCAATGACACACTTCCCCTCTCTTGCCATTGTCAGATTTTTGCTTGTTCATCTCTTCTTTGCATGTTCGGCGCTCCAGCATTGTGGTGTTCATGGTCTCAGCCTTTCACCTTTGGCTGCTTCATCCATCCTCCCTAGGACAAAACACCACCCAATACATATTGCAGGTACTGGTTACTTAGCAACGTTTAGGGCTTTGCAACATAGTACCAGCTGGTGCAACATGTCCTTACAATGCAGGATGTTGTGTGCATGACAACAATGGCAATGTTATGGCACAACAATGACAATGATTTATTTACTGTACTCATGTGAGGAGACATTAAATCCAGATCTGTTATATCCGAGGTGGGTCTTAAAGGGAAGCTGAAACGGTTTTCAATTTCCATGAATTGCTGGGATTGGGAAGAACAGACCTAATAATTTACGGTTCCGAAAATTTTTTCTGCATTTTGTTAATATAGGGGCCGGAAATCGCTTTCTAAATCACCCCCGCGGACACGCCCCCATCGCTTCCCGGAGCGCCGGGTGAGGTGGTTGCCAGAGGAGAGAACCGGCGAGAGTGACGTCATTCGCGGGGACTGAGCTGCCGGACCGGCGTGCTGGCATGCCTCTTTCCGTCCTGCGCTTTACTAAACGACGCTACGAGATCTGTCGCCGCCGCCGCTCACGTTTGTTTTCTTTTGCGATTTTCGTAAACTGTTCTTTCCTTCTGTGCTGCGTGAGTGCCTACAGCCAAGGGCGCCCAACATGCCCTCGTTGTGTGCAGCATTCGGCTGCGCAAACACAGGTGGGCGAGACGATGTGGTGTTTCACAGGTTCCCGAAGGACAAGAAGCTTGCAGCGCAGTAGGTCCGTGCGGTGAGGAGAGATAAGTTCGTGCCGCGAAATCAACTGCGCTGTGCTCGGACCATTTCCGCGACAGTGACTATCATTGGAGCTTGACAACGATGCGGGCAATCGGTATTCCAGTTAAATCGGCGCGACTGAAGCCCGGCGTTGTTCCGTCTATATTCTCCCACTACATGAAAAAAAAAACATAAGTACCAGCTAAGATTTCCAACGCGCGAGAAGGTGCACACATCGCTCTCGCTGTTGGCACATTCAACGTCGTCGTTGCCGCCATCGTTTTCCGTATCGGCTGTCGGTTCGAACATGTATGTACGGCGAAAATACAAGCTGTCCGAGACAGCGAGAACGTTCCATAATGCTTACAACTCAGCTATGAAGCCAGAACAAAACAGCGTGCTACGCTCAGAAACGGCGGCGCCGATCGGCGACTGCCTCGAATGACGTCACAGCGGCCCCGACCAATCGCGGGCAACAGCGGCGTTCGCGCGATGCCCTGAGGCGCCGGTGCACGTTTTCATGAAAAAAAAAACAGCCGCTTGCGTTTGTTCCTGCCTTTTTTGAACCAGATATTCGTGTTCAGGGGACTCAAAACTGTAGAATGCCGCAGAGAACTCATTTTTTCCGAAAAGTGTTTCAGCTTCCCTTTAATGGTGGTGACATGTCAATCACTTAGCATCTCAAAGCGCCAGCTGCAATGTGAGAATGCTGGAGGAAATTGTAGCACTCTCACATGGGGCAAGTAACTTGTTGCTTTATGATGTGGATCATGTGGTGCATGTGCCATCATCAAGCATTAGCTTCACACTCGTATCGTGCATGCATCATGACCGAACGGGTAGAGCACAATTGTGTTGTTGCACATGGGCACCATAGTTCAGTCAAATCCCAAAATCAGGCACATTCTTTTTTTTTTAGTGCCAGCTTGTGCGAGAGACCTCACAATGTGTACTCTTAAAGAGTGGAAGCACCCTAACATCATCTGGTGTAGAATGCATTATGCTAAGCTGGATGTGCCACCTGCTGTATTTTATAGAACATGTGATATCACTTTGAAATACCTGTTCACAAACAACCAGCTGCAGTTCTCATGAAAATGTAAAAATATTAGCAAAGGCAGTAGTATCACTGCTGCATAAGAATAACTTTATTACGTGGTAGCTCAGACTCTCCGAGTAATTGTTCCCTGTACAATGAAAAGCTTGCTCAGCAAAATTAGAATAAAGAAGCAAACTGTCATCACTAAACATCTGCGCTCTGTATACATTGTCTCTATTTACACTGGTGAAAATGGATTGATTGTACGAGAAGCAGTACCCATGCAGTGCATGATGGTATAAATTTCAACATTCCAGTGCTACTCGCATTTTTGGACATGTGTAACAAAACACCACATTTTTAGCTGTACAACAATGCTCGAGTTGCCTCATCACTGTGGTGAATTTGTTATAACTGAACAGCTCAAGTTCTCTTGCTGATCCATTTGATGGTAAACTATTGTAGTGTCAATACCAGCAGCAACTTATTGCTCATAATGGGGGACGTAGACAGCAGAAAAAGTTTTCTGGTCTTGCGTGTTCCATTGCAGTCAATGTAAACGACTTCAATCATTTGACATAAATGCTTTGCCATTGCAGCTACATACTTGCATCTGCACTCTAATACACACCGCTGTCTTCTTCTCTACTCTTTCAGAAAGATAAATGTTGTGCTTATATATTCATTTTATAGAACCATGTGATAGACAGGAAATGGTGTATATTAAAAGACCACAAATATGTTATATATGCATAACGTGATATATTGCACCTATATATTGCAGATAATGCTGATCCCCAATTGTGCCATTCTTCAGGGGTAAACTAGCTTTACACTAAGTTGGCCAAAACACTGGTTGAATTACCAAGCATAGATCAGAAGACAAAAGTCAATGAACATAATCAGAACTTTTATTCCAAAGTATAGTTTAAGAACAGCTAAATCTGATCAACCAAATATGATGTTGCTTACATAAAACAAAACATTCATGCATAGCATAACATGTACACTTTTGTAATGCATCGGAAGGTTATTATTAACTGTGTTGATAGCTACAGCAGTTCCTTCAGTATTACAAGTGTACAGATAACTCTCATCACTGTGAGTGATAGTAATAGCAGTCCATTAAAGTTAAGCTCTAAGTGCAGGTTTGGTAGAAAGAAAATATCTCTATGTGAAAATTGACAAATTATGACACTCTTATATGAAAATTAGATAGCTATGAAACGTTTTAATCTTTTTCTGAAATAGCAAGTATCCTAGCTACCTGCAGTGATTAAAAAAGGCCTTGGCATCACTACATAATAAGCTTTCTGAAAAAAGACAATGGTACAAGAGAACCAAAGCAACACACAGCATCATCAGAGCTTGAAGGAAGAAGCAGCCAATGGAGACGTGACAACTGAAATGCCAGGTAAACAAAAATATGCACAAGGCTGCAAACAGTACATGATGCAAATATCCACTGCAAAAAGAAAAAAAAATGAACAGAGAAAAACCTTGGACACTAGTAAAGAGATAGCTTCTCAAAAAAAAAAAAAAGCTGTATCGACTAAAATGTACATGCTTATGTCATGAGATGTGCACGGACATGCAGTGTGTTGACTTGTAATACTCTCGTGACTTTCCGCATTAAATTATAGATATAATTTGTCAGTGAAGGGTTCAAAAACTGCACTTGTTTCCATCAGTTTGACAAGGGATTCTTCCATCAGCATCATAATCGCAGGACATATTCCAAATCATAAACGGCTCCACTAATGTTTAGCTGTTTGTGCCTGTTTAATTGTGTGGTTAGATCGGTCGTTTCCAATTTTCACATTTCTTTAGGAGCATATTCGTTGCATGGGTTTATAAGATTAGCTTAAAGATCTCTGTTGGGTTAGTTGGTACATAGTTCAATGTTATGAATGACACAACACAACATACATGGACATGAATTGAAGGGACAAGTAATGGGAGATTAGACATGCTTAGATGTGACGTGCTTAGACTTGATTAGACTCCTAGATTAGACGTGCTGTGCTGCAGTATCATGTGTCGCTTCAAATCGGACTGAGTGGAGGATGCATAAGAGCATGTGTTGCACTTGAAAGGTCTCTCACCTGTATGGGTTCGCAGGTGATTCTCTAAATTTGTCCGATTTGCAGAAGTAAAAGGGCACAGGTAACACGGAAAATGACGACTGCTTATACGGCGCTGGCTCTTGGTTTGCCTGCTTTTTTCTGCAGTGTGTAGGTGCATGTGAACTTTGACATTTGACACTCGCGCAAACGTTGACGGACAATATGGACATTTGAAGGGTCTCTCCCCATTATGTACCAGCATGTGTCACTTCATCACTGAAGGGTATGTTGCAACATATGAGCATAGCTGACAGCGGAATGTTTTGCCGGAACCTAACGGTTCACTGTTTTGAGCAATGCTGCTTTTTCTGTCTGGAGTGTACTGGCTCTCGTCACTTTGCAACCTGTTCAATTCTTGGCTGTCGTCATCCACTCCTGACAATGACTCTAGCTGTGCCCTGCCGTGGTTTGGTGTACATGCTGATGCATAAAGTGCATGGCCTGAAAATACAAACGCAGAATTGTTAGCAATGTACCACTTGCAATGCACCCTAATGTGTATACAAAGTACAGAGAACTAGTGAATCAATAAAGACAATCTGACTTTGAGTTTGTTCCATTCTGTGCATTCACTATATTGTGACACAAATAAAGTACACAGAACATTATTTTTACAGACTATGCATTATATGAGAGAAGAAGCAGGCCAATGACCATGAAGAGTTGTGTCCAAAGAATCATATATGGTCTTTCTTATGCACAGTGAACAGAACGGTGAAGCAGACTCCTTTGTGCATTGCTTTTACAGAGGCAGCAGTAACTCACGGAGTCTAACAATGAAGAAGTGAAATAAGAACTCTCAGTGAAAAAACTCCAAAATAATTCGGAAATGCACAAGTTTTCTTGATGTGGACCCAAATCTAAGTGAACGGGTATTTTCAAATGCTGTTACTCATCAAGGTAAAGCCATATTATTCAATGCAAAATTGATTATATCTGTGACAATAAGATGTAGTTCAAAATCCTGGTAGGCTCTTGAACACCACAATAGCAAATCATTATTGCATGACTTTCAAGTGATTATCAATATCACTGTAAAAACAAAAATGATCAAGCAAGAACAAGTATCACAACAGTGATGCACTCTGCTAAAGAGCAATGAAACGAATACATACCATATTTAAAAAATCCTAGGACGATACTAAGCCCATGTATTTATGTTTTCACTTGAATCACCTTTCACTTCAGCAAATACTAATAGTTTTTCAACAGTGTGTGAAATTCAATACAGCTTTCACTGAATGCAGAAAACAATCTTGCTTTCAACATGTACCACTTGAATTGTAACACAAGACCATAACCTGCAATACAAAAGGCAATAATGCTTACAGCATATGGAATACATGTACATATCAGGACAGAAACAGTGCTTCTCAGGTTGTGCGATGCAACAAACTAAAGCCTTGCCACTCTGAGCACAGACACAATCAGCAAGATTCCTGCAAAGTATAGAGTATTTTTTTTCTGACACAGTGCCAGCACTTCCTGCATTGGTGCCTCCTTTGGTGGTTCACTGTAGAAAAAAGAAAGAAATGCCACATTTTTATCATCTCTACAGAAGCTTAGAATGCAATCATCAGTGCAGCCATCTTGGGTGAACAAAAAGTGATCAGATGCCCTCTTTTGGCAATACATGTCCTACCTCTAAAAGAATAGTCGCACAGTCCTGATGACATTGCACTTTCTCTCTCACTTTTATGGCCTTATTCAGAGGTAGAACTGAAATGTTCCTTGGCATTAGCCAGTCAGACCAGTAGCAGCAATGCCAAGGGAAACATAAAAAGCCCCTGCCCGCCAAATTGCCAGCAAGAAATTTTGCAGGTTTGAGGAATTGCGGCCACATCTGTCATATCCTCCTCACCTGAATGCTTACGAAAATTTGTACCAAGTATGTGTATAGAGCAGAGAAATCTACACATTGAAACCAAACCACAGACATACTAACTGTACACTAGATCTTCCGTACTCCATGGGCATCTTTCCATATCAAACACCGTTTCTCTTGATGTCACACTTTGCAGTCAAGAAAATCTGTCCACTTCAGCAAAATGTAATCATTTTCTTTTCTATGTAGTGAAGCAAGGTTTATTTAATTGATTTATATACAAGTACTGCAATTTCACAATGCGATTTTCACAGGGTGGGGATGCAATCTTTATGATGCGACTACTCAGGCGAAAGGAAAATGAGAAAATTAAAATACAGGGTAGCATGAAATAGACAAAAACAACTTCAAAGATGGCTGTAAAACCATATAATTTGGTAGTTGGTTCCATTCAATTATCGTCCTGGGGAAAAGGAGTACCTAAAACAGTTATTGCGGCTGGTGAAGGGGCTGATTACTAGTGCATGTTTTTTGCCTTATAGCATAGCTGACCGAAAAAGTAACTGGGAAATGTCTATGCTGTAATGTTTCTTGATTAGTTGAAACATAAAATTTATCTTAAAACTTGATTCCTTTGAGTCATGATCGGCAGGTTGGCTGTTTAGCAAAGCTGTAATTGACATGCATCCGAAGCTGCTATACATATACCAAACTGCCCATTTTTGAATACCTTCTATTTTATCAATGTCTATTTTGTAAGACTACCACATTATGAAAGCATAATCTAGCATAGGGCTGTACAATTGCATTAGAAGCAAGAAGGCGAACCTCAGGAGTAGTCAGCCTCAAAGCCCGTCTGAGGAAGAATAGCTTTTGATTGGCTCAATTACACAGAGAATTGATTTGTTTCTGCCATCTGAGGCCCTTAGAAGCCCAAATATGAAGATATATTATGTGGTCAACCTCAGATAGCAGGACATTATGAGCAGAATACTGGAAGTGCAGAGGAGTGGGCTTGCAAGAGATTTTCGTGAAGACTGTTTTGTCAAAGTTGATATTCATATGCCATTCATAGCACCAGTTTACAAACTTCTCAAAGGCCTCATTTAGACATAGCTGATCATTTATGCTTTATATTTGTAAATACATAACACAGTCATCTGCGCACAATTTAATGTGCACCAGAATATTGTCAACAATATTGTTAATAAACGGAAGAAACAAAAGTCATCCCAAAACAGAACCCCAGAGGAACACCAGAGTTGACAGGACGCCTCCCAGAGGAATGGTTATTAAACAAAACATATTGTTGCCAGTTAGGAAAATATGCAGACAGCCAATTTACAATTTCGGTATTACCAAGTATGACATGAAGTTTATGGAGTATCTTTTGTGGGAAAACTTGTCAAGTGCTTTGGCAAAGTCTATGAAGATAGCGTCAACCTGCTTACCTGAATTTATAGCCTGAGAAAAATCATGTATAGCAGTTACCAATTGAGTGCATGTAGAAAAACTTTTTCTGAAACCGTGCTGATTGCATGATATCTTGTGCTTTGAAAGGAATTCGGAAATGTGGAATGCAGTATGGTATTCTCGAGCAGTTGCATGATGTTGAGATTAGAGAGATGGGATGGTAGTTTGAAATATGTCGCTTATTTCCATTCTTATGAAGCGGTTTGACTGTTGCCATTCCCCAATTGACCGGTATATAGTATATCACCCTTAGATGGTGATCTAGAAAAACAGTACATGTAGATACTTAGAAACCCATTGCACATATTGCTTTAAGAGCTCATTTGGCAAACCATCAGGACCAGGTGATTTCTTAACATCAAAATTAAGAAGCACATTAAGTATTTCATTCTCATAAATAGTAACGTCTGGCATAGGGGGATTTGAAGCATGAAAGCATGGCAAAAAACCATTGTTGTGTGTAAACACAGACCTGAAGTGTTGATTAAACACATCCATCATCAAAACACTGTCATCAGTTGTAACATCGTTAATCATGAAAACATAATCTGTTTACTGGGTGATATCACCCTCAAAAATTTCTCAGGAAATGATGAAATAAAATTTGGAAGTTTTAATTTGGAAGGTTAAATGTGCTTGTGGAATGCTAAATGTTTCCCTACATGTGCTTAAAGATTAGGTTCATTTGCTCTGCCTTAGTCATTATAGTTATACACTCACATTAACAAGCAGTGTCGCTGTAGCCAATGTTTTAACAAGGGGACTTGAATGCTGCCGTAGCCAACAATTCAACAAGAGGACTCGACAAAGGCACATTAACTTGTTGAAGCAATGGCTACTATGACCTTCCTTATTAAACCATTGATGATCATTTCAGAACTCCATGGGCCGCATTCTGTATCGGTTTGCTTTGTAACCAGTTCACTCTGGCTGTTACATAAGGATTACATCACTCGGAGAAAGAGTGGAATGGCGCAGCGCGAGGGAGGCCAATCAACGAGCGACGGTCTGCTGGAAGGTCACATCATTATTTTTGTTTGCACTTTGGGAATGATATTGTAATTGCAGGATGTTGTTAGTTTGATATAAAAATATTTGTTTATATAGAACACTTGAATATTTAATTTCCAGCAAAAAATTTGAGCTACCAGTAAAGACAGCCATTGATGTTTTAATTTTATTTCCGTTTTCTTTTTTAGTTGCTAGGTGGTGCGCCATATACGATAAGCAATCAAGGGGGCTGCGGCTCTAATAGGACTTAGTTTCGCCGAGGTTGAGCTCCTGAGGGTGGACGATTGCGATGAGTTTCGTCCACATCCCACTACTTCGAGAATCTTGCCATGGTCAAGGAAGCGTTCCTTGACTGTGGCCTTCTCCTGCAGCATGGAAGGAAATCTCACCCACACTGTTTATTTTCCCTCAACCGTATTGGCCCTGGCTACGGCAGTAATGATCTGACTGACTGACTGACAGTTGCAACAACGCAATCACTTCTTCATTCCAGACGCACCGCTGAAAACAACCTGGGGCAAAATAAAATTCAGCACACACACCACTTTTGTTGCAATGTCAACACCCCTAGCTCTTGTGGTCCAAGATATTCTAGCTCGTCGTAAATGATCATACTGTGTCTTTGGAGAGTCTCAAATGTCTTTGTAACTCTCCTTCGCTCATGTCAACAAGTCCCACCGATGCTTCTCGTAACATGGTTGTCTTTCGCCAATGCTCGCCAGCAACACATCAATGGAGCAGCCATTGGTGCCTCTGTCTCGTCATGTTGGCCAGTACGAGACTAGCGGATGACCACGGTTGGCTTAGCAACCTTCTATATCATGCTTGCGGCTGTGCACCACCCTCAAGCGAACAAGTTTTCTGTGGTTTCGCTCATAGCAGATGACAGGTTCCCTTTCCAGATGATTGATTTGTGCAGCGACAATAAAATTTGCAGTAACACCCTTTCGGGATGACAACAACAAAGTGTCGGCCAATAACATTTGTGAGAGCAAACCGGTTCCAAAGCAAACCATTACAGCACACAGTTCTATGATTCTTTCAATTTTCGTCTTGTTCAGAGTCACATTAACAGCTCATCATGGTGGTGCTCCAATGCTTTCTGAAAGTTTGTAGAATGAAAATCTTAGTGTATCCCATGCTTATGTGGAAAGCGATGTTAAGTGAAGCTTTCAGCGCTAATGATTGGAATGCTTGCATAAAATGATGTAAATGAACTGCTAGTTTACACAAATAAAATGTTAATGACAAAAGGGCATTCAATGTTTAACCAAACTCAACATGGTCAGGAAAGTGAAACATAATGACAAATGCTTACATGCAAGTGTGGGCAAATACACCCGCACACTATAGGGATGGCTTATGTTGGCATTTTTTTTTACCTCTTTCTTGCAGATTTGTTCTTTACTTCTTGTGTCTGCTAAGGGGCAGTGGGTATTTGCAGCAATTTGATGGAAATTTTATGACCGAAGTGATCATGATGGAAAGGTCTAACAACTGCGGCATGATGACTACCGAGTGACTACAGCTGCATGATGATGATGGCCCACCAATGATAGACTGCATGATTGTGAAGGTGTCACGACTGCATGTGAAGAAGGAATAATGAGGAAGGAGTGACGAGACAGTGAAACGACAACATTTGACTGACAATGACAGTGTGAACAGGCAGAAGACAAAGTTGGCAGAAGAGCCAAAGAAAACTTTGCTTTAAGAATGCAATGCAATATCTCAAAAGATGGAACTGAGAACAGCACAAAAAACGCACTGGCAGAGAAGTATAATAGTGAAGCGCAGTTTCTTTTTTTAGGTAGAGAAGGCACAAGTTGCACCTAGTTTGATGCCTTGTGGTGCAATACTGTCTGGAGCACACTGTATCCACTTAAAAATAAATCGCAACACATGATCCAAGCAATGCCACAAGCAACAAGATACAAGTGTGCACTAGAGATGTCACAATTTGAAATGCTGCTAACCAGTTGTTCAGTTTGCAGCAAGACCATATGTGTAGAACAGTGAAACTAAACGAGGTGGCAATGAATAAAAATTACTTAGAGATATTGCCTGAATGTAAATCTCTCACTCGATCTTGAAGGGTCACTAAAGAGGTACACTGAATGAATTTAAATTGATACAGTATTTTTGAAAAAAAGAAATAGGCTTTCGTTGATCTCACAGTAGTGGGTTAATTATTAGAAGTTGGTCAGTTTCATTTTTGAGTTTTATGCCAAAATGCCTGGATTGCTTTGTCAGCATACCGCCAACATGGAGCATGTAAGCATGCAAAAATTTCTTTCGCATGTGGGTTGTCAAGGATCAGCCAAAGTTCTTGTAACTTCATTATTTCAGTCTTTGGCCCCTTTAGAACACAATGTAGTCCCTCTCTACTGATGAAATCTTAACAAGGCTTGAGCAGACAGCGTCCAAATCCCCACTGTCAAGACTAGCTGGTACAAAAACTTCAAGGCAGTGTCACCTCAGTGGTTTGTCTTTGAGTCTTTTCTCACTTGCCGACTGCCTTCCTGGTATAAGAGTGGCTTTTTTGGTATTCTGTAAACGTAATTTACTAACCCAACTCCAATCACTGTTCTATTAGTGCCCTTTTAAGTTTAACAGAGGAGTGTGCGATTTTGCACAGAAGAAAAATAACCTCACTTGGTTTGCAGGTTTACGTTTGCCACAACATCAATCATCACATTTTGAACAGGGATCATCTGTAATTAACCACAAATGAATGTCACTTTATCCTGTACCAAGTCACCTTAGAAAGGCAAGTTCCATAAGTGGCAGTGGACAAAACCATCGTAAAAGAAAGGTAATATATTAGTGCTTCAATGGCAACAATTGCTTAACGCTACAATGCACGGGAGGTATTTTCGGGCGATACTCTCGGCGATACTATCACTTTCCTGTGACGCAGTACACGGATATACGGCGCGTTCTACGATTCGTACGGTTTTGCTCAACCAGTCAATCCGCGCGCACTGAAAGTGATTTCTCGGAAAGTGACCGTCCGAGAACACGTCCCCAGCTTGCTCACCTTTTAATGTTAAAGGCTTTGTTCGAACGGAAGCCACGACAGGGTCATTATGCGTCAAGCTTTGTCCCGATACTCAGTGAATGGAAGGAAATGCGAATGATCACGCTGATCACCGAGACAGCGGGAGTGATACAAGATTCAGAGCAGAGGAGTTCTCAAGAACCTCACGCAGAAACCATAATCGTTGAAAACACACAGAATCACTCTTGATGCAAGGCCTGTACATTGAGAAAACTGTTGAGACACGTCGCGCATATATGTCACGGTTTGTACCTCCTGAACACACTTCGTGAAAACAAGACTACCGCTCGGACATGACATGGTCTGTAGCCGTTCGCAATCACAGCGGTACACCGTCGCAGGCAAAATAGCTCATTCATGACGAAGGACAGCGATAACGAGAGAATAAAACTTGTCACTGCTCATCCTATCATAACTTCTGAAACTTGAAGAGGACTGGCGTTCACGAAACGCCACAAACATAACACGTATGTACGCGCTCTTTTCAGCGATGAACTGCTGCATACACACGAACACACCCACATTATTGCGTGCGCAGGCGAGGTGATCGCACTGGCTGATGTGATGGCTTTCTCGTTTGCAATGCACGCCCGAAGGATAGCACAAAACACATGAAATCAGCAGCTCCATTGCTTCCGACGCTCGCGTAACCACTTAGCGAGTGCACACACAGCCGGCTTGCTGCCTTCGATCACTCCGCAGGTTCTGGATCTGTTACAATGACTTCAAGAACGACAAAACAAGCTGTTTCTCACACTGCTACAGCTTAGGGCGCCTAGGCCTCGCACACCGCTTCAAGCAATCGGCGCAATCTCACGCTACTTGTTTTATCTACGGACCTTATCGCACGCCATCGATGTGGCGCCAGATTTGAATCCCCGGATGCGCGAGCTTCAAAATATATGTAGGAAACTATGCTTGCCTTTGTTGGCACACATTACGCGGAGTTTTCACCGCCAAAAACTTACGCGAAATAGCACTGAGCAACTCCAAATGCTAAGTAAAAAGCATTTTGGTTTCTTACTTTCTTTCTTTTCTTTTTTGTGACGTACGCTCGATCATCAACGTTTTTTGATCGCCTCCAGGCATGATGACGTCTTTTTGTGTATTGTATATCATCATCATCATCATAAGCCTGTTTTATGTCCACTGCAGGATGAAGGCCTCTCCCTGCCATCTCCAATTACCCCTGTCCTGCACCCAACCGATTCCAACTAGCGCCAACGAATTTCCTAATTTCATCGCTCCATTTAATTCGCTGCCCTCCTCAACTGCGTTTCCCTTCTCTTCGTATCCATTCTGTAACCCTAATGTCCAACGGTTATCTAACCTGAGCATTACATGACCTGCCCAGCTCCATTTTTTTCTCTTGATGTCAATTAGGATATCGTCTCTACCCGTATGCTCTCTGATCCAAACCACTCTCTTTCTGTCTCTTAATGTTATGCCTAGCAATCTTTCCATCACTATTTAAGCAGTCCTTAACTTGCGCTCAAGCTTCTTTGTCAGTCTCCAAGTCTCTGTCCCATATGTCAGCACTGGTAAAATGCACTGATTGTACATCTTCCTTTTCAATGATTATGGTAAGCGTCCAGTCAGGAGCCGACAATGTCTGCCGTATGTGATCCAATCCATCTTTATTCTTCTATGAATTTCCTTCTCATGATCAGGGTTCCCTGTGATTATTAACCTAGGCAAACAAACTCCTTCACAGACACTAGAGGCCGACTGGCAATCATGAACTCTTGTTCCTTTGCCCGGCTATTCATCATTATCTTTGTCTTCTGTAATTAATCTTTAATCCCACTCTTACACTCTCTCTGTTCAGGTCCTCCATCATTTGTTGTAACTCGTCTGCATTGTTGCTGAATAGAACAATGTCATCGGCAAACTGAAGGTTGCTGAGATGTTTGCCGTCGATCCTTACTCCTAAGCCTTACCAGTTTAATAGCTTGAATACTTCTTCCAAGCACGCAGTGAATAGAATTGGAGACGTTGTGTCTCCCTGTCTGACCCCTTTCTTTATAGGTATCTTCCCGATTTTCTTGTGTAGAATTAACGTAGCTGTAGAACCTCTGTACATATTTGCCAAGGCATTTACGCAAGCGTTTTGTACTCCTCAATTATGTAAAGCCTCTATGACTGCTGGTATCTCTACTGAATCAGATGCCTTTTCGTAATCTATGAAAGCCATGTAGAGAGGCTCATTGTACTCTGCGGATTTCTCGATAACCTGATTAATGACATGGGTGTGATCCATTGTAGAGTATCCCTTCCTGAAGCCAGCCTGTTCCCTTGGTTGGCTAAAGTCCAGTGTTGCCCTTTTTGTATTGGAGATAATTTTGGTAAATATTTTATATGATACTGGGAGTAAGCTAATGGGCCTACAATTTTCAGTTATTTCACGCCTCCTTTTTTTTGTGGATTAGTATAAGGTTTGCATTCTTCCAGTTTTCTAGGACCTTTGCTGTCGATAGACACTTCTTATAAAGAGCCGCCAGTTTTCTAAGCAGTATGTCTTCTGCATCTTTGATTAAATTGACTGTTATTCCATCTTCTCCTGCTACTCTTTCTCGTTTCATGTCTTGCAAAGCCCTTCTCACGTCATCGCTAGTTATAGGAGGAGTTTCTATACCCTGTTCACTGCCATTTCTAATGGAGGTATCCTGACACCTCTGGGTATCGTACAGGTCAGTATAGAATTCTTCTGCTTCCTTTACTATATCTTCGATATTGCTGATGATATTACCCTGCTTATCTTTCAATGCATATGTCTTGGTTTGTCCTATGCGAAGTTTCTTTCTTACTGATTTCAGGCTGCGTCCATTTTTTTATGGCTTCTTCCGTCTTTCTCACATTATAGTTTTGAATATCACTTATTTTTGCCTTGTTGATCAGTTTTGACAATTTCGTGAATTCTACCCTATCTCTTGAGTTGGACACTTTCATTCTTTGTCGTTTTTTTATTAGGTTCTTTGTGTTGCCTTGGTGCCTTGACTCCCACTTCAGTTGGTGCCTCTGAAGCATTACTTACGTGGCCAGTATTCTAAAACTTGGCCCGAGATGTGTTGTTGGACTTGCCAATGTGCAGCCTGCTTTCAAAAAAAGGGGGCGGGACAGAAATGGCATACATTGACTCCTGCCCGATAAACATGAATATGCTAGCTTGGTCAAGCTGTTATCAAGCTATTTATAGTAACAAATTTCTACTTTGTGGGTACTGTTTTCTTGGCCAATTCTCAGAATGATTACATGCCATTGTGACACAATGGGTACAGCAGTCTTGAATGCATACATGCCTCATCAACATTGTTCCGTTGACACACATCGTACATCCTCTTTGTGACATAGACAGATCGCAGCTACAGCTAGGTGACGAGGCTGTGCATGTGTCTTCCACTGCTGTTGCTATCTCACAAACGTAATGTCATTTAGATTCGACTACTCGATAGTGCATTCGTGGAGTGGTGCACCCATAAGTGCTCTGCGACACTCGACTGGACGGGGCAGTACAGGATACTTTTCTCCCACATCACTCCAAGTACACATGGTGACGTAAGGAACACCTAGTCTTTGTTTATTCCCGCAAAACACAAAATTTTCTTTCGTCTTTGATTTAGCCTCATTGTTTCGTGACGCAAATACTCAAAATTAAATTTCTTAATCCTAAAAATTTCATGGAAATACCAAAGTACTACATGGCACAAGTATACAAATGATTAAGGAGCACAATAGATACTACATTGCTTAAATGATATTGCACGACAAAAAAATGACACGGACGTGAGAGAAGACGACACACCAAGCGCACACATTGTCGCGCAATATCATTAAGCAATGGATTACCAACTTGCCCGGAATGCTGCTCTCATTAAGATACTACATATTGCTTTTCTTTCAAAGCTTGGTAAAGTTTTTGTAAAATGACTGAACCATATGGCTACCTATCATATCCCATTAGAGTTCAGTGTAGAAATCACTCTTGTACTGTGGGTCACAGTAACTGCTTGAGGAATACCTGACGCATCCCACTGACAGTCCTACTCATGTGAAAGAGGTACATTGCGGAGCTTTGGCATCTTAATCATCTTTTATGCATGCCACCATGACCCTTCATCACAGTGAAGCAAGTTGGTGCCAGTTCTGACTAGATGCATTGTTGCCATCTAGGCATATTGCCTGCAGTGGTGTTTCTTTATTTATTTTTCATTTACATACACTCTATTTTTTTGCACTTGTGTGACTGAATTCTTCACCGGCCCCTCAGAGTTGGTTTGTGCCACAATCAGAGTCATACACCAGAAATTACTTTTTGGGAGGGGTTTTGAGGTGACAACGGCAGCCATTTTGAAATATTCAAATTCACTTAGTTTTTAATGTGAATCAAGTATGTCGATGGCATATGGTAGTACAAGTATAAACTCATAACGCATATATTAATGACACATACACGTAACATAATGACGTATGTGTAAGTCGTATTGAGCAGCATATCACTGCGGCAATAGCTCTGGGGATGTCAATACCCCCATAGCTCTCCCCCTAGTTTACGGGCCTGGCCACAACTCACTCTCAAGTGTATACTCTATACAGTTTTATAGAAGTGCAGTGACTATGCAAAAGTGGTCAAAAATGGCACTATGCCCATAGCATATTTAGTTATCAGTGGTACCTTTCCTCTCGCTTCCTGAAAAGCAGTTCTCAGAGGTTGGCAGAGGTCACAAAATCACCTCATATAAAGGAAGATAATGGCAGCGATAGAACAAGTATCCTTGCGTGGTAGTGCTGAAGTTTGCAACAACTTCATGTGTGGCTTGTCTTCAGTGCAAAGCAAGACAAGGAATTAACAGGAATGCCAAGGCTTGAAGTAGTCAACAAACAGGCAAACAATGGAACAATCAGACTAGAGCCAATGGTTTGACAATATGACTACTTTTCACATATATATATATATATATATATATATATATATATATATATATATATATATATATATATATATATATATATATATATATATATATATATGTGTGTGTGTGTGTGTGTGTGTGTGTGTGTGTGTGTACACACACACATACATACATACATACATACATACATACACACATACATACATATATAAGTCATCTAGGTGCCCTTGCGGAAGCAGCTCCATGATAGGGCTGTCATTGCTCACTGGCTGTTGCCTTCGGTATATTCTGCAGGCATTGCATTGCGCATGGCTACATGTGTAAGTGCTACACCGAGTTTTGGCCCCTTTTACTTGTCACGCTTGCGTATGGTGACGTGGTTGGAAATGAGCAGGCAGGTACTTAAGCAAAAAACCTTGAACGATCCCTCTGAGGCATGCACTGCATTTTTGCAAACAAACACAGATGCCCTGCTTCATTGCATCATGCAAATTGATGTCTGACTACTGGACTGAACCAGATTATGCCACAGGCATTTGCAAAAGTGGCAGCCAGAAATTAAGTTCTGTGGACTTTGCAAGCATAAATGCAACCAAACAAGTAATGTGCACCAGATTCGCTTTGGTGTCATGCCCAGTTGCACTGAACGTCACACTAAGGTTGCAGTAGCACTGGTAAAAATTGTGAACACTCTAGGTGCCGAAAACACTCGCACAAGCAAGTGCAGTTTGTCCTGTGTGCATGCAAGAAAGGCAAAAGTTTGGTCTCTTTTATTGTGCAAGTTGATAGATGACTAGTATGAAAACTTTGTTTAGGGTCCTTGGCTTGACGTAGCAGTGCGGCTTGACTGTGAGCACACCTCTATGACTTTTTACAAACCACTGAACGAAATAATTTTAGGAATGCCACAACCTCGTGAATTTGTATATTACGCACTTGCTTATCTTCATCATCACTGCACTATTACCTATAATTGCTTCCATAATATACAGACTATGTAATGGTGAGCTCACTTAATTACAATTACATTTTGTCAGTTACCTTGCACTAAGAAGTGCACCTCACGCTACTTCTTCTTGCTATCTAAAATGAGTAATGGTTGCAAAACTTTAGAATTAACAGGAATGACAATTTGTAAGAGCTTTACTAATAATGCAAAGCTTGCTCCAGCTTTTGTTTCATTAAAGAAGAATACGAATTCAATCCATAATGCTCAATTTGCTTTCTTTTTCCCTTTAAGTCGTATTGTACAACCCATAAACCACATTGTTGGTCTGAAGCGTTGCTGTAATAAATACTCATGTATGTCCACCGACTTGTTTGTATCAACAATTCTTTTAAAGAACAGGCATCATCGCTTCACATATTTTGCCACTAAAGGTTTTATGTGCTGTTAGAATTGTTTAGGACCCTTTGACAATTTTGTTGCATCCCAGAAAGTGTCAAACTGTATATGTGCTGTGTAAGCACATATACAATAAATGTAAAACACCCCTTTTTTTTTACCCCATCACCATTCATTAAAACTTCTTTCTGGGCAAGTTGGTGCATACTTAATTTGAAATTTATAACAGCGCTAACACATGTATACGCAAAGGAACAATGATGAGACACAAGCGCTGACATAAGAAGAAGGATCACCATCACCCTTCCCCCATGCAGAGTGGCAGGCCTGGGCCGACCTCTCTGCCTTTCTGCCAAATAAATACCTTTATCGCTACTTTTACGTCACACTATGAGCATCGCAAACAAATGGACAGAAGGCAGAAAAAAATAACACGGTGCTGACTCTAAACTGATATTAAAAAAACAAAGGTAAAAGGAAAAAAGCAAATGTCAGGCATGCGCAGTACACGTGTAGGGCAAGCTGCAAACATGTAGTGAAAGATACAACTATCAAAATCGATGCCAATACAGTAGTGAAATTCTTTCTTGCAAAGAATAACCGACAGTTTGCTTATGCATGCTCACCTTGTTGTCTGGCAACTTGTCTCTCACTTGTTTTTTCTTTCGAACATTCAGGATACTAGCATGTGAAATGTTGCAGCCCTGTTCTGCATATTGCAGCTGTGTCAGTGATAAGAAAAAATGCACCCACAGCAAGTTGAACATTCCTCGATGTAGCTGAAATGATTTATATTTTTTCATAGGTTAATTTTAGCGTCAACTACATCTTCGCTACCTCCCACAAAGCAATCTCTGATGCACTGAAGGGCACACTTTTTCTGTGTCTTCTCCATTGTGCATCTATATGCAACATCGACAGGATTTGCCTAATTGAGTGAGTCCGGTGGATGCGCATTCCTTCTGGAACCAAATGTTCTTCTTTGGGCTGTATTTAGCGGTAGTTCTAGATAAGTGCTGTTAGTATAGCAAGGGGCTGTTTTGTTCCATGGTCAACAAATTTCCGCCTGTGTTCTTAACCTGTTACAATTGATCACTGTTTCATGATTGTGAACCTCCTTCTAAACCTGGACACAATAAAAGGGTCAGGCTCGGACAAAATATTAAATGCTCTTTTGAAATAATGCGCAGAATGGACGGCGAAGTATTACCCTTGTATAATATCTAAAAGTCATCATTATTGTCTGTCCTTCTAAAATATTCGCAGATGGCAAAAGTTGTCCCACTACACAAATCAGGCAGCACAACCGACCCGTCCAACTTTTGGCCAATTTCGCTTACGAAGGTGTGCAACCTTCTTGAACATATCATACTTAAACATATAACCACTTTTTTAGAAAATGTGGGCATCATATCACCATATCAACATGGCTTTCGCAGAGGGCCTTCTACTGTCACTCAATTACTAGTACTAACACGACATATCATTTAGTATCAATAGACAGTGGCAAACACACTTCACCCTACTTGATTTTTAGAAAGCCTTCTATCTGGTATGGCACAGTAAGCACATAAGGAAAGTTGAGGTTACACCAGGTACAGGCCCCATAATTGACTGGATTCACAACTACCTTTACTAACTGTACCTAATTTGAGGAAGCGAGCTGACAGATATCCCGAACAGCCCACGTAATGTTAGAAAGCACTCTGGCTCGTTTTATTTGTAATTTTTATTGATGACCTACCAGCAAAAATCACAGGAAACATTAAACTATTAGCAGACGACTGCATTCTCTGTCTAAATGACAGGCTGACTGGCAGATGACTATCAATACTGAGAAATCTGCTTTTCCAATCAATCACCACAAAAAAAAAAGTACCGCACACTTTTTGTATACCATTAATGATGTACCACTAGTACGAGTTCAAGAACATATTGTCACATGATAGTGGCGTATAAAGAGCACAGTAGCAATACTGAGGAAGATGAAAGTAACTTTTATTGGGTGAACCTGTGCCCACAAAAACAGGCTACACGTAAAGAATGGCGACAGCAGCGAACAAAGTCGGCGATCGTCAAAATCTGATCAGCGGATCAAGCGCGTTGGCTTTCATACATCAGTCGTTGAATGTTCCAGAGTAATCGCTGGGACCCGCATGCCTTCCACAAAGTTCTACACCATTCGCATTGCACATTCATGCAATCGGATTACACAAGGTTCGGCGACAACAGACAGTGGATAGAAGCATCGATGACATTCTAGAAACTTCCGATACATGTAGGCGTGTCCTGTGCTGAGCGATAAAATTTGTTAGGTGGTCGCCCGAGAAAGTTAAACAAGTACACGTGTCAATATTAATGTTAAGACACAACTTCAGATGGAACTTCCATATTCACACTATAACATCCACTGCAATGAAATGCCTTTTATTTTTTGGAGGACACCTCCGACCAGAACCACCCGGCGCAAAAATTCTAGCTACCAAAACTATTTTCAGGTCAGTCCTTGTGTACACAAATATCGTTCAGTTCCCATACACTAAGCAAATAATCAACAAACCAGAAGGTGTGCAAAGGAAAGCACTGACGTACGTAAACAATAACAAACTCACAGACTCGCCCAACTTAACAAAGCTGGAATTCGAACAGTATAAAACCGAGCAGTACTAGCCCATTCTAAGCTTGTGTACGAGCTTCCTACACAACCAGTGTACTATTGATAGCTTCAGCTTTCCTTTGCAGTTTTTTTCATTTCCGCCCCCCCCCCCCACACACACACAAAGAAAACCTTGTTTCCGTGCTGTGAATTGTCGCTTGGTGAAAGTTAGGTTTTGTTACTTCTTTTGCAGAAAGTAATGGCCCACAAGACACTTCAGTTGCTGGATCCCCTTATTATATTATTGCATTAGCAATTATATGGACAGTCCAGGCGCATTATAGCCATCGCCGTCGCCCTCATGTTTTGTATAATGTCCAAAGGCGATAACATTGTGACCACGTGCCGCATGCTGTATGTGCGAGTGAAAGCGTAAAGGGAGGGGGAGGCTGGAATGGGTGAGCCGCTGATGGTGACTGTCTTGTGTGCGCAAAGGAGAAAAGCGGAGAGCAAGCAAGCCGTCTTCCGTATCAAGAGGAGTGGGGGGAGGGGGTGCTGTGATCTGGGAATCTGTGGTTCCGCAACATGTTTATTAGCCCTGTTTGACGCATTATGTCAATGACTTTTGCTTAGATACGTAGATTTATTGTAGATTTATACGCAAAATTAAATATCTCGTTGAGAGGTTTTGTGTATACGTGCAGTGAACTTTGTTTCCAATGACACTCTTTTGCCCTTTATCAAGCTGTATCTTCGCATTTGTATATTTCATTGCATATTCTAATGTACAAAGGGGAGTCAAATTGAAATGAGCTAACCCACCCCTCGCAATGATGGTTCGGTTCATTATGTGCGAGGCATGTGCATAGCACACAGTCAAGGCACACAGGCGCTGCCTTGACTCATCTGATCTGGTATCACAATGAGGTTGACAGGCATCTACAAAAGTGACATGCAAGTGTGAGGATGAAAGTTTTTAATGCTCTCATACAATGGGTTGAACACAGTTCTGTGACATAACGGACACTCCAAAAGTTGAACACTGTGGTGTCGTGAGGTTTTTGACAACTGAAGGAGTTTTCCAAAAAGAAATTTGTCGCCGTATGGCTGCCATGTACGTTGAACATTGCATTTTATTGGCCACTGCGAAGCGTTGAAGCAAACTGTTCAAAGAAGGACGTGAAAGTTGCAAAGACGATCCAAGACTGGGCCAAAGCCACCATGCAATCACCCCCAACACAGTCACAAAGGTTCATGAGCTGATTGGACAAGAACGAAGGATAAGCATCGATGAACTGACAGGTTGTGTGAACATCAGTTACGGTTCAGGTCTCACACTATAAATCATGAACATCTCGGGTGTCAGCTCTTGGGTGCGCAATGGATGCCCAAGATTTTGAATCACCGCCAGAAGACGGAGAGGTTCGGCGCTGCCTTGACTCATCTGATCTGGTATCACAATGAGGTTGACGACTTCTTGTCTAAATTGTGACCAGGTACGAATCATGGTGCCACTACTATGGGCCGGAAACATGACCGCAAAGCTTACAGTGGAAACATTAAAATTCACTGCTCCCAAAGAAAGCAAAGGCCTTCATTTCCACCGAAAAGGTGTTGACCTTTTTTTCTATCTTCAAGGGCAATTACTGCTAGAATTTGCTAAACCTGGAGAGACTATAAATAGTTTCTGATATTTTGAAACTTCGGATCGTCTGTGTGCCGCAATGAAGAACAAACAACGTGAAAAATTCAGAAAAGGGTCATCTGGCTCCATGACAATGCCCGTCCCCACGTCGCCGATGTGGTTAATATACAGCTGGCGAAGTTCAAGTGGAAAACGCTGCAACATCCACCATACAGCCCAGACCTGTTACCTTGGAACTTTCACATTTTGGGGCATTTGAAAAAAACAGCTCAATGGAACCAGATCCGTGTTGGACGATGATGTGAAAGAGTCAGTTACATAATTTTTGAAGCAGCAACCCAAGAAGCTTTATGAGACGGGAATCACGCGACTCGTTAGTCAATGGGACAAATGTCTAAATGCTCATGGAGACTACTTTTTAATAAGTACCCCTTTTATCATATATTTGCATTGGCTCACTTTCATTTGTCTCGCCCTGGTATATTTTGCCGAACTCCGGCTTTTTATACGTGCTCTCTGTTGAGACTATAATTCCGGTGCAATTACTCCCAATACACGACTGGTGACAGCAGCTCCTGCGCAATACATTGGAACAAAGGACAGCGTTATTGAGATTTTCCCCTGGCCATTGGATATGTACAAAAATGTACCCAAAGTTCTTGAATGACAAAGTTTCATTACGATATTTGTCCTGCTTTGCTGGTTTCAAACTGATATAGTTCTAAAGTTCGTGTGATATTTTCTTTAGTTATTAAATAGACTGATAATATGGAAGCATTGATATCAGTTATTTCGGGCGCAATTTTTGAGACGTACGAGTATATTCTTTTATGCAAAATACATATTTTACATGTTGTCAATGCACAGCGTTCAAGGATATGTTTGCAGCATCTTTGGCAATGGCAAGGCAGTTATTATTTATGTTTTTCAACCCTCGACAAATTCTGTAAGGAGGAGGCCGAGCTGCGATGTCAGCCCGCCACCCCCCCCACCCGAACGAAATTTCTGGCTACGCCACTGCAAGATGTGCAGAACTGAAACATGGCCAGCACGCCATACATGCACTAACTATCAATGAATATATCCCTTTCGCACAGCATGCTTTGGGAATGAATTGTTTCCCTTAGCGATAAGACAGTGGAATAATCTAAGCAAGTCCACTAGTAGCAGCGGCTCAATAGGTACAGTCTTGGTAAAAAAACGAACCCGCTGTGAACGGCCGGGGAGCGGCTGTGCTCCGCTATTGCGCCGCTGCCACCGTCGGCGCGCGCTGCTGCTTGCTTGCGTCGAGGATAAAGAGGGCGAGGGAAGCATGTCTCTTATTCTCAAGCATCCTTTGATAACAGGGCTCGTGAAAAACAAGTACGACGTTCGTTTTGCCAGCTGCGAGGTCATCTTGCGGCCGCCATGGTCGGCACTTCGTGCGAGTAAATGCAGTGGCCTTGGCGAAACTGCCCATGCAGCGCATTATAGTATAAAAATTTTCCTAATAATCGAAATTACCTATTAGAATCTTATCCTACAAATTCAAAGGCGAGAGCGTTCGCATTATGCTTTTAGATAATGTGTTTCTGAGTGCGATGAAAACAAAAGATAAAAAATCAACTAACATGTTTCAGTGCTGTCTAGCGTTGTTCCAGGTTTTATTGTAATATGCGGGCAATCCAATCATTGTTCGTTTAGAAAAGACCAGAAGCAGTAATTTCGACTACAAAGGCTCCCTTCGGAAAGGGCCTGTGACCACCGTTGTAGTATTTCAAATACGTTGACCGCACTTATCCGTTAAGGACCGACCAAACGCGTGCGTTTGGCTTGAAGTTCTTTATTTAAATCCACAGTGAGATTATGAAAACTTTTCGGGACTAGAAAACGTTTGCCCTGTCTGGATAGCCGATTAAGACCCATTCCCTCGGCATTTTGCAATGTGCCCACTACCTCACCTTTCTTGATATCTTCGTGCATACTGCCTCATTATCGTTAGGGCCCACTTTCATGCAAACATGAGGCCAGTGTAAGTTCATCCCATTTGCATTGGGAATCACGCGTTTGAATCGCGTAAAGTAGACCAGCGCCACGAGATTATAGGATTCTCATATAGTGAAGGTGTCACACCGGCGGTGCTGTCGCTGTCACGGGTTCACTGGAAGAAGTATTTTGGATATAGTTTACTGAGGTATTGTTCGTCTCTACGAGAGAGGACTTCACAGGCAGGTAAAAAGAAAGGGTTATACGTAGCATCCTACCAACCAGAGACCCTGGCTAGTTTACAGTCAAGCACATGGGCAAGCTGCAACTGTTCGGGGCAACCACACACCAAGCCACACACAATGCCTTGAAGGCATGCTCCCCCCTGTGATTTCGTCGAGAGGCGCAGGTGCCACCCTGAAGCTTATGCTTTCTTGAATAATTTGCTACTTGTGACATTCATGATTACAAATACGGGATGCCATTGTAGCATGTTATTTAATACATCATTAAGCTGCTGAAGTCAGATCTTAGCTACGATCCTCGCAAAGTGCCCGTGTTCGAGCGTGCACAGGACTATTCATAGCGCTGTTCCTTTAATTTGGTCCCTGAAAACAATAACTAATGATTACGATACTCGAAATTGTGAAACTTGAACCTATCGCCTTTGACAGCGGTCGCCAGAGACCCCCGCCCGCTCATCCAGCATACGCTGCAAACGACATGCTAGCCAGTCGTGTGGCTTCCGTTTCGCCACCGTCGCGCTCGCCGCACTAGTTTTTCATGAGCACTGCTGTCAAACGATGCTTGAGAGTAAGAGACATGTTTCCCTCGCCCTCTTTATCCTCGACGCAAGCGAGCAGTGGCGCGCGCCGACGGTGGCAGCGCCGCGATATCGGAGCGCAGCTGCTCCCCGGCCGTTCACAGCGGGTTCAAGTTTTTTCACCAAGACTGTACATTTGCTTGTTTTATGAAAAAATATCTACTCCCATAACTGTTTTGATTTGCTTGCTCTTTGTTACTGATCTTCATATGCCAACAATTCTTCTTTTCCCTATTTAGCTTGCTTCTCTGTAATCAATATATTTAGTATACACCTTGTAAACACACTCATCGTACATAATATTGCATACTTTATTAGCTGCGTAAAATTTCAATTCTTGTTGTGTTCTAGTATCTAAAAAGTTCATCCTTTCTATCTAAAGTGCTTTTCTACCGACACTGAAGTTTTGTATAGTGCATCATATGCGCAAGTGCGTCCCGTTTATAATGCTTATCACATGTTTGCCATTTTTTCTTGAATTGGTTTCTCTTTTCCTACATCAGATTCTTCTAAGTAGTAACTGTAACTTATATCCATACCTGGAATCTGTAATGATGAATTTCATTCATGTTGTTCTAGCATAGCAAAAGCTTTTGCAATAGCACTCTTACTGTATTTATATTATACTGTATTCATATTCACCTTGTTTGCAACTCCTACCATTGTACTTGCCCTTCCTGTTACAATTTCATGAGGGATTGACAATAGGTGTAAATAAAATAAAATTCCACAAAAATAAACGTATATTATCTGGAAATATTTTCAGCAATAGGTGTGATACCTGTGAGCAACACCAGGCCCAACATGGCAAGTGAGCTTTGTTCCAAGCCACCTCTACAGATTTGTGTGGAACCTGTACAGGCAGTCGGCAGATATAAAACAGAGGCGCACATTCTATTTTCTCTACCTTAACTGCATAATACAAGTACAGCCAGTGATTTTACACCAATTTTTCTTCCCTAAACATGATTTCAGAAAGAAAGCGAGTCTCAAGCCAAACCTTTTCTTCACAGTCTTCCATTCCTGCTCTAATCCAACAAATGATGCTTGCTGTCATTCAATGTCAGCCCAAGACATTTAGCCAAAAAACTCATACTCACAACTAAAACTCCCCAAGAAAAAAAAATATTTTTTTGTTCTTTTCTTCCCTCTAGGCAGCACTTATTCGTAAAGGGTAAAATGAACACACGAACACACAAGAGGCCCCGACACACCGTTTAAAAAGTTTTATAGAATTTATTAATTTTACTCGGTAGCTTCTGACACCCAACACAGTGCTTGGTGTCAAACTGCGATGTCAAACTGCCTGCTAAAAACTAAAGTACCGTAAGAACCTGCATTAATACGAGGATTTTTTTTACAAATTGACATCTCAAATTTCCACCACATACTATACGGATCAAAACCAAAATTTCAGCCAGACACGGGGCTCAAAGCTATGGTTTTGTAGCTGCTGCATGGTTACCATCATTCTCTAGCATACAGGGGGTGCCATCTAGGCACCACTGTTGATCTGGCATGGGTGAGAATCCCAGAGGACCTTCTGTGTCGTGCTTTTAACAAGTGTGGCGTTCTGAACGTGCTCAATGGCACAGACAATGACTATATCTGAAAAAAGTTCTTGGACGAGGAATTGTCTAAGACAGTGCTAGTGTAGCAGAGGTCAACGATGATTGAAGCGAGAAGTCCAATGCAAATAAATGTTTTCGCTGAGTTTGCTTCCCTCATATTATATGCGGACGAAACTTTTACTTTTTGCTATCCCCAAATCTCGCCTTGTATTATTCGTGGTCTATATTAAATGCGGGTTTTTACGGTACACACAAGTCACTGGTGGGGCTTAAGCAAGTCCACTGTCACGTCCCACCCAAATGAGGATGATGAAGGATGGCCGAGGGAGGTCAGTCGGCACAGGTGGCACCATTGTGCTTCGGCGGACTTGGCTTAGGCTGATCCAGCTGCTGCTGCTCCTTCACAACTGACTCGAGCGCCGTCACTTTTGAGTTTAGAGTAGCCACGGCCTGCGTAACAGAAGTCGTGAGGCGTCAGTGATCTTGTGAACACAAGCAACCTGCACAGGTGGAGGAACTATACTTCGTTTTATACTAAGCAGGCAATGCTACGAAAGCTACATTAGTATGGTCATAGAAGTCTCACTTCACGCACTTCACAGTACAATTATTTTTTATTCTTGTATGATTTTGACAGAACACCTACTTCATATACAGACAAACCCCGCTAATACGCTTTTCAAGGAACCGTGAAAACAAAATGTAACAGCCTGAAAAACGGAACAGTAAAGAAGGCTCCAAATCACCACAGCAACGTTGGAAACAGGCCTGGACAGCTGCCAGTACAGTTATTGGATATCTCAACACTCATACTTTGGCCAGAGAAGGTGTGTGCGTGCATCTACAATTTAGGGACACAAATTACATGTTCCGTGACAGTGGCCCTTTTCCACCCTTTATATGCTTCACCGCATAACATGGGTGAACATGGGTAACTTTAGCAAACCGGCATAAATCATAAATCGGGTCTATCAATGGGATCGAACTGTTTTACGACAACTTGTGAATGCAAGTTTACATCAAATTGTGGCTTACAGATAAGCCTGGATACAACTTACTTGAATACAACAAAGTATTTATCTTTGTATAAATCGTACAGAACACCATGTCTTTAGAATCTCAACATATAACAAAGTATATTTAACATGATTTCAATATACTGAAACTGCACTGCCATCACAAAGAAATACCATCGAGACAATAAATGCAAACTTCTGCGAGTGAAGATGGTGAAACGGTTGAATTACAAATTGCTCCTTGCAAACATGCACTTTTCAAATCATGCACCATGTGACCAAGAGCCACTGCCGAAGCGGAGCAGCATCATGTTCTGCATAAAGTCTGTGTACAATAAGATACTATCATGCCCTGTATGCTTTGGGTGCAAGTGAGACTGTGCGAGGGTGAGCCGAGAAGGATGGTGGCTTGACGAGTGCCGTCTTCCCACACGAGCAAGGGGAAAAGGAGGTAGAGGCGAGTGAGCTTGCGGTATCACAAAGTGTGCACGAGGGTGGGGGCAGGTTGGCGTGCCTCTCCTCTTCTTCAGTGCAGCCATGGTTGCGCATGCACAGCTCACGTGCTTTGTCTTAGAGTAATCTAGTTCATGTGCAAAGAGTGGGCACTTCAATGACATGACATGTGTCATGTGTACTGTCTTCCAGCGTGTTTAGCACTGGAGCTTGCGTAATCTCGAGTTTCAGAGATGTGTTGAAGTGAGAAGCAGACGAAGCATTTGCTCTTCACTGCCGGCGCTTTTCGTGAGAGCGTAGTCCCATTGCAGGCGACACTATCAGGTGCGGCGTGTGGAGTGTATGCGAAAGCGTGGGTGGCTTCACTTTGTACCGCCAGTGCGGAGATATCGTCAACATGGCACCAAACCACATCTTTCGTCACCAACTCTCAAATTCAACAAAATGAATTTTTTTCTCATTCAAATTTGCTTTCTACAATTGCCCAATATATTTTTTTAAAATTTTGAGGCCCCTTTTCACGTAAGAAAAATGAATCTGCAACAGTACTTATTTGCAGAAATAGATTAATTTCAATACAAAAAATATTTCAATATAATGAAGCAAATTGCTTAGTTTGCTGACATAGTTATATAGAGGTTTAACTGTATTTGTGCCCCTTTGTGCTTCCAGCATGTGGCATACTATGTTATGGCCGTGAGTGCAGATGATGGGTCGCAGAAAACATGTCACTCCGCTTATTTGGTGGTAAATAGGTACAGAACTTCGATACCTTTCATGTAATGAATACATAATATTTTGCGACATAAAAATATGACCCTTAATTCTACATCGAATTACATGACGTGCGTCTATATCTTTATTTCATATGTGACACACAAATTTTTGGTCGCAGATGGGAACAGAGAGAGAAGCTGAAATGGTGCACAGAGGGACCATATATACAAGAGTGCCAAATCAACTTGAAGCTAGGGCTAGGATAACATAATAATTATATTCCATTTCTATTCATTTTCCTGAGCAGTGCTCCACCTACGTTATGGCAAAGATTGGCTGGTCATGGCTGGTCATTGGCTAGTCATGAGTGCTATAATAAGGAACGAAGAAGATCTAGTGCAAGGGAATCCTTATGCTATCACACCTGCAAATTTTAGAGTTGGAAAAATACCAACCAAAGATTATCTAGTCAACAACCTTGATTATTGAAGATGTTGAGTGTTCATTAAAACAAATTGCAGAGTTGGTCCTGTAAGGACACTATGAACAGTCTCTCTTGTCCACAGTCACAGCTAGAATGATCTGCATCACAAATATACATTTCATTTATGAAATAACGTTCATGCAATGGTGGCCAAATATTTGGATGCCATTAAACAATTGTTCAGCAAAGTGATAGGCTGTGATGTGAGACTAACATAAATAAAAGAACATGGCTCTAAAAATCAGTTGGAGTTTGTGGTTGCATTTTTAATATACTAGATACTTTTCAAAACTGCACGAAAATGAGAAATTGTAAAACCATTTGCATGTAAGATGTACTTGGCAACCTGCATACTTTAATAGTATTGGTAAAATACCTGGACATGACACCAAAGAGGGAAGGTATCGGGGGGTTATTATGTTTTTTATAGCAAAGCTGTATATGACTAGGATCCTGGGATTTCTTCGTCTCTGTAGCCAGAAACTTAACCAATCACAACAGAAGGCACGCACTGCTGGGTTCCTAGCAGCACCACGAGGTGGCGCATCCCGGCATTAGAACTATGCAGAAAATCCTCTCTAGCTGCTTTGTCTGGCCTCAACTTAATGCTCAAGTCTGAGACTGGGTGCATTTCTGTCTACCATGCCAACGGTCTAAGGTCCACTGTCACCCCCCTCTCTCCATCAAAGACCTTCCTTCCACCTGATGCTTGATTTGCAAAGGTTCACTTGGACATATTTGGCTCACTTCCTCCCAGGCAAGACCATCGCTACCTCCTTAACTGCATCGACAAGTGCACACAATGGCCAGAGGCTATGCCAATCTCAGACATATCAGCACCTACCATCGCGGCCGCTTTTTGTCCACTTGGGTTTCCCACTTTATCTCGAAATCTACCATACTACCAGACCAAGGTCACCGATTTGAGGCCAGCTTTTTCAGTGAACTGCTCATCTTTATTGAACTACGTGACTTCGTACACCCGCCTAGCACCTACAGGCCAACAGCCTTGTCGAGCGATTTCATTGTTGCTTAAAGACTGCATGCACAGCTCAAGACTCACCTTGGGATTGGGTTCACCCCTTTCCCCTCGCTATTCGTGGCATATGCACGGTGTTCAAGGCCTACTTGGGCAGCTCGAGAGCACCACCCTCCACCTTCCCCGACTCTTTAAGAACTACAGCTGCACCGCTGCTAACCACGTATTATGTTACACAATTGCATACCATGTTCCAAGACATCCGCCCAGTTCCTACCAAGGCACCTACCCTTCACATGCAGCATGTTTGTCTAGAGCTTCGGGTGGCAACCCACTTCTGTTGAACCACCACCAGAGCATCAGCGGTGGTTCACAGGCACTATGGGCACCTGCTAACATATTCAGAATACAGTAAAACCTTGTTAATTCGACCCTCGTCGATTCAGAAAATCAGATAATTCGCACTAGTCCCCTGGTCCCGGCTGGTGTATGCATTATTTATTGCAATCAAGCTCTTCTTAATTTGGACTTATTTGGCCGCATATCAGTTAACTCGGACAACTTTTGGAGCTCGGTGAGCGTGGCGCAGCGCAAATGTGCCATGCAAAAGAGCAAAAATGGCACTAGCATCCAACCGAAACAAAGGGGCAGATTTCGGATCGCCATAGTCATCAGCGGAAATGATACATGAATGACAGCAACGTCCAAGCGCGTCATCGCTATTTGTGCCTTTAAAGCCTTTTTTTCCATTTTTCTGGTTTTTGTTTGAGCCTGACATCTTTCCCCTGCACTCGGTTCCCTCTGAGGCCCCACAGTGCGATGGGCCTTTACACAAGTGACACAGCCGGTTTCAAAGCGAATGTCACAGATGCTGCCTAAGAACATGGCAATCTCGATCTGCATCGCATTTCAGCGTCGACCCAGTGGATGCGCACTACTGGAGAAAACAAGAGGAAGAGCTTAAAGCTACGAAGAAGCATCGTCACACATTTCGAGGACCAAAGCAAGGCAAGCTCTACAAAATGCTATTTTAAGAAAATGGGCATCGCAAACTGTCTGGACGGCACTGAAGACAATGCGCTTTGGGCCGATGACGACCCACATCAGAGAGACCGAGTAAGTGATTAGCGGCATTTCATGAATGAACACAAATTTTCTATTCACACTGTGTATGCTTTTACTATAAAGGTAATATTGTGATCGCAATTTTTTCGTTATCTACATAGCGATATGGAATTTCTACTCTTAAAAACATGTGGCAACTTTTTCCCTGCATGACGATCCCTCAACCAAAATTGACGTCATCATATTTAGAAAAAAAATTGGGTTTATTGCACGATTAAATATTAGAGTTCGTCATGTTTTGCCAGCCGTTATGTGAAAACGCTCTTTATTTATGCTCAGTAATAAATTAAAGAAGTTTCATCTCTAGGAAATTATCAACCTGTATTATATGGCAGTTAATATGACATTTTAAATGATGCTGTTTTTCACTGCTGTCTTTTTCAAGTTTTTATTAGCAGCCTGATGCACAGGCATGTGTAAGTACAGTAAGCGTATGTGACCACAAGGTTTGGCCATGAAACTTGCAGCGCAATATCTTTTGATGACTGAACTTCTTGCATAGCTTCCACAGCGTTGTATGCTGAAATGGAGTAGTGTAGTCTTGTGCCCTAACTGCTATGGCAACATTCATAATGTACGGCTGCGATACACACCTGGCTGAGTTGCTCCATTTGGGCAGTCAGTTGACTGACCACTAGCTCAAGCCTGGCTTCGAAACTGGACCCATTGGCAGAAGGGGTCACTTCCTGCCTCTGGTCACTGGAACACTGGATGAGAGAAAAAAAAAAAAAGACATGAAAATGGTCAAAACGGCATGCTTCCATTTATTGCACAGTAGTCTATTCCTTTTTCACTCAAGCTTCCTTTTACTTCTTATAATATGTTTAACACATAGCAGGCTGTGCTACAGTTGTTAAAGCAAATTTTCACATGACCTGCCTTTGAAACAGAAAAATAGTGCCTTCCACATGAGAGCAAGACATAAAAATGCGCTAGGTTTTCTGGCATTACGTTGAGTTCATCTGTTGCGGTGCCAAAGTACAAGATTGACATTTCAACAAGATAGGCAGGCTGGCTCAGAGATTTGCGATAGCAATGTGACTAGCTACGGCATCAATCTGCTTCCTTACAGAAGCAATTTTTACATAGAAGACATCGCAAGTCTGCATCATAACTATGGAATGATAAACAGAGCCCCGTTTACTCAACCACACTCGTTGCACAGCGGCCATAGCCCATCCTTGTATTTGTGACCGAAACATAGAGCATCATATACTGGAAGCTCAAGGCATAGAAAGAGTAGATGAATTGATACAGCAGTAAACAAATGTGTTATAGTATATAGAGAAGTTCTTCTGTTGAAGACGTTGTTGATCAAAGGCCAGTTAATTAAAAAATGCAAGATGAGATACATTTACATGTCTGCACTACTTATGTAGTTCCCACAGCATTTCCTGCAAAGTATGCAATGGGGTATATAGCATACCTGCCAACCTGATGATTTGAAAATTCGTAAAACTATCGCAGCAGCAGGGGGGGGGCGACAGAACTTTCTTTCTTTTAAGGGATTTACCTTTTGCGACAAGCTTACTCACGTTTCTACAACCGCAAGTGAAATCCGTGCCTTGGAGAGTGAAGAGCGACCACTCCACTGGGGCACTATTTATTTTTGCAATGATTTTGCTGTTGCCGACTATGCATGCTTGAGAAACTTTTGCTTTGTGGGTTTGCTCAAAGCAAGTATCACTCTGGTGCCTCTTGACCATCGGCAGACTTTCGAGTGTTTTCTCACACACAGATGAGCGAAACTCCATTCGAGTTTTGTTCACAGTGCTGAATATTCTTTCCCATTCAGCATTGCTGCGGGGAATGGAGAGAATACCCAGCATAACCATTGAAATTCCGTGGAACCTGAGTGATCCGTCGACACTTCGAACGGTTCCTAATTGCCACCACTGCACATTGCACCTTGGCTCATTCAATATGTCGGCTGGAACCTGATATGCTTGCAAGTTGGCAAATTCGACTTCAAGTGTGTCGATTGCTTCTTCTTTTGATTCGCCACTCTGCTGGGGTAGGATAGCAGGGAACGCCATAATAAAATGACGTAGGCTTTTGAATGAAGCAGTTTCCAGAGCTTGTACTTGAGCAACTTCAGCCAACTTGAGATTGACGTCCTCTAGCGGGAATTTGTGGCAAATATAATCGCATGCTGCTGTTAAGTACAGACATACAGCAGAGAAGAACTGCTCTCTCTCAATGCAGCTCAGTGTCTCAAACACAGAGTAGGTTGTGCTGCCAATGTCTATGTCTTCATCACCTTTATGGTTCTCTGCAGCTCCGTAGTCAACGTCCAGCAATGAATGACATGCCTTGACAACACCTGGGCACAGAAATCTAGTCAGAAGATCCTCGAAAAGGCAGTTCAAGAGGCCCCTCAGTACATGAATCTGAGTAACCGGCGCCTGAAGAAGGCAGTTTGCCTTCTCAAAAAGCGGTATAACATTGTGCAGAAAAGGCAGCATGCCCTGTTTAGCTCTGATGGCAAAAAATAAAACAGGCACTCCTAACAGGTCACGTGGCTGGCTCCCCCAGAATCCTTGGTATGAAGTAGCAGTTTTTTTGCTTGAGGTCCAGAATGAGCTCCTTTCTTCTTTAGCGAGAGTTCATTGCCGTCAGTGCTTTTTTTCCCGACACCTGCAACAGTCTTGTGAAGATGTGTAGCAGACTTTGGGGGTCAGTGTAGGGTTCTTGGGGGTTTGTGAGGAAGTCTTTGGAATTTGGTATGACCCCAAAAGCAAGCTCTGCTTGTTGCACTGCTTTGTTTCAGATAAAAAAAAAAGCTGAGTAGTGGTTTCCACTGGTCGAGCAGCTTCTTCAAACACTTTCCCAGCGACAGCCAATATATAGACGAATGCTTCAAATCTTTTTGACCTCAGCATCATGCATTTCTTGGAACTCTTTAAGTCGATTTTTCCGTTTTTAGCTTTTCTCTAGGTAAAAATGTCAACCAAAGCCTCATCAACCTTTACGGGAAGACATGAAGCTCTTTTTTGGGTGGCCAAGTTGATGAGATGGCACGGGCAACCAACCCCTATTAAACCTGGTTGGGCCTCTATCAATACAGTAGGAACACTGTTTTTCTTGCCCATCGTGACATTGGCATTGTCCAAACACATAGCCAACAGGTTTCCAACAGGCAAATTCCGAGACTTCATCTCGTCCAGAACCAGATTTGCAATCTTGTGAACCATCGCTTCCCCTTGGATTGTCCCGAGGCAAAGAAGGCGGCTTTCGACTCTACTCATTTCTTTAATAAAATATGTCGCAACAGTGGGGTAAAGCTGTGTATCCCTATTGTTACTGATGTCCACAGTGATTGAAAATACTTGCCGTTTTAGGGCATCCAACAAAGGAGTCTCCGCGTTGGCGGCATTTCTAGGACAATTGACATCGTCTTTGTTTGTCTACAGGCGTAGCGTTTCGCTTCTTCGCGCTTGGGGAACATCTTCCGGAAAAGCGGTCCGGCATGATCGCTGACACTCAGCAGGACAGAAGAACTTCAGTTTGGCCTAGTTGGTATTTACTGCAAATCATATTGACCACAAAAAAGATGGGGACAGAAGAAGAAAACACAGTTGAAAGTTACCGCCTGTGCTGTTTATGTGTTTTCTTCCTCTGTCCCCGTCTTTTTTGCGGTCAATATGATTTGCAGAACTCAGCAGGACGTTGTGATCAACTAAAAATGCTGTGAAGAGGCATTCTGCACGAATCACACCGAGGTTGTTGTCACTGCGTACAAAACTTGCTAGGCTTGGCTGGCTGTCTGTGGCTTGCACGTGTCCCTAGTGCTTTTTTTGAAGCTACGTGGACCTTCATGTCAGACTTGCCGCCATGTGAGATGCTCACATCACAGGCACAAGTGGTGCAGAATCAGAACTCCTCCCCTTTCTTTGACGGCATGAAGCATGGAAATTCTGCCGTGTACAATTTAAAAACACTTGGAAGTACTATGGGGCCTTTGAGCCCACAGGCTGGAGTCGCACTGCGTCCGACGTGGCAGCTAGTCACACAAAAGGCGAGGCCAACACTGCAGTGACTGAAGCTGACTAAAGTCTAAATCCGTGCGACCGCGCAAATAAAGGCAACAGCATGGCAACAGGTTTGCGGAGGCGCTAGAGGCACTATTGGGGTTTGGATATGGATTCGTGACCCCCCTAGTAGACAACAGAAGTCACTACAACCTTGCAGCTGCTAGTGATGATACTACGCATACGTATCGCCCTCTCGTGGCGGTGCAAGGTACCAGGGTGTAGTTTTACTATATTTTCACTTTTTTTTTTGGAAATAGTATGTATTCTGTAAAATTTCAAGCAAGATTAATAAAATCGCAAGACTGCTCGAAATTCGTACATATTATGGAAAATTCAGAAGAGTTGGCAGGTATGATATGTCACTATCCCAGTTCACACAATGTAAGCTAACAAATCACCTCGTCCTAGTCTACCTCTCTCTTTTCCTGAGCTCTCACCTTCACCAAGCACATCCGTGTTGAGAAACTCCTTGGCCCGTAAGAACAACATATTGTTCTTGAGGGGTCAGTGATACATATTCATTTACATACACTACAGATCCCAAGAGAGGTACACATGGAGGTGGTAAAGGGGGAAGGGCAGCTGTTACACAATGTGTCACACAGAAACATATGAACAAAAAAATTAGGGGTGCGCAAATATTCAAGGTTTCAAAAACGAATTGAATAATTACTAACTATTCAAACTATTCATATTCGTATTTGAAAATGGAGCTTTTGGTATTCTTAAATATCGAAACTAACCACATATTCCACAACAACCGACTGTTAAAGTTGGGCTACTGTTCTTCGAACACTAGACAAAGTATTGCAAGTTATCAGAAACAAAACAACGAAAGAAGATTTTGAAGCAATCGAAAAACAAAATGGGTAATGCAAGTTTATTTGGTTTAGAGGCAGAAGCCTACATGACAACAGGTGATTTTTGCTTATAGTCTGTCATTTAGTGTTTCTTGCAGTTTAGTCATGAAGCAGTTTAAAAACGCGACAGCGTTAAGGGCCCTACGTGTTGCAAAAAATCTGGTGTCGGCATCTTGCATCAGATGACATTTAGCGAAAAATCATTCCGAACCACAACCATGCAGGCATTCCATGTGGCGCCGAAGCATTATTGAAATAATTGAATTCCTCAAAGTAAGATGCGTCAGAAAAATCATAAAGTACATACTAAACACAACCTACAGACATGATAGTGTCAGACTCTAATTTGAATACACCAGAAAACATCATTCTCTTATGTAGAAACCCAAACATAAACCCCTTTTCCGGCACTTCTACCATTCATAGAGAGGCGCGTTGTGCCCGCTTTCCTGCAACACCATCCAGATGGCGCTTGCCTCTGCGCATCTGCTGCCCACGCAAGAAGCCGCGTTTCTACCAGAAAGCTCACCTTTGTGCATAGCATTCGCCACCAGCATTTTCCGGTAAACATTATGGTTACATAAACTACAGTTGTCGGGATGCGCGAGAAGCAATCTCGGAATCTTTGAATGCTATTGCATTGCACTCTTAAAGGTAAAGCTTAAGCGTCCTACAAATGTTTTTCGTTTATGCTACAACCTTCAATGTTTTCCTTGCAATGGGCTCTTTTCCATGTGTATACCACACGCAAGCTCTTCAGCAACTTTTTCTTTTCTCTCTCCACAGCTTGATTGTTTCTTCAAAAACTGCTTATTTAGCATTCTTGAAAAGCTAGTCACATAGTAGCCATTTGTTTTTGAAAAGCTTGTTTGCAACTAGGGTCTAAAGATGCTCAGAGGAATTTCGTGCAGTTCTTTTAATGACAATAAGTGATGTTATGCATTAAAAACTGTAATTGTCCATAATAATTAAATTTCTTTCTCTATTTTTTTTCGCTAGGCAGTACAAGCTTGGCTAATCATACCGAAATAAATATTCCTTCTCTAAATATATATGTCTGCATTTGACTATTCAATATTTGGTACTTACTAGTATTCATATTCAAGAAGGTTGATATTCGCCCACTTCTAGAAAACACATGAAAGAAAAGCAGGCATTTGAATTGTGTAAATAGAAAACGCCGACAAGATGTTTAAACTATTGTACATAAGGAAAACTGGAGCAAAATAAATAAATATGCAATACTAAAAAGACAAAAGCATTCATAAAGCATATCAGTTATTCATGCAGTAGATACGTCTGTGAAGGTGTCAACCCCTTTTGGCCCTTTTATTTATTTACACACAGTACTCACAGCATCTTGATGGCATTAGAGGGGGGAGGGCAGACTACAACCAAAAATTCACACCTACACCACAGGTGCCATGCCCATTTTGCACCACATTCACAATTAGTATACCATTACAGGCTGCCAATTCAATAAAATTTTGGAACGATGTTACAAATGCGTCTATTCCAGTTTGAGTATGGCACAGTCGAACCAGCTTACAACTCAGTAGTTCCGCGAAAAGTGGTCATTAGATCAGTAGTTCATTATATGTTGACTTGCCCTTCTAAACGAACAAATATTAGCACCCCACTCATTCTACTGCTGCAGTCTTATTACAAAGTGATAACAACCACTCTGCCGATAAGTGAAGCTGTTTTGCTTCGTTAAGCTTTGCCTGCTTACGAGCAAACTCGGCAGGCTAGCAAACAGCAGATTCGATTCATTGCAAAGGCAATGAATCGAATCCGCCGTTAATATGAAAACGTTTGAACAATGCCTGCAAAGAAATTCCTCCACATTGTCTTCAAGGTCAGTATGGACAATGCAGTGGCTCTGGTTATTAAGTTTTGGTCAATGGTTGCACTGTTTCACCTTCTGTCAATGGAAACCCTAAAATGGTAGAGTGATGCCATGCTCCCATTCACTTCTCTGCATTCACCACATCACTTTTTAGTGCAGCACCGAAGTAAATAACTGAACTTATGTTGAATGATTGACCCCCTCTCCTCTATAATGCTTGTATGCCTTGAGGGTACAATAAATAAATAAATAAATAAATAAACAAAGTTGAGATTTGCTTAAGACATGGGGCACTTGAGCACATTTTCTTGAAGAAATGAAAAAAAATCTATATTTTGGTTTTTATGCCAGCTGCGAACTTTCATTGAAAACATCCGCCTAATTCGTGCGTAATGCCTATCTAAGGAACGAAATCTGACGTCACAGTTCTTTCAAGAGAGAGAGAGATAGCAAGGAGAGAAAATACAGAAAGGTCAACCAGACGAGCATACGGTTTAACGTCGCTTGATCCCAATCACCTGTCATTTCGAAAGTGTGAGCACAGCTGCCATTTTGTTCAAGAGCTTGCGATTTCTTTTTAAATTGCTGAAAATTCAGTGGATTTCAGGTAGGGGAATAAAGCGCTTCAGTTGGCTTGAAGGGAGAACTGCTGCAGCATAAATGCCACCACTTTTGCTGTTAGAGCCTTTATGGCTGTGGATCGTCTGTGCGACGTTGAGTGCACCGAGAGTTGAGAGTTATGAAGTTGCATTTTCTGCATCACTTCAGTAGAAAAAGTGCGAAGTCTGAAACAAATGGCACTGCTATTTTTCATCAGCAACAAAATACACAAAGTGCCAACGAACCGTGATCTCCAGATAATAGTATAGTACCCATCGGCCTTTTGCACCTAGCAGCTAAGCATGCCAACTTGCAATTACTTGCTTGCACAAGTGATCTCCTTTTGAGATCTCCTTTTGAAAAAAAAACGTAAGTCATATCCTTTTGTGGAAGTTGCACTTCAAGGTGGTGCAGTGGAAAGACTGCTTTTATTCCTCCTCTTACCTACGCCCGGACTTAGCCAGCTGCTGGTCTCTAATAAAGCTAATTTATTTGCTTCTTGCTGCTGGATTCCCTTGGTTTTATACTTATAACTTATATTTGGCCTGCCCCATGACTAGGCCTCGCACTATCCTTGAAGAAAATGACATCAGCATGATCTGGTAAACATGAGAAGACACTAAGAAGTCTATTGTAGCGGCCACCGAAGCTGCAACGTGGGGACACTATGATCGGCAGTTCTCAGCCGGCATCTTGGTGCCGGCTGCTAAAGGAAGAGAAAAATAAAGTTGGGCAGCGCATGCTCAAGGTGCAAGCTCAACACACACAGAGTTGTTCTGGAAGCTTGCTTGCTACGTTGGTCACCGCAGCCGATGCTTTGCTCGCAACCTTTGCCCTTTTGCCAAAATAAATGTAGGGATGACAGCATGGCTTGTGGGCCGCCGTCACGACTTCCTACACTATAATGAAGATGAAGCAGACGTGCTTAATCATTGTCATCACATGTACAGAAAGAAAAGTTAATTTAGAACCACATCTGCAACAGCGAAGGCGACATGCTAGAATGCAAAAGCATAAATGCCAGCTCTATTCAGCACACAAATATTAAGAAGGCCTTACTCAATCATGGCAGCAGCTAACTGTTCAGCCACTCTGTAGCATCGGCAGAGTGGCTGAGAGGTAAAATCCTGGACAGACAATCTGTTGGTCGTATTTCTTGTCCTTGTGGCAAAACCAGAACTTTTCTTTCTTTGTAATTTGTTCACAAAATATTTTGAAAAAGAAAGCTTGTTAAAAAACATTGTGCCATAACCTACTGACAATGACTGTCGACAGTAATGTGTTTATCATTGCATCATTATAGTGACACAATGTATCACCTCTGTCGAAATGTGTTATGCATGAAACGTGTACTGCAGCGGGATTCCTCTTTTGCACTTCCCTAATGCTCCGCACCATCTAGCGGCGGCTCTGCCACAAAGCCTGCACGTGGGCTCCGAAATGCGTGGCAGGGTGATGCGTGCGGAGAAACGCGCCATACAGCAACCAAGCTCCTCTCTTGCGCTTCTTTCTGGTCACGCTGTGCCATCTAGTGCTGCTGCCAAGGAGTCCGTGTATGGCCTCCGAGATGAGAAGCGTGGCACACCGGTGCTTGCGAACGTCGAAAATTGTTCCTTGGCTTGTCGCTCGCTCAGTGGCTCGTACTCAGTGACCCAAGTTAGTGAGGTGTTCATTGAAGGGCGGCAAATACCCAATGCAATTGTGGTGCGGCCTGCTAATGCGTCGAGTTGCCGTGCTTGAGGAACCCTTGTGACGTGGATTCGATTCCATCTTAGAAATTTAAGGGATCTTTTTCGTCATTGCAGAGTGGCACTTCCCAGTGACACATACCTAGTGACCCAAGTTGGCATCAAAGAGGCTCATTGAAGAAAGGCACAGACCAAGTAGCACAAACCCAGTGCTCCAAGTTGGAGTCAAAAGCGTTTCTTCGAACAGCGGTACCTACCCAGTCCCGCTCCACAGTGACCCATGTCTGCGAGAAAGAGGTTCGTTGAGGATGGGCAAATGTACATATCACCACATACTCAATGACCCAAGTTGGTCCGATGGTTGGTTTTGAACTCTGTCCCCTCAGCACAGCAGCCCGACGCGCTGCCCATTTGACCAAGGACTACCCAGTGACTGTGGCAGGAGGGAAAACAATTAGCAGGTGTATAGGTGGTAACGCATTACTGTCGACAGTCATCGTGGGAAGGGCTTCATCAATTTCTTTTTTGACGATTTTCTGGTCTGTTTCTTTTCAGAGAAGACACCTAGTAGCCAGATTTAATTGTTATAGCTAATAATGCAGTGTCGAAACATTCTATTAAGCAGACTATTTTACCATGGAACACACATAAAGAAAAATGTTCACAATGGGGCAGCTGCTCATTGTTACAACTAAGTAATGTTAAAACTGGTATTCCTAAATTGTGTTCAACTGTACTTTTTTTTTGTCAAATAATAATGTTTAGATTTGTCTCCTCTGCTTTCCTCGTGAAACCTGGTTATCACAATTATTGGTTAATACAATGAGATCTTCTTGGCACTTCAATATTGTTGTAAGTGGGTTAGACTGCAGAATGCTCAACTGCAGTCCAGTTAAGCACTCTGACTCCTTTTGAGTGCCTCAACAGTGTATTTACAGCAGTGCTGAATGCACAGAAAGGGCGGTGCACACCTGGTTCAGAGCAGAGACCTGTGCCACAGAGCGCACTGCAGCCACTGGCTTGGCTGCCTCCATTGTGGTCACAACCGCTGGCTCCCCACTATCGCTGCTCCGTGTGCCGGCATCACCACTGCCGGACTGCTCCGCTGCAGCCGAATCAGCGTCGTGGCTTTTCCACAGGAACACCTGTACATGGTGGCAAGAAAGATTGCAGTAACATCATGTGCACCTAGTCATACTGCTGACAGCCGTCATGAGCTGAAAGAAAATGGGGCAGATTTAAGTGCAGTTGACCTGCAGGTAATGCAAAGCATTATGCGAATTGGTGCATCACGAAACGCCGACATGTGTTGAGCTGGCGGGCCCTGACAGCATGAGACACAGTTTGTTGCCTTGCTACTGCCTAGTGCTTTAAGACTTAGAGTGAGGGAGCGAGAGAACGAACTAATGTTTTCCTTGTGAGCACTCTGCTACCGCATCTAAACCTGCAGTTTGATGCTCACTTTGCACAGCTATTCAAGATCGAGCGTCGACATCGCTCCCACTTAACGTGCTTGGCTGGTTCTCCTGCAAGTGGCCGCCAACCAAAGTGTCAGCTACTTCCCATTCTTGAGTGCAGACAGCTACAGTTGGCTACTCATCGACTCAAGACAGCGATAAGATGAGACACAAAAGCCTGGCTCGACTCGGAAAAGAATGCTTTGCATAAAAGAGGAGGCTCTTTATTAAGTGCAGAGAATTCTGCTGGCAAATATGTAGGCGAATGCATGCTGCTCCGCACAGGGAAAGAGATGGGGAACAGAAGGGCTTTAGGAGGAATAGGGCAAAAAAAGGAGAAGAAGTATAGGCAAATAAAATAAATGATCATGGCATGCACAGGGTGCAGCAAAGGTGATGGTGTTGATGTAAAAGAAGGCTAGTGCTTGTCATTTATGCCAACATCTTGAAGGAATACGAAAAAGAAAATTTTGAAGCTTCAGGCTGCTCTGAAGACGAAGGCATAGGACATAGCATTCTCCTAGTGCTAGTGGCCTTTGGGAAGCAGAACCCATTCCACTGAAATAACAAGCCCGTTTGTCTATGCAGAAAGCTGGACATTCCAACAAAATGTGTTCCGCAGTTTTGAAAGCACCACAGTTATCACAGGGCGGGTGTGTGGATCATCGAAGATGATACAGGTAGCTAAAAATTGGGCTAAATGTGTTGGTTTGTTCACTGTGTGTTGGTTGAGCCAAGGCGAAACAAACTCTAAAGAAAGATAACCACTGTATTTACTTGTGAATAAGCCACCCTCGCATATAACCTGCACCCCCTTCTTTGGGATGCAAAATTTGAAAAAAGAAATTGTAAAGGCGCCTAAAGCCAACGTTTTGCCTGTCAATGAGGGTCTATCATGCCGCCAAGTGCTACAAGATGGCCCCAGGCAGTTTTTGCCATTCGCTGCACATAATCACCATCACCGTTCTGCGACATAACCTCTCGAACGAACTTGGCCATGATTCCAGGTGGCTTGACAAGCACACTCCAGCTGCTTGGCTTTTGTGTAAACCAGCCATTCAAGACAGAATTTCGGTATTGTTGCTCTGAGTGGATCGGCCATGGGCAGCCATGAAAAAACTTCAACAGGGTGACTGAAGAGAGCATCTCTTCAGCAAGTGTGTGTTTGGGTCTTGAACGCATGGCGTTCATTGTCAGTGGACAACGTCGAAAAGTGCTTTTTAGTCATGGGGCTATCAAATGCTGTGGATGGCAACGAAGATGATCAGCTCTGAGAGAACGCCGATGTTATGAACTCATCCAAGAGTGGCGAGCGTGAAGATGGCGATGAATAAATAAATAAAATGTTTATAATCTGTCACCAGTTGTTGCACTATTCTATACAGTAGTTGCAGTGGTATACAGTGTGCTGATGTGTAGCTACAAGCCTGACTCGTGTATAACCCGCACCCAAGCAATACACAAAAGAAAGTACGGCTTACACACAAGTATACGTGGTAAGAAGGTATTCCTGGGATTAACTAACAGTTGCATAGCTTGGCAGATCAGTTTGTTGTCAGAGGTTGGTTCTCACAGAGAAAAGGAATACATGCCTTTAACGCTGTGAAGGCATGCACAAGTGCATAGCATGCACCTGGTGTGTGTTTAGTCCTCTTCACTTTTGTTGTTGCTCAGGCTCAGTACGGCGGCACACTTGTGAATACAGGCGTTTTCTATGCCATGCACACCATTAGATATATCTGAGTTTAAAACACTTCTGGCAATTTTCAAAGACACTTAGCACAATGTGCAGTGTCTTTCAACATTTTTTGTTTTAAATTTTGGCCTGCCAAGTAGGGGGTGTGGCTCTTATCTGAACGTGCCTCTTACAAGAGAGTGCTTAGTAGTACAGTCGAACCCACTTATAATGATACTCGTTTTAACAATATATCGGTTATAACAATGAAAAACTGCTGCACCATCAACTTTTGTATGTTTTCCATGGTGAAATAACACGCTTAATACAATGCCTCGATGCTGCACTATCGATTATAACGTTGAAGACCGGCTGCTGGGTGTCCGAGTCGAAAGGTAGTGAAATGCGAAATCCTTGAAAAGAAAAAAATGAAAAATTCGAGCCGCTGCACGATGGGCTGCTGCACACTCATTTTCCAGGCATCTCCGCGCACCTCTCTCCCACCGCCCTTCCACCCCTCCGAAGACGAATGGGCTGAGCTCATAGCTCTAAGCCGCCCCACCCTCAGAAACATGAATGGACTGTGCCAACTGCGCTGCTCGCAGATTGCTCGCATGTTGCTCACTGGCTCCTCATTCAGTGCAGTTCTGCAAACAACTTAATCACTTGCGTTCGTCTTTGTTTGTTGTGTCAAAATCGTTTCTGGTCAAGTGGTTTCTCAGCCTCGTTTAACCAACAGTTGGTTTGACTTGCCACCGAAACGGAAGATGGCTGATGCGGCCGCTGATCATTGGCCTTGTACAACGTTGCCGGTGAAAAGAAAGCGCACAGCTATAGATTTGGAAACTAAGTGCTTCTAACCAATGAGACGATTGTCGCGAACATGCTTGCATCGGATCGCGATGGCGACAACACGGTAGGGCAGGCTGCTTCAGCGTTGTCCTCACAGGAGGCCCGGCAGATGATCAAGTCCCCCTGGGGCTTCGTTTCCACGAGGAACCTTCCGCTGCAAAACTTGGAGCACCTGGATGTCTTGGTGAAGAATATCAGCAAGCTTCGCGTAAAGCACGGAAGGCTGACTGACACAGGGTTTTTCTCGTGCAAGTCAGTGAGAGGTACATGGCGAGATGCTTGTGGTGATCTCACCTCTGCACTTCTGGATCTGTCAAGCTGACAGGCTGCTGCGGCAACCTTGTCGCATTGTTTAAAAGGCCTCTTTGGGAGCCACTAAAGCAATGCCTCGGTGGTGCTCGCATATCGCTTGGCACCCGTGACGCCTCTTAAATTTGCAGTTGTTAAAGTAGTGTCATTCTTTAACGCCGACAGCCACGGCTTGCTGCATACAATTCGAGCACCCGGGAAGCAGTTAAACGAGTGCACACAATCAGCAGCCAGATGGAGCAAGGTGGTGGGGAGGGGCACTGGCCTGCCCATCATTGTAGTTTTCTCACATCAGCTCTGCCATCCCTCCATTTTGATTTTTTCATGCAACCTGGTGATAACAATTACCGGTTATAACAATGGAATTTTCGTGGCACTTGAATATTGTTATAAGTGGGTTCAACTGCATTGAATTCTTTTTATAGGATAAAAAGCACCAAAATTACCTGGCAATCGTCACCTCCTGTGGCAAAGTGGTTTCCATCATGCGAGAAGCAAACAGCGTGCACTGGTTTCTGCATATAACAAACATGAAAGTGAGAAAGTATCGTTCAATAAAATAGTTCTTGGCCATGAAAGCTAGGGCAAACGTATGAACGACCAGATAATGCACCTAAAGTTTTTTCACCAACTTTGTCCTGGGGCAGCAAAGAAGATCAAAAGCAAAGGGGTGAAAAGTACATAATGCTGAAGACTACATAGTTCAAGCCGACATCATAAACACTGTAGTCCCACAAGCCTTCTGTTGCAGGATGTTTTTTACTTGAACAACACCCTGTAAAATGAAGGAGAAATATATACAATGAGAAATATTAAATAAAAATTATTAGAGGATACCAAAGTAGACTGTTAGTCAGCGTTAACAGCATCAGCTGTTTGTAAGGACATCTTTTTATGGCTCATTGACATGAATTATCCCAGTGATTGCCTTGTTGTTACGGTAACTTTATGCGTAGCTGGAAACAATGCAGGGGAAACAGCTTCCGCTATTGAAAAATTGCACCAATGCTTCGTTTTAGTGGCCCTCTGCAATTTTAAAATGTGAAGCATTTCTTTGCCCAGTCAGAGGCAAGGTCAAATGTGAGACTACCCAAGGTCACAGAGTTCGTCGCCTATGTGCACGCTGGCCGCTATTGGCAGCAAGGAGTTACGGAGTCGCCATCTGTCGGAAGCGCCTTATTTGCGTAGTATGAGGGATTACACGGTGCGCTTCTCATAGGTTTCGCTTACGGCTTTCAATAATACACCATGCGGCAGCGCTCCTGGACATTTATGTAGGTACTCTCAAAACGAGGGAAGTCTTTGACTGTCAATATAATAATCTTGGGCAAACTGAAAGCACAGAATTCTTTACAGATGCTATCTCTTTACCACATACGTACAGTGAACGCCACTGCATGCGGTCGCCGTGATGGAGTCTCCCAGACCGGCTTCTTGCGTGAAAGGTAGCCAAACGCTGAGAGTAAACTATGTGAAATATGTTCTTATAGTGGGCTGCCTGTATAACCAAATGGGGCATAACAGAATGAAGCCTCAATCCAGCGATCGCACAGGTTCGCAGCGACTGACTGCGCGTCTGCATGCATGTCCGCGCACAATGTTTTGCTTTCGCTGTGAACGCGTTTTCGCACCATGCCGTGAGCTTTAGGCTGCGGCATATGATCATTTGACAGTACACAAGCAACCATTTTTGCATGGATGCTATCAGAACTGTTCAAAAATAATTCCGTTATAGAGACTTCGACGCCTAGCTACGGTGACTGTGATGTGCCGTCACGACGATTCAATCTTTTTTGTCTGCTAAATTCTTGGACATTTCAATATTATTTCTCAAGTTGCGTCGCACTGTATGTTTATCGGTCTTTTCAGCGTGCGATTTCCCTGTTTCTGTTTCGTAATCCAGTGCATTAATTCATAACACAAACATTACCATATGCCGTACCTTTTTTTTATGTGAGTCTTACCGCTTCCTTTCCATTCCAGTGAACTTGCCAGTATCTAGCATCAACAAGTTCATAGACTAGACCGTCATGACATTAGCCCGGCAGCGGGTGCGGGCGAACGTTTCAGTGCGCATCTTCTGCTACTCATCGAACATCGCGCAGCCCCAGCGTAGCAGAAATGTTCCTCGCGTCTGTGCTTCCTGCATACCCAAGTTGTAGCCGATGGCTGTCTGCTGGTTCTAAGTTTCGCCAGCCAAGCTTCATGCAGGTTCTTGCCCTGTGGCTACGTGTGAATAAGGCGGACACTGGGCTCTGTTGCGTGCGTCGGGCACTGCGGCACCGAGCAGTAGCCTACCATGCTGCACGCCTCCAAAGCCAGCCACTACCTATTATAGTACTTTCAAATGTTGTCAAGCAGACACACAAGGTGGTAAAGCCTCACCACTTAATCATAACCGCGGTGCAGGTGGGACTTCAAACTTTTGTTTTCAGCTCGCCTCGGCTGTTCCGAAGCAGTCGACGCGGCTGCTGTGTCCATGTGATCCCTCATGCCAGGTCACGTCGACGGTGGTGCTAGCTTTTCCAGTGGTGGAGCTCACCCCCAATAGGCTCGTCCCCTCCTTGCCTCAAATGCATGCGCATGCTTTCCCGCATGCCTGCTCACATACTGCTACTGGCCACTGTATGGCTACTGACTTGGCGATGCCTCCTCTCCTTGCTCCTCTCACTGGTACAGGTGTGAACGCCACAAATAGATGTGGCTCGGTTGCCCCGGCTGTGCCATGCTAGCTGTGCCAGCAATGAGCCCTCGAAAGTGTCAAGTGGAAGAGGAGCATAAGAATGCAAAGGCTCTACAAAGAATGCAGCAGTATACAGTGCATACAGAAGTGGCAAGGCAGGAGGCACAGCGATGGACCGCCGAGACACATGCAACCGTGGAGTGATAGCAACAAGAGAAGCGACGCACAGCTGAAGAACTGCGGCACACCAAGCAAACGGCTGCCGAGGAGGCCACCGAGACCAAGCGCGCAGAGTGGAGGATGCCGCTTGCGGGACACAGATGCACGCTTTCAAAAGCACTTTGTCGAAGGCGAAATTGGAGCAACATCTAGGGTGTCAGGGTGTCGCAGGCTGCATATGTGGTGGTCCTCGAGTGAGCATTTCCCAGGGAGGATGGTAGTTCTTCACCACACTAACTTTTGTGCCACCCACCTCCACCTTTGGGCTGCAATATTATATGTGCACGCACCCTTACATACATACATACATACATACATACATACATACATACATACATACATACATACATACATACATACATACATACATACATACATACATGCCAGCTGGCATTTGTGGCTTGCTACTCACCATGTGTGTGACTAGTGTGTACAGCAGCCGGCCCTTGAGCACGTCGAAGACCCTTGTGAGTGAGTCACTTGCACCGGTCACTAGGTAGTCACCCGACGGATGGAAGTGCAGGGAGTTTACGATACCCTCGTGAGCTGCAAAGCCAAGCAGGCACAGTAATGCAAAAGACAAAACGAATGAGAGTGACATCAAAACAGCAGTGGGGGAGGCAGCTACCACACTGGCTTGCAAATGAAGCCACTACTGGCTTTACTTAATTTGAACAAAATACTGAACATTTCAATGAATCAGCAGCAATTCTCATTCAGCACTTCTCATTGTCGTGACAAGAAGTTCAAATATATAATGGCAAACTTAAGAAGGCTTTTGAAATAAAGACATTTAACAGAGTCCATCATTTTGATCTTAGTTGGAATATGAAATCAGTTGAAATTATTGCAAAGTTCACATTAAAGCAAATATTTAACGAAGTCACAGTTTTACTTGAAGGGTGAAGCATTGAATGTGATAGCGAGGTGTGAGAATATTCCACAAAGTAAGGCTCCTGGTCTTATGGGCAGTATAAGTTGTACTAAACATTAGATAACTAAACAAGCATGGTTTCATGTGCCCAAAGGCATTCATGAACAGTGTTTAGCCGATGACCGCATACACTGGTGTCACAACGCTGGCAAGATGAGAAGCACCAGCAGCAGGGAGCGTGCATGGTTTTCCCAAAGCAAACATCTCGTACATACTACCACTTCCTTCAGAATCTGAACTGTGCACATTTTCAACAGTCAGCAGGTCACATGATCTGTAACAACAAGTACGCAGAAAGCCAGCACAAATGAAGCTACTAGCCCTTCAATGAACAAAGCAGGGTGTCTACCAAGTTGACATTTCCAAATTCCCTGAGTTTTCCAGGTTTTCCCTGAGCACCTTTGCGAAATTCCCTGAATGAGCCAGAACTTTGTTTTATGCCAAGACAGGCCGACACCACGTTGCCCGATGCTGTCACTCTCTAGTAAGCATACTGAAACAAAAAAAAAGACTCAATCCAGTTTGAATAGTAAGGAGTAATATCTATTTTATTTAAAATGAAAGCAGAAGGAAGGTGTAAAATGCACAGAGAAAGAAATGGTAAAGCCCATTCCAAATTGAGTCAAACATTTTCAAATACGAATGAAAAGGAGATGCATACATAAGTAAATATTTTTTTATTATCAGCTATTTCTATCAACTGATAGCAAGCTCATCTATATGAGGTCCTGAACTTTGTCACAACTAAGGTTCTCTCTCAGCAGCTGGGAAGTCAACCTCAACTGTCCTGACATACTCTCAGCCCGTACACAACATCTCAGTGTTGGGTTTCACTGCGTAAACAATTTATTTTGGTTTGGATGAGGGACACCTGTGTCTCAGCATCAGCCATCACTTAGTTTTTTTAGCTCAAGCTCCTTCAAAAAGGTGGCGGCACCCTTCCTTTCCCGTTAATTCCTCAGTGCGTCGGTCCTTTCTGTTCTCATCCTCCTTCTACCACGCTTTCACCACACGGATCATCTGAAGCATCCTCTCGGTCAGTTGTACAGTCAACATTTGATTTCTTGGACTTCCGAGGGGCCGCAAAAAAAAATTGAAAAAAAAACGGGCAGTCTGAAAAAAATTAATGCATGTCTTTAACTGCCTTTAAGGGCTAAAATTACCACAGGCAAGTCTAAAAAAGCTCTGAAGGCCTGCCAGTACGCTTATTAGGCATATCAGGGCTTGTACTGTGACAGGAGACGGGGTGCACGCATGTGTAATTAAGGAATACATACTATGTCCCGTGGCAATTGCCCCCTTCCCACGCTTGTTATGCTTCACCGCCTAACACTAGTGTACTGAGGCGAAGCTAACTTTCGGAGACTGGCATTACGCAACGCGCTGTGCTCTGCGAGTTTCAAAGCCAATCGCGAGGATTACAAAGGCGGAGTCGGTGCCATTGGTGATAGCGGCGAATTCTTTCAATGAAAAACACGGCACCGCACGGCAAGAAGCTTAATAGCGAACATAGAAGCAGCTAGGCCTAACGTTGCCGCGGTGGTGGTTACGGCTGCCAGCGGATCTGCCTGCGAGAGTGCCGGTTCGAGGCGGCGAGATAATCAAAATAGCGGCGGTGGCGGCTTTGATTAATGCCATTTCAGACCTGCAGTCAGGGCAGTATACATTGACTATATGGAGTACGTGGTGGTGCCGCAAAACCGTGCAAATTATCGGGCATGTCCGAAAAATCGGGCGTCTAGAAAATCGGTCGTTAACTACTCTGGCAATACATCGTGCCGATGACACGGCGTCAATGACGATTCGTTGCGATTCCTCTGTTACTGGAGCCAGCATTAACACGACTTTCGTTCCCTTTCAATAAAGTTACAGCTAATTTTCCCTGATGGAAGCACAAATTCCCTGAGTTTTCCCTGAGTTTTTCCAGACTGTTCAAATTCCCTGAGAATTCCCGGTTTTCCCGGTTTTCCCGGTTGGTAGACACCCTGACAAAGGTAGCACCATTTTCACCACCCTCCCTACCTCTGCATTCATTTTATTGCGATAGAAATTATATGGACCGTCCAAGCGAATGTTTGCTGTCGCCATCGCGGTCCCCGTGAGGTCTTGTATATAGTTGTATTTAGGTATATGTAGGTTGTATGGTATGCCATGCTATATGACATGCGGTATATGCAGGGTATATTGCCACACCATTCTATCCCTAATGTTTCTTGTACCAGGTCTTACATTCTTGACAAAATTATTCCTCAGAATTTTGAGAATGGCAGCCCACAAACAAATGCCCTGAAGAAAAACACCAACAGTGCATGCCTTTTATCTTAAATCTCCTAGGACTTAAATATTAAAAGTGCAAAACATTAACAGAGCTCAAACCTGAAAATGATGCAATTCTATAGGTGCAGTTGTGCACTACCTCCGGGATTGGCCTAGGAAGGAGGTTTGAAACATACCCGATACAGTAAAGTGGTGGTAAAGTAGCTAATAAAGATCTTGGCTATAATTAATCGACGTAAATGAAATTGTCTGATGGCAGGATTCAAACAGAAGAGTCCTAGCGCAACAGCTTGTTTTTACCCAGACAGCTACGTTTACATTAATTCATACTGCCACTACCAGCTATGAGACTGATAAAATTTGTGTGATATTCTAACATTCTGCTATTGCATTCATTGCTCTCCCTTTTTCACTCTGGCGCGTCTCCGCCTAGATGGTGGCACTGCCAACACTGTTGAAATGTAGCAGACAACCCCAGGTATTTTTATGTGAGCGGGGTGGTAACCAGAATGACAAACTGTAGCGCAGCAAAAACAAGGACACAAAAAGACGTCCTTGTTCTTGCTGCGCTATACTTCATGCCATTCCACGATGATCAATGAGCAAGGCGGCATCGCCACCCTCATAGCAAGAGGATTTCGGGGCTGATAATTTCACCGTGATTTCTTTTTTCTTCTTTTTTCTTTCTGAAATAATGTCTTCATGTTTTACTTCAACATTAAGCAACCGCAAAGTATTTATTGCCAGGCTTATGAGATGCATCATTGCACATAATGTATGTTAACGGAGCCCCACCAGGCTAGAATTCATTGCACCCACTCATGTTCTCAAGTTAAGTTGCAGTTGCGCATAGTTTTAAATGCATGGTACGAGCAGAAAAGCTCTCCAGAGGCAAGGATGTCGTGGCACAGCCATGCTTCCAGCCATCCTCTCCTGTGGTAAGCACACGTTGTGCTTTTTTTGGGATGCAACGATACAGGTTAGTTCACTTTTCAACATCTCAGCAGACTCGGTGTCAGTGACAGAACACATATAATGTGTGGCTGCTTTGATGCAAACTTTTAACAAGCAACAACGGAAAGAAGGTGGTGCTCAAAAGCTTAGCTGACAATGTCAAAAACATTCGTGCATGGTGCCACAGAGTTACACTACTTTACTTAACAGGATCGCAGATACATGGCTGTTACAAAAGAACCTAAACGCACTACAGAAATCTCGATAATTTAAACTCGACGGGTCGCAATTTTTTTTTTAATTAGGCTGGTTTGAATTAATGAAATTCTACTGTATTTCAGTTAGTTATCTGTTTTCGATAGCAGTCACCAAATTTGATGTGTGTGTGACGTGGTCATTAATGATGAAGTGATGGCAGTGGGTTCACTTAAGTGTCATTTCTTCTAACAGTCATTAAGCGGTTTCGCTGTATCATTGCTTTTGGTATGAATATACTGGAGAGCTTTTTCAGTGACAATGCTACGTTGTGGTATCTGCTTGCCAAAGGGGATGAAAGTATTTCTTTGTATGCTGTTACTGTTTAATGAAAGTCTAATTCCCTTCTCAAACTGCCTGTATACAAAAGTATACAGGACAGCTGGCGCTTTTTTTCTTGATGAAGTGCATGTAGTGAAATATCTAAAATAAAATGCTTCTTTGCTATTTAGGGCTTCACCACAACCTTTATAAAGCAAGGTTATAATTTTGCTGAAAGACATTAAATACGCAGACGCAACTTACAGCTAAATGCACAGCCAACTTGGGATTGACGGCAAGAGCCTCCGGTATAAAAGCTTGTAGTATCCACTGCCAATTTAGAAGCTTCCTATTCACCTAACAAGCACACAAGTGTGGTAGTCCGTTGAAGTTTCTGCGGCCATTAAGACAGACCCAAATTATTTTTTGCTGCACGCCTCCTTTCCTGGTATGCATGATACCAGGAGTGGCTTATTTTACTGAAACGTCTGTTACAATGGTACGAATGGCAGCTCATTATAGACAGAAGACGTGGAAGTGCACTGATTAGGGTGGTGCGTTTATGATGGAGGCACCGCACACGGTGTATGCCAATGCGTCTGCATCATATGTCACACTGGCTCTTAAAAGCATGCAAGCACTTTTCTTTGAAGCGAAAACAAAGGTATGAAAAGTGCACCGTGTCACGTCATGGCAGCAGTTTAAGAGGAGGGAGACGGCGTGCAGCTTGAGGCACGGGAAACAGCGGACAATGGAGAGCTGGCAAAAGGGATCAAACCTCAAGAGATGGTGCTACTTTAGTTAATTGATGGGCTTTACACTAGCCATCTTGGCGTGCCCTTTGCCCTGGCACTTGTGGCAGATTACATGACCTCCAAAACATGGCGTGCGAGTTGCGTATGTGGTGATGCGCCGCGCGATGAGCGCAGGCTCGATCCTGTGACTTCGAACTTCAGCGTGTGGGAAGACAGCAGGCATCAAGCCTCAAGACTAAGCACCAACCTTCTTGGCTCGCCCATTGACTTTCAATATGGGCACAGGTCGAGTGGGCTAGGCCGTGCTTGTGGCACATGCGCCTTGCACTCAGAACAGCACAGCAGTGGCAATAGCAAAAACACACCTCGAGTATCCATATAATTGCAATAGCACTAGGAGCATCGGCGCTTTATGAATTTTTAGAGCATGGCTATATTTACGAAACATTTAAGAGAAGGAAAAGATTTTGAGCTATATTAGTAACTAACAAGCCTTACACAATAAAACCACTCTTGCTGCAAGAAGAAACAAAAGCCAAAAAAAAAAATGAAGGACGGGTGGTGATGCTGCCCAGCTCAGGACGGGTGGTGGTGTCCATGCACCAGCTCACCGCAATATCATCAATTTTGACAGCGTCTGCTTAGGCCTAGGTAACTGTTTACTGGTAAAACTGGGTTACATTGTATCCTGAAAGAGCCAAAGGCTGAACTTAGCCGGTTTTAATCACAATCGCTGAAATAGGAAAAATTCCTCCAAGACCTGTCATGTCACAGTGACATATTGGCAATGAGCTTTCGGCATGAGGATAAAAAAAATGAAACTTTGCAATGACCCTTGTTTTCTCCTTAATACTGAACCTATTACCACAGAATTAACCAAAACATGGTTTAAAAAGAATACTTTAACATTCTTAAACGATTTAGTGTTTCTATTAAGTGTCCCTCCAAAAATTTTTACATAACAGTAGTACCAGCTTTTCTGCACGACAGTGACTCACAAAGGAGCGAACATGCGAGGCGGTCAAGCGCAGACAGAACTTGACCGTCTGGAAAGTTTCCTTTGTTGTGAGGCACTGGCACACTGAAAAGTCAGCGATCACATGACCTAGCTAAATATCTGACCAGTTGTAGATAAAAACCTTAGCATTTGTTGTGCACTACCATTTTGCTAATGTCCTTTTCCATGAAGTAAAACCTAAGTAGGAGAAGTTGTCATTTCGCTCAATCAATGGTTGAATTCAAGTGAAAGAATATTACCCTCTTTTAGGCCCTCAGTATTGAGTTTTAATCAAAGGGACATGTTTAAGGCAGTGAGTGATTTCATTTAGTAATAAAACAGATACCATGCTAATTCCTACTTTCCTTACCATATTCCTGTTATAATTTTTCTAAATTGCTTCTATTCTGAATTGTGCAATACATCTTCTTTCTCTTTCCTTTCAGGTTGACCATCCATTCATCTGGTCCTACTTTTCATTTACGGAAAGCTCTACTATTCACAGTTATAGCTTTTCAAGCTCATTTTCGTTATTAACTATACGCACAAGCACCTGATTGTCAGCCCATTCCCCAATGTGGGTATATGTATCATGTTTTAACGGTGCATCATCACCATTATCATTATAGAACTCTCAGCTTGAAACCTTGAAAGCAATGATTACTGGTTTGAACCCATGCATTTTTGCTTGGATGTCTCTGTGTTACATTGTGTAATGCCTAGTTGCTCTTACTAATAGTTGTTTATATCAGAATAATCTATGAAATCAACACGATTAGTGTACCATGTGCCTAGAAATGTGCAATGCAGGACTTTCATTTATAGAGAGAGAAAAGTTTAATGATAAAGACACACATGACCTGAGGCACGTTCCTTAGTCAGCTAGCGCTAGCGAAAAAAGTGAGTGGTGGCAATAACTTATAGCAGGGAGGAGGAGGGAAGTGTAACAAGACCAGTTGCGATGACGACAGAAATAAAAGACATAACGCACAGCTCTATTCATAGCTTGGTGTCCAGGCAGGTACTTTTTTTAAGATGCCAGCATGAAAAATAAGTTTGCAGTCACGCAGAGGGGCCCCATATAACGTTGGTTTCTAACCAAATGGGGTCACACACGATCCATAGTGTGTGACCGACTCACCGTTGTACTCCTGCAGGAGGCGCTTGTTACGCACATCATAGACACGAACAGCAGTGTCCTTGCCGGCCACGGCCACTGTCATGCCATCCGGGTGGAACTCGGCACAACGCAGCTGCCTGCGAGCACCAGAGCAACAAGATGCACTCATGCAGGGAGAGTAATTTACTCTTTCAAGCAATGCTTCGGCATGTCTTGGGCACGAAATCGCACAAGACAGTGCCATGCAAAACTATGGCACCCAAGATATGGCGGCGCTTGGCAAACGATCTTGGAGGTTATGGCAATACCAGAGTTGAACCACTACAGGCAGCAAGGTGGTGGTGAAATCAGCGAAGAACATGAACAATCAGAGGATGACAACATCAACAACCACAGCATGGTGAGGGATGCTAAGGGGCTTTATGTGGTGCTAGAGTTACGAGTTACTATACATTGCTCCGGAGCATATACAGCAACCGTATGCAGCATTATGGATCTAATGTGGCTCTAGTTGCAGGTGCCACGGACAGAAGGAATATTAAAATGGCCGACTGTGCGCCGTGCACCACTCCTCTGTTTCACTGCACTGTGCAAACAGAATTTTCTGTGCACACTAGACTGTAGTTATTTATGAATACTACAATCCCTGTTTGGCATTATAGCAGGGTAAAAATGAGAATATCTTAACAGAAATTGTCTTTGGAGCTGGCTGGCCAGTCATGAGCTCGCGTCAAATGGTCAGCGTAGACACCATGCCGCCGCCACCAGACGATCCTCTACAACATGGTTGTCGTCATGCTGTTCTTACAGACATACACTCATGATATACCCACGCAAAACTATCCAATTTACACGAACTCATTGGCCCACCTTGTTTAACTTTGTGGGTAGCCAGGTACCCACAAAAGGCTTTGCACAGCGTTGATTCTCACAGTGCGGGTCATCTGCACAATTTTTGCAATTATTTACATTTACACGCAGCACATAAGGAGCAGCAAACGAGGCACAGAAGGGAATTCGAAGCAACACAGCATTTTACGGCAATAGTAATTATATGGACACTCCAGTCGAACTGCTGCCATTGCAGTGATGTTCTATATAAATTCCAAGTCCGACAACACCGAGCCCGCACACCGTATGCTGTAAGTGTGAGGAAAAGCCTGCGTGGGTAAGCTGAGAAGGATGGTGGTTTGGTGTCTTTGTGCGTTCACAATGGAGAAAGATGTCCCATCACACATGTAAGGGAAGGGGAGGGGAGCATGGAGGTAGGTGCTCACTAGAAAGGGGGGGGGGGGAAAGGAGCAGGTTAGTGCACATCTCTTCTACTCCAGCTGCGGCGACCACACACGTCGTATCTTGGGGGCAATCTGCGGTGGGCTGGAAGGCTAGCCAGCCTGAAATAGCTGGTGGCTTCGTGTGCACTGTGTTCTCGCATGCCTAGTCCACTCTGAAGCGAGAGGCAGCACCAAGGGGAATTCGCTCGCCACTGCTGCTGCTCTTCATCATGCCAGTGTGCTGACAGTGGGTTTCCACGGTCATTGAGTGAGATGTGCTCGTGTTTGTCTGTGTGAACATGACAACGTGCTTGTTAATTTACTTAGTAAGCGAATGTTTACAGCAGTTTCTGCTGCTCATAAAATGACTAACCTTACTTCGTGCAGCTGTCCAATAATTTGGTATTGCAATAAATGCTTTGCATTTCGGGAGAAGTTGACTTTTTTACATCACAGTGACTTCTTTGGTGACCTTGCTTTTTCCGATTTAACCTGCTTCAGAAAGTTGTCTGAATAATGTTTCTCAAATTATTAGCCCTCTGTTTAGAACCTAGTATTGCCAGTAAGGCACGGTGCAAGTACCATCTCAATTTCTTCCTTGTAATTTTTTTCTTCAGTTTTGTTTGCCCCTTCCATCAGCATTTAGAAAAGATTTTCATGAACACAAGCAATTCTTTGTAAAACCTGACGCAAGGTTTGTAAAATTGTAGAACAAGTCCAAATTCATGAATTTTACAACACATTTGGGAGATTTGCCAGGTATGTACAATTGAGGCAGTACAGAGACCTTGGCTGGGCAGTTTTCGAAATACGGGAGGCCCAGAGCAAGATCCGCTTCGAAAAACAAATAAAGGGCTAAGGTTTTTAGGTACCTAAATTCTTGTCACATCGTGTCAGTGCAACAGATGGTGTATGGGCACTAGGGTACAGAAATGATATAACCAAATGCAAAAGTTACATTCATTCAAGGATAGGAAAGGTTACATGCTTATATTACAGCTATTGGGGCTTTTCCAGTCTAATTTTACAATTCTGCTGTGTTCCTATTCGTAGTTGGCCTGTATGTTTTACATGGCTCCTCTACTGGTGGTTCCCAAGACTGCCTGCACCGATAGATCTTGCCACACTTGTACGTGGTTGGGGGTCTTGTGCTTGCGCTCCCTATGAAGACAGACATGTTCCGCTGTAGCCTAAGAGGCTAGACATTTCTCTGTCTGTACGTGTCGAACACGAGGGGGCCATAGCCAAGAAAGCGTGAAATTCCTGCAACTAATTGGAGACTTATAGGCCTTATAATTCCCAATAAGCACCAGCTTCAGTTTGATAAATTGTACCTGCTATGACATAATGAGCTCTCTCAGATGCGACTGTTCCTGCTCAGATGGACAAATGTACTGATGAGCTGCGCCTCACAAAACGCTGCAGGCGAGCCTAAATTTAACTGCGACTGCATCATGTGTGGCACCACAATCGTGCCATCTGTGCACGTGATGCTTGCATTATCGAGTTATGGCTTCCTTCCTCTACACAACAATACCAAGGTAAGGCTAGTGGGCAGAACGGTTGGAAAGATATAAGCAATAATGCTATAACATGTTTTCATTACATGCAGTTTAAGCAAGCGATCCCCTCTGACCAATTTTAAAGATGTTTCCAGACAAAAAAGAAAAGGAAAAGTCGATTCACAGCACAGCATGAGTACCAGGAAATTGACCAGAGAGATAGGCTAAGAAGTGAGCAGTAGGAAAAAAAAATAATTTTTAAGAACATAGCACAGATCACACACTTGTGGTATTCGGTGCCAGCAAAGCTTTTTGAGCTTACAAGAGAAAACGATGCACCACTTTAAGAAATGCACAGCAGATTTTGGCAACGAACGCATGCTGAGCATGCTATCAGTTACTGTGGCGTACCTTGCACCTCAAAAGCAAGTTTTACTCAGGGGCGGTGTTCTAAAGGGCGATCACTGTCGGTGACACTAAACTACATTTCACCCTTGCAATGTTTCGCGTGACTACACACTGGACACGTCGAAGTAGACGGCTGAAAACGTTCCTGACACTGTGAGAAGATAGAAGCTTAGCACAGTGTCAGAAACACTATGCGTCAAGTGTTGAGTCACACGAAACCTTGTGAAAGTGATTGTGTCCTCAACAGCAACAGTATGGTGGCTAGAGTGCAACAACTTCTACTTGGCTTGACAACCGACAATCATACACAAAGTTGCAATGAGGCAGGCAAATAAAAGTCCACTTTAAAAACTACAAGCTTCCACAAAAACTGAAATAAAAAAGGAATAACAGGCTCATGTACCTGAGCTAAAGAAGTTTAACAGGAATTGGAACTTCAAAGTGAAATAATATTTCCTGTTGCACAAGAAATTACAAATAGCTGGGCAAATGCTCCTGTGGGTACAGAGAGTCAATGCATTGCAACCAAAAAGAAAATGCACACAAAGGAGAGCCCAAGCTGTCAAAATGGCACTTACAGTATTCTATAGATCAAAAGTCAATGAAAAAACAGAGAGAAATGTTGAACTTAATTGCAAAAGATAGTGTAAATGGGTTCTGCTTTAGACTAAACCTATGCAACTGTCTTTGCGTGACACAAATCCTGACTGCAGATTTTGTATGAGTTTATTCAGTCCACCTATCTTTGTTTGCTATACCTTCATTTAAAGCAGAGCTGTCTTTGGAGCCCTGGATGGGCTCCAAAGACACACAGAGACTTTTACAACAGCTATGTGTTGTCCCTTTCTTCAAGTCTTGTGTTTCGCTTGTGGTAATTTCCCAAAATCATTATACACCAACTGGCCTACACCCACACTTTGCTAAGCTTTAACAGGACAAACACATATAGACTCAACTTTCATTAATTCAATCCTGATGAGACCTACGCAACTGATTCAATTATCCGGCTGGAGGAATTGAACAAAATGTATTATAATATGCAAAAACACAAGTGATTCATTTTGCAGTATCAGTCCGGTTCTAAAACGCCCTGAGTCAATGTATCCAAAGGAAAAAAAAGTAACGTAGAAATGACATTAAAGCTACTAAAAAAGCGGGAACCTAACGCACACCCGATTTTTTTGCAAGAAAAATGGGCATGAGTCTCATACGTGTTGCACAATGGCGCCCGGTTTCCTAAAGTCAGCTTCGCCTCACAGTTTCAAGGCGCACTTCGCCGCAATATATCTGCGTTAAGCGGTAAAACATAGAAACGCCGTGAAGACGGTTTGGTTTCGTATTCGATTGCACCGCGCAGGCTATTTTCGGCCCAATTATCCTAAGACATAAAGAGTGCGTTAGAATTGCGTAAACACCGTAATAAGACATTGTGATCTACGGTTATTGCTTAAAGGGACACTAAAGTGAAAAATGATTTCTTCTGCATCAGTAAATTACCTTTCTACAACACCAAAAACACCACTCTTACAACGATAAGACGTTTGGTAAGCCTGAAAAAGCGCAAGAACGAAATACGGGTGGCGACGCCTACTTGAGTTCCCGCTACTGGGGGCCATGACGTCTTGGATTTTGATGGCATCTTCTAGGGCCTACTAATTATATATAGCGGTACAGATTGACTACATTGTGTTCTAAAGGAAGCAAATATTAAACATGGCAAGTTTCGGGAACCCTTATTCAGCCAACGTGGCCCAAATGCGAAAACATACTTTGGAATCCCTGACGTCACGCTGACGTCACGGCGCTGGGGTTTCGGCGCGAAATTCAAATACCGATACTTGGACCTTCATTTTCTCATCTAATAATCAAAATATTTTTTTGAAATGACTGCCTACAGGGCTCTCAAACAATGCCCCATTAGTCTAAACTGATTTATTGTTTCACTTTAGTGTCCCTTTAAATCGTCCTAGGGCTGGCCGAAAATAGGTAAAGTAGGTATTTTCGACGAGAGATAAGAGGTGTGTTCAACGCATTCACTGTCCCCGAAGCTTCGCTTAGGCAGACGCTGCCGCCAAAGGGTTAGTTGTTGTGGTCTCCATAGGAGTCAAGCGCGCGCGCGCTTAAGTTACAATTATCCGGCGAAGGCGAATTTTAGGATCGAAATAACGAAAGCGTGGACCCATAGAAATGTATGGGCGCCGATCGGGACCTTTGCTCGGAATCAAATTAACCGTGAAATCGAATTAACCGGAGTCGAATAAACGGGTATGCTGTATAACGAATCAGCTTAAACAGCCATGTGTGCTATACACTTACGGATAAAAAATAAGCTATACGGAGCAGGCTGGCAAATGACCTCGGAAGGTGCACAACACCTGCTTAACTCTTCAGGAAGAAGGTGTACAAACAGAGAAATGGAAGATAGAAAGAAGGAAAGCAAAAAGGAACAACGAAAGGAGAAAAGGAAGACAGATCCCAAAGACTAAAGTAAAAATATGACAAAGAACAGAGTTAATTGGTTTTATCATCCCTTGTTGCCTGGGCACTGGGTTTTAGCCACAGTGTGTGTTTGACCCAGCGGGCTATTCGAGCTACAAAATGTTTACCATGCTACCTATTTTCGCGCGTCGCTGGTTCAGAAAGCAACGAGGGTGTTGCTACACTACCTGAAGTGAACAAGACTCCGTGGTCGTTTATAAACTCGGTCCACACTTTCAAGTGTGGGCGCAACCGCTGCTCTCGCTGTTCCCTCTTTCTCTTTTCATCCCTGTATCCTTTTCCCCCAGTCATCATCATCATCATCCTGGCTACGTCCACTGCAGGGCAATGGCCTCTCCCATACTTCTCCAACTACCCCGGTCATGTGCTAATTGTGGCCATGTTGTCCCTGCAAACTTATTAATATCATCCGCCCACCTAACTTTCTGCCGCCCCCTGCTACGCTTTCCTTCCCTTGGAATCCAGTCCGTAACCCTTAATGACCATCGGTTATCTTTCCTCCTCATTCCGTGTCCTGCCCATGCGCATTTCTTTTTCTTGATTTCAACTAAGATGTCATTAACTTGCGTTCGTTCCCTCACCCAATCTGCTCTTTTCTTATCCCTTAACGTTACAACTATCATTTTTCTTTCCAGAGCTCGTTGCGTCGTCCTCAATTTAAGTAGAACCCTTTTCGTAAGCCTCCAGGTTTCTGCCCCGTATGTAAGTACTGGTAAGACACAGCTGTTATTTCCCCAGTGCAGGGTGGCAAACCAAACATGCGCACGGTTAACCTTTCCTTGTTTTTCTATAAGTTCTTCGTACAACAAGCCATATTTTTATTCATCATGTACGACGTATCAATTACAAAACAGCCTTCGAAATCAAACAGCGCGATGCGAACGACAACCGAACATCCGGGCAACACGAGCGCTGCCCGTGAATGTTTTGTCCGCCGTACCTTTCGCGCTGTTTGATTTCGAGGAAGTTAACCTACCAGCTCGCCCAGCTTGCTGTTTTGACACCCAACAGTCGTTTTCCCAAGTACCGCATTTTCTAGTTCTACATTCGTTGCTGCAATGCTTAATGTACCATGCCCCCATTGTGGGTACGTGCCATGTTTTCGAAGACTCATTATTATGATCATCTCCATAATCACCACCAACAGCAAAAAAATAAAAAAAACAAAGAAAGAAAATCACGAAAGTCTCCCTGCAAAATATACTGCCCGCTTTTTGCCAAACAGTTTCACGCCATTAACACTTCAGGTTTCAAAGAGAAATTCTCCCCGCTTCCCGCATCACTCACGCACGACAAGACAGTACGAACGCATTCCCACATCACAAGCTACATCGCGCAACGTATCCCACGCACTATCCATGCATACACTTGTCCCAATTGCAACTCACCGGCCACGCTTTACCATGCCACGTGGGCACGCCAATTAACAAAATCAATGACTCGTAACGCACACCCGTACGCAGAAGAGCGGGAAGCTTTGCTGTATAGTGTCGACTCTGGGAACCAGCTTTACCTGGTCAAGAGCGCGCGCCGAGCGGCTGTGGCTCATGGGGTCCTGGACTGAGGGCTCCACCCACGACCGTGGTCCTACAGCAGGGAGCGTTTTGAACAATTAAAGTTTCTTTTTTCTCTCTCTATCTCTTGGTCAACACCCCGTTGTGGATACGTGCCAAATCAAGAAAATCATCATTATGATCATCATCAAAACGAGCACTCCCTATGCGAAGACAAAGCGGAGGGAGCGCGCGCTTCGCCGACCGTCCCCGCGGCTTTGGACCGAACCGGCCCGATTCCGTTGCGAGGACCGGCGCTGTCGTTTCGTCGTCGTGGGAGGCGAGTGTCAACCAGCGCGAGGGCCGCGAACTGGACACGGGCAACGCGCAAGCCGACACCAGCCTTGGACGATCCACGCACCTGCCTACGCAGACCTGACTCGTCGCACTTGCAGCAGATGCTGGCCGCGTCGACGGTGCTTGCACGATAAGCGCGGCATCCGAGTCCCGTACGCGCTCCCCACGCACTCGATCCGTCGTGGGAAGCGGCGCGGTAGTCAGCAGAGCGCGCCTTCTACTTTACTGACGGACGGTACGTGAGTCTCTGCTGGTCGAAGAACGGCTTCGGCGCAGAGAGGAAAGCGGTGCGGGGTGGACGACTGGTGCCCTCCCCCAAAAGACCCGCTCGTATTCTGAATCGATAGTATGCTATATACCTCCTTCATACTATACTTACAGATCCCTACATATTGCTATAGGCTAGTTGTTTCGTAATTTATTATCGTGTAATGGGGCGCGAGAACAATGTGACGACCTTGCTCTTTCCGGTCCTGGTCTTCACATTTTTTTCGCGGCCAATTGCATCATAATCAGTTATCCTTACTAAGAGACCTGGACAGGGAAGAACGACCAGGGCACTGTTTCCCTGCACTGATCTCGTTCCATACTGTTTTCGCACCCTACTCTTCCATAAAAGCAGTTATATATACTTAAATACATAGTGGCTGTTATGTAATATGTGTGTACTGGTTGAAATAATAGGTATGTTTACTGGGGGATGCTTTAAGCTGACTCGACAGCATTACAGGCGGGTACAACTTTAGAAGCTAGCGGGATTTGTCCCTCAAAGGCGGATGCACACGAGCCTCCGCCAATGGGCGCGCATTCTACACTGACGTCATGAGCCCGAGCACCGGTGACCCCGCCGACGGAGAACATCGCAGCCCGCTCTTCGAACTGGGCCGAGTGGCGGGCGCGTGACTATTGCTTTAGTCGCGGAGGCGATCGGCTGCTGCACTTGGGTCGTCTGGGCGGGGCCTCCTTAAGTAGAGCGCTTCGTTCTCCTTTCGTATTTGACTTAAAAGGGCCTTGAACCACCCTTCGGGCTTGGCGAAATAACGCAGTCCGTAGGTAGCACATGCTGCTGTGAACATCTCAGCCAAGTTTCGCTGTTGTACTCGGTGCGTGGAGCTCGAAATAGGAGCGCGAAGTCACCTTTCAAACGCTCCCTTTTCAACAGAAACCTGCTCCTCGTCCTCTTCTGGACGAATTATTTCGCAATAAAGATGATTCCCATACGCGGCTGCTATTGGCAGCTGCGGTCGGCTAGGTAGCGTAGATACCGCGGCCGCCACGCGTCCACTGGTTTTGCGCACTGTGGCTCACTGAGGACATCGGCATTTAGCTTGCGTTTGGCGCGTCGTAGACACCAAAATCGGAAGTCGTGGCGGCTACGTTAACATTCAAGATGAAGTTTGAACTGCGTGCCATGGTGACATTTAGAAGGCGGGGCGTTGTGGGCGCGTCCCACTTCGCCGTAGCCTTCGCAGTGCAAGGCACTGAAGAAGGAACGAGAGCATGGCGGAGGCCGTGTTTGGTTGACAATAACTACGCTTCTGCTGAACGCATTGAAAACTTTTTGATGCAAAGTGTTCTTGAAATGGCCTATTTTCACTGCATATGCCTTTCTACACTTCGATTAAATGTGGGTCAGGGCCCCTTCAATGGATGCGGCGACATGCGGTGGCGCCATCTGCCGGTAGCGCCCCACTGACGTGGTACGTTACGCGGGCGCCCTGCTGTACATTTCTGTAAGTGCCTTCAAGGCATAGAGCATAGCAGATTAAAATTGCTCGCGCGAATATCAGTTATTCGGTGCGCGCTGTTAGGCTTAACTCACTGAAAGCGAGCCCGTCGGTCCAGTAACGCTGGACATTATTTCCAGCACGTACTATAAAGGCATCAGCTAAAGAGATCGCACCGCTTATCAGTGCAACTGCAGTTCCGGTGACACTTTTACACGCTGCAGGACACGGCGACCAGTCTGCATGCGCTACAGGCTGCCCGTACGTAGTCTTTCACACGCACGCAGGTACTTCAAGCCGCGGGACGCGCTGACCGGCGCGTAGCGCCAGCGGATCGAGCCATGCACGTGGACGGCTTGTACCGCACTCTGGCCCGGTGGCGTCGCAACCACCTGGACCCGCTCTTCCGGCTCGGTGCCCGACAGATCGACCGAAGGCCAAGTAACGACGCGCGTTGCGCTGCTAAGCACGAGATCAAATACCTGCCACGGTGGCCGCATTTGTGTACAGCGTCTGTGCACAGTGCATCGGGTGCATGTTCACGGCCGCTTGATGTGAAGTTTCGTTAGGCGCCTGCGGCACGTTAAGGAACCCGAGGTCACGGCCTCTTCATGAAACTAAGGTGCGCGCGCCCAGGTGGTCAAAATCAATCCGGAGTCCCTCACTACGGCGTGTCTCATAATCAGATCGCGGTTCTGGCACGTAAGACTTCAGAATTTATTTTTACTGCCAATTATGTCGACACTCCAGGCGCATTTCTGCCGTCGGCGTCGCCGCGATGTTCCGCAAAAAGTCCCACTGGCGATAACGTTGTGGCCTCGCGCCGTATGCGCGAGTGAAAGCACATACAGCAAAGTGTCTTGAACGGCCAGTCGCGCGGCAATTTAGCGAGTATTCGCGGACCTCTTTCACGCACGGAAAAGAACACTTTTATGTATACCATAGCACGTATTGAGCAACAGAAAGCTGCATTGACAGGGTGTCTACCAAGTTGACATTTCCAAATTCACTGAGTTTTCCAGGTTTTCCCTGGGTGCCTTTGCACAATTCCCTAAGTGATGCAGAACTATAAAACCATATCGCCCGATGCTGTCACTCTCTAATAAGCATATGAAAAAAAAAACGATTTAATCCAATGTGAATACTAAGGAGTAGTGTTTATGCTATTCAAAAAGAGAACAGAAGGGATGAGTTAAAAGATGCACAGCAGAAAATATGTCTTCGAAAAAAATTGCAAATGGAGTCGGACATTCTCAAATACGAATAAAAAGGAGATGCATACAGAAGCTTATGTTTTCGAATATGAACTATTTCTATCAACTGATAGCAAGCTCAGTGGTATGAAGCCCGAACTTTGTCACAATTGAGATTCTCTTTCAACAGCTGGTAAGTCAACCTCAACTGTCCTGACATACTCGCAGCCCGGGCGTCGTTAGTGCTGTGTTTCACTGCTTTAAATAGTTTATTTTGGTTTGGATGAGGGACACCTGCACCTCGGCATCAGCCAACCCCCCCCCCCCCCCCCTTTACCTCAAGCTCCTTCAAGACGGCGGCAGCACGCTTCCTTTCCCGTTCATTCCTCAATGCGTAGGTCCTTTATGTTCCTGTCTTCCTTCCGCCACTCTTTCGCCCCACGAACAATTTGAAGCATCTTCTTGGTCAGTTGCACAGTGCACGTCCGATTTTTCGAACTCCCTAGGGGCCTCGAAAACGTCCGAAAAATCGGCGAGTGGGAAAAATAAATGCATGTCATTGCTGCCCTTAGGGGCTCAACCACCACAGGCACATTCGAAAACACTCTGAAGGCCTGTAGGTACACGTATTAGGCATATCGGTGCTCGTACTGTGACAGGAAATACCGGGTGCACGCGTGTATAATTAAGGAATACATACTGTGTCCCGTGGCAATAGGCCCTTCCCACGCTTGTTATGCTTCACTGCAATACTTATGCGTATGCTTCACCAACATTTCTGCATCGAGGCAAAGCTGACTTTCGGGAACTGGCATGATGCAACGCACCGTGTTTCCCTAGCTTCTAAGCCAATCGCGAGGACCACAAAGAGTCCGTGCCATTGCTGACAGCAGCGAGTTATTCAGCAAGTTCTTTCAATAAAAAACACAGCACCCAACGGCAAGAAGCTTCATAGCGAACGTCGAAGCAGTTAGGCCTAACGTTGCCGCTGTAGTGGCTATGGCTGCCAGCGGATCTGTGTGCGAGTGCGCCGGTTCGAGGCGGCAAGGTAATCAAATGGCAGCGGTGGTGGCTTTGATTAATGCCGTTTCGGATCTGCGGTCACGGCAAAACGTCCGGAAAATCGGACGGCGAAGAGTTCTTGCGTCCGAAAATTTCAGACGTTCTGATACATTGACTCTATGGGCTACGTGGTGGCGGTGCCGTGAAGCCGTCCAAAGTATCGGGAATCCGAGAAGTCGGTCGTTGACTGTACACTGGCAACTCCTCCAGCCGATGACAGGGCGTCAAAGACGATTCATTACGATTCCTGTCTGTGCTCGAGCCAGTATTACCGCGACTTTCGACCCTTTCAATAAAGTTACAGCCAATTTTCCCTGATAGAGGCACGAAATCTCTGAGTTTTCCCTGAGTTTTTTCCACACTACTCAAAATCCCTGAGAATTCCCGGTTTTCCCGGTTGGTAGACATCCTGATAGTTTTTCATGTTGCTCTACAATTTTCTCATTGACACTTGTCATCTAATTATAATACTTACGATTAATTAATACTAATTATCATATTAGACGGCATGCAAAGATAACCTGAGCACCTCCAAGCAAAGCAACAATTCCCTTGGTTCAGTCGAGCTACGTAGCACTTACATATTTTTTATGTTTGGCCCATGTGAAGTAAAACACCATGTATATGCCGCAGATACAACAAGTACTTTACACCGCTTTCTCCCGGCCGTGAACTTGTTTCCTTGAAGTTCCTGTACAATATACTTTGCAACGCTTCGAGTCGGCTCCAAACAATGAATATCCAACATTTGTTAAATTCACTTTTCGACCCGCAATTCACACATGAGGTGTCGCCGGGAAGCCGTTTTACACTCTTATTAACACGCTCAATTACGCTGTTTTCTCCCGTGTTCTATTCACCTATTCATCTGGCGCGATACCTGTTCCCTTCCATCATTTTTTTTTTCACAGCACCTGACTTTTTTGTTTTCTCATATTTTGCGGAATTGTTGATTTTGTTTGTTGTAACACTGACTGTATTCACGAGGGCCGATGTAGCAGCACAGCCGACAACCGAGCGAGCCGCAGCACCTTCTGCGCCATGACGTCACGGCACAGTATACAAACGATAGCGAAACTGGCCGCAGAGCAGCTGTTATGTTAAGATTATTTATATTTAGGGCGTTGGGGCTTGCCAATATTTGTTCTTAGGCTTAGAGAGAAAAATGAATGGTCCAAACTATTATGCCAGTATACTTATTTAAAGTACGCCTTTAAAAGCCAACTGCAACGAAATTTCACTTGGGCTATAAATTGACTATAAATTCCTAACGTACACTATCAAAGTAATCTGGGCAAAGCCGCAGGGCTGGTAATTGCCTAATTTTGTCATTAGCAGCTGTTAAACAGCGCTTGTGCAGGCGACGCGTGCATCTGGCGGCAAAGCGGTAGCGATGCGGATATGGCGAATATTGAAGAACCTTACGCAACTGTTGATTTCTCAATTGCGCCACGCTGCGCCCAGGCAGGCGCATTGTTCACTCATCATTTGCGAACTGACGGGCGTCTCTCTCCACGTGCGTTCTCCCTGTTGCGCTCCTTGAGGTGTTGTTGAGAAAATGCCGATGCGTTGCGCGACCGTCAGATGCTCGCGCGAATGTGTACTCGAACACAAGCTATGGCTGTGCAGTACACAACGCCGGGTAGAGGAGGGCCAAATACATCTTTCCTGTCCCAGCTTTCAGAGCGAAAGCGTGCGCCGCGGCGCAACAGGCACGTACGACGCGGACCAGCCAACGTGTACAAAGCCCGCAAACTGCAGCTCACGAAGCTGCACAAGCTACATCTCAATAGCACAGGCCCATCAAGATCACTTGGCAAACGCTTCCTCGGGGTGACTATAAGTACTATAAGCGTGCGCGATGGTGCACGAAAATCAAATGCGAGTTGTATATACAGGGGCGACATTCTCTAGCGATCATTTCCGGTATACTGCATGTATACATCGGACGCGTCGAAGCAGACGAACGAAATCCTTTCTGACACAGCTCCAGAAACGAGCAGGAACCGCGTGCTACATTTGTTACCAAGGAGAAGGCGACGCGGCGGCCATGGTGTAGATGCGGCGGAAAGCCATGCCGCAGAGCGAAATGGGCGAAGCTTTATCACGGCTCTCGTCCGGCCCGTCTGGCCGCGAGTTCACGCGCGCTTACCGAGCTCCTCCAACTCGGCCGTGCCGAGCCTCGGCTACTTATCATCCTTTACTACAGGTGGCGGTAGTTGTTCGATCGGTCGTCGAGTCCGGCGTTTCCAGCGTGCCAGGAAGCGGACGGTGAGGTCGGATACGTCATGCCGGAGACGCAAAGTTAGCTAAAATTTTATCCTGCGCTTTAAACATGACCCGCAGCAGCGCGGCGATCAGTTGTTGCCGCAGCGCAAGTGCGCCGCGCGCGAGCGCTTCTTGGTTTGTCGATGGCGAAAACGCACCACGCTGGCTTCAGTGAACCAGAACAGCACGCTGCTGGTCAGCCAAGCTAGCGCGCGATGCTCCAGCGGCTCAGGCGTGCGATAGGACACATTCTATTCCTGCGTCAGCCACACTAAACTGTAGAGCGTCCCATTTTCGCCGACGTATAAGCTGCGCCACGCGCGGATCGCATGCGCGTTAAGTCGTGTTGCGTCTTCAGCTTGGCCACGGCAATGCGTTCTTCTTCGAGCGGAGGCAGAACGCATCGAGGCTCTACTTGTTGAACGTAGACAACCAGATAGAAACAACCGGTTGGACTCGGAGAATACTTGGCATAAAAGAAACACCGCAGGCGCGCAACGGCGTTGATTAGGGGACGCAAGCGACTTGCGTACGCAACTACGGGCCACGGTACTGCGCACGCGCAGACCCCTACGTCTGGTTCTGCGCATGCGCAGTACCGCCGCCCCTACTTCTTGCGTACGCCAAGCCGCTTGTGTACTCTCTAAAACTCGGTACTAACTCTGTGGCTAGCAGACGTGCGTGACCTGGTACACGTGTTGGCTGGTACACCGGAGTGGAATACACGCAAGGAAAGCAGACGACCTGGGCGCTGGTTGTACGTCATTTCCGGCGACTGATAATGGCGGCGTTTTCAGTTTCGGCATGAAAAACATCGATTTTTGCGAACGTGTTGTGAGGCGCCCGCTCGCATTTCAAGCGTAAAATTTTCCACGGAGGCTATTGTATTGTCTAAATTATCTGAAACTCGGCTTTTTTACGCAGGCCATAATTTCGTTGCAGTTGGCATACAAACTCGAGCATATGTCCCTCGCACGTAAAAGGACTCCACTGGGCAAGAATGAACGATGAGAAACTCTTATGAAGTTTTTTAATTTGATTTGACATCAAAGTAGTTTCGCAACGCTGGGCAAGGCATCATCGGAATTACCGTGACATCACCACGCGGAGCAATATCTGCAGTAGTCGTACATCAATAAGGCTAAGTATGATGACTTTGCTCAAAGAAATTGAATGCTGCGGGCATTTCTTCTGTTTGTGCTCGCATGTCAGCCACAGGTATTGCAAGAGCGGAGCGACGAACCGTATCATGACAACGCGAACCGTCCACTTTCTGAGTGCCGATACCGCTTTGCAGAAAGAAGTATTAAAGCAAGTTATTCGGGGCTATCTGAAGCTTGTCGGTATGCTTTCTAGGGTTTAGAGGGCTTCGTGCCTTTTTTCATTTAAAGAAAATAAAAATGACAAGTAGAAAAGGTCATCAGGGGCCGCATTTTATAAGGATCCCTATCTTTCGATTCTGTTCATTTCTTATCGCTCGTTTCAGAGAGGGGCTTACGATACTGGTGAAAAGGAATTACGGCTTCTTGCGAAGGGGAATATGTATTAAAAAAAAAAACAATCCATACGCAATACAATCGAACTGCGTACTCACTTAAACCGACAATAAATGAAAATATTAGGTCCAGGTTGATTGATATATATATTATTAGTCTAGGCATCTATCATCGCTTTTTCTGTGCCAATCCATCACTTTGTTGCGTAGAAAGCTGCGACCGAAGGTTCCGCTGCTGCTACTCAAGTTGAACCGTCCGCACGCGGACGAGTTTGACTAGTCACCGCGTCACCTCTCTCTATGTCGCTCTGAGAATCAGCCAGCGCTGACGTGGCATGAGAGATGTACCATAGTCCACGACAGGCGGCACCACTTCAGTTTTCGTCATTTTTCTCGCCTATACAAAGGCTCTGTTCTCGCTGCGAATACCAAATTCCCTACTACTTACTAATTCGAATCTGGCTCAATTCGATATTTTCCTTTACTGCCCCTTCAATGTATCCAGGCTGATTTCAAACCGAGAATGTGGCACGTCAGATGACACGCGTGGTACTTGTCTCGCGTGCAAAGGTGGCCTGCAGAGTAGTGCCCCGTGTCGTGTGCAGGTCTTCCGCCGTCCAAGATGGCGGGAAGCAACCGTGCGGCGTCGCCGGCAGCCAACTCGTTCGTGCTGTACGGCGCCGTGTTCGTGGGCGGTGCCGTGGCCTCCTTCATGCTGGTGCTCGCCATCCTGACACCGTCCGGCCGAGAGGCCGCGAACCGCGCGCCGCTTGTGGCCGCACAGCTGGTGCGCCTCACTTAATTGCTGGATTCGCGTTGATAATAAGCCCGAGGGCGCGCGCGGGGTCACATGCGGGCCGCATTTTAATGGGGGCGAAATGAAAAAAGAAAAAAGAAACTGGAGTATGCCGTGCATTCGGTGTGCGTTAAAGGACCCCTCACTTGGCCACATAGCAAATTTTGGTTATACACTGGAAGTTGTTACGTGCCCTCCAAGGAGTGTTGTACTGCAAGAATTTTTCAAATTTGTTAATTGATAGCGGATGTACAAACATTTGCAGCGCCGCAAACCCATTGTTTCAGGAGGCGAACGTCACCGCCAACATCGACATTAGAGAGTCTTAGCTTGTCCGGTACACGGGTAAACGCAAGCGGACGGGACGTTATGGCGGAGGCGTAAACGTGAGCATGGTGCAGCCACTTGGTGGCTCAGAGCTCAAATAGACAAAAACAGCTAATATTGCGGTAACCATGTGTATTTTTACTTTGCTGCGGGTGTAAATTTGCGGCAGCAACATGATTACGCCAGTGCCGAAAATTTACACCAGCAGCAAAGTAGAATACACTTGATCTCTGCAATATTAGCTGCTTTCATCTCTTTGAGCTCTGTTCCACCAAGTGGCTGCACCATGCAGGGCACTCACGTTTACGCCTCGGCCTGTGTTTACCCGAACATCGCACAAGCTAAAGCTCTCTATTTTCTCCAACTGCCCCGTCTAGCCTCCGCAAGCGAAATTCCTTCCCGGCGTTTTAGCATAGTGGAATCGGCGGATCGCGTGACGAATCGCGCCTTTATTTTTATTGCGAAAGCAATTACATGGACATACCAGGCGCATTTCTTGCGTCGCCGTCGGCTTGAGGTTCTGTATTAATCCGAGGCCGATAATACCCTAACCACGCGCCGTATGCTGTATGTGAGAGTGAGAGGTTGATCCGGCGAACGCGGGCCGGAAGCGCGCCCTCTCCTGTCGCGCGCGAGGCACGGGGTCAGGTGAGGGAGGGGGGGTTGGTTCTTGCCTCGATGTCCTCCTCGCTCACCGCTCCGTACAGGGTGGAGACATTTGCGGCTCTCATTCCCTACCCCCTGTGCAGCGCGGTTGAGGTGTCCTATGCTGAGAGACAGTTACTGCGCTGCACTTTACCCAACCTTTCCTTCCCATCAAGAATCTCCTTCTCTTCTCTGCGGCGTCTACTAAGGCGTTGGGCACACGAATGGCGGACGCCGTAGTAGGCGCCGTAGTAGTTGCCGGCGCTCGTGCGTCTTGAAAGCAACCTGCGACGTGGCCAAAGTGCGCGCCCGCGCGGGCCTCATGTTCAAAGCGACCTGTCATGTTTGCCGAGTGCGCGTAGTGCCGGTAGCTTCGTATATGCGCTGTGTTTTCGACGTTTCGTTCGCGTTGAAGCGAGAGATCACGAAGGTAAATTCGCCTTGCTGCTGCCGCAATTCCTCACTCCAGAATTTTGACAGCGAGTTTCGGCGCTTATCAAGCGAGATGTGTTTATGTTTACCTGTGCGATCGTGACACCGTGCTTGTTATTTAGTTAAAACACGTTGGCGGGCTAGTTGGTTTGAATCCATGATAGAAAGTGTAAGCGCGACTGAACAAGGAAGTAGAAAAAGCAGACATACAAAAACAGCGCTGTCTCCGTGTGTCTTTCTTTCTGCGCCCTCGGTTAGTCACGCTTACGCATTCTATTATTGTCAATTTAGTTAGTAAGCGAATGGTTACAAGTTTACACGGCCGATAAGACTGCTATCCTTACTCCGTACAGCTATCTACTAATTTGCTATCGTAATCGGTGCTTCGCCTTCCGTTTTTTTTATGTAATCTGCATTATATAACATCGTTTATCCCTTTGACTACTACGGTAGCTGTTTACCTACGTATCGCCGCCACGCCTAAAACGGTGGGTTCCTGCCAAGGGGAGTGAAGGGACCCTTGCTGGGAACCCACCGTGTTAGGCGACTCCGCGTGAAGAGCGGGGGTGAGGTAGATGCTGCTTTGGAGGCTGCAGACCAATGAATAATGACCCGTTGGTACTGCGAATGTCTTGTAGTTGTTTATGCTTCACCAGCAGGCCTGGCACGGACTGTTCTTGCCAAGGGGAACGAAGCGACCCGGCACGAAAAGTGGGGGTGCGGGCTTCGGTAGATGCTACTTTAGCAGCCGCATACCAATGAATGGTACTGCAAACGATGGTACTGCAAACTTGTTATATGCTTTGCCATTACAATGTCTGTCTCGGCTGCTGCGATCCCGTTACTTAAGGGCCGATTCTCGCGTAGTGCACACTCGCATATAGGCCAGGGGCGAACGGAGCAAAGCGTGTCCTCCTCCGTAATACCTAGGCGCTCTCCCCACATTAACGTGCAACCCGCGTGAGCACAAGCGTCGGGCTCTCGCGTGCCCACACCCTTGCCCAATGGAAATACGCTATAGCCACTGACATACCGCGGCGAGTCGGCGTAGCATTCGGGTTGACAAAGGCTTCGCGTTGACGTTCCTTTATAGGGTGACAGTTTTTAGTATGGTACAGACTTCAGGGTGACGTATAATTTGAGATGAAACAATTTTTCGTGAGGCAGTTTTTGCCCTGACTTACCGTCGTGGTGACACAGAATCTGGAATAGTACTATCTTCGCGGTGATGCTCTCTGAGGGTGACACTGAATTCTGGACGATAGCACCTGCAATGACGCTTTTTTCAGGGTGACATAACCTACAGCATACAGATACTTTGGGATGAAACAGTCTCCGGTGTAACACTCTCTTCAGGGTGACGCCCGATTCGACGCAGCGTACGCAATGGCATTGCCTTCAGGGTGACGTTACTTTCAGTTTGCCACAGCATTCGAGATGAAAGCATCTGGGATTACAGTGCCTCTAGGGTGGCACAGAGCTCAAGGTGCCAGGCCACTACGCACGACAGTCCTCGCGGTGCCATCGCCTTCAGCGTGACAACGCTTTTCGAAGTGCAATAGCATTCGGGATGACACAACATTCCGTAAAACGCTGTCTTTAGGGTGCCACATCATTCTGGGTGCAACGAAAGCAAATACCCACAATTCTGTTCTTTCCATAGTTCTTCCTTCAAGCGGTCGATAACGAAGGAAGGTTGGACGAGCCATAGCCTCCCAGATCACGAGGTGCGCGGCTCCCGCGATCTAGGAAGCCCTGTACCAACAAAAGCGCTACAGACCAACCTCCGTTCGCGTCCACCTGTGCACCGCACTCTGCTAGCCACGGACAAGAACCCACACTCCATTTCATACATAGCAGCCAAAGCTACGATGGCAAGAGAAACTTTGCTCAGTGTTCGCATCCGCGACCAAAAAGTAGTGCGTCCCACATGAAAGAGAAATTGGGTGAGCGCATCGCGTAATACGCCGCTAACTTGAAAATCATTCTTTTATATCGCAAAGCATAAAGCATTTACCAAATGAAAGGCGTCGGAGGTCTGAACCTGTATACCACTAAACACACCATGTTTCCCCAAGCAGCGGCCCCGGCGCATCACTTCCTCTCGCGACCAAACCATAGTACGCCATATACTCGAAGCGCAAAGGTGCACAAATAACACATCATTTGACGGACACTTGCGACCACACGTTCCTGATGTAATATATAATGTAGTTATGCTGTAGAAAGCGTCGCAGGTTTAAAAAAAGTATACCGAGCAAAAAGGATCCCGAAGTGCGCCATACGGCGGCTTTGCCTCAACACGCGCACATCTATGGCGGTGCACCATTTACAGGGCATAGTAGAATGTGGCCAATTTTCGACAATATATATATTGGTGCTCACTACGCCCGGACCATTACTTTAACTACTTTGCAACTGGTTCTGGCTTTATTTCTTCGTGACATCTACATTTCGATACCCCTTGCGACTCGCTACGATGCTCTGGAGGCAAGAAAGGCCCGTTTTTCTTTTTCTTTCTTTTTTTCCTCGAAGTGGTTACAGGACACCCAGCTCCCAGATACGCCAAACACGTGTAAACTCGGCAAAGACATCATCTTCGTAATAAATGTACTGGAAAACGCGCGGAGTGAGACTTGTGTATGGCCACACTACCTGCGTAGCTTCCGCACCGTTGCTTGCTAAGTATAAGACAGAGTACAGCACGGTACCAGCTAAGGTACAGTCGCTATAGGGCTGGAGAGACCACTGTTTCGCGCTTCTGACGTCAGCGAGCCTCGTGGCCCGGGGTGCACGCAGGCCAACGAGCGGACGGTGAGGCGATCCCGGGGCTTCATCTTCTCGCGGCAGAGCGGGTCGGTGCTGAAGCCGAGGGAGGAGGCGCCGCTGCTGTGCTTCTACGACCGATACACCGAGCGAAAGAAAGAACCCGTGCGCTACCAGCTGCTCAAGCACCTGCCTGCCAGGCGAGTGATGTATCCATTTCTCTCTCTCTCTCTCTCTCTAGAGCTGACTAATTTCGGTTCACGAAAGCCGACATCTCGGGCTGTTTTACGAACATGTTGCGCTGCGTGTCACATGGAAGAAAAAAAGACACGAACAAAGGCACAAAAACGAAACCCTTCCCTTTTTTTTTTTTCGTATGATACAAATGGCAAGACAACTAAAGTTATAAACAATGTTTTCGCCCCTTTTTTGTAATTGCTCTGGTACTGTTAGAAATGTCCCCTCACTACAATAATGCACTTTCGGCGCATGTAGCTTTCTGAATAAAAATATGAAAGAGCATAAACTAGCCCTGTTTCACGCATGGCCACACGAACATATTTCAATATATTTCGCAGTGAAGGCAAGTTAACAGGGTCGTAAAACATGACACACGTCTGTACAAATTCGTTTTCATGCCAGTGATTCGACCGCAGTACTACTGTTAAATGGCTGACGTATACAATTAGGCAACGCCCGTGTTAACAGACCAGAATAGTGGTGCTTCAAGGCTGCCATATAATATAGTGTAGTTAAGCCTAACGTTCCCACGGCAAGGTGTCACTTACACGGGAAATGCCGTAATTTTCCACGGTAATCTTTCGCTAGCGTTGTACCCTCCGGAATCGAACCTGGAGAACCTCGAAAGTGTGATCGGCACTCGACGCATTTCTCTATCAGCAAAGACATTCGGTACATTTGCGTCAGAATCGAGTACCTCGTGACGCATACAGCGTAATGTGACGCGTGAGACAGGAAGCTGGTGGACGACACCTGAAACGGCGGCGTGACACGAGGGGCGCGAGTTCTGTGCCGAAAGGCTGCGTATGCGGGGTCCACGCCTACCAATCGGGGGCGAATAAGGCGCACCTCGACGAAATCCCCGTCTCCCTCAATGCGCGCAGGTTCTGCTCGCACCTGGTGTACGGCTTTGTGAGCCCCTCGGACCTGAACAACGGCTCGTCGGGCGGCTCCTCTCAGGCGGGTCCCATGGCGGATGCCGACCACCGCATCCGCCAGATGGTGCAGCTCAAACAGCTCTACCCAACGCTCAGGGTGCTCGTCGGGGTAGGCGGACCCAAGGCGAGTGATATACCACAACTCCATAATTGTACTTAGCTGCCATGCGCTAGGTCAACCTACACTGCGCTGTGATCCGACCTACATTATATGGTGCGGGCAAGTCGGCCGTCTGCTCGGCCAAGGCTGCGGTGGCTTTGCGTGGTCCTCGCGAGTCAGCCGGCACTACAGCGCGAGTCATCCTACTCGCTCGCTCGCCGATACACCAGCGTCTACGCCGATCGGGAAACTAGTTTTCTGACCGGAACAAGCAACCCACGAGAGTGTCTGTTGAGTTCGCGCACTGACTGTGCGGCACCTTGATCCTTCGTCCCTACGGCCTCGCAGGTGGACTCCAAGTCGTTCTCGGACGAGCTCATCACCGAGGGTCGCCGCGAGCACTTCGCACAGCGAGGCGTCCGCTGGCTCCGCGCCCGCCACCTGGACGGCATGCACGTGCAGTGGATGTATCCGGGAGAGGGCAACGGCCGCCCTTCGGACCGGGAGAACTTCCCGAAACTGCTCGCACAGATCAGGAACGCCTTCAGGGCAAGTGGCATGCAGCGAAGGAGCGCTCGGCTCGTGTATTTTGGTCTTTCAACACGCGGCTATAATAACGAAGGACAAGGTGCCGAGCGCAATGGCAGGTCATAAGCAACAAACACGAGTGGAACACGATTGTCACAAAGGCTGAACGACTGCAGCGTCATTTCCATTCTCTCTAGTGACCGTAACGTGAAAACCTATAACTTAAGGGGAGGCTATGTACTTTGCCCATGACCTCCTAAACGGGGGCGGTGCTCAATCCTGGACAGGATGTTAGGGGAAAGCCCATGAACATTGCGGTACATTCGACCACGCTTTTATGTGGTAACCTTGTGGTACACATTTGACCACGCTTGTGGTACATTATCAAAGTGCCCTGATGTCCGTGCAAAACGACAATGAAGCCGTATTACGGAGACTGTAAAACGAAACATTTTCCCGGATTTTCTTGTTGTCATAGTAAAGCTCATATAGTATGATACACTAAAAAGAACAGCAGTTGACAACCAAGGCACAAGGACCTCGCGGAGTTGTTACTCTGCCAGCCAATCACAGAAGCAAACAAAATCGTAATCATGCGACCATTTCAAAATGGCATCGCACTTGATACCCTCGGAGCGTTTGCTGTTCTTTAAAGCCTTTTCATTGGTGGAAGCGATGAGGTGTGCAACAGACATGGACAAAGTGTGTGGAATCTGAGCATTCCACTCTTCAAAAGTCTGCAGTGCAGTTCATTTCACTGCTGCACCTGTTTTACTCATGAAACTTCACTGCCAACTGAAGCAAAAAAAGAAAGCTGTATCCGATTATAGTTACATTGTTAAACGACCCTTGAGGTTTCGCAGGAGTGATCGAAAATGACCTGTTGAATGTGCCGTTACAGTTTCAGTTAAAGTGCGCGTGCTCTCTCTCTCACAAACACACATACACACCTCGCTCGGGATCTGTGGTAATAATAGTTCTGCAGAAACATAAGGTACTCCCTGCAATGACGGTGTCTCGAACAGGCCGAGAGCAGCCGGTGGCACCTGACCATGTACCTGCCGCATGAGGATGACCGGGTGGACCGTGGCTTCGAGCTGCGCAACGCCCTGCGCTCGGTGCACTACGCAGTCATGGGTTCATTCGGCTTCGTCGAGCCCGGCCGCGCCGAGGTATCCAGCCCGCTGTACAACCGGCCACCGGCTGGCGAAAACCGTTCGCCCATCAACAGCGTCCACGAGCTGGTTGTCCTGCTTCTGGATCGGGGAGCGCCCAGGAACAAACTGCTGCTGGCCGTGTCCGCGTCCGGCTACAGCTACGCGCTCGCGAGGTAGAGGTTTTTGCGTGCATCCGACGCTATTCGCCGGTCCATTCAGTCCGCGTGGAACACGCTCCGATACCTAATGCTGAGCTATAGAGAGAGCTTTAGCTTGCAGGTGCATATACCTAATTACTGTTCATTCACAAAATGCTGGGTTACCGTGAAATGAACTTCAGCAGACTGCAAGATCAGGGAGAAGCTTAACTGCAGCAGCAAGGTTGGTAGTGCCATCCTGCAGCATTGAGTTTAACCAGAGAGGATATAGAGTTATTATAGTAAATGACCACATGCTACTTATCTGCTGCTGTATAAAGCGTCAGCAGCCAAGCAGTCAGCAACCTACAGTCTCGTTTGCTTAATGTTGCTTTGCTGAGAACGTTCATGTAACGTAACAATGCTCTGCCTGAGGTTGGACAGAGCATCAAAGGAAGTCGCTACCGGCTTTGCTACAACCATTCACGTTTAAAGGGCCCCTCACAAGGCCACATGGCAAATTTCGGTTATACGCTAGAAGTTATGTGCCCTCTAAGGAGTACACATGTTCTACTACACTAATTTTTCAGATTAGTTCATTAATAGCAGAGATAGAAATACTTGAAGTGCTGTGAACCCATGATTTCAGGAGGCAAGCATCACCACCCAACATAGACTCTCTCTTCACTTTCCCCATCTAGCCTCCACAAGCAAAATTCTTTCCCTGCAGACGAAAGATCACATGACATGGCGCGTGTTTTTGCTGAATGGCGCACTTCCGGTGAAGGTCTCGCATGTGAGCTCTGCGTTTGTCGCATTTTGTGCAGAGGAAGATTTTGCGTGCTTTGCACGACAACACCTGATTAGCGGTTTAAGTCAGTGCCACGATCACGAGCACTGACGCAGGCACGAGGATCAAACAGCATGATCGAAGCGCTGTAACACGCCGACGAAACGGAAGTACATCTCTCTTGCTACGGTACAAATTAAAACAAAAAACATGCAGAGATTCGCTTTGAATGGTTTATTATTTCTTAAACTCTAATTGCCTTATTGAAGCAACAGATAAAACAAACAACTGATGTTGCCTAGAATAATTCTTTAAGTCACTTGTCACTATGAGCGACGTCACAGCACTGCCATGTATGCAGGCTCACTTAGGCAATTGACCTCGACTCTCTAGATAGGAGCGCGGTGACTGCAAGGAGAAGGGCAAACAGCATTTGGTCTCAAATTTAAGCTCTTTTCACAGTGCGTAGGGATGAACGTATAACACTTAGCAGACACGAATGTTAATGCAATTTGTATGTACTGCACTTGTCAGCTCAAAATGGCCAGACCTGGTGAGCAGTCCTTTAACGTTACGTGGTATTTCCGTAAAGAGTGCACAAGCTAAAGCTCTCCATTTCTGCAAGTATAGTTGCCATTTATGATGAGGTGGCATTAAGCAGAAGAAACCTCCTTTGTGCAAGAATGTTCTACTAAAGTCCCCTGTTAGCCACAGTTTTGTGTAGCACTGACCCATTACATGACCCCGTAACTGTGAGGAGCCAACTGTGCATGCGTGAGCTCTTCCCGCGTCTACCGCTGCACAATACCGCTGAATGCCTGCAAGTGGCACCATGCCTCTTCCCGTAGGTTTTGCGTGGCAGCCCCAAACTGGCCCAATAATGGACGGTGGTAGAAGGCGGAAGAGCTCGCACAAGCGGTTCGCTTCCAAACTCACAAAAGCGCAGTGAAGTCATTTTCCTTTCATACGCTCTTCATGGGCTTCTTCAGAGCCTAAAGAAAAGAACCATGTAAGAGATAGCATCAAGGAAATAACTTATTGGGTGTTTTGTGAGCCTGCTGTACAACTTTTCAAACATGACTTACACCATAAAAGTAATATTGAAAATTCTCTATAAATAAACTTATAAGGTAATTAACAGTACCTAAAAAAAAGTCTGAGTAATTTGAGACTGAGAACAATATACTGTAGGTCTTGTTTGCCTAAAGTGTACCATTCTATTTTTTAAGTTTGGTTCTAATTAGGTGGGACACCCAGTACACTATATTATGAAAGAGAAAAAAAAATTGCCGTCCACACGACCTGCAGCACGAAGTAACAAAGGAAACCCATATGAGTTTCTCAGAAAGAAAGCTTTGCAGTTGTAGAAAAAATTGTCCTGGTCCAGGGATACAAATGAGCTAACCAGGAGGCTAGCAGAATGCAGAGAGAGGTCGGAAAGGCGTCAGTTCCAGGTTAGATCTCAGGTCCAGGAACAATTTTTCTTTAATTACGAGGCTTTCTTCCTGACAAATCCATATGAGTTTCACTTGTAGCATTATGTTACATTCCAGGTGGATGCAAATTTTTCCCTTTCATGAAACTTCCTCCACCTTGCGGGCTTCCACAGAACTGCTTTGGCTTATGTTACACCATGTTCATGTGATGGGACCTAAGTGGCTCATGCGCATGTGCTCCCAGGGCTGACACTGATGTGCGAGCCCCTCTGCGCGGCGGCGACGGCCGCGGCCAGGCTGGGCCGTTCTCGTCGACGCCTGGTCGGCTGGCCTACTTCGAGATCTGCTACAACGTGTATCGAAACAGCTGGGCGCGCGTGTTTGACGCGGCCACATCTTGCCCGTATGCCTACCGTGGCCAGGAGTGGGTCACCTACGACGACGCTGACTCGGTCCGGGCAAAGGTACGTATGTGCACCGACGAAATCAGTGTTTTCAGCATGAACTAGATGGACATATGCTGGATAAGATGTACGTGGAGACAGCAACGTTATTGGTGAGCAACTAGTTATCTACAAAAAAATTGCTTGATGGAACTCCGGCGCTAGTTTTTACAAGCGTGGCGAATAGTATGGAAAATAAGCCAGCATGGGAATGACTGAAAATTAAATTTGGCAGTTTTACATGCCAAAACCACAATCTGAATATGAAGCCTGCCTAGGTGGGGGACTCCGAATTAATTTAGACTACCTGGAGTCATTCAATCTGCACGCCAATCTATTACACGAGTGTTCTGCTGTGTTCTTGCATTCCACTATACCTTCGCAACACGAACTGCAGTAGGGATCAAATCACGACCTCGAGCTCAGCAGTGCAACACCACTGCCACTGCAGCATGGCAGCCGAAGGAATGACACATAATTAGCGCATGGATTTCAATGGTGGAACAATAATTTCACCTTTCGGCACAGGTCCTGGCGCAAGCAAAAAGTCGATTTGGCACAGCAGCAAGCACTCCTTGCGCAGGATCCAATGCACATGTTTATTATACACCATGCAAATATTAACTGATATAGTCAATATGTTGTGGAGACAGGTTTGTACGAAGCTTACCCTGCAAGCATGGTCAATAAAGGAAGCAACGCTCTGATACACCGCAACACACAAGGAGCGCTACGGCCGGGCTCATCAACAAGGCGCAGAGAAGGCACCACAGACAGATCGTCAACAAACGCATGCTTATTAACACAGGATGCAACATCGTGCGACAGGGTCAACATTGAGCACGTGCTGGTGGACTAGTTGGTTATACATGATTACAAAGGAGGCACCAAATAAAACAACAGACGAAGGATGGAGACACGAGACAACCACGTAGGTGCACATAGTCACAAAGTGCAATCGCAATAGTGTAGAGGCTTACCGCTAGACCGATCGAGTATGCGCGCCTGCACTGAACATCACATCATGCAATATACTCATGTCATGCCATGCACATTAGGGAATTTTCAAATAGGGGCAACAAAGGTTTTGCGGCTAAAATATATATATATATATATATATATATATATATATATATATATATATATATATATATATATATATATATATTTGGAGCCCTTTCACTCTCTCAAGGTGGATGGCCAGCAGAGCTCTATATAACTATAAAGAAAATAACACTACAAAACAATATTGCACAAATAAGCACTTTTTTCTGCTTATTTGTAACAAAGTTCATCTCGTGACCACAGTAATTATTGCTTTATGGTCGCAATGATAGATGGCCATGGGCTTTGTGACGACACTGGAGATTTTAGGGGAGATTAGGTCTATTCACGACCGATGGCGTGTTGTGGAGATGTTGGTCTTGGTGTAGCACTGAAGGCTGAACTTTCTCAAGAGAAATGCCAAGAACCACTTTCCATCAGGAAAAAAAAACACATCGACATTAAAGTCGCCCACAATGACGATGGGATTGGGGTCCACCGGGAGGAACTACTTAAATATGTCAGTCATAAATTCTTCAAAGTCCCTCTGTGACCTTCCGGGATGAACATATACGGTGGCGACGATTTCATCCCCAATCTGCATGGCGACCACACTAGCTTGAACCACCAAAAACTGTCTTTGTTGGCAACTCAGTCCAGTATTTCTATCCAGGGTGAGGGTGAAGGTACGCAATTCGATGGGTATCCAATCGACCAAGATCTTCATTTCCCATCTCCGAGCATCATGCGCGAGGTGCTTGACTTTGACTTGAGCTAAACGGCCAGTATGTGGCACATCAAATTTCACCCAAATGCGCACTGCATCGCGCGTGTTGCTTTTCCTGTATTCAATCTCTCAAGGTACATCGATGGCACCATTCATGAGCCCGTCCTTCACATCGATGTGGAATGTGACCATGTAGGGCTTGCCCCAATCAAGCAGTATCATATGGGGTAAATTGCCCATTTCAACATATGTTATACCAGCCACCTCGGCCTGTGCACGAACACACTCGTCAGGGCCTGTATACGAGGTATACACATCAACTGCTCTAGCCTCATATATGTCTCCCACACCCTGTAAGGCAACATCAATGTTGAATGAGTTGACACCCTTATTACAGTAGAAGAGTCGCACAGCACCAAGCACAACCAAAGCTCGACCGGCGCTGACGAACGGGCTCTTAAAGATGTGCATCTCTTACCCTTGGAGGGCCCCCCATCCCCGACTTTCATCAGGATTGCCGAGAATGCGGCGTCCTGTTGACACACAACCTGCCTCAACGGGAAGTAGGAGATGATGCCACTTCACTACCAAGCTGAACACATTGGTGTAACCGTGCGCACTCCTAAAGACCTCGTTAGCACGAACCGATGGCAGCTGTTGCAGATTGCTGCACATTATGATGTCCAGACCGCCAAACTGCTCGCCGTACTTGTACGCGATCTGTATGTCATTTGCATATAGAGTCATACCCTCTACAGGCTCATACCCCCTTAAAGGGACACTAAAGGTTCATATTAAGTCAACGTGGACTGTTCTAATACCATCCCAGAAACCTCGAAACGCTTGTTTCATGCGAAGAGACTTACTTTAAGAGAAAATGCATTCTGAAGCGTCTGCGTACCTCTAGCGCAGTTCAAATCGCCCGCCCTCTGATCGAGGAGTGGTGACGTCATGGTCTCTTAGTGACGTTGCGCCGTCGGTGAGTAAAATGGCGCCGGCAGACGGCGCTACGGCTTTTCTGCGCAATACACAAACACGCGGCCAGAAACAGAGCCCAGACAGAGCTGACAGCAGCGCGAAAGCGGAACTATGGTGGATAGGAGAAGAGAAAGCGCATGACGATAAGCTGGTTCTTCATTTTATGGCGCCAATTTTGACGCTCGTTGCAACGGACGACCCTGAGAACGACACAATGGCTCGCAATGCTGGGCTCGACCAGCGATTTAAACATTGATGAATGTTACCTGCGGCTGAGGACTCCCGCTGCCAGCGTCATTGCGTACTACTAGGACGGCAACTTATGTCATGGCTGTGCATATTCACACACTTGTACCTTTTCCTTTGTGAAAACCAAATGCCGCACTCACCATCCCGTCTTTGACCTGCAGTTGTTCTTGTGCTTCGGAGAATGCAGGCGAGACCGACGGAACAGCGCTATGGGAAAGCATTGCTTTGAAAGGCACTCCACACGACTTCAGTGAGTTGGCATTGAACTCGTAATCCTTTGAACGAAAGTGCAGTGAGCCCACTATGCGATTTTTCGGCTCTTTGCCAACGCACTGTGGCAGAGGCATGGCATTTAACCACTTCGATCGGAGAGGTTAATTTGTTGGCACACAGTGATAAGTAACATTGGATTCGGCGCTGCAACTGCCCTTGGCCAAGTTCCGCGGGTTGTTTGCGCATCCCACGACATCACATGGATGTGGTATCCTCGCTGCTTGTCCCAAATGCAGGTTTCCCTAGCCAGCATAACCAGCGCAGCACGGCATGATAACGGAAAACCTGAAACTCCAAAGCGTGCGTGGCACAGAGTCGAGCAAAAACAAAACCTATTGACCACCCACACTATACAGAAGGGTAACGTCAAAATGTTATTTTCTCTTAGAATAGAACAGAAGTAGACAAATAGCATTTCCTTCCATCTTGTAACCTAATGAAATGATCTTTTTAATACGAGTAGTTGAGTGCTAGTGACATAAATTATGATAAGGAGCGACTTCGTCATCGAGCTAGTACCAGAATGTCGCTGGGGGGGGGGGGGGAGGTCTCAAATCGTGTCATGCATTTACCTCAATTTCTCGGTTACTAAAGCTCTGTTCGCAATTATATTGATGCCTTAGACGTTCTACAGCATTGCTTTATCACTTTAATTTGGCTTTATAGTAACATTTAGTGTCCATTTAAGCAATGGCTCGTACCCCTGTAACCGCGGTCCATATTATGATAGTTTTTGCACATGCACATCACGAAACGCTGGAAACTAGCCCAAGACAGCTCCGCTATAAAAAGCGTCTGTGCTACTGTGCATGCGCGAGACGCAAATACAGTTTTGCATTGGCATCGGCGATGTTATTTCACCACAACAGGACAGCGACAGAAACTCGACGCAGAAGTCTTGCGTCAATGATCATGGCGGCACCCACCGAAGTGGCAGCTCTCGACGTGTACCACATTCGCTAATAGCATTCTTAACTTGCACCATGTGCGTTTCTGAACTCAGTGGCTCCTTTGCAAAGTCCCGTTATCACCCGTACACATAAAAAAAGTTTACCTTTAATCCTACTATGCGATATACTCCTTTGGCAAACTCTGCAGTACCGTGCGGCTTCGATGAACACTGACATAAAGCGCCAGCAAGATGGTACAGTGGCATTACATTGTACGTCCGCCATAGAAAAATTTTGCGAATGACGAAGCGGATGTTGAAAGTCGCAAGCGACCGTCAAACATTGTTGCACCCGTGGTTGGGGGCCGGACGACGAAAAAGAGAGAGGGAGCCGGTGAACGGGTGAGGGACGCCCCACTGCACCACGTCCCGGCCGGGACCTCTACTAACAACCTCATCCGTTCCACCGGCTTTTCGGCGGACCACCTACTGAGTGCGAAGCGCCGGCACCCCTGACAGGGACCAAGGCGTCGGTGCGGCCAAAATAGAATGTTGACTATGTGTTTCTTCTCTCTTTCCTCTCTCATTTCATCGATCTACCTTTTGTAAATAAACCAGTCTCGAAACGGATCCCAACGAGTGAAGTTCTTTCCTTCGAGGCTTCTGCGTGCACGGCCGACGCCGTCCACCTTAGTTAATGCGCAGCAAAAGTTAGCGGAGTCGTCTAAGAGCAACAGCAATTAGAGTCAGCCCAGCGGCGCGAGCATTCATTTACAATGGATGACTCCAACAGGCCCATAAAGTTTCTCACTATAGAGTGAGAAACTTGACGGCTCTCGCTGGGAAACCCAAACAGGTCTTGAAGGCTGTGCTCTTGCTGGCTGCATGCACCAAAAGCAATAGCGGAAGCCGGGCACATGTCACAGGCACAATGTTTTAAACACTCGATATTGGGAAAGGCAAGGTGCAATAATACCATGAATACATCTGGAGCCACAAGCAAGAAGATTAGACAAAATCATGCACCATCCATCATTCCCATGGTAGCTGAACAATTACAGTGGCAGAGTTGCTTTTAGTGATTCTTTTCAGAAATCGTATAGAAAGAGATCTTGATCTTGGGAGATTTACATAAACAAAGTCCTTAACGTACCCCACTACCGCAATCCTTAGTTGAGCTGAAAGAACGCATCAGTGGTGCAGTGCAGACAATTGACAGGACTATGCTACAACATGTATGGAATGAGCTTGATTATTGTCTGGACATATATTGTGTCACCAAAGGGGGTGCATAAACTTGGGGAGTTTGTGATTCTTTTCATATATCTTTCATGTGTGTAGGTGTAATACTTTTTATAGCCATTTCAAAACGAATGAATCATTTATGCTAGCCCTGTGTATTCCGCTGTGCAAGGATATTGCCTGTGTACATCTCGTCTCTTTGGCAGTGCTACAAGTTACTACTTGTGAGATAGAGTAGATACTGTATTAAATGCAGTGCGAAATTTCGTTGCAGTTGAAATTTAACTGCAGAATAAAGTCTATTATTTATGTGCTCTGCTTTAGTGCCACCGATAGTCCAGTTGTTGGCACTCCACCGAATGCCCCAAACGCGTGTACCAATGCTGCAGGTGGCCTTTCTGCGCAACCAGACGCTGGGTGGCGCGGCGCTCATGGACGTGGCAGCTGACGACTACATGGGCATGTGCGGGCCCCGCAACGTGCTGGCACGCACTCTACGTTCGGCGCTCAAGCACTACTCGCCACCAGTGGCACAGAGCCCGTCGTCCCACAGGAAAAATGCGGCAACGGCGCAGCACCAGAAGCACTACCCACACATCGCCCGGCAAATGTTCAGGCACAAGCGACGTTTCGGCTAGACAGCAGCCCTCCATCACATGCCAGTGTGAGCACGTGTTGTATGTCCCCCCCCGCACCATCAGTGTCCTGCCATCAACATTGTCGCGACACCATCATCGCACTTCACTTGCTCTTTCTCATTTTCTTTTTCCTCTGTTCCTCTCATTTTCTCTTCGAAATAAAAGGTTTTGTCACCAATGGGCCCTTGAAATCCCACTGATACAAAAACAGCCCCTGTATACCGTATTTTCGCAGGTAAAGCCCACACCATAAACTCTAAAATTTGACAATAATGTCGAGGTGCAGTTACATGCAAACATCACCTTGATGCAAGTCTACAGATAAATTGATCTTGTGCATTTTCTTTCTGTTACTTTCTTTTTACAGAAAAAGATTAACTAACATTCCAACTATAACGAACAACCTTTTTTCACCACAAAGTTGGAAAACTTATTGATGACGCACACTGGGCAGCCAATCAGATAGCTCGCCCTACTAACGTCATTGGGGTAAATGATGTCAAATGGGCAGGGGTGTCTTAAAATTCAGCTGAGTGATGTGCTGCGATCGGCAGCGATGTACATTTGTAAAACATAATAAATTACACGCTTTAAGTGGAGCACTTGGATGCAGGCACGTACCCAAGCGGGGCCCGAGGGGGGGGACCCGGGCTTCCCTGAAGTTATGACGCATATCCCTCCTCCCCGCCCACCCTCCCATTTCTGACACACATTCCTAAAGTGCCACCAAATCAATGCTGAGACTTCACAGCTTTTGGCGGTCAACATTTTATTGCCTCTTTCACTTCTTTTGGATGACGGTAGTTATCGGTGTCTCCTGGGATCTGAAGGCCAGTTTCCTCATCAATTCGGTGCGCGCGCTATTAACTCGAGATGCATTCAGTTGTCACCGTCTATTCAAAGGTCACGCACATCATTGTTGGTTTGTTAATTCAACCTTCTTCATTTAGACTGATCCAGGGACCAGGAAAGGGATTCAGTTCGTGGTCAGCTGGTCTGTATGCACATGGAACGAGTTGTGACCAGAGAAAATGCCAATTGTGTTTAACTTTTCTTTTTGTTTCATTATTTCCTCGAGTGACTCAACGCGATGCTGACAGATCCTTGGAACCACATACCCGTGATATGGGTTAAATAAGGTGGAAAATTAAATAATGCGAGACAGCGTCCATCATCAAAACCTGCAATAACCCTTAAACTCATAGGCAATACGGCTGTCACCCATTAACACGTCTGGTTTTTCCCTAATTATATAGCTCTTTTTTTGTGCAAAATTGCCAACTGGAAACAAAGAGTCACAAGGATTTGAGAAATTAAGCGATCTACTAAGGGAGAGAGCCAAGGCAACAGCCAAATAGGAAGGAAAAGCGAAAATTCAAAAATTTAACCGTTGTTTATGGAAATATTTATGGATTTAAGAAGGAAGTAAAAAAAACGCTGCCGGAAGTGGAGGACAATTCTGTGTGTTCTAAATGACGCTTCTGCAGCTAAGGTGACGAAATTTCTCAATTTCGTCACCCTAGCTAGTCTTCTGCCGTCCTTGACTGTGCTTCCATTCTCTTGGCACTCATTCTGTAACCCTAATGGTCCACCAGTTATCTAACCTGCGCATTACATTACAACCCAACTCCATTTTCCCTCTTAATATCAATTAGAATATTGAGTACCCTCGCTTGCTCTCCAATCTAAATCGCTCTCTTTCTGTCTCTAAACAAAATGCCTAGCAATCTTCGTTCCGTCGCTATTTGCACCGTCCTTAACTTGTTCTTAAGCTGCTTTGTCAGTCTCCAAGTCTCTGCCCCATATGTCAGCACTGGCAAAATGCACTGATTGTACACTTTCTTTTTCAATGATAATGGTAAGCTTCCAGTCAGGAGCTGACAATGTCTGCTGTATGCGATCCAACCCATTTTAATTCTTCTATGAATTTCCTTCTAATATTCAGGGTTCCCTTTGATTAATTGACCTAGGTACACATACTTCTTCAGACTCTAGAGGTTCACTGGTGACCCTGAACTCTAGTTCCTTTGCCCGGCTATTAATCATTATCTTTGTATTCTACATATTATTCTTCAACCCCACTCTTACGCTCTCTCTGTTAAGGTCCTCAATCAGTTGCTGTAACTTGTCTCCAGTGTTGCTGAACATGACAATGTCATCTGCAAACCGAAGGTTGCTGAGACATTCACTGTTAATTCTTACTCCTAAGCCTTTCCAGTTTAATAGCTTGAATACTTCTACCAAGTACACAGTGAACAGCACTGGAGAGATTTTGCCTCCTTGTCTGACCCTTTTCTTTAGAGGTATCTTCCTACTTTTCTTGTGCAGAATTAAGGTAAATGTGGAATCTCTATAAATATCTTCCAAGATATTTAGGTAAGCAGCCTGTACTCCCTGATTATGTAATGCCTCTATGACTACTGGTATCTCTACTGAATCAAATGCCTTTTCGTAATCTATGAAAGTCATACAGAGAGGCTGATTGTACTATGCGAATCTCCCGATTACCTGACTGACATGGATGTGATCCATTGTAGAGTATCCCTTCCTGAAACCAGCCTGATCCTTTGGTTAACTGAAGTCTAGTGTTGCCCTCATTCTATTGGATGTTACTTTGATGAATATTTTATATAAGACTGGGAGTATGCTATATAGACCTATAATTTTCCAATTTTTTTAACATCTCCCTTTTTGTGGATTAGTATAATGTTTGCACTCTTTCATTTCTCTGGGACCCTCGAAGTCGATGACACTTCGTATGAAAAGCTGCCAGTTTTTCAAGCATTATGTCTCCTCTGTCTTTGATCAAATCGACTGTTATTCCATCTTCTCCTACAGCTTTTCCCCATTATGTCTTGCAAGGCCCGTCTAACCTCAACGCCAGTTATTAAAGGAGTCTCTGCAACCTGCTTATTACTGCTTCGAATGGAGGTATTGTGGCTCCTCTGGGTACTGTACAGGTCAGTATAGAATTCTTCCGCTGCTTTTACTATACCTTCAAGATTGCTGATGATATTATCCTGCTTATCTTTCAGTGCATACATTTTGGTTTGTCGTTTGCCAAATTTCCTTCTCACTGATTTCATGCTGTGTCCATTTTTTACGGCTTCCTCATTCTTTCTCATGTTATAATTTCGAATATACCTTATTTTCTCCTTTTGATCAGTTTTGCAATTCCGCGAACTCTATCTGACCTCTTGAGTTGGGCCCTTTCATTCTTTGTCGTTTCTTTATTAGGTCCTTTGTTACTTGGGCGTGCTTGCCTACCAGTTGCCTTGGTGCCTTACTTTCCACTTCGACTGCTGCTTCTGAAGCCAGCCTAGTTACGGTTTCATTCATTACCTCTATGTCATCTTCATCTCTTTGTTCTAAGGCTGCATATTTGTTTGCAAGAATCAGGCTGAATTTGTCTGTTTTTACCTTTACTGCATCTAGATTAGCCTGTTTCTTCTTGACCAATTTTGCTCTCTTTTAATTGAGGTGAATACCAGCCTGCACTAACCTATGATCACTGCACTTTTCCCTATTTAACACTTTTACATACAGCACTATGCTGAGATCGGCAGAAACTGTGAAATCTATCTCATTTCTTGTTTCACCATTAGGGCCTTTCCAGATCCACTTTCTGTTCCTACGCTTCCTGAAGAAGCAGTTCATTATTCGCAGCTTATTCCTTTCTGCGAATTCTAACAGCATCTCTCCTCTAGTGTTTCTAGAATCGATGCCATAGTTGCCAATTGCTTATTCACTAGCCCGCTTTCCCCCCACTTTTGCATTGACATCGCCCATTACTCCAGTATACTGAGTTTGCACTTTTCTCATCGCTAATTCAACATATTCATAAAACTGATCTACTTCATCATCATCATCATGACTGGATGATGGGGCGTAGGCTTGCACTACCTTTAATCTATACCTCTTACTAAGTTTGATTGCAACTTCTGTTACCCTCTCATTATTGCTGTATGCATTGGGAGGCAGACAACATTGTTCTTCATAGCCTAGAAAACAAATTTGAATAAAGCATGCAAGACTCACTTTTTGCTGTCTGCAAAACAGTGCACATATGTTTTGGACACTGTGTCCCAGATGCACAAGGTCTTGTCGTCACTGCATGTCGCCAGGAGACGGCCATCTGGGGAGTACCTGTGAAACAGAATATAATTCCATGAATTACCAGTAGTGAATTACCACTATCAATTACCATGAATTACCTGTAGTGCAGTAAACAGTATACAGTTGGACCTCAGTACAAAAGTGTCACATTTGATACAAAAATACCTTCATTATATCCCGTATTCTTTATAAGCATATATTCATTACAAGCTGGTATCCGATAATTCGGTATACCCATGTCCATTAATTATGTCAAGGTGTAGCTGCAATAAACAAGGCCCCAGAACAGCCAAAGGAAGTGACAGCCATCAGCATATAAATATGAGATTGCACTCTGTCACAGTGGACATGAGAGTCGATCAAAAAGTGGTTGTCATGTCTTTCTTTCCTAAGTCTTTCCAGAGCTCTTAGCAGCACATCACCCTGTCCACTGTCCAACTGCTGCCAATCATCCTCAGACAAATGGCCTCAAACCACTTTTAATTGTACCTTCGGTGACATACCAGTGGTAAACGTGGCCTCAAACCACTCGGACTGGGACAACTTCGGACGAGGAAGGTAACCTGGACAACTCAGGACAACCTTTTGCTACCTTTGCCTACACCTCCACTGCTCAAGAAACCACAGGCTTTTTTGCCATTTCTTTTTCTTTTATATGGTCATGAAAACAATCCTACCTTATTGCCCTGTTGCCTCTGGATATTTTCTGACGTAGCCCAGTACACTCAAGAGTGCCTTCAGCTGGTACAAACTTTCTCATACCCATCCTTTCCCATTCACCAAGGATGACAAAGACCTGAGTCACATTAGCAAATCAGATCCCACCCTTATCAGTAACACCTTCGTCTCGCTTGGGGTACTATCCACTTCCAAGTTTGTCACAAAGTTCATATGGCCTTACTGCACTGTCGAACACTTCAGCAGAGAACTACATCGTCCAGCCCGTGGTTCCTCCAGCTGATTAGTGGTGTCATGCTTGCCAGACGATGCACGTCAACTGCTTCAGAACCTACTTCGATCCCCTCGTCCAGTCCTCACCCTGAGTCACCACGATGGCCCCCCTTAGCTGTTGGGGCCATTGTTGTGAAGCAGACAACCATGCACGTTGGGCAGACTGCCATTGCCTGTCACCGGTATGCAAGCCTAGAGTTCGAGCTGTTGGCACTGACTGATTGTGTTGCTGCTCCTTTCATGGTTGCTCAGTGCTATTAATAAAACCCCCATTGCAAAGGGTTTAAAATCTTTGCATCATATCTGAATTTATTAGCCAGTTAAAAACAAACAGCCTGCTTTAGCACATGCACAAACTGCTTGAATATGCTCTCACTAACATTAAAAGAAGGAAGCACCAAAGTGACCAAAGCAATTATCAGTAAGAAATGACAAGAACGAGCAATAATTAATAAGCATAACTTTCTATGCTCACCAATTTTACTGGTGTTTTTCACAGAGAAGAGAAAGACCTACAGCAGGAAGCTCTAGGATGGTGCAAGTCAAATCTTGTGATAACAAAGTCACATTCGACAGGAAAATATTTTCGTTGTATCCTAAATTCATCAAGAACCTATGTTGGTCACCTACTGGTATCAGAAAGATAAATTATTGACCTTTTTCGGGGAGCAGTTTGCTCTAGAGGAACGAGATGGCACTTTCAGCGGTGCACAGCACATTGCCTCAGCGATAGTGCACAAGTACAAAACCATTACCACTACTGCCCTGCTACTGTGCGGTCAGCTGTCACAAATGCAACTGGTCGTTTGCTAAGGGACTGTGATACATTCATGCTTGAAAATGTGCAACAGTGAGGGAAGACGTGTGCAGTATTTGGCTGCAAAAATAGTGAATAGCGTATTCAGGTATGGAATAAACTGCATGTTCCATGGACCTGGTCGATGGACCTCAGCTACATAAGGACCGCCTGTGTTACCGGCACTTTGCAACGCGCGGTTTTCATTGAGGATAAAGAAATTCACTCTTTCACCAGCATTGTAGGCTAACCTCCAAAAAAAGAGCTTCAAACCCGGAACATTGGGAAGAGTGAGTACACTGTTTGTCACACACTGACGGAGGGAGTAGTGCCGTTGCCTGGTGTAGTATGTGTCTTGCATGTTATCCACATACATACACAGCCCAACTTGTGTGCCAACTTACGCCCACTCTATCGCCAACGTATTAAGAATAAGTGAATGGGTGCACACTTGAATCAATGAGGCGAAGCATGGGTGATGGTGACTACATCGACAACACATGAATGTTCCGAGCTGAAGGTGACGCTACACCGAGTAAGCAAGTGACTGGCAATAATACATCTATGCTACAAGCTATTATAAAGCACAGAACATCTACGTTCCAAGTCTTGTGCACAGCGGGAACAAATCTACCGCAACTGAGCACACCCGCAATCGATTAGGCAGAAAATAAGCGATTGAATACTGACCGTGCTGAGGAACTTTACTGAATCGGAAACATGACGAGCCGCTGCTTTAAAGTGTTAGCCAAATAAAGAATGAAGAGTAAAACACACTGATCATGACTGAATCCACAAGCGGGAAGTTTAGCCAGCTTGGAATAGACTTCTAGCCCCGCTTCTAGTACAAGCACCGCATGTGCTACTTGCATTGTTTGGATGAGGCATAATTAGCTCCAAAACATCTTACAAGTCCTCTGAAGCCGTGGCCAAAGCTTCGTGTCATCCACCCAGTCTATGATATCCACAAAAACAAAGATTTGCAGAGCCACACGGGCCTCATGCAAAACCATTGTAAACATGGAAGCAGCTGAGGCAAGCAATGGACGCATCACCATGTAATCAAACATGATGGCAGCTGATGGGAGTAGTACTGTGAAAAGGGTCTAAGATTATATCTGATGATTAGCTATATATCTGTCGATTTCTCGACAGATATATATCACACGTTTACCATAGGCTCGCATGCTCACTCCCCCCCTCCCCCAACTACACTGACTTATACTCTCTCCAGACTCGTTTCACAGGCACGAGACTGAGTGTTAGTGACGAAGGGACCTGAGTGGATGTGAGTATGAACAAGAGTGAGTTTGAGTTATTGCAACAAGTAAAACTCAGCAATGGCGAGTTCAAGTGGACTGTCAGCAAGTGGAAGTTGACGTAAGTATGAGCATGAGGAGGTGCCTGTATAGGTGAATCAAAGTGGCTATGAGCCTGAGTGTTGGTCAGCATGAGCACGGACGTGAGCGAGTGCTGACAAACGAGAGTGCACATGAATGTGAGTGAGTAAACAGCCAGCAAAAATATTGGCCACTGACCATCAGCGAGTATACGCTCACCCTTGCCTATCTGTACTGTTTTTTTTTTGCCTAAGCAATTGCAGCACAGATAAGTGGGAGGCCTTTAGGATGCTAACTGGCTGACTCACCTCACTGAGTGGACCCAGTTGCTGTGCACTGGGATGGTCTGCTGCAGGTGCTGACGCTGTACTGACCACACCTGGACAAACACAATAAGAAAGCAAAAAAAAAAGATATTTCAGAGGAGTATTCATTAACTTTTACTTGATGCAATAGTTCTGTGAAAACCGGAAAGGTGAAGAGAAGTAATTAATAAAGAAAAAATCAGACATCCACCCAATCGTAGCAATTACTACAATGGAAACCCATACGGGTTCCTTGAAAGAAAAGCCTTGCAGTTGAAGAAAAATTTGTCCTGGTCCGGGACTCGAACCCAGGACCGCTGCCATTCCGGGGCAGCCACTCTACCATCTGAGCTAACCAGGCAGCTAGCAGATGGCACGGTGGCGAAGTCGAATATGTCAACAACTCGAAGCAAAGCTGCTTTGCCCTGGAGAGGCATTGGTCCCAGGGCCAATCCCCAAGAAGATTTCTTTACTCCTGCAAAGCAAGGAGCAGTTATTTTGTCAACAGCTGGCTAGAGGGGCCCCACAGTGTCTGCCTCTGGTGTCCCTTCACAACCTCCCTTCGCAACTTTGGTAGTATTAGACCACAACTTGCTACAACTACCCATTCCTGCACTCACCTTGACGGTCATATCATCCGAGGCCGTGGCAAGCGAAAGACTATCGGGAGCGAAGTCCAGTGACCGCACGGCTGCAGTGTGCGCCCGCAAGACTTGGCTTTCGTCCTTCCTGGAGGGAGAGGTGAAAGAATAGGAGATGATGCTAGTTTATCTTCCCATCATAATTCGTTGTCATCAGTCTAATTTATGGCTGCTGCAGGACAAAGGCCTGTGTCCTCGATCTACAATTATTTTTTTTGTTGCATCAGCTGACTCCATTCTACACCTGCAGATTTCCTCATTTTATCACACCATCTAACCTTGGCTGTCCTTGACTGTACTTCCCTTCCCTTGTCATCCCTTCCTGCTACTTCAATAGAACACTATTAATCAGCTCTATGCACTGCATGCAGTGAGACATTTGCTCCTTTAGCAAATATTTATACATAGTTTAACATATGCGTACATTTTAGCAGACCATGCTTTGTGTTAATTACACAAGCAAGGTTGTGTTGTCAGGAAAACTTGCACTGCAATTAGAGCTAAAACAAGCAAATGAGTTTTGAGGAATCCCACAAAGTGGAAGCATCATGAAAGGGAAAATTGTCAACCGCCCGAATGTAGCACAAAGCTACAAAGAAAACTCGCAGGGCTTCCAAGTAAGAAAGCTTTGCCGTTGAGGAAAAATTTGTCCTAGTCCGAGAACTTTTTAAGTGCGAAGCTTTCATTCTGAGAAACCTGTATTGGTTTCCTTTGTAGCTCTATGTTACATTCAGGTGAATGACAATTTTCCTTTACAGAGCTACAACACAAAAGGCATGCCAAGATAATAATAATCTTTATTATGCACCACTAGAAGAAATACATGGTAGGTGGGCCTGTCGAAGCCTGAATGGCTTGTGTGACTAGGCCCGGCAGCGTCAGCAACAGCAATAAGATTGGGGTCTGTACAGGCCTGACCTTAGTGCTGAGAAACCATTGTGAAAACAAACAAAATAAAATAAAAAGTAATGCATGTTATGCCAACGGAAAGAACATTTTTCACACTTATATAGACATACAGGTGAAGGTAACCAAATTACATGAAATGAACAAGTACCCACACTACAGAGCAATGGAAAAATCAAATGGAAGATAACAATTTCTTTAAAACCCTTTTTGACTGAACCGAAAAAAATTCGCCAGGCAGATTATCAAACATTTTTGGCACAGATCAGATCGTCGGGCCTCATCATACCTAGTTATTGAACAAGAAACATTGAAACGCTTGTTGTTCCTCAAAAGACGTGGAGCTACATGTTTCTCTCTGAATTGGTCATTCCAAAAGTTACAAAGAACCACAGTTTACTTTAATAAAGACTGAACTGAATAAAAACCCAATGCCGAAAAGAAATTGTCATCTGACACCTGGCCACAGCCATATGCAACTTTTCAATATATATTTTTAATAAACTGCCAATTCTCGTTTGCCATCGCAATGCGCAGAAAGCGAATGCAGTGATTCTGTATCGTAATATATACTGTACGCAAGACCGTGCACTATGGTTTTCTTTACAGATAATGGTGTGAAACCTTTTATATTAAAAAGCAACCAAGCGTCACTCCTAAGTTTACCCCAAAGGTAGGCCAGATGATGCTGCCACGACATGCTGCTATCAAAAAACAAACTGAGATATTGCACAGTCTTCATACGCAACCGGAGTACACGTACGTGAAACACAGTGCTGATCATGCAAGTATACTGGGATGTTTATTGCTGCGGTTTTTAAAGGACTTCAAAATCTATATCAATCGCTTCTTATCGATTTTTACGTTAATAAAATTTTTTGCAAACCAGTGCATTACACAACGTATTGTATTTTGCAGGGCACCCACAGCCTTTACATAATTTAAATGCTTTAAGATCACCGTATCATATGCATATTGATAGGTAGTACCTTTAGAGATTACTATAGGAAGATTGTTTATGAATATATTAAACAATAGGGGCGATAATATGGATCCCTAGGGAACACCGGCTTTAAGCCATTGCTTCTTACTGACAGGTTCCTTGTCGACCATAACTATTTGCGGCCTGCCACACATGTAGTTTTGCAGTATGTTGTAATAATAATAATAATAATAATAATAATAATAATAATAATAATAATAATAATAATAATAAACTAATTGTACTGCATTGCAAACATAAGAGAAAATTCAGTTTGGTCAATTTATTTGCATTTTTCCACACTAACTCATGGCTCAACTTAGCACCAGACTCCCAGTAATATCTCTAGAGGCATAGCACCCTTCTGAACAGGCCTCCCACTTTATTGACATGACATTAACATGATAAAACAGTGTCAAATATGAACAAGAAAAAAATAAACAAGACAGTGCGCTGACTCTCTATCATTGATTGGGAAAAAACACGTACATAAAACTAGTGTTACTCTATATGGCTTCCAAATGGACCCTTTGGGAGCCATATATACTAACTCTACATAAAGCCTTTCCATGCACCACGTGGAAGACAAAAGACAAGAAACAGAAACATGGCAGAAACAACATTTAAAATCTTTCATATCTACCAGGTGGCGCATACTACACAGTTAAACCTCGATATAACGAAGTAGCTAAAATTGGCAATTTGCTTCGTTGTATAGAAATGTTGTTTTATAAAATTCGGCCTTTTGTGCAAATAAGTACAGTTGCCACTCGATTTTTCTTACATGGAAAGGGGCCGCAGAATTACCCAAATTATTGGGCACCCGAAAAAAGCAAATTTGAATGAGAAAACCACCTTTTCATGCATATCAAATTCATCATTTTGATGAATTTGAGAGTCAGCACTGAATGATACAGTTTCATGCCACGGCGACGATATCTTCACATAGGCGGTAAGAATTAAGCAAAGCCAGCCACACTTTCTCGTGCACTCCGCACCCGTGGCTGATAGCGTCAACCACAGTGGTACGACGCTATCATGAAATGCGCCGGTGACAGGGGAGCGAATACTTCATCTGCCTCTTGCTCCAACAGGTGACCAAAACTCGAGATTACACAGTCTTCAATACTAAATGCGCAGGAAGACAGCTAATGTAATACCACGCCGTCTTGGCATGCCCATTTTTTGCATACACAGCAGATTACCTCTAAAGCAGGGTGCACGGCTGCGTATGCGCTGAGACGCACCTACAGCCATGCACAGCTACAATGAGACATGCGCCAGTTTAGACCCCCCCCCCCCCCTGCTCGCCTTGCCCCTCGCGCATACTTGATCACATTACCTCGCACTCCCTTTCCCTCTTTCCCTTTGCTTGCATGGGAAGGCAGCACTCGTGAAGCCACCATATTTCTTGTCTCACCCTCGCACACTTTCACTAGCACCTAAAGCACAAAGTGCATGGGGCATAAGAGGATCTTATCACACTTGGACTTTATACTGAGCATTATCCGGCTCCACTTTGGCGGTCGCTCTTGTCACACCGCGCGCGCGATTCGAGAGGTGTGTCTGCATGCAGCCCCTTGTAATTCAATCATTTGAGCATCTGCATCTGCGGAAGTTTCCATGTATTGTTTGACATTCCTTTGCTGTAGAAGCAAGGTGTCGTTAAATTGAAACCGCATACAAACACATTTCACGATATAGAGGTTCTAATTACATCATGTTCTATGGACAAGAGGTTATGAAGAGTTAAATAGTTCCTTATATCGAGAATTTAATTGTGCTGAAGCTTGTTATCTTGAGGTTTGGCTGTATATGTCTTTTTTTTTTCTGATAAGCTTTAGTTGAGGGTCAGTCCACTGTCTTGTTTCTTATACATGTGTGGATTTTTGGTGCCACATCATCATGCTACCATGCCAACTCGCCCAGCTGTTCCTACTATTGACATTTTGGACTTTTAAAGCGAGCAGCTGCCTTTGGCTCTTTTGCTCGTTTTCGTGGTTGGTGGTCGGAGGGGGGAGTTAGTGCCGACGCATAGGAAATGTGTGCACACACGCATGAGCTGTGGGACACATTCGTTGCTGAATGCCAAGTGTCCTAGCTATTTGAGACACGCTTGCTATGCGCCTATACTACGGCCACAGATAAAACGACAAACTCTGCCTAAATATTCTCGCTGCAAGAAATACATCCCAGCAAGCGCACTTTCCTTTTAATAAAACAAGTAGCTTTTTCACAGCTTTTTGCTATTTATTTACATTGACAATCATTGTCGATGGTTTCTGCCAAATTATTTTGTTACATTAAATGGCACTCAGCACCATCTAAATCCTATAAGAAATTCTGGCAAGGGCCAGGCCGCTTCACTAATCCACTGCGAGACTTGTTTCTACGAGCCACCTTCAGTTTCAGTACTGAGCAGGTGGCGGTACCATGATGTCAGAATGCACTGGCCTGCTCAATTCCTGCAATCCCTGCAGCTTCTGGATGCGAGCACAGCCTAAAGGAACACGTGCAGCAGCCTTTTTAATTTTTATTTAGCAACGCCATCATGCCTAGCCTTACTGAAACACAACTTACAAACAGAACACAACATCGTAATAGTGTCGACAATGCCCGGTGCTGCGCTGAGAGACAACCGTGGTATCGAATTCAAATATTAATGTGATTAGCATTGTCAGGGTACTGCGTCCACCTTTTGGTATCTATATACGTCCCAACCTAACCACTTTCCTTTCACACCAACTTGGCTCACTGGGCATGTGACACTGGGCATGTGCTGCTATCTATAATAATCCCCAAAACATATGAACCATATCATCACCGATTACACACCCACCATAACATAGGCTGCTAATTGCATTAACATTGCCAATCATCTGCAAAGGGTAGATGCACCACCAATTTTTTTAATAAGCATTTCCTACTTTTAATATTTGCTGAATGTGATCCTTTTTGCACAGAATGTATGTGGTAAACTTTCTAAAATTTCGAAAATATGTGTCAAGAGTCCTAGGGGCCCTGCAATACTTTTTATCGATTTTGTGCAAAGCATTTCACATGAAAGAACACAATTTTAGAAGTCTCTTGCAGCAAAATGTATTTCAATCTGTTCAGTAGAAGCAGGCTTGCACTGTGGAGACTACGGCAGCCACAACGCTTCACCCACTAATAATGTGCGCAGTTTAAGTTTGGTGTTATATCTTCACATAGACACCACTGCTTCCAGTTTTGGCACCTACAACACACTAAACTAAACTCGGAGGCTGCCCCCTAACAAGGCTCACTGGAGCTCCTCGTCTTGAGGTGATCGGTGCACTGAAATTTTACAACTCTCGACGCCTTTGCAGTGAACAAGTGCACACCAATGTCATTATCTTGGGCTAATTTTCAGCAAAAGGCTAGTAAAGAGCGCATCCCACAAATACCACAGCTGCAGAAATGACAAACGTCACATTCTCGCTGCACATCTACTTGTGTTCAAGCGAGTCAGTGTGTGCACAAACTTTACACACAAAGCGAAACGCACTGGAACACGTAGACACACACTGTGATTGCGGTCAGTGAAGCTTCGGCGATGCCACGATCTTGCACTGTGGAAGAGGCGGCTTAGCTCAAGCAGAAGACGACTGCCCAATACCGGAGGTACAAAATTGAATTTTCGTGCAAACACTCTGAACGCGCAGGTATTTTGTGATTTTTTAATACGTCAGGAATGAAGAACAATGTTACCGTTGCATACACTTTTCAGCTTGTTGATGAAGTTCATATTTCTTGTGATGTTTTTTTAGGGGTGCGGAAATATTCTAAAAGTTCGAATATTATTGAATATTATATTTTTAATATTCATATTTGATTTGAAAGACAGATATGCAGAAATGTTCGACTATTTGGGTGGATACAAATATTCGAATGAAATTGAATATATTGCTCGCTGTGTGAGAGCAAACACATCTTTAATTTTAAAATACTGGGGCGATTTTCTGCTGAATTTTGTTATGATTTTATGCCAATAGCGAAATTTTGCCTGTAAAGCAGACATAGCCACTAAGCGTCTCAACTTTGCAGAAAAGCCAGCCTCTCAGCAGCAAGGGTCATGGGTTTGCAGACAGCGAGGGCACACTTTTTTTCTTTCTTTCTCTTTCTTTTCTTGCAGCACCATCTTCAATTATGGGCTTAGCAATGAGTGATGACTGGCACAGGGTCAAATGCCTCTGAGTTTACGGGCATTTCATGCGGTATATATAATAAGGCACAGGCTGGCAAGGACAACTAGTGGGTATCGCTAAATTATCCAAGTTAACATGAGCCAAATACACAATGTTTTAGTATAACGGCTTACTAGTCTAGCTTTTTAACATTGACAATGCAATTGCAATGCTCCCTCATAGCAAATTAACCCAACTTGCTAATAAATGCACGGGCATATCTTTATTCAATATTCGAAGCTAAGTATTCATATTTGATTCATAATCGTAAAGTGTGATATTTGCACACCCCTAGTTTTCACACAGACACTCCTGCTTTCTAAACTTGTCACTGACTAGCTTTTGATTCCATGTCTCACTCTCTTGGTAAGACCGGTTTAATTTTGCACCAACGAGTGGGCCAACTTAATGAGTCGTCTCTCACCTGTTGATGAACCAAAAGCGCACAGTGCAGTCCCTGGAAGCAGACGCCAGGAGGTTACCTGAGGGTGCAAATCGGATGCCATATACTTCACCCTGCGGGAAACAAAGGGAAACCATTTCATTGCATTTTATTAATCTCAGGGCCACTAAGGCTCTACAGAGAGGAATGGGTTGACACAAAAGGTTATTATACATAAGCAGTTGCTATATAAGATGATCAATTACAGCACACTTGAAGGCTGAAGGGTCTGTGATGGAAACGATGACAGCAGGAATGTGGTTCCAGTCATGGTTCGGTAGGGTACTAGAGAGCATGCTGTTGTCAACTCCAGAATCTGTTACCTGTGTTGGCAACACTATCTAAATATGACCTGTAAAAGTACTGAAAGTTGAAAGTTGGGCGAATCGATAGCTATTCATTATGAAACTGCAGCATGCACACACAAAAAAAACTAAATTATGGGGTTTTACGTGCCAAAACCACTTTCTGATTATGAGGCACGCCGTAGTGGAGGACTCCGGAAATTTTGACCACCAGGGGATCTTTAACGTGCACCTAAATATAAGTACACGGGTGTTTTCGCATTTCGCCCCCATCGAAATGCGGCCGCCGTGGCCGGGATTCGATCCCGCGACCTCATGCTCAGCAGCCCAACACCATAGCCACTGAGCAACCATGGCGGGTAGCATGCACACAACAATTGAGGCACAAGGCAAAGGCAACGTACAGCGCTTGTGTGTTACCTTTGCCTTGTGCCTCATTTGTTGAGTGGGTGCTGCAGTTTCATGAGTGTCTAATACCCCCATCACACTGCACATTTTAATGTCATTCGATCGAATGGCATTAGCATTGAATGACATTATTTGGTTGCTACACGGCGATATTTAATGCCATTAGAATCGAATGACTTCCGCAATCGAATGAGTTCAAGAAACTCATTTGCCTTTGCACTCGAAGTGAATGTATACTCTCTACCCCAAAGACAAGGCAAATTATGACATTGAGCATTCATAATTTGAGAAGCATTCATGTAAAGGGGGTAATTAATTTTGCATGGTTTAAGGCATCTGTCATTTTAACTAGAGAAAAGCTCTACAGCAGGCTGTCACAAAATGTTTTTACTCTTCACCTCAGCGGCACCTGCTAGCCATTGCTTTACCAATCTGCCATACTACAAACAATTGGGCACCTGTATACACATGCTTTCGGCGTCTCGAATAGTATCTGCATCTATTTGACGACTGAGCCTCTTCCTCTGGTTAGTATGCTTTGCTCACAATGCAAAGCACACATCAACTAACCGCTGCACTTCTTGCAACGGAGCATCATCGTTCAGCGCTGCCATGTCAGTCATATTGTCTTCAATTTATCAGCTATGGATACTAAGCTGGCCAAGGCTTGTTTTGGCTTATATCGGCAAGACATTCTGGAAATACAAGTTTTATATGCGTGTTATTTCAGTGAAACGATGCCCCATATTTATATTAAAATAAATAGATTTAATTTTCAGACATTCTACACATACCTTGTTTTACTTTTCTCACCAATTCTTTTTTTGAATGATCGCCATTGATATCATGACGAAATGAAATTAATTTTTCCTGTGTAGCACCACCACGGGCTGAATGGCATTTGTTGCACCAAACGTCATTGGAATCTAATGACATTAAAATGTCCAGTGTGACAGGGGTATAAATAAACAAAGGTGACCACAACATGCAGGTTCACAGTGGTCCTTTTGATTGGTGCTGCGCTCATGTTTTTTGTTTTTAGCACAGAATCAAGCTGTTTCCTTGAAGCTGAAAGGGTCCTTGCTGCCGATTACCTTATTTTGATTGGTCTCACGGATTTCAATGACGAAACCATGGAAATAGTTGTGCTCTGCGTGCAGATGTCCGTCCTGCATACCGAGCCGCAACAGTCCTTTCTTAAAGACAAGGGGCCATTCAAGAGAGCCGGAGGTTAAAAAAGGGAAGTGCTCGTATGTAGCAGGATTCTCCAAAAGGTGTAAGCACTTGTTCGCAGCTCTGCCCCACTGGCACAGTTACAATATTTGACTGTTTCCAACCTTCACAGGCAACTCCGCACCGAGACTCGTGTTGCAGTATATCCCACAGCATCCCACAATTTATAGGCAGTAACGTCTGTCATGTCTTTAGAAGCTAAGTAAGGATATTATGCACTGATAGAATGAGGGAAAAACTGACAGCTTACCTGGTCAGTGTGTCTTGGGATAAAAAGAAATTAGATTTCAGTTTGTGAGTCCGGATGCACCTTTCCCTTTATAGTTAGCTGATCAATGTGATAAAGTAGTCGGCATCTGATGCTCGCAGTACGTAATGTTTAAGGTAGGGTCCAGGCTTGGGAACACAGCAGACACACGCAGCCCGTACGAATTGTCAAACCCCAGTGAAACAAGATATATAAATAACAGCCAACCGGAACAAACTGTGTTTCTTCCAACAGGTTTCCGAAATTTAGTGAGGGTTTTCTTTTGAGCAATGTCACGTGTATTAGTAAGAATGCATGACTTGGAAATGAATCAAACCAGTTCTAATAAAATTTAGCTGTGTGCACAGAGTCTGAAAGCAAACTAGCGGCGCTGTGGCCAGCTCGAATGCTTCAAATTTGGAATGAGCGCTGTTTGCAGTTGCTTCTAATTTTTTTTTGCGAGCAAATAAACTGACAACTCACCATGCTGAATGAACAAACAGCATCTTCTGCTTACACTGCTAAAATAAAAAGCATGCTATCAAAACGACATGTCGCCTCGCGGCATAACATGTGTCATAATCAACTTCAGACCTTCTTACATAGTTGTAAATTCTGCTACCAGTGTCTGCAAACAAAAGTACATTAGCGAAAATAGTCCTGCTGCTTAAGGCAGGACTATTCTAGTAGGTTAATTCTAGTAGTACACATAAATACCCAGGAAAGTGGATTGGGAAACTGTACCGCGGTAGCTCAATTGGTTAGAGCATCACACTCATAATGCGAAGATGTGGGATTGTTCCCCACCTGCGGCAAGTTGTTTCTTCATCGACTTTCATTGCCATTAATATAACATTTCTTTAATTCAATTAGTAAGTACAAGTAACTTCCCCTATGTTTTCCTTGGTGTCTTTCTTTGTTGGCTTTTCATGATACGATTAATAAAAATCGGGCCCCTCCGTTAACCCCCTTTCTTCTCATCAAGGCATTATAGTAACACTAGTGCAGGGGCAGAAAATTGAACAAAACCAAATGAAGCTTAAACGTACATCCCTAATTTATTAGAGTGCCTGGCTAAACAAAGCACACTCCGCGATTTGAAACAGCAGCAACATACTTAAAATGTATAAAGAGGAAGCAATGGTCTACTCATTGGGGATAAAGAAGTCCTCCCGAGTGAAGTGTTTCAAATAAACCAGCATAGTATTGGTCATCTTTTCCCCAATGCACAAGTTTCTTATCTATGTTACTCTTCATTGCTTTAGGGCAACAATGAAATCATACATTGCTATCTTTCCACTGTGATGGCAAGCATGGTACACAGTAAAATTCTTTCGACATCCGTCTTTTTTGCTCTTTTGGGCTTGTGCACGGCGGCACCACGACGGTTTGAGAACTACGAGGCAATGTTGCAATGCATGCTGTAATGCGAGAACCTGAGGCTGAACCTAGATCGGCTGGTTCTAGACGCGGCCACTAGGGAGTGAGCATTTAGTTGGAGTCCGAACAGCTAGCAGCAGGCATGACCGTCAAAAATCAGAAGAAAACAAAACAAAGATATTAAAAAGCTATCAAAGTGCCTGCCACAAAGCACATGACAAAGCATTGGCAAGTGTCGTGCAACCATTGGACATCAGACAGGGCACAAGACGAAGTGTGCACAGGAACATATACCAGGAAGAATCTGGATAAGAAAGAATGACAGCTTGCTAGGCTGAATATCGAGTCGAGGGGCCTCTTTTGTGGAAGGTTTAGGCATCCCTATGATACTGTGGCCTGATGTTGTCTACCAGCCTGCGCCAGTTGCTTGTGGTGGCTTGAGAACGTGCCATGGGGGCTCCATCCTTATCCGTGTTTATCCTGGGTTTGGTGCTCTGGGGTGCGATTGTAGATGATTGTTCAAAACACGCGTTCAGTTTGCATTCAGTTTCATCTCACACAATTGGACTAAGCTGAGCTGAGTCATCTGTCGTACCCAGCGGCTGACGACTCAGCACAGCCTAGTCCAATCGCGTGAAGCGAAACTGAATTAAAACTTAATGCACGTTTCGAACAACGATCTCCAATTGCAACCCTGAACAGGTTTTTTGTACCAACAGATGAACTGATGCTATTGTCTGGTCCAATGGTCTTCGGTTAGCAAGACCTGCTACTGAGTTTCTGAGCACAACTAGCTACAGGCTTGCTATTGGCTGCTGCTCTAGTGCCCTTGCCCGGTCAAATCTGTGTGATACAATGAAGTCCTGCCCTCGGCAACAGTCAATGAAGGCTACATGCAAAACCTACACAAGCTCGACAGTGACAGAAACTGTAGAACGTTTCTGAAGCTCACGAGAACACAAAGTGTAAGGATCTCCCTAAGCATAATAGTTGTCTGTACGTCAAGTGTCTGCAATGATGAATGTGGGGTTTTGTGGCGCAAGGGCCAAATATAGTCAAAGAGCGCCAGGCCGCTGTTAATGAGTTTGCAGTGGAGTTATGAATAATGAGAGGTAGATGTTACGTGGCTTGAAGGTTGTGGCTTCAAGGTTGTCGCTTCAAGGTTGCGACTTCAAGGCTTAAGGAGTCTGTAAATATAATTATTTTTTAATGTTTTGATTTCCTTATATGCTTCACAGCCAACAATAGTGCATGGGGCTCAGCCGTAGATATACTTGTTTCCAGGTGCTGTACACCAGATTCTGACAAGGATGGACCAAAGGCTGCATAAGACACCCCGGCATGCAACTTAAAAGCATCTGTGTAAAACTTTGTGCATGAGTACTTATACTGGAGTTCTAGGAAATGCATTTTAATGCATTTAATGCAAAATGCATTTTAATATGTGCCTTGGGCGCATGTTTAGTGACCTCTACAAAGGATGTGTCACACTCTATCAGCTGCCACTGCAATGGCAGTAACAGTTTAGCTGGCTGGAGCCATAGGACCATGTTCAAGCACTGGAATACCCATTTCCTCACTAAGGTTCCTCGCATGCAAAGAGAATGGCCTTCTTGCTGCAGGTCGATTATAGAAGAGTGTGGCAGCAGTCATATAGTTTATTATTGCATATTTGAAATCAGCACGAAAAACTAAGCAAGCTTGTGTAAAAGACATTCGTTGTCACTGCCCCATGTTGCACTTGATAGAAGTTTTGATAAGTTCACTGTTTTGAGGCACTTAGCCTTCAAGTATTTAATATGCGGGATGAATGCGAGCTTCGAGTCCAATATGATGCCAAGAAACTTGTGCTCGGCACTTAAAGGTAACCTGCTACCAGAGAGCTCAATAGCAGGGCATGGTACTATTCCTCTCTTATTCGCGAAAAGAACGCATGTACTTTTCGGTGGGCTCAACCTGAAACCGTTATCTTCAGCCCATTTTGCCACTTTAATCGAGGCATTCTGGACATTTCGTTCGCAGATAGCAAATTTGCATAATTTAAATTTGATCTGCACATCATCTACATATACAGAGTATAACATTGTTCGTGGGACAGCCATGCGCAAAGAATTCATTTTCACAATAAACAGTGTGCAGCTTATTACACCACCTTGTGGAACACCAGTTTCCAGGGTAAAAGACCTCGATAAGGCATGGCCCACTCTTGCACAAAATGTGCGGTTAGAAAGGTAAATTTTGATGATACTCACCAAACTGCCGTGGATACCCATAGCGGAAAAATCTCGAATACCGAAGCACCATGGTGTCATATGCTTTCTCCAATCAAGAAATACGGAGAGAAAAAATTGTTTGCGTATGAAGGCATCCCTTATATTTGCCTCAATGCAGACAAGGTGGTCTGCAGTCGACCTACCTTCTCTGAAATCACACTTGTAAGGATCTAGCATTCCGTTGCTCTCAAGGAGATAGACTAGGCGCCGGTTTATCATCTTTTCAAAGAGCTTGCACAGACAGCTTGTAAAAGCGATAGTTCTGTAGCTAGTTTGAGTATGGGTATTATTATAGCTTCTTTCCAAGAACATGGAATATACCCAGCAGCCCACATGACATTAAAAAGTGAGAGGAGTGTTTTCTGTGTTTCAAGGTGGAGGTACTTGATCATTTCGTATGTGATACGGTCACCACCTGGTGCTGAGCTGTTGCAACAAGCAAGATAAGTTTTAAGCTCAACTAAACTGAACAGGCGGTTGTAATCTTCATTTCGGGCGCGTTTCTGATTAAGGGGCTGTCGCTCTGTGTGCTGTTTCAACCTCAGGAATGATTGTGTGCAATGAGATGCACTGGAGATACATTCAAAGTGTTCACCTAGACAGTCTGCCCGGTCTTCCAGGCCATCTCCTTGGATACTTAGTAAGGGCAGGGGGTTCGTCTCCCGGCCTTTTAAATTATTCACCCTATTCCACACCTTTGTCTCATCTGTGTAAGAATTTATCCCAGATATGTACCACTCCCAGCTCTCTCTCTTTGCACGTCAACGTGTTCTCCTGCCTTGTGATTTGACCTGTTTACGGGTCTTTGTTTAGATTATGTTCTATTGAGTAATTTCTGCGCAGGATGCGAGATGAGCCCAAATTAATATAATCCTGGTTTTGGAAACTGCAAGAAGAATCGCCAGTGCCAGAAGAATACTGTGAAAAAATCGGGCTATATGGAAGTGGAGGCCGCCCTCATTCTGTTCCAAGAGGTCCCTAGAATGGCACAACCTCCTTTATACCACTATATTTAGTGGTGGGGAGAGCCGTACTTATCTTGCACTGTAAGAGGAAAATGTTTACGGTTATATGAATATAGACAAGGAGAACTGCGTAAAGCACATCCAGAAACGCATGGGTACAGCAGTGTGCAACCTTGTTTCAAAAAGCAAAGCATCTGGCCTTCAGAGCCTCGGTGGAAAGGGTGGGCTCACAGCAGACCTTACTACAAAACTAAGCTCATATTACGGATGGGCATTAAAAACGCACAAGGGAGACGTGGATGCCATGCACAGGGCTGTGATGATGACTTACTATCATATCACCTCCAATATCACCTCTAAACCACAAATTTTGCCCAACAGGCCCCAACTCGTGGTGCTGTCAAAATGCTGCAGAGGTTAGGGGCGAGCCAGCACCAAAGCATCCTCGCAACCTGCCTCCTCATGTTTGCCAGGCCTTGCTGTCCATTTATGAGCGTTTCAGTGACAAAAATTTGCTTGAGAGGTGTCAGAGGGGAAAGACCCAAAACAGCAACAACAGCCTCCACTCAGTTATCTGGTCTCTTGCACTGAAGGATCACCATGCCTCTCTGTTCACCATACAGGCAGCTGTGGCCGAGGCAGTGCTGAAGTTTAATGCAGGGAACGTCAAAGTGTCTGCATCTATAATGCAAGAGCTGAGCCTCACCTCCAGCTCATTATGCAGTGATCGCATGGCTGAAAAAGATCAGTGGCGATTGAAAGCTTCATCAGCATGCATCAGCTGAAAAAGCTAAAGCTAAAGCTAAAGCTAAAGCATCAGCTAAAGCATGCATCAGCTGAAAACATGCATCAAGCCCTCAAAAATGCCACACAGGCAACCATTCTGAAACTGACTATGTGCCAGGGGGATACTAACCAATTACAGCTGGTAACGTGTAAAGATTTTACAATATTTCTGAATAAATCAAGCTGTTCTCGTTTTTCTTGATTTTCTGAAAACAAGCTTTTTACTCACCCTACCTGTTCAGAGCAACAATATCTCAATCTTTAGGACAGCTACAGCTGTAATTTTTTTGCTACAGACACCTAAATGAATAAAGCTCGAGGTGCTGCAAGCATATTCTTATTTGTCTACCTCCTAATTTTTTGTTTCCATATTTTTTTTTATTAGTAGTTGTGCTGTAAACACTGAACTTCAATGAGCTGCTAAACTGCTATTTGTTGTTGGATTGGAAAACTGCTTGCAGCACTGCAGTCCTTATACATTCTGCTTTCCACTCGTGCAATAAATATAACTTTCTGGCCAGTATACCTTTACCTATTGTTTCACCAAAACATGCTAATGAACATTTAATAATCTCATTGATTACTTGAGCCACAAAAAAAGTAATTGCATTTTTAAAATCAGCACAGGAAAATACATATATCTGTGCATATAGGTTGAATTTGTTTAATAAATAAATTAAGAACCTCCTGATGCCATGTCCCTCTTTAATGTAAGTGGGAAGTGGTCGCTCCTATAGGGGTTCTTAAGAACAGACCACCACTCCAGGTACGGAAATAGGGAGCTCGAAATTACACTCAAGTCTATGGACGAGTATGTGTTATGTGTAACATTGTAGCATGTTGGTTCTTTTTCGTTCAATAAACATGCACCTGAAGAAAACAGAAAACTTTCTATCAGGTGCTCACGCATATCGCAACGCAAATTGTCCTGCAGGGGGCTATGAGCGTTTAGATCACCAACAACTATGTATGGCGGAGGAACTTCATAGATGAAGCTTTGAAACTCTGTTTTAGAAAGTTGACAGCAAGGGGGGACGTACATTGAACTAATTGTGATTAGCTTACCAAACAGCAGTGCTAGGGCTGAAACTGCCTTGAGGGGAGTTCAGAGTTTTATTTGCTGACATACAATGCCCTTATAGAGTATTACGGCTACATGCCCAGAGGAGGTGAGTTCATCATCACAGTCCTTGCGGAAAGTGGCATATTGCCTTAGACAGTTGGTCTGTGTTAATTTTAGGTGCATTTCTTGGACGCACAGCACCTTAGGAGTAAATTTATGGAAGAGTTTTTACACTGTCAAGATTGCAGAGAAGTCCTCTTACGTTCCATTGTATTATTTTGGAATCCATAATGACAAGGACTTTAGTGCTGTGCATCTAGCAATAAAAGTTAGGTTACAGGGCCTTTTCCTGATCCCATAATGCGATGTTTCTCTTTTTTGGAGTGGTCGAGAGATTCTCAGCGCTCCTTAGGTGCTGGTGGCGCCATTTGACCAGGTGTCATGTCTATCGCCTCCTGCAAAGCACTGAACACCCGAGCGATTTGTTTGTCAAGAAGGCCTCTACTCAAGGAATGAGGCCCTTGAGGCCACCAGCCCGGAAATCGATGGACCCTTCTTCTCATACGGCGGAGCAGCGACAGCCGCAGCTGCCGAGGGGGCGGGCGACATCACTGCCGGTTCACTGTGTGTGGGATGGACAGCCACCGGAGGATGTGATGGTGCTGCCCCCTCACGGGCCACTTCGGCAAAGCTATTCTTTGGCAGGAAGGATATGTGCCCACGTACCTCCTTAAACGAAATATTCACTTTGATTTTGATTGCCACAATTTTCTATTTTTTCCGAGATGGGCAGGACCGCAAGTACGCGGCGTGCTCTCCTTCACAATTAACACAGTGTGAAGTGTTCTCGTATGACTTGGACGAATGTTCATGGTTGCTACCTTTGGCACAGGTTAGTTGGCCATGGCAGTTCTGAGAACTGTGGCAGAACCTTTCATATTTAAAGCACTGGAGGGGCTTTGGAATATTCGGCCTCACCCCGATCTTTCCATAGCCTGCCTCGATTGTTACAGGCAGAACACTTGAACCGAATGTGAGAATAGGATGCTTAGTCTGTATTTTCTTATCATGCCTCATTTTGATTAGTTTTACACTGACCACATTCCGGTCACTCCAGCCTTCAAGTTGTTCAGCCTCTGCCAGATCAATCAGGTCACTATCAAATACGAGACCATGGCTGGTGTTAATGGTACGATGCGAGGTCATATTCACTGGAACGTCCCCAAATGACACAAGATTCAGCGGCCTTTCATACTGATTTTTATCTTGGAGTTCCAGAAGGAGATCTCCACTTGCAAGTTTGGAAACTTTATAGCCTTGGCCTAGAATTTCGGTTATTGATTTAGACACCAGAAAAGGAGAGATCATTCTTGCTGACCTTGTGGTTTTCTCGGACTGTACGACATGAAATTTGGGAACATTTTCACTATGACGGCCATAGAACCTAAATACTTCAGTGCGCCCTCGTTAGTGAGGGTGGTCAGGAAGTGGTGGAAAAGAACTTGCCATAAATATACGTGGGATTTTGGCAGCACCACCAGCCACCCACCATGGAGCCCAACAAGAGGACGCTGCAGGACCGTGAAAAGGCACGTCCTGCATGCACCATCTGTACGACACTACTATAACCAAATCTGTTATAACCAAGGTTGGCTGCCCCACAATACGTTAACCCTTGCTGCCTGGAGAAAGTGTAAGGAAAAGGAAGCCAACAGAAGATAGCAAAGATTGAAAGTAAGAGAAAGACGAAGATTAGAGAGGAGGGTAGGAAAAGACAACTACCGATTTCCCCCAGGTGGGTCAGTCAGGGGGTGCCATCTATGAGAAGTCGAGGCCAAAGAGGTGTGCTGTCGCCGCCAAGGGACCGTAAAGGTCCAGACGCCAGGCATTGGCTCAACCTGCGGATCCGCTTTTCCCCAGACACGGCTAATCTGCGCATGGTTAGACACGGGAGGGTCCAACCTCGTATGCTCGCAAACGTGGTGTCGCAACACACCAAACGCCTGCTGACAGAGACGCCCTTGCGGGGATCAAGCGTCTGCGAATGTAACAATAAAGATTGCATTGTGTGCAGTCTCCTGTGTGCGGTGTCGGTTACAGTAACAACCCTGGGCCTTGCATTCCATCAGCGTCCCACTCCAGCGCTGCAGTCCGACTTTGCCTTTGAAATGATGATTTACAGTGACAGCAATTAAAAGTTCAAAGTTGACTTTGCTGTGTCCGTTTTCTCTGTTACACTAACATGGTTGCCATCGTGTTGTCAGGCTGCTTTTTCAACCATAGCTCCAACCTCATCGCGTGGCAAACAAAAATAAATCTTGACCCACCACCTCCACCGCAGGGGATCGAGCTCATGCTACGTGATGGTGTGCAGTTCGGAGCTGGACATCCTAACTACTGAGCTACCATGCAACATTCACACATGCAGAGCAGCCAACCTTGGAATATAAAAAATATTACAAAGCTGAAAAATAGTGAGATGTACCAAACATTGTTCGATTACTCAGGATGATTGTTTACTAAGTTGTTCTGCCAGGATTCTACCAACAGGTGCTCTGCTCTATGCAGTGGCAGCAAAAAGAAATATTTACGAAGGTTGTTGGTGGAATATTCATGTAGTGTCTTGTACATTGCTTCGATAGGTTGGTGTTACTGCTGTAAGCAGGTTCTAATAATTGTTGGGTTCGAAAAATTGGGCTCTGAAAAATCGGCCAGTGACTATACTTGTGTTCTCTTGAAATGAGAGGTCTGCCTTAACGGAACACTAAAGAGAAAAATTACTCGAGCTGTGTAAGTGAATTACCCTTCCACAATATTAAGACCTGACAGTTGGGCAGGTTGGTATGAGTTCATTTTGGAAATCGATCCACAGAAAAAAAACACCGACACAGAAGACATGCTGACATAAGCTCTGTTTCTCAACTTAAGGTTTATTCGCAACAAATTGGAGAATATATAACGTGGTTAAGAAAACAAAGTGAAAAGTTAGCTGTTCGAAAACGAAAAGTTATTTCTCGTGCAACACAACTGAAGGAAAACTAATACACGTGTCTTTTTTTACTATGTATATGCGATGCCTTGATAACTTTCTGAGTTGTCTGACTCATGCCTGGTAACAGCTTGACTGAACTCAGGGGCGCAGCCATATTTTTTGCAGTGCAAGGAAGTGTGTTACTAACAGTTGCCACGAGTAGAATGCTCATTCCCTCTTAATCTTATATTTACACAGTGTCCGGTCCATGCAATACGGTAAAAGCTTGTCAATTCACAACTTGTTCATTCAAAATTTCAGGTAATTCGAAAAAGCCGCTGCGGTCAGTCGAACAATGTATTGAAAACAATATGTAACACATCCAGCTAATTTACACTGAAATCCGCACCACCACCAATAATTCGAGCTCCGCACCATCGTGGATGGGGAGTGAGCTAGTGCACGGGAGCACAATGGCGATGCTGGCGTTACCGCGCAGGCCACACAGCTTTGCTTTTTCTATCAGCGGCAAGGATGATAACGTCGCCGCGCGCCGTATTTGTGTACGAGCGAAAGCGTGCGAGGGTGAGCCAGCGAACGCGGCTCAATCCAAGGGTTCAATCTCGCGTGTGCGAGCGAGGAAGGCGGGGCGGAGCACGGCCTCTCCTGTCGCACGCCAGGCACGGGGGTGTGGTGAGGGAGGGAGGGGGGACGTTCTTCTCCGGCGGCTGCTGCTTACGGTGCGGCTACGCAGGCGCCGTATCTTGAGAGCGATCTGGAACGTGGTCAAAGTGCGTTTCCACAAGGGCCTCATCTTCAAATCGATCTGCGACGTTTGCAGAGTGCGTGTAGTGCCGGTAGCTTCGTATGCAATGTGCATTCTGCACTTCGTTCGCGTTGAAGCGAAAGCTGTATGAAGGTATATTCGCTCGCTGCTACTGCCACGTTTCCTCCCTCCAGCGTTTTTCAGCGAGTTTCTGCGGTCATCAAGTGAGATGTGTTCATGCTTACCTGTGCGCGCGTGACACCATGCTTGTTAATTTAGTTAGTAAGCGAATGTTTAGAAGTTTATATGGCCGATAAAACAAATATCCTTACTTCGTACAGCTACCTACTAATTTGCTATCGCAATCGATGCTTTGCAAAATTGCGACATTTCCTTTTCTGTGCGCCAGTCAGTGCGACGAATGCGCGGATGGAGCAAGAGTCGTCTCGATGCCGAGCCCGTCGTACCGCGTTGGCCGCGTCTAGTTATGTTGGCTGCGCCTGTGATTCGAAGTATAGATGTCGTTCACGCCAACATGACGTAGCATGTGTGCGCGCGTACCAACGCCACCTTGGACTATATACGTACATATACCTTAACCGAGCAATTTTTTTCACTGACTTTCATTAGTACGAATTTTGTATAATTCGAATTTTTGTAGCATCCTCGTGGAATTTGAATTAAAATTTTACTGTGTAGACAGAGCCATACGAGAGAAGGAGATTATACAGCACCCCTGTGGCACACTGAATTGCCTGTGACCTGAGCATCATGTCACAGCCTACCTTCCTTCAACATTTTTGGCTTCCACCGGTTTCAAACTACACGGGCACAAATAATACCTAACATTTTTGTCACAGAAAAAGACAGCTTTAAACACTATTTGGCAGCTACATTTTTTTAGTTTATGAAAAAGCGCATAAAAATGTGGGTCTAGGTGACTTTCTCTTTCTTTGTGTGTGTGTCATAGTAATTATATGGACATAATTATGGATATTATATAGATATGGATATATGGATTATATGGATACTTATGTATATTATATGGATATTATATGGATATTATATTATATGGATATAATTATATTCAGGCGCATTTCTGCTATTGGCATCGCCTTTGCCGTGAGGTTTTGTATAAAGTCCAAAGGCGATAAAACTGTCCCCATGCACCGCATGCTGTATGTGCGAGTGAAAGCATGCTAGGGTGAGCTCACGAATGCAGTTCAATCTCACGTGCATGAGCAAGGAATGCGGGCCGGAAGCGTGCCCTCTCTCGTTGCGCACAAGGCAGGGAGGTCAGGCAAAGGAGGGGGCATTATTCTCTGGCAGGTGCTAGGGTGCCTCGATGTCCTCTTCGGCCGCCACTCCGTACAGAGTGGAGAAATCTGTGGCATCTACTATGGCATTGGGCACGCGAATGGCAGACACTGTAGTTGATGCCTTTGGCAGATGCTGTAGGGATGCATTGCCGGTGCATGTGTGTCTTGAAAGTGACCTGCAATGTGGGCAAAGTGCGCACCCGCGTGGCCCTCATCTTGAAAGCGATCTGCTGCAAAGTGCGCATAGTGCCACCAGCTTCATATGCACTGTGCTTTCAACGTTTCGTTCACGTCGCAGTGAGAGATGCACGAAGGTCAAGTTGCTTGCTGCTGCCGTGATTCCTCACTCCAACATTTTGAGAGCGAGTTTTCGCGCTCATCGAGCGAGATGTGTTCATGTTTACCAGTCAGGGTTTCTACCAAGTTGACATTTCCAAATCCCCTGAGTTTTCTAGGTTTTCCTTGAGCACTTTTGCAAAATTCCCTGAATGAGCCAGGACTTTGTTTTATGTCAAGACAGGCTGACACCATGTTGCCCGATGCTGTCACTCTCTAGTAAGCATGCTGAAAAAAAAAAGACTTAATCCAGTTTGAATAGTAAGGAGTAATATCTATTTTATTTAAAAAGGAAACAGAAGGAAGGTGTTAGTAAAATGCACAGCGAAAGAAATGGTAAAACCCATTCCAAATTGAGTCGAACATTTTCAAATACGAATGAAAAGGAGATGCATACATAAGTAAATATTTTTTAATATGAGCTATTTCTATCAACTGATAGCAAGCTCATCTGTATGAGGCCTGAACTTTGTCACAACTAAGGTTCCCTCTCAGCAGCTGGGAAGTCAACCTCGACTGTCCTGACATACTCTCAGCCCGTACACATCATCTCAGTGTTGGGTTTCAATGCTTAAAACAGTTTATTTTGGTTTGGATGAGGGACACCTGTATCTCGGCGTCAGCCAACACTTAGTTTTAACGCGATAGCGTTAAGGAGCTCGTGTCGCAGAAAAGCCGGTGTCGTCGGCGTCGGTGTCGGCGTCCGCGGCGTTGACCATGAGCGATAAATCACGGCAGGCACTTCATAAATAAAAAGCAACCTCCAAGATGGGCTGGGTGGGAATCAAACCAGGGTCTCCGGAGTGTGAGACGGAGACGCTACCACTCAGCCACGAGTTTTTTTTCTTTATTGCCTTTTCACAAACGCAAACAAAAAGATCGATGCTTCCAAGCGGTACAAACGCGCCTCTAGTGAATGCGGTGTTGCCTTCGAAACGAGCCGTGGAAAGTTATACTGCGGTGTATATAGGTAATTATGAACATGTAACTTACAGAAGTCGCAATTACACGAGTAGCGAAGTGCGTTTCCGCTGCATTCCTTCTGCGCTTTCCGCACACGCAGAGCCATCTTGCGGCAAACACAGAAGACCCCCTCCTCTCCATGTACGGCACTGCCCCGACAGATGGCGCGCCACGCGCGCATTGGAGCTGTGCGAGGCGGGTCGCGGCGCGGACTCTCTCTCCCCTGACAACGCTTCGCCTTGCTCCCTCTGCAGAATCAAGCGTCCTTCCTTTCTTGCTTTCTGTCTATCTCTCTGCCCGTGCCGATCAAGACGTTTGGCTGGCGTGCATCATTTCCCCCTCCGGGATACCGAGTTCTTTGGTTCGCTCCGCTTGCTCAGGCGCACGTTTCGTTGCTGCGCCGAACGCTGCGTTGCTCGACCATATGGCTCGACGCCCACCGCGTCCGATGCGGGGCGCCTCGTAAGTGATGGCTGCCCTGTAGCCCATTGTCTTACACCCCTTGGCGGGTCGACGGGAACGCTGTCGCGTTCCACTCTTGAAGGCGAAGCTTAAGCGTCCTCCAATTTTTTTAGCTTAAGCTCCTTCAAAAAGGCGGCGGCAAGCTTCCTTTCCCGTTAATTCCTCAGTGCGTCGGTCCTTTCTGTTCTCACCCTCCTTCTACCACGCTTTCACCACATGGATCTTTTAAAGCATCCTCTTGGTCAGTTGCACAGTCAACGTACGATTTTTAGGATTCCCTAGGGGCCGCAAAAACATCCGAAAATCGGGCAGTCCAAAAATAATGAATGCCTATCTTTAACTGCCCTTAAGGGCTAAAATTGCCACAGGCACGCCCGAAAAAGCTCCTAAGGCCTGCCAGTACACTTACTAGGCATATCGGTGCTAGTACTGTGACAGGAGATGGGGGTGCATGTGTGTATAATTAAGGAACACATACTGTGTCCAGTGGCGTAGCTAGGTCGTCTGGCACCCGGGGCCCATAGGTCTTCTGTCACCCCCCTCCCCGGGTGTAGCCGGCTGAAAGAGGGGTGTCTTCAGACGTATATGACACCCCCCCCCCCCCTCACTGGCTCCTTGCACCCGGGGCCCACGGCCCCCCGGCCCCCCCTGTTGCTACGCCACTGACTGTGTCCCGTCACAATTGTCCCTTCCCACGCTTGTTATGCTTCACCGCCTAACACTACTGTACTGAGGCGAAGATAACTTTCGGAGACTGGCATTACGCAACGCGCTGTGCTCTGCGACCTTCAAAGCCAATCGCGAGAATTACAAAGGCGGAGTCGGTGCCATTGGTGATAGCGGCGAATTCTTTCAATGAAAAACACGGCATCGCACGACAAGAAGCTTAACAGCGAACACAGAAGCAGCTAGTCCTAACGTTGCCGCGGTGGTGGTTAGGGCTGCCAGCGGATCTGCGTGCGAGAGTGCCGGTTTGAGGCGGTGAGATAATCAAAATAGCGGCGGTGTCAGCTTTGATTATTGCCATTTCAGACCTGAGGTCAGGGCAATATACACTGACTATAAGGAGTACGTGGTGGTGCCGCAAAGCTGTGCAAATTATCGGGCGTCTAGAAAATCGGTCGTTAACTACTCTGGCAATACATCGTGCCGATGACACGGCGTCAATGACGATTCGTTGCGATTCCCCTGTTACTGGAGCCAGCATTAACACGACTTTCGTTGCCTTTCAATAAACTTACAGCTAATGTTCCCTGATAGAAGCACAAATTCCCTGAGTTTTTCCAGACTGTTCAAATTACCTGAGAATTCCCGGTTGGTAGACACCCTACCTGTCCGCGCATGACACCGTGCTTGTTAATTTAGTTAAAGCATGTTGGCAGGCCAGTTGATTTGAATCCATGATAGAATGTGTAAGTGCAACTGAACAAGGACGTAAAAAGAAGCAGACACACAAAGACAGCACTGTCTTTCTGTGTGTGTTTCTTCCTACGTCCTTGTTCAGTCATGCTTACACATTCTATCATTGTTAATTTAGTTAGTAAGCAAATGTTTGCAAGTTTATGCGGCCAATAAAACTATGATCCTTAATTCGTACAGCTGTCTACTAATTTGCTATCACAATCAGTGTTTTGCCTTTTGGGCAGTACTGCGACTTTCTCTTTCTGCTCTTTATTTGCTGCAGTCTCTGTCTTTTCCCAACTTGATCCCGCGAAGTGCCGCTTCTCATGTTCTAGTCAAAAGCATGATCTGGGAAATCTGCACATTTTAACCTGCCTGCTTGTCTTGAAATGCTACTTTACATGCGATCACCAATACAAATGAAATCACCCTTGCCATGAGAAGGCGCTTGGCAAACCAGAAAAGATGCAAGAGCGAAAGGCAGGTGGCGATACGACCTTGATGTTCCCCACAACAGCTCACCGTGACGTCATAGATTTTGATGCCCTCTGCTCTGGCCTAGTCAAAATTTTATCAGTAAAATGGAACTACCTTGTATTCTAGAAGACCCCAAGACTGAACTGAGGAAGTTTTGAGAGTTTCAAAGAACCTAAATGGGCAATATGTGAAAAAATGCTTTGCAATCCGCGACATCACGCTGATATACTGGCGCTAGGGTTTCCGTGTCAAATCCAGAAATGAAACTTTAACTGTCATTTTCTCTTACATTATTTAACCAATTACTGCAAAATGAACGAAAGTGCAATCTAAACTGATTCAGAGTTTCTCTACAGTGCCCCTTTAAACTAGATGCAAGGGAAAACTTGTACAATTTTCGGTGTCAATACAACAGCCGTACGGAAGCCCCAAATATATTACAATAATATTGCAGAAGTGGGCAGGTGTGCACTTGCCAATTTTCATGGGTGTTGTGGACTGTGACAACTCTGAGAGTCCATGGAGATATTTCAGAGGCCATAGCAAATCATAATGTAGAAGATGAAGACCACATTACACTTGCTGCAAAGATGATGTCCCTTGTGAGGACCCGCTGCTGTTGCAGCAAATGAGTTCAGAGCTGGAGGAACTCTTGATGTCTACCAAATTTTTTTTCTTACTCATTGTTCCTTGTTGCTTTGATAACTCTGCTGCTATGGCAACCTTATGTAAAGCTTAAAGCCAGGCATGGGAATGGTGTTGCCTGTTGACAATGGCAATGACGGTCTGCATTGGTACCCATTAATTTGCTGCTTCAAGCTATCTGCCCTTGTAACATAATGGAAAACCAACTAGCGCAACCTGCCATCATTTTAAATCAGGTTGGCATTTCCTTCACATATATGCTATCGCAATTTATTTTTGCCACCTACATCAGCATATAGGCTTGCAACAAATACTGGACATAATGAAGGCGTCTTTTTGATGGACACTACATTGCTATTGTTACCTGTAGAAAGATACAGACGGAAGAGGCTATTTACAACCTATTTACACTGCACTGGAGCCAGAGCGCCAGGCTGACATTTGCTTGCACCAAGGGCACAGACCCACTTCGTCGTCGTTCTTGCGGCGGCTCGTCTCTCGGGTATCTACCGATAATATCGTAATACTACCTCCCAGAGGCAAAAGCGCCATCACGGTGCTTTTAAATATCTAAGGCACGTGGAGAGTTGTAGGGCTTGAGTCGGGTGACGTGGACAATGTCACTGGTTGTCACACCGGAGGACGTAGTGGGCGTGGCTAGAATAATTTCATAGGTGACATCGGTCACTTGGCGGAGCACGCGATATGGGCCGGTATAACAGGAAAGCAGTTTCTCACAAAGGCCAACTTTACGCAATGGTGACCAAAGCAAAACGAGGGTGCCGGGCGCAAAATGGACATCACGGTGACGGAGGTCGTAGCGTCGCTTCTGTTTGTCTTGAGAGACTTGTAGACGAACGCGCGCAAGTTGACGAGCATGGTCAGCATGGGCGATTGCATCACGGGCATAAGCGCTAGTTGAAGCTGTGGTGGACGGAAGCACGGTGTCTAATAGTAGCGTTGGTTCGCAGCCATACAAGAGGTAAAACGGGGAAAAGCCGGCAGTTTCGAGACGGGAAGAGTTGTATACAAAGGTAATGTAGGGTAGAGCTAGGTGCCAGTCAGGGTGGTCATCTGAAACATATTTGGATAGCATGTCTGTAAGGGTGCGGTTCAAACGCTCAGTGAGGCCGTTCGTTTGAGGGTGATAGGAGGTAGTAAATTTATGCTGATTGGAGCAGGCTCGCATGATGTTGTCAATGACTTTTGCCAAAAACTTACGGCCATGGTCTGTTAGCAATTGACGCGGAGCACCATGCATCAAAATGATGTCATGTAGAAGGAAGTCCGCAACGTGAGTTGCGCAACTGGTTGGAAGAGTGCGCATTACGGCGTAACGGGTCGCGCAGTCAGCCGCGACTGCAACCCACTTGTTTCCTGATGTCGATTCCCGAAATGGGCCGAGAAGGTTTAAGCCAACACGATTGAAGGGCTCGGCAGGGATGTCGAGCGGCTGCAGGTAACCAGTGGGGAGCTGGGAAGGCTTCTTGTGTCGTTGGCAAAGTTCACAAGCGGCGACGTAACATCGTACGAAACGGGCAAGGCCCGGCCAGAAAGAACGGCGATGTACACGGTCATAGGTTCGAGATATGCCGAAGTGTCCTGCCATTGGTGCGTAGCGGAGCTTTTCTAGAACGGTTGAGCAGAGGTTTTCAGGTATGACAAGTAGGAACTCAGAGCCGTCCGGATGAAAATTACATGACACTGAAAATTACATGACACTCCACGACGGTACAGAGTACCGTTGTGGAGGACGAAGAGGCATAGAGTGGCGTCGGCCAAAGAGTGTTCAAAACGGTCAATGAGTCCTCTGATGTTGGCGTCACGACGTTGCTCATCGGCGAAATGAAGCAGCTGCGACACAGAGAATACACAAGCAGCACTGGTAATATTGGAGGAGTCAGGGTCGTCAACAGGGTAACGCGACAGGCTGTCAGCGTCTTGATGCAGGCGGCAAGACTTGTAGATCACAGAATACGAAAATTCTTGTAGTCTCAAAGCCCATCGACCAAGCCGGCGTGTAGGATCTTTTACGGATGAGAGCCAGCAGAGAGCATGATGGTCGGTGACTACGGAGAAAGGGCGACCATAGAGGTAAGAACGGAACTTCGCAACCGCCCAGACTACAGCAAGGCATTCTCGTTCCGTATGGAATAGTTGCGCTCAAATGGTGTGAGGAGGCGGCTTGCATAAGCAATAATGCAATCCTGGCCACGTTGAAGCTGGGCTAAGACGGCACCTACGCCATGACCGCTGGCATCTGTACGCAATTCTGTATAGGCATCAGGGTCGCAGTGGGCGAGAATGGGTGATGAGGAGAGAAGAGTGACGAGACGAGAGAAGGCGGCGGCTTCTGCAGTACCCCACGAGAATTGTACGCCTTTCTTCGAAAGATTAGTGAGGGGTCTAGCAATTGCCGCAAAATCTTGAACAAAACGACGAAAGTACGAGCATAGCCCGACAAAACTTCAAACGTCGTTCTCGCGGCGGCTCGTCTCTCGGGTATCTACCGATAATATCGTAATACTATAAAAAAATTATAATGGACAAGCATTAGAAATGCGCAAATGAAAAGGCTATGAGGTGCCAGCTGTGCTCGACATCTTCCATTCTAAGCACACACCATTTTGTTTCCCTCAGCCAGATTTGGATCTGTGAAATTTCATCAAGATCTAACTGCTCACTCGATGAATTCAAGTAATGCCGCCAAGACACTTAGCGAAATACACTGCAATGAAAAGCTAGTTAGATTTCTTACCGTATGACCAGCAAACCGAAGTGCCCGCTTGTCTTCGCTGAGGTGCCACATCATTACCGAGTGGTCGGCTGAACTGGCCGCTAGGGAAGAAAGAAAGGAGGCCAGAAATCAGTTAATTCTGACATGTAAAACATGTAAACATGACAAGCTACCTTCATGCAGACCCTCCTGGCAAGTTATACAAAGGATGACACGACTGGTAGTTGTCAGCAGGAACACAGTGATTGATGCAGTTGCTACATTGCATACGGTGCCAATGTGACATGATCTATACCGCTGTACAGGCCTCGCTTTAATGAAGTGCTGCACCTCCATGGTGCAGCACTTCCCTTTGGCAGCAGACCATGTAATTAAAAAAGAAAAATCAATAAATTATTAAGTATTACGAGCAAAACCACAATCTGATTATGAGGAATCTCATAGCGGGGTCCACTACATTAATTCTGTGCCCACGGGGTTTTTTAATGCACACAAGTGTTTGTGCATTTTGCCTCCATTGAAATATAGCCGCCATGGTGGGGATCAGACCCGCAACCTCGAGCTCAGTAGCGAGACGTCACAGCCACTAATTACTACGGCGGGTACTATTATTGCTTACGATAATGTGGCATGATTAGAAGATATGTGCAACATCTGAACCACCTCCTGAGTGGATGCACCTTTGCCAGAAATTTAATTTATTTTTTATGCTATTAGCATTTTTTGAGAACTTCATGTGCTTTGAGGGGACTATCTACCTGTTTATTTCTTGGGTAACTGGGTATGTGCGGCTCTTCAATGAATCTTTCTGACACCAACTTGAGTCCCTGGGTAGGTCCTGCTCTTCAAAGAACCTGTCTGACAACAACCTGGGCCACTCGGTACGTGCCAGTCTTCAGTGAACCTATCCGACAACTTGAGTCACTAGCTAGGTGCTGCTATTCAACGACCATCATCGACACCAACCTGGGTCAAAGGGTATATGCCAGTCTTCAGTGAACCTCTTTTGCAACTTCGAGTCACAGGGTATGTGCTCCTCTTCAACAAATCTCTTTGACACAAATCTGGGTTACTGGGTATGTTCTGCTCTTCAACGAACCACTTTGACACCAATCTGGGTTACTGGGTATGCGCCAGTCTTCAGTGAGTGAGAGAAGGCTCTTTATTGAAAATGCAGTGTTTAGCCAGCGTATTTTCGCCTACATGCTACTCTGCAGGGAATGCGACGAAGGAGAAGAAAGGTCCTAGAAGAAGGTGGGCAGAAGAAAAAAGGAAAATAATATTAAAAAACATGTGGGTCGAGTGAGGTTATCAGTAGAAGGGTAAGTGTCCGATGCGACACATGTAGAGGGTAAATGCAAAATAAAATCAGTCTTGATGAGACTACGTGTGTGAGTCATAGTTTAGACAGTAAACCGACTGACTCAATATATGAGAACAAGAAGTCCAGGGCTTTGCGCTGTTTTAATGGGCAAGGTGAGGGACCCAGCATCTGTGTCAATGTCAAGGGGCCTTGGTCGAGCTTTTCCATATTTAGCTTATATTGATGTCACTCATCTCTGTAAGCTGTGCACTTGAGCAAGACGTGCTCTAGAGATTCTACCACACCACAGTTGTCACAATGTGGATTTGTGGTTGGCAATTGCGGAAAAGAAGATTGTTCATGTATGCAATATTCAGTCGAAGCCGGTAATAGAGGGTCTCCTGATGCCGTGGTAGACATTGTGGTAGCCTAGATCAGAGGGCTGGGTCGATGTTGAATAAAGACTTGTAACTGCCTGAAGGTGAAGAGCATCTTCTACACCGTTAGCTGAGTACATATCGCTTCGCCAAAGCTGCAGCTTAACTTTTAGTGAATAACACTTTCACAAATTTTATGTGATCATGTTATTTCCAGGCTGCCTCATCTGCCTTTTCATTACTTATTACACTACAGTGTCCTGGAAGCCACTGAAATGCTACCGCATGTCTAGCGTTAAATGCCAAGTGGTGTAGGTATGCTATGCCCCGGACCGAAATGTAATTGCTTGATTTAGTGCTTTTCGTGCAAAGGCATTGCAATGCTGCTTTCGAATCTGTCCAAGATTGTCTATTGTTGTTGAAGTTGCCTTAGTACATATTTTAGCGCCTGTTTCATTGCATACAGTTCAGACAATGTTGATGTTACTCGCTCTAAATGCCATGAAAATGTCTGGTCTGTGGAAGGAATGAACATACCACAGGAAAAACTATGTTGTGTAGAGGACTCATCAGTAAATATGTGCTTCATAGTGTAGCACTTCTCACTGCAATGGCTAGCAATGTCTGTAAAATAGCGGCTTGAGGCATGTTCTTCTTGGACTCTTTCCAGGGATGTACTTTAGAATGTGTAGAGGAGACAACTCCATGGAGGGAACTGCAGTGGCATTATCTGTGGTGCCTGTTTGGGGATAGTGACTGGAATTTCGCCAACTTGCTCAAATCCAGAATTGTTTTGGATTTTGATATTTCTCACAAAATGATTCTTGTTTTGGACCATATGCATTATATGTATGTGGGTGGTTTCCTGAACACATAGCAGGTCAAGACTTAAACAGCAGGCCTCGGCTACTGTTTCTATACAAGAAGACCCCTTCAGAAGATCAAGACAAATACGCAGGCTATTGTTACGTGCCGCTTTCAGGCTTTTCTTATTAGTTGGGGACAGTAGTTGGGGACTGGAAGGCCATAGTGCAGGAGGCTATCAACATGAGCATTATGAAACATCACCATTGACCGGCAGCCGCTACCCCACCGGGGTCCAGCAAGAATAATAATTTGGGATGCGCTGGAGATTTGCCCCTATAACAGTTTTACTTCTGGTGTCCAGGAAACGTTACAATCGATCAGGACATTGAGAAAGTGATGTGTCCATAAGTAGGGAAGGGCTTGCCTACCAAGTACCAGTGGGTAGCCATCCATGTGCTTGTGAGTAAAGGCCACAGCAACGCTCTTCTCTGGTGATAGATGTAGCCCCCACGATGTAAGATACGATGACATGTTGAAAAGCGCTCGCTGTAGTCGCTGCTGAGTTACTCGGCGAGATTGTGACACACACCATATACAGATGTCATCAGTGTACAGCGTGATATGTACCCCAGTTGGTAGACTCTTTTTCAAGTGAAGAGTGATGTTGAATAGTATAGGGCTAAAGACTGCCCCTTGTGGAACTTCTTTTTCAACAGCATAGCAAGATGTCAGACATTCTGGAGTTACCATACAAACCTGCCGTCCTTCAATATAGTTGGATAGCCATGTACAAAGGCATCTTCCAAGGCCTATAGCTTCGACGGCCTCAAGAACTGAGTGATATAAAACAGAATCGAAGGCAGCTTTGATGTCAAGGAAGATGACGAATGGTATATGCCTAGTAGTTAGATGCTCTTCTACGGAGGAAATCAGGGATATTATATTGTCCAGTGCTGATTTATTCCGCCGAAAGCCATTCATTTCTTTGGGATAGATGCCGTGCGTTTCAAGGAACCATGTATTTGCTTATGAATAATTTTTTTCCATTAGTTTCCCAACATGGCTGAGCAGGGCGATAGGTCAGAAAGATGCGTAGCTGGTTGGCTGTTTCCCAGGCTTGATGACAGGTACACTTCTAGCAAGTTTACATTCGGCAGGCATCGTACCACATGTCCACAAAGTGTTGTACATTTCCAGCAGTCGAAGATGGCAGTGGCGGGAAAGGTGCTGACTTCGTCGAGACCGGGAGGGGACTTTTTGTTGGTATCAGCTACAGTCGCTGAAAGTTCTTCCATGGTGAAGGGGAGGTCCATTGCATCCATAGATATTCGCAGAGGTTGTCTGTCAGCCATAGTTGCATGTACTGTGATGCCCAGATCCAGAAATAAGCCTACAGTATTCTTCTGTAGTTTGTTTCACAGTTAGTCCTTCGTGTAATGAGAGCGCGATGAAAGGTATAACTGCTAGACTGGCATCCGCAATCGTCTGACACGCCAGATAATAGCCACGGGTTTACATACATCCAGCGTCGCGCAGAAATCTCTCCACCGTTGTCGACACAATTTTGTGAGATAGCATCTTATTTGACGCTGTGCTCATCGAGACACACGCAGATCTTCAAGATAGTTATTAGGCAGTGCTTCTTGCTCCGCACGTCTTCGGATAGCATGAAAGTGCTCACACTCTTCATCATTAGCAGGAATATTGGGGTTCCGAAATGTAGTACGCGATGTTTTCTTCAGGCAATGGGCTATTGTCAGCACAAGTTTGCTGTCTTCGAGTTGCAGCTGCAATACCTCGGCTAGAGGTATCTCTAAAAGCATCCCAGTCTGTGCATCTCATTTTTACTTTTAGTGAAGGCATTTGCAAACTAGAAACCAATATCAGAATTGGGTAGTGGTCACTGCCCCTTGTCTCGAAGTCAGTGCACCAGCTACACCTTTGAACAAAAGACTAACACAAAGGATAGATCAATGCAGCTGGCGACTCGTGGCCCCTTCAGGTAAGTAATGCTACCATCGTTCAATGCGATGGTCGGCAAGTAAATTAGCCAGCCTATATTCTCGCCCACAGGTGCGCATACTGCCCAAAATTATGTTATGGCCATTAAAATCGCCATAGATAATGTGTGGATCAGCTGTTGTTGAGGTTAAATTTTCCAATCTTGGCACATCAAGTACTGCCGCTGGCTCCAAGTAGGCAGCTATTGGAGTAAATATCCACTTGCCAATGACTATCTTTGCGTAGATGTACTCATTCATGTTATGTGGGGTGACAACGTACCTAGAAATTTCGTTTCGTGGCAATATCCGAGTCTCATGTAGACCAGACCTTCCAGATAAGTGGTTATCATTTCCTCCATTCACAATGGACGCATTGTATCAGGCAGCTACTGGTTGGCTTCCGTAATGACGTTCCTGTAGTCAGTCTTCAATGAACCTCTTTGACAACAATTTGAGTCACTGCGTATGTGCTGCTGTTCAAAGAACCTATTTGACACCAGCCTCAGTATGTGCCGATCTTCAGTGAGCCTTTCTGACACTAACTCGGGTCACTGGGTATATGCTGCTCTTCAACAAACCTATTTGACAACAACCTGGGGTACTGGGTATGTGCCGGTCTTCAATGAACCTCCTTGACACCAACTTGGGTTACCAGACACATGCAGCTCTTCAGTGAACCTCATTAATACCAACTTGCGTCAATAGGAATGTGCTGCTCTTCAATGACAAAAAGAACCATTCAACATTTCTTGAGTGCAGGGTAGAGTTGAACCTGCATCATATATAGTATGAAAATCTTGAATATATAATAACACATGTGTCACACTTAGTCTTTTGTACATTTAACACAAAAAGTAGTTTATTGTGCATTTAACAGTCAGTGTAACTATGGTTGCCTCTGCTGTAACATCTTACTAAACATTTAAAATATAGAAATTCTCATGTAGACAAGAAAAGAGATGTGGAGATATCAAATTGAAATTTAACACCCTGAAGCTTTACAGTGGGTTATGAGGGGCACTGTAGTGGTAGGGCTCTGGATTAATATTCATCCTATGGACTTCAGGGGGCAGGAATTGCCTCCCCAGATCAATCACTTGTCAGACATTGTTTGTTTTTGTTAATTATGAGCTAGCACAGTTGGTCGGTTTGATTTGCCAGCACTTCTTCCATGAGTAAACTGCACAGTTGCAAGAATATGGAGTGCCAGCTCAGAAGTGCAGCCACAGTGCAACACTAGGGCCTTCTGGAAGTGTATGTAAAAGTGCTAATGTGGTGCAAGTCTTCTGCTGCCACATTTGCATCTCGAACCTTTTGTTGCTAGCATTTCCCAGCATGTGCTGTGATTGAATGCCCATTTTTGTCAGGTTTGCGGCTGCCATGCTATACAGAACATGATGGACAGTGGCTTCTTGGAAGCACTCCAACAGTGAAAGTGAGCAGAAATAATAATCTGGTTGCAGTGTTGGCATGTAAGCTAGCGAAGTGGGCAAAAACTATATAATTTGGTATTATGAACAGGCGGTACGAAACCACTTTGAGTTCAAATTCAAACACCTTTCCTGCCTGCCTCTGGACACATTCTTTGGCCACACATGAATACTGACTTTTCTTGTGGACTCTGGTAGCATCACTGCCGATTAACAGCGCCATTTCAGTCAATACACCATTCAGCAGAACCGTCTTATTTCGTGTAGTATTTACTGCCATGGCACTGGAGAAATCGCTTGCTGCTTCAGTGTTGCGGGCCATGAGCACTGATAATCCCCAGTGGTGCAGAAGGTTCAGAAACTGGGCCTGAACATTACCTGCACTTTTTTAAATAATCAGCATGATGCAGAAGATGCCACCCTTGCACCGCTGAAACAAATGGTAAAGCGCAGCAATGCCTGAGCTATTTAACGAATTGTAGGCGAATCAAATGAACCTTGTATAACCACTGAGAAGCATAGCAAACTTTGTGAGCTGGTAGCTGTTCATGGTTTCAGGGGTAGCGCTAAACTGACTCAGGACGAAAGAATGACACAATGTTACGGACAAAGAGCCCACTTTCAAATGATGGAATTTATCTATAAAAAAAGAAATAAAAATTAGGCCAGATGTTTGTGGACGTGGATAGATGCCTGCAGGGTGTGGCCTGCAGACCACACACACCACCAAGTACGTGCCATGCACATGCGCGATGGTATGTGAGATACCTCTTACTTGCAGATGCATCTACAAAGGCCAGGCAGGCAGATGTCCAAACAAGCGCCTTACGGCGCATGCTTATACTATAAGCATGACAACCCAATCACATTTAGCAATGCACTGTCGGATCTGCACATGCCGCCCAGGATTCACCAAAGTGCAGGTGATCTTCCGCCACCAAGAACCGGTGGCGAGAGAAATTGTATAAGCATTGTATATTTCACTTTAAAACAAAAATCTGCAGTTCTTGTTTTTTGTGGTCTTCGGGTGTGTGTGCATTTTTTTTTTTTCGCTTCACAACTATTGCAGTGCACTCAGCACAATATTTTTTTTTTCCATTCGCCCCCCTTTTTCCTGCGTATGATTAGAGTGCAGCTGGCATGGCACTCATATAAACACATTCTTAAATAAGATTTGTCAGTTGAAAGTCAGCACTTTGTCCGTCATATTGCGTCTTTCTTTCGTCCCATGTCATCTTAGCGCTACCCCTGCAACCTTGCATAACCAGGAATTTTCTCTTATTACTGCATTTCTAAATTCTACCACTCCCCACTGTAATGCCTTCGGGTGTTGAGGGTACTAATAAATGAAACAAAATTTTAAAAAATATATATTTTGATCTCCTGTAGTTTGTTATTCAAGCCCAACTCACGGTATATGAGTATTTTTGCATGCCATGTGGCTGCTGTGGCCAGGAATCCAACCCACAACATCGAGCTCGGCAGCAAACGACAAATTTTGGTTCATAACAGCTATGATGCCCAGCTGTAAACCTGAGCTGCAAATTGTGCTATAGTTTACAGGCCACTCCACACACTCTGTAAAACTGTGCTGCAGGCTGCATATAACAGTTCTCATAAGCTGCCCATAGCTGCGAGCGTATGTGCAGCTCTGTTACTGATCACAAGGTTGTGGGTTCGATTCTGGTCACAGTGACTGCATTTCAAAGGGAATGCAATGAAAAAAAAAAAAGATCAGGTAGAAATAAAGCGCTCATGTACTTGGATTTAGATGCATGTTAAAGACCACCAGGTGGTTTGAATTACTTTGAAGCACTCCGCCGTGAGGTACTTTACTGTGCAGGTTTGTACTTTACAACAATCAAGTTATTGGCGGAAAATAATAATCTTCGGGATCCGATAGACTTAATTTCTGTTATAGTCTATACTACACGAACATGAAGCATGAAAGAGCATAGAGGATATTAATCATCACATTTTTAATCGACGGGTCGAATTAATAACATAAATCGATGTGAAAGTGGACAGAAAGGTAAATATTCCGCAGGCTGGTGTCGAATCCCCCTATCTCCAGCATTACACATGTGCTCGTCCATTTTCTTGTATATTTGAGCAGTGTGGAAAATTGCCGTTGGGAGTAATTTAGCCAGCGATGCTCACATGCCAAGGCGGCGGATGTGAGATAGGAGTGCGATGAAATGTGAGCACCTATAGGAGTGTCAAAACAAAACAGGGCTAGATGGAATGCGTAAGTGCCCGCGCGAGCGAGACTTCGGATCGTCAAACGTTAATCCGACACACTCAATAATACGCCCCTCCTATGTATTAAACGTGTGTTCGAGACGTAAAATTTCGTGAACTGACGAAGAGAGATGCTGATGCTGAGTCTTTTTCAACATGGCACTACCAACTCACAAAAACCGAACAGCGCGCGAAGGCAACCGGCGCTTGAAGAAAACGAAGTTCATCGCGAGCTCACCCATCTGTTTGTCATCCGGACTGAAGTGGATGCCGGTGATGCGTCCCTTGAGGCCCTTGAGCTCTCGTTTCAGCGCTGGCTCCATGACACACAAGCTGCAACCAACACAATCAAACAAACCAGCGTTCGATACACTAACGTCAAACACACCGCGCAAGTGCGAAAGTTTCGAAGAGTTCAGGCAGTCAAACTTTTCTCGCGATTTCGCGTCTTTACGTTTACCTTGTTAGTGAAGTCACGGGATAAAGACGAGTTGGTTCAAGCACATCAAATGTTGTGTAACTGAAGAGCCGCACGGAAACACCGCCGTTACTTCCACAATTCAAACTTGTTCCTTTGCTTATTTTTCTTCCCTTGCACTGGGTGGCACGCTTGCAGGCGCTCACGCGCAAGGGTTTTTGCCTATCTGTTTTGCCTAGCACGCCACTGAGAGCAGACTCGCTCGCGTGCGAAATAAATTGCAATTGCAAATCTACTCGCAACAAATTTAGCGCGACTTCAAAAAAGCTAAAACAACAACCGCAAGAGCCTCTCTGAGCCTGACTTGTTTCGACTTGCGATGGCTTATGGAAGAGTTCGGTAACTGCGAAACTGCAGAAGTAAGAAACAAATACCTAACACACCTAACAAATCAACAGTTGAACTAAAAGCAACGGCACATATTTTGCTAACTGCAAGCGATGCGTTCGCTGTGACAGTGCGTTGAATACTATGAGAAAATAAAAATAAAAAGTCTGTTTACGATCCACATTTCTGACGCCTCGGTCCATGCCTCGGAAACCGACCCTCTGTTATCATTTTCGTTTTACGGCGCCAATATAACGAGGTCAGCTATCTATCGAGCACTACTTTTCGACGATCTACAGAGAACTGCAGAGGCAACGAAGATGATGCGAGCAATCCGAGTAAACAAATTAGGCGGTCCTCAAGTTCTTCAACTTTCGGAGAAAGTGCCGGTTCCTGAAGTGGAACCACGCAAGGTAATGCATCCACGCGCGCGTCGTCTGCTTTTGGATGCCCTACGTACGATGTCGCACCGTAGACGACATGAAATGCGACCGCCTCGCGCAGTTGACGCAGATGGGTGGACAACATATTCTGCGCTATATATTGCTCCCTGATATTGCGCTAATGAGCCAGCGTAATGATACCGTACTTGCCGTGCCTCTTTCGAGTAATCGCGCGTAAAATGTGGCATCCAGTACTTTGCCGCTTGAATTCATTTGCCCAGTTACCGAGCGGCAAGGTCATCTATTGGAGCCGATGCATATACCGGCCGCCAAAGCAATAGTTATTGGAGCACGAGTTGTTCCACTTGTTGGATCATTTTAATTGTGATTCCTCTCGATCGGACAGAAACATGTCGACAGCCCGGCTCCATGCATTGAACTCAAGCCGACCGTCATATATTGTGAAGAATTAATACATTTGTGTATTGACTGCCGCCAGGGTTGGCGTTGTTTTGTGGGCCGGCCTAGGTAGTGCAGCGCGCGTATATTCATGCGCTCAGAAATAATTTTAGAAACCTAGCTGTTTCTGACTTGCGCTATATTTCTGACTTGCGCTATATGATGTGAGTCGGCCGACGGGCATTCTCGTCTGATCGATTGTCGCGGGTCGTCATTACGATCGAGTTGCTCCGGGATAAATATTTTTGTTGAGACTTTTAATTATATCAGCCACATGTACAACTTGCACGTACCAAACGTTTTATGCCGCAAGGGATCGAATTAAGCAGTTTGATTTAAAATATAAAATTGGTACATCACAGGCAGTTCTTCGACTACCGGTAGTAAAAACGTCTTTATTGAAAGAGTATGGTTTGTGCGGGGATGGAATAAAATTTAAAGCTGAGATGTATAAGAGAGCTAGGAGGAGCGATATGTCGTTCAGCGCGTCATGTGTGTGTGTGTGTGTGTGTGTGTGTGTGTGTGTGTGTGTGTGTGTGTGTGTGTGTGTGTGTGTGTGTGTGTGTGTGTGTGTGTGTGTGTGTGTGTGTGTGTGTGTGTGTGTGTGTGTGTGTGTGTGTGTGTGTGTGTGTGTGTGTGTGTGTGTGTGTGTGTGTGTGTGTGTGTGTGTGTGTGTGTGTGTGTGTGTGTGTGTGTGTGTGTGTGTGTGTGTGTGTGTGTGTGTGTGTGTGTGTGTGTGTGTGTGTGTGTGTGTGTGTGTGTGTGTGTGTGTGTGTGTGTGTGTGTGTGTGTGTGTGTGTGTGTGTGTGTGTGTGTGTGTGTGTGTGTGTGTGTGTGTGTGTGTGTGTGTGTGTGTGTGTGTGTGTGTGTGTGTGTGTGTGTGTGTGTGTGTGTGTGTGTGTGTGTGTGTGTGTGTGTGTGTGTGTGTGTGTGTGTGTGTGTGTGTGTGTGTGTGTGTGTGTGTGTGTGTGTGTGTGTGTGTGTGTGTGTGTGTGTGTGTGTGTGTGTGTGTGTGTGTGTGTGTGTGTGTGTGTGTGTGTGTGTGTGTGTGTGTGTGTGTGTGTGTGTGTGTGTGTGTGTGTGTGTGTGTGTGTGTGTGTGTGTGTGTGTGTGTGTGTGTGTGTGTGTGTGTGTGTGTGTGTGTGTGTGTGTGTGTGTGTGTGTGTGTGTGTGTGTGTGTGTGTGTGTGTGTGTGTGTGTGTGTGTGTGTGTGTGTGTGTGTGTGTGTGTGTGTGTGTGTGTGTGTGTGTGTGTGTGTGTGTGTGTGTGTGTGTGTGTGTGTGTGTGTGTGTGTGTGTGTGTGTGTGTGTGTGTGTGTGTGTGTGTGTGTGTGTGTGTGTGTGCTGCCCTGGGATGCTGACTTTGGCTTGGGTGGCATTACGATCCTGTCTGCTGATATACTTTCAGCAGTTGGGAAGTCTACAGCAAGTGCAATACATTCTATAGGCTCGTCATCTGAACCGGGGCAGGGATCAATTTGTTAGGTTCACTGGCACTGCTGCCTTGACTTCCACGTTTCTGTGAAATGAGGTGTTAGGGTGACACACAAATAGAGCCTCTGTCTAGCATCGCCTCATTTTTTTTTCCAGTCAGCACATATGAGAGATGCTGAGCACTGAGGAATTAAGGCACGTGTCCGAAATTAAGATGTTTTTTACAGGCTAGAAGGCATAGTCTGAGGTTGGCATGCACATGTGAACGTGGTACGGTCTGTGATTTGTACTCTGCTGGCAGAGAAAGTCGGTGGAATTGTGCCCATGCACAACTTTCCCATTTCTGCAGGTTTCTATACAGGCTAATGTAGTGTCTGAAAATAAATTGGTAACGAATCCAGCTTGAGCGTTATGTCCAACTTGAAAATTCGCTTTCTGAACATGCTTTGAATCGCACTCATGTATATGAAAATGAGTGCACCGACGCTACACCAGTAAAACATGTGTGGATTTGCAAGCAGCCAGCTGTGAAGGGGTCACACACTTACAGGAAGGTAAATGCCAGCTGCTGCCAGCTGTGCAGTACGTGTTTGTACTCCCTATGGGCTGCATGCAAGTTTCTTTTTTTTTTTCAATGTTATCATTATCTGACTTCGAAAAGCACACTGAAAGAATTATATTGAAGACTCCTATAGTGAAATTAGTTAGCTCTGACACTCTGGCATCATAATATTCACTGCTTCAAATTCTTTTGTTTAAGTAGAATAACCACATGTTATCTTGTTCTTCTTTTTCATTTTTTGTCATTTATTTTTTTCCTTGTTCTCCATGCATGTCTCATCGATGGCTGTAATTCATTCACCGTATGTATCATGTTCACAGGCATGGTGCTGCAAGCCATCTGAGGCTTAGACCGGCCTGTTCGTGTTGTTCTGCATTTTTGGGTGGCATTAAACATTATTATTATTATTATTATTATTATTATTGTTGTTGTTGTTGTTGTTGTTGTTGTTGTTGTTGTTGTTGTTGTTGTTGTTGTTGTTGTTGTTACTTTATTATTGATATCTTAGCCAGAAATACTGGAGGCAAGTGCACGGAAAAGTTTTCAGGAAATGTAGGTTATGCAAACTGGCCTATGGGCATGCCTTGGTAATTGAGGGCTAATAGAATGTAACTGCAGTGCTCTGATGTGAACATCAAAGATGAAATTTGCTTAAAGGAGGTTTGGTAACAAGTTGCATTTTCGCTTAAGTGCTATATAGCTGTCATTACACTTTAGAAGAGCAAGTAAATGATACTGTACCATTTCAGTTGGAATTGTTCCCTTTGTATTTCGATTGCCTGTTTCTTGTGTACTGTGCACATCAGTCTGTGCCACAAATGAGTGTTGATGAACTTGTATTTAGTGCTTCTTCCGTAGTGGTGGTAGTACTCAAAATACCTTGAAAGTAAGGACACTTTTCTTCTCTGTGGGCCTATTACTGTCAGAGTGTGAGCAATGGCGTACAAGACCATATTTACAGTGCCCTGAAACAGCATTGATTCTACAGAGCATTCCTTTGAACATTTTATGCAGGGTATACACGGCATGCTAGAAACATTTCATGCAGAGATGTACATAGCATGCTAGACTGCGTAGAGAGGAATTGATCTTCTTTTTGAGATGATGACACAAGCATTGACACCACCATTGTAGACGCTGCTGGCATGCTTTGCAGTGACATTAGGCACAAGATTTTAATTTTTCACATAACATGTGATTGTTTGCAGAGCCTTCTTTTGAGATTGTCAGTTTCATGAATATACGCATTAGCGGTCTCCGTTCATGTTACTGTGGATGCAACTACAAATTCACACTGACACAAACTGCACCAAGGACAGTGCAAAGGAAGTGCCACGTGATGTACGTTGATCTACTTTTTTTTTGTTACCATCGTTGAAGCAATGTCTTACCATTTATGTTTCGAAGCTTGAGTTCTCGCATTACTTGTGCACATCAGCGCAACCAGCATGTTCTCAAAGCTGTGCTGTTATCAGCTGAGTGTGTCTTCACCTTGAAGCTTCGGGTTCATTCACTAACATGCGCTGTGATATATGTGGGTTATCGAGAAACTTCTGTGTCATATATGTAGATAGCAGCTGACTGAGAGCTGCTTCAGTTCCGATTCACGGACAGCTACTGTGCTTGCCATGGTTATTCGCCGCTCGGTTCGTCCCTAATGTTTCTTTGTGGTTGTTCGTTCAATCAATAATTTCGTTAATTCAGTTGTTTATTCTGTTAATTGCTGTTTTCACGTAATTCCTACACTGTGTGACATAAAACTGGCATAAGCAACCAGGACAACAATTCACAGGAATATGGAGGCTTGGAATGATGAACAGTGGTCTAACAAGGACTTTTGCTGGAGCCAACTTTTCGACAATGGGACTTGTCTTCCTCAGGGTGAAGTCATGTACCCTTTGCCAAAACATTGGCTCCAGCCTGGACATACCTTGTTCAACCACTGTTAGTGGCATAAACAATTACATATGGGCTCATATCTCTTTTTCTTTGGACTGCCTTCTGTGCCATTTGTGTTGGGTGTTGAGCTGTGTCAACCAGCTCTACTTAGCTTCCCGCTGTGCGTAGCTTGTCCTCAAAGAAAACGGTACAATAGTGCCAGGTGAAGTGCAGAGGCCAACAGAGCACACTCAACTTGATGTTGTACATTGTTGTCTGCTTCACAGTGCAATCGTGTATGCTGCCGCTACACCTTTTGCTTGCACGCAGGTCTTGGTTCGCGTGAAGGCAGCCGGCGTCAATCCCGTCGACACGTACATCCGCGAAGGCACGTTCACTTACACCTACCCAGTGCCTTTCACGCCAGGAAAGGATGGCGCCGGTGTAGTAGAAGAGGTCGGCGAGGGAGTTGGCAACGTTAAGGTACGGTGCGAGGCATTAGTGAAACGAAAACTTGCAAGAGGCCGTTGCTTTGGCTGGTCTCGCATAGAAGCTTGGAACTGAATTGCCTTTTTCCGTTTGTGGCAGCATGTACATAGCTGACTGCACAGAGTGGTGCTGAGTGACATACTGCGAAAGTTGCACTCTGAGTTGGGGACTGCATGTGTGTTGCCTTAAGACGCATTTTTTGGCTTTGAAGGAGTGTTTTGTTTGTGCATGGCTTATAGGTTATGAGAACTTTTGCGGCTGACAGAAATTGCTTGGATCCAGATTCATGATGAAATTGGTCTGTGCTTTTGTCTCTCTGTTCCGAGCTTTTCTCTCTTTTTATTTTCCAACTTCTTGGCCACAGTGACCATACATCTGTGGGAATGGAATTTCAAAACGCCTTGTGGTCAAGTTATTGCAGTCGATAACAAACATTAGGCGGTCAAAATTAATCAGTAGCCCTGTGCTGCAGCATCCCTTACAGCTCCGGTGTACTCTTCTATGTTTCCAGGAAACTGCAGCAGTCCATGCTTTATCAATTTCATTCTACGCTTGATAGCCATGGTCAACACAGTTCTTTACTTTGTTTCAGGCAAAGTGCATCAAAAAGGCAAATGTCACACTGTTGTCAGTAAAGATGAGGCTGCTGATGTCTACTTTTCTTGTCGTACGAGCCATAAATATTCAGAGCGTGTTGTAGAAAAGAGTGGCTATAAGTTTCATAGGTTATTCATATTTTTATATTATCACAAACAAAAAGATGAGGGGTCACTGAGGAAGAACCTCTGTGCTACCCCATATGCATGCTATACATTTAATGTGCTCCCCCGAGTTTGCTGTTGAAGTGCTTACAAAATAGATTTGTACTTTCAGCTTTGTTAAAATAACTTTTGGAACCTTGGGTCACCCTTTTATAATCACTTTTGTTTAAATTGAAAATGCCACTGACAATATCACACACAGGACCCAGCTTTCTGGTAATGGCAATGTTAGGTTAAAAGTAATATGCCTGTGCTAGAATACTTTATTGGTGTTGTCAACGCTTTACAGCTGTTACAGATGTTGGAGAAATATATAGGCAATCTTCACACAGTAAACTGATGCTACTGAGAGGTTCTCAAATGTAGCCAGTTACAGTAAAAGCTCGTTAATTAGAATTCCGCGGGGATGCTACGAAAATTTAAATTATACAAAATTCGAATGAATGAAAGTAGGAGAAACAAATGACTTGGTTAACGCCCATATATAGTTTGACGTGGCGTGAGCACGTGTGCACACACGCTACGTCATGTTGGCATGAACAACAATGCCTATACTTCAAATCACTGGTGCAGCCAAAAAGCAAAGCTGCGTGGCTCGCGCGACGACGCCAGCGTCGCCAACATGCTTCTGTGCACTAGCACACTCCCCATCCACGATGGCGCAGAGCTTGAATTAGCAGGATGTGTTACATATTGCTTTCAATACATTGTTCGACGGACCACGGCGGCTACTTTGAATTATCTGAAATTTTGAATTAACGAGTTGTGAATTAATGAGATTTTACTGTATATGTGGCGATACCTGTATGGACATATCCATGGAAGAAACCAGGATAGCTGCTACTGTGGAAACACATACATCAAGTGTAATTCGACGCAATTGTAAGTTTATACAGACGCATATGTTTCAGTACCACTCAATGTGATGAATGAGGTGAGCAGACGTGATTCTGTACGGACCAAGTAGCTTTAGATCAGGCTTAGAAAAACGTTTGTCAAAAATTTAATCACTAATGGTTCATGCTGTGCTTATATTTCTGTAGCATCTACTCACTGCTGAGTTTTGTTAACAGAGAATTCCTCTCTTTTCTCAGCTCTTGCGCCTCATTTTTCAATGCCTGCTTTTAATAACTGTTCCACTCTCAATGCCTTGAAAATGTATTATGAAATTCAAAATTTGAGTAATGTCCACTGTTTATCGTTATCAGAGTGTTTTGCCATCTTTTGATCACTAGAGGAAAGAGTGAATGCAGTTTCGTCAAATCCAGGAGACTGTGTTATTGCAATCAATGCATTTGATTGTCAAGTGCAATTGTGTGTTCACTCAGCTGAGATTTGAGGTATCGAGAGGTGTCGCTGCCTGAGAGCAGCTCCACAAAAATGTAAATGAACTCAGGCTGGCAACTCACTGGTATCAGTCCATTGTTTTCTCTCAACGTGTCCAGTATTGCTTCCTTTGGCAGCAAATGAGTCAGCTTTTTACGGCCATTCATTTTCTTGCATGCATTATTGCCTTTTGCTTCTTGTCTGAACTCTTCTCTTTCAGCTCGTGATAGCTACCTCATCTTTGCATGGCAATGTCATTCCTGTGCCAGCTGTACTATCTCTCCTGCCCCTTTGTGTTTGCCCATTTCATTGACCATCATTTAAAATGAAACTGATGTAACCTCCAAAATCTGTTTTATTGCAAGCTCAGCTTAGACGTACATTGAATCCGTGGGAAGGTAAACAATATCCCTTAATTGTTCAGCTTATAAGAGGCTTCTGCTTAACAGGGTTTGGCTCAAAGTTAGTTTACTAGTATTTATTTAAGACTGCACTAAAACATTAACAGTATAGTAGATCTGGGGGAATAAAAAATAATTTATGATATTGATAATGCAGAGTCCCAATGGCAACACATTGGTGGAGAAACCACCAAAGCCATCAGTGCAGTAGAAACTCATTATAATGAATTCGCAGCAGACATGAAAAGTATCTGTTGTATCTGTTATTTATTTGTTTCATGCCAACGTTGGCGGAAAGGAATTTAAGTTTACCTAATTACGTCCACTAAATCATTATGTATGTGTTCATTATATTGAGCTTTGACTATACTAAATGCTACTGAAGGTGGTGTTACTGATATTATCGAGCCAGCAGGGGGAAAATGTACTCATTTTTATCTCACACACGGTCAATGTGTGTTTCTGTTGGAGATGTGAGCTTGTAGAATGTGGGTCATGTGTGTGTAGAATAGAACTGACATGAACCCCTAGACATGAAGAATTACTGATAAGCAATGTCACTACCAGAGCGTTTGAACATGTTTCCTCAATGCCCTGTGCAGCGTGGGGAGCGTGTGTTCTTCTCAATCCGAGATGCGAAGAACACGCACGGCTCGTACGCCCAGTACTGCCTGGTGAGCGACACTGACGTCTGGAGGCTGCCGGAGCGCATGTCCTTCGAGAAGGGAGCCGCTCTCGGCATCCCGTACTTCACAGCTTACCGGGCAATCGTGCTCAAGTGAGACTACTAGTTCACATGAGTTAACAGATAATGGGGCCTAGCTGTCATAAAAGAGCTGCTCGTAAACATAGGCAGTTTATAAGAATGTTCAGCAGCCAGTTGTGATTGCAGAGAAGATGATATACCAGAAGTGCTGGTAAATTCATGTTCATGTTCCTGTTGTGTGTCTTGTAAACTTGTGCAGCTCTGTTTCTTGATTTCATATGCAAGTCTGCTGAGGCCTCTAAGAGGCAGGGTTCTATAGTCTTAACTACTAAATGTGAATTTGGACATGAGAGGTGACAGCCTGAAAATGTGGCTTAAGAACCCTCTGATCGCGTTTTTAGCATCAACATGTGATGTCTTTCTATGAGATAACATTCCTATTGTAGCAAAGTCTTTTATGGCAACAGCCAACAGGGCTGGCAGATCAGATAATTCTCTTCACAAAGCTGGCATAGGTTAATGGCACAAGTTGCAGTGGGCATGTGTAAGCAATCAGAAAGCTGCTAGGCAGCTCTCGAGTTTTGTGCTGCTTATCTCACTGACTTTTCCCTGTGCACTAGGAATTCACTCAGAAGAGGAGTGCTATCTGTAGTAAGAGTTAAGAAAAAAAGAATGAGGCAACAAAATGCCATTTCTGCAGAAACACTGGCAGAAATGGTGAATGAGAATAATCTAACTGCTTATTGTGTGTACGGAAAGCAATGCAGTACTTAGGCAACAGTGATAACAGCGGGCACGATTGGCAATTGTCACGTTGAAACACTACTTAGATTTAGCTGCTGTTTATTCATTTGTCATCGTGCATTCCAGTGCATTTGGTGCTGCTTACGTAAGTTTGAGAATGTACTAGACTGGTTGCTATGTGCATAAAATTTGATTATCAAAGTGATGACAATGTTCGCAGAGGTTCAAGCACAGCAGTCGTGTCTTTTGGAAAAGTGATGATAAAATGACAACAGTGTTACTTCAGTGAAAACAATCACTGGGTCAAGTCAAGTGCAGTGAAGTATTGTGAATATATCCTGCCAGATTAGGCTCTTTATCTTTACAAAAACGTTAAAGTGATAAGTGCAGATGTTGCATGCTTTTCTTCCATTTTGCTGCGGGGTATTTCTGCATCGTAGCAGTTTCATTTGTTAGCCACTTCCACTAGGGCAATGTTAGGTTTATTCGGTTCGATTTTAGTGTCTACTTTGTTATAAATTCTGATGCACAAGGCACATGAATACATGTACTGAATAAATGCTTTTAAATCTCCATTTTTTCGTTAAACAATACATGAGTAGAACTGCCTCTGGGAGTGGATTGTTAGTGCACTGCCCCTTTGATTCTTTTCTATTGAAAAAAATATTTATTAATATAATGCCATTGTGCCTTCATTGCAGTCATCATGTGAAAGGCTATTATTCTGCTTGTTTCTGTGCACTTGGTTACATTATATATGCTTTTTGTAAAAATACTGCATTTCTATACTGCGTCTTGTGTGGTATTGTCACTAAATGTGCTTGGCAGGTTTGTGCCCCCCTGTAACAATGCCCTTAGAGGCACTGTAAGTAAGCGATTAAATAAATAAATAAATTAATTAAATAATTAAATAAATAAGCTGCGACTCCAGCGGTGACATTGGACTACAACGTGGAAATTAATAAGTGGATTCTGTGTACACATCATGTGAGCACGTTTTTACAGCCTATAGCAAAAAAATTTGGAGGACGCTTTAGCTTTGCCTTTGAGAGTGGAATGCAATAGCATTCAAAGATGCCTGACTGCTTCTCACGCTTTCCGGCAACTGGAGGATATGTAACCGTAATGTTTACCACTGGCTGTGAATGCTATGCGTGAAGGTGGGCTTTATGGCAGAAACGAGGCCTCTTGCTTGGGCCGCGATGAGGCGGAGGTGAGCGCCAGCTGGAGGTATTGCAAGGAACCGGGCGCACTGCTCTGTGGCTCCCAAGCACCCACCCACACGCCGGCGCACGGAAATCGCAGATGCTGTAGCCAGTCTCTGAATTGTAGAGACGATTGAAAAGGGGTTTCTTTGAGTTTTCGCATAACAGAATTATGTATTCTTGTATAGTCAAATTACAATCTGAGAGTTATCATGTCTGTAAGTTGTGCGTAAGTTGTAGTTTATGATTTTTCCAGATATTTTAGCTTGAGAAATTGAATTAGTTCAGTAAATTCCTTGCGTCACATGGAAGGCCTGGGTATGCATGATTCGAAAATTTTTTTGCCAAAACGACGTCCGACACCGGATTTTTTGTGACACGAGCTCCTTAACACTATCGTGCTAAAGGCCAGAGTTACATTGCTGGCAATGGCCAACTGACCTTACTTTTCCTGTGACAGGCTGCACAGTCAGTGATAGCCGTAATGGTTGGATTTATTTATTAATCAGCACAAACTTTAAGAACCATCTCTGACAGACGGCATAGTCCTGCCTCTTTGTGTGGATTACTGCAAGAAGAAGACATTCGCTGCATGACAAATTGTAATGTCTTGTTCGCTAGATAAATATGAATGTCTATTAAGAGGAAGCTCTAGCTCAGCACTTAGACTGCCCTATTCAAATACATGTAAAACACAGAAATGTTCTCCAAGATGAATGCTACTCTGATTTGAGTGAAATTTGGTGCTGCTGGTGGAACACATTTAGCTAAAAACTCCGCACTCAGAATTCAAACTCGGAAAGAAAAAACAATTTTTGTTGTTGTGATGCCTATAGGCAACACTTGTCTATAAAGGATTTACTGGGACACCATTGTGCGTTATACTGCATACTGGGAAAAGACATCGCAAAACTGGTGCTGATCTCAGGGTGTCTACTGAATTGGTATGACTTCGTTACTGGGAGAGAGAGAGAATAAACTTTTATTGAGCCCTCAGTAAAGGTTGGTGCGCGCTGGCACCAGACGGGGTGGAACCTTCTTCTCAGGTCCCATATGCGTCCAGCAGTTCCTGGCCCCTAGCCGCCAGTGCGAGCTGGGTCGGTAGGTTGGGGCTGGACAACAAGGTCTCCCATCGCTCGGGGGGTTGGGGTTGAGAAGGGTGGGGGCTAGGGATGGTGGAGAGTTATTGAGCTTAGTGCACTCTGCAAGGATGTGTGCTAGAGTGCCTTCTGATCGTCTGCAAAACGAGCATGAAGTGTCATGCTCTGTTGGGAACATAGTGCGCAAGAGCACAGGATGCGCTAGCGGCCCTGCTTGTGTGCATCGCACGATCGTTTGTTGCCTTCGGTTGAGTTGCGGATGTGGATGGGGAAGCCTACATCTGCCGCTTCTGTACATTTGGGTGATGTCTTTGTAATTTGTCACAGCGTGCGGGAGCTCTGGCTCGTCCTCGGCCCAGATTGACAGTTCTCAGGCATAGTGATCAGCGAGTGCTTTACCGTCCACTTGCGAGTGAGCCGGGACCCACACGGGCTCAACGGCGCGTCCCAGAGATTTGCGTTTGGTGAGGATCGCTAGTGCTGCGGGAGAGATGTTTCCCTTGCGGTAGCTTGCGTAGGCGGTCTTGGAGTCTGTGACCACGGTCCTCACTCCCGGTTGTGCAAGTGCGAGGGCCACGGCCACTTCTTCTGCTTCGGCTGTTTTCGTCGTCCTTATCAACGCGCCTGTGACCAGTTTATTGATGGTGATGACGACCGCCGTTGCTCTGGTGCCGTGCTTGGGAGGCGAGGAATCCGCGTAGAGAACCTCGGGGTCCTCTTCCAGGTGTCGAGCCAGTGCCTTGGCCCGCGCAGAGCGTCTCTTGTCATTCCTCTCCGGCTGCATGTTCCGGGGGAGGGGTCTCCACGTTGGGGGGAGTGGCTCCATTGTTGGTTGCTGTTCAATTTGCCATCCTATCTTGCGTAGGACGGCCCGGCCATGCTCTGTCCAGCTCAGCCTTACTCTCTGGTGGGATAGGTGTGCTTCCACCAGCTCTTCCACCATGTTGTGGGCATCCATGTCCAGCAGCTTCTGCATTGAGGAGTAGACTGGGATGCCCATGGCGAGCTTGGCTGCTTCCTTATCGTCGTGTTCATCATCTCGTGGTTCACCCTCGTAAGCTGGAGGCATGGGGCGGAGTACGTTATACGTGACACGACGAATGCCTGCACCAGGCGCAGCTACTGCGAACCCCGTTTCTGAAATTGCAACACAGCCGCTAAAGTGAACAAGTGAAAAGTTAAAAAGTGGAACTTAGTTGCTAGTGACTGTACACTGTGATCTGTCATGCGAGTAATATCCAAATTGACAAGCAGTTCATTTAAAAATGTGTAATTCCAGTGTACAACCGATTAATGACTGTTAAAAAAATTCACTGACGATTACGATACTCCCTAGTGTGAAATTTGAGCGCAGCATGTGTGTTTTCATTTTTGATATATTGGCTTGCATGCACAATCTTGTCTCGTGCAGCACGTTGCAAACGGGGCGAACTGTGGCACAACTGCCTCACTAATCAGAAGATCGCGAGAGACAGCGCGTGGGTGATGGCTGGGTGCAATTAACAGCAGCCTCTGCAAACAGACCTCCGCTAATGCAGCACTTTGTTTTCGTACATAGTATCATTGGGCATGCTCGCCACATGCCATTAGTGAACAGACGACACGTCTACTCTGGTGCCATCTGGTAGCCATCATCACCGCAGAGCAGCACTATGCTTTTCTTCTCGCGCTTGCGCCATGCCGTCCTCCCTCACTTTCCACCTCATGGTTTCACTCTAGCCTCCTCCTCTGCTTTGCTCCTCACGCTTTCTTCACTTTTCATCCCCCGCTGTGCTCGGCGTTTGCTCTTTCATCCGTAGTTCTGCTCGTTTGCTCGGTGACGCCGACGATGCCTACAGTGCCGAGGCACGCCGACGCTCAACACAGGAACGGGCGCTTAATAGCTGCGCTCTAAATAATCGGCTCTGAGTGAAAAATGAAGAAACGAAAACAGGTTGTGAAATTCCTCCAGAATGAGTGTGCTTGCAACTTTGTGACCTGTGTCGTGAAGCAGTAAATACAGCACACACAATAACAGTAACATAGAGTACAGTAATAGTAATGTTCTTGCGCTGCACTCCGGATATCTTGTAGTCTTGACTTCAAAAATACCAGGGGAAAGACAATTTTGCAATGTTAGAAGCGTCGTATGTGCTCGCTTTTCACCAAGCGGCACCTCACTAGCCGAGTCAAATGCTGCGCTGGGCCGCCCAGGCTACTGATTTCCCCCTTCCTTTCTGTCTATCATCGCTCTGCATACTCGATTTGCTGCTCACTGCCACTTTGTTGTGGCCTCGCACAGCAGTGATGAGCTGGCAGTTGAAGTCCTTTTTGTAACGTGTTAGCATTAGGACTGTCAAAGTGGAAAAAACTGTGTGTGTTTGAAGCCTGGGAAGCCAGTCACGTAGTCACACATATATGTGTATAGTGCAACTGACGGTGCTCTGCTTCGCACCACCGTCAGTTGCACTTCGCTCCTCAAAGAGGCAGGAAACAAGTTGAGTGAGCTCCTGAGAACACTTCGTAATGTGGCGAATGCAGTTTAAATCGTGAATCCAGGATGTGAAAGAGGTGCGACATAATGCGAACTTATTTTTTGCACATTTACTGCTAATTCTCCACTGAATCTTTTTATTCCTCCTGCCACATAAGATGCTGTCAGGAATGCATCAATGTGGTCGCAGTATTAAGTGTGGCCTTGAGCAAGATGATCGGCACTTTTGAGTGGGCGCGATCAGACCACACGCTGCCAGCAGAAGCCAGCATGCCAGCCCACAGCGTCTGACCGAGATCGCAGCTTTGTAAGGATGCTCGCTTAGTACTCGTGCGAGGGTGGAGCATAAGTGCCACATTATTTGTGGGCGTCTGCTAAAGGTGTGGCAGTTCAGTTTCGACTTTAGCAGTGAAATTGTTCAGAATTCCTTATGATGCAGAAAGTAGCCCTATCGGCTTTCTGGATATCTGGAGCCAGCTTTGCTTGGGTGACTGGCCTAATGGATGACTAATTAATTTGCCTTAATTTGTAAATTCTTATGAGCACTATGTATATTGAATGCTTTATGTCAGGACAACTTGAACAATGGAGTTTCTGTGGCGCAAATATATTGGGTGTCTCTTTTTTATGTTAACAGAGTTTGTAAAAATGTCCTGTGCCATATAGCACAAATCTATTCGTTCAGCTGAATTACTCAAGGAGGCAGACACTACTTACAATGCTGAAAATCAAAATGGATTTTTGACTAAGTGATGAAATTTCACTAAGTAGCTTTTTAACTTATTACTTTAGTGAACCTACAATATACAAACTTCAGTCTAGCAACAGTTTTAAGATAAACGCTGTCAAACCTGTGATAAAAATGCACTGTTGTCCCACCTAATTTTGAACACAACGCATTAAGTCTTTATGCATTTAAGGTAACAAATTTACTGAAAAACCTATACGTTTCATTGCAAACTTCAGGAACGCATATCTCGAAACTGATGCCATCTTTAAAATTTCTTCCAAGTGGATATGGCTTTCCAAGTCACTGGCTATACAATTAGTAAACTTCAAAGCGTGCTGTAAAGTTATTAGTTTAAAGTTAATCAGAAAAACTTTGTTAATTAATCATATATTCATTTTGACATCTAATGCAACTAATGTCTGCCTCTGAGAGTTTTCTAGATCAAGAAGTAACACTTTGCATTATTTTGATGTCAACTACAGTTGAGTCTGCCGAATTCTTGTAGTGACTGAATTCAGGTCGTATGTTTTTTTCCAGTTAGTCTGTTCTTTCTTGCGTTATTTTTTTTCTTTTTCAGAATGTATTAACTAGGTTCTACTGGTGTTCTCATATGTCTGTAATATAGAGCTCTCACATGAAGTCCGTATTCTGTAAACTAAACACAACTCCCTGAAGAGTAGAAAATTGTTAATCTGCACCACTGTGGTATGCTTTTGATGATTCTGAATGTGCAGGAAATGTGGCGGAACAATTTTTTCTTCAGTGAAGAGAGTTACTAGCATTTGATACTGTCCTATCTTGGTCCGGTTTTTTTTTTGTGGAATGTCACCAGACAGGTTGCACGTTTATTACACATGCATATTAAAGGGCTCTTCACCAGGCCCCATAGCAAATTTTAATTATATGCTGGAAGTTGTTACGTGTCCTCTAGGGAGCGTTCTGCTGCAAAAATTTTTCAAGTCGGCTCATTAATAGCCAAGATAAAAATATTTCAGTGCCGTGAACCCATGATTTCAGCAGGCGGGCTCCATTGCATAGCGAGACTCCCTCTCCACTCACTCCGTGTAGCCTTCCCATGCTGGACCTCACAATCGGTCACGGGCCCCCCTGCCTTCACCTTTTTTTTCTCCTTGTTTTTTTTTTCTTCTTTTTTTCGGTGATGCGCACTTCCGCTGGTGGCGTTGCACGCTAGCTGTTATCGTTTCGTGCAGCGCACGATTTTGCGCTCTGTGCACAAGGACACATGACTAGTGGTATAATTCAGTGCTACATGAATACTGAAGCAGGACATGCAGATCGCAGAGCATGATAATGCGCTGGAACACGGTAGAAAATGGCGTAGTTTTGGTACCTGCGTACATGACCGCACGAATGTGAGAACAAGCAGACGAAGCGGAAGTACATCTCTCCTGCTTCAGTGCGAAATAAAACAAAAAGCACACAGACATTCCATTTGTGTGTTTTACTATTTCTCTAAACTTCAATTCGTCAATTCAAGCAACAGATTGCACAGATAGCAGATGTTGTCTTGAATAATTCTCGAAGTCACATGTCACCACGAGCGATGTCACACTGTGGACTCGAGTACGTATGCAGGAGTACGTACGCAGGAGTACGTACGTACGAGTACGCAGGAATATAAGTACGTCATCCTCCGGCTTGGAGCGTGGTGGCTGTGAGGAGAAAGAAAAATGACATTCAATTAGAAATTTCAGGTCTTTCTGTGACACGTAGCAATGTAATACTTTGCAGACACGATCATTATAGTGCAATGTATGTTCTGCGCTTGTCAGCTCAAAATGGCCAGACCTGGTGAGGGGCTCTTTAAGGGAACACTAATGAGAAAAATGATGTCACTTGTACTAGTATATTATCCTTCAACAATACCAAAAATGCCACTCTTACTGCACTTCACATGAAAACGGGATGGGAATTCCCAGCTGGAAACAGGCTTTTCAGCCAGATTTCCTATTGGAATTAGCACCTCTAGCTAGAAATTTCCCAAAGCCAGCTGGAAATGGAATCCACCTCAGCTGGCCTTCTAGATGGAAGTTTTCCAGCTCCAACTGGAACCAACTGGACAGAGCAGTTTCCAGCAAGAAGTGGAATCCACCAGCTGGAAAGCGGCAGGCATATTGGTGCGAGCTTTACACTTGCACTAAGAAATTTTTGGTATCTGCGAGACTTCCACATCTACATTACAAGGTGGTGTTTGTATAAGAATCAAAAGAATTTGCTCTTTCAGCAATAAAAAATCATTTTTGCTTCATTTGTTTTGCGAGATTGTATGTGAAGAGGCCTGAAAAGCAAAGAAGAGGCTCAAGAACGAAAGGCAGGTGGTTACACCACCTTGAAGTTCCCACCAGTTCACAGCAGTTCACACCAGCTCGCTGTAAGGTCATGAATTTTGATGGCAACTGTTAGGGCCTAGTTAATTGTCTATCGATAAAGATGGACTGCATTGCATTCTAAAAGAGCCACAGATTGAACTTGAGAAGTGTCAAGAACATATGAAAAAATAAGTTGAATCCAACACATCGCACTGACATACTGATATTAGGATTTCGAAGCGAAATTAAAAAAAAATGAAACCTTCACTTCATTTTCTCTTCTAATAGTCAATGTATTGCTAAATTAACAAAATATTGTTTTCAAATAATATTTGATGAGCTTAAACAGATTTAGGGTTCCTCTATAGAGTCCTTGTGGAACCAAAACCTTCTATTACATGGCCACCCCTAGTGAGGACACTATCGCAGCTGCTGTCTTTCTAAAGAATCTCTTCTCTTGTGGTGTGCTCAGGGCCAAGGCGCAGGCCTCTCACCGCCTCCTGGTCCATGGTGCAAGTGGGTCTGTGGGCACGGCCTCCATTCAGATTGCCAAACGCCTGGTGGGTTGCCAGGTGGCCGGCACAGCGGGTACTAGCTATGGCATGGAGCTGGTCAAGAGTCTGGGTGCCGAGTTCACTGCCTGCCACAAGCAGCGAGACTACCTGCCCAAGATCATGGTTTGTTTGTGGCTACATGTTTATAGCCAATGTTAGCTTGCTATTCTGTTTTTCAAGACAATGCTTTCTTTCCATACCTCCCCATGGTTTGGCGTGACTGCTGCTGGGTGCTCGGTTTCTCCTTCACAATTGATGGCTTGGACTAGAGTCAACTCTGAAGAGCATTTTCTTCTTGAAAGGAGGTTCATTAATTCATTCCTCAAATGCCTCTGGTGCAGGGTTTTACATGATGGGTGGGTATTACATTTGTGCCAGGTCTTTGCTGAAAGACTTGAAGTGGTTAGGATTGTAGTGGGGCGCAGCGTCGGTGGGCAGATGATTCCAGTCGTTCACTGTTCGAATGAAAAATGAGTTGAGATGCGCAGTAGTGCACGCAGGAGGTGGGTAAACAGCTTTAGAATGACTGTTGCGGAGCAAAAGGCGATTAGCAGGTATGATAATCGAGCGAGCAAGAGACGAGTGATGGTAAACTTATGGTAAAAAGACAGCCATGCTATTTTTCTGCGTGACTCAAGACTGGGAAGATTAACTCTATGCTTTAGTTCAGTAATGCTAGAATAGTAAGAATAATCTGAGAAAACAAATCTAATGGCACGGTTTTGGATGGATTCAATAGCTTTTTGTAGGCTAATCTGATGTGGGTCCCAAGCTGCGCATGTGTATTCCAGCTTGGGATGAATAAATGTTTGGTACGTTAGCAGTTTTATGTGAGAAGGGTTGAACTTAAGATTATGCCTGACATAGCCAAGGATGCGGTTAGCTTCGTTGATTATACTTGTTATATGATGGGACCAGTTGAGATCATGAGATACTGTGATGCCCAGGTACTTATACGATGATGCTGAAGATAACTCAGAGCTAAGAACGACATACTTATATGCTTCGTAAGAAGCTCGGCGGAGGAAGGAGATTTGTGAAATTTTCTTCACGTTTAAAGACATTAACCAAGTCTTACACCACTTTTCAACCATTCGTAAGTCATTTTGAAGGGAAGTGTTATCATGGAAACTACGAATAGGACGATAGATGACAATCGTTTGTGAAAAGGCAAATACAGGAGGAGATGCTGGTCAGTAGGTCATTGACGAAAATTGATGAAGTTGATTGATGAAAGTTGTCGGATGACAAAAATGTGGACAGGGTATTTGGGTCATGCATAATTTCCCTATTTGTATACATAGCAAGCCTTAGTTGGAATAGATTATCTATTGTGAGCATGTTTAGCTTGGAAAAGTATGGTGCAGTGTGGTCACTACGTTGAAGGTTTTCTATGCAACGTGCTGCTCTTTTTTGTGGGATTATTAACCTATCCAAATTTGCCTTAGTAGTTGTACCCCAGATTAGTAGACAATAGTGTATATGTGAATGAACAAGGGTACAGTATAGCTGTAGTTTTAACCATTTTTGGCACCAAGGTTCTGGTATTATACAATATAGAAATTCACCTGCACATATTTGCATGCATCTTGTTTACATGTGGTATCCAGCTCAAGTTTTCTTCAAAGACGACACCTAGAAACTTATAAGTATAGAAACCCATTCGGTAGCACAATTTTTTAAACCTGGCCTATTACGGCTTATTACGGCTTTTGAAAATAATATACTTGATCTTTTGTACATTTAGTTGAAGTTGATTACAATGCAACCAGTTTGATAGATTGTTAACCATTTATTAGCTGCCTTTTCAAGTTCAAGTAAGTGTTTACCTGTAAAAAAAATACTTTTGTCGTCTGCATAGAGAACTATGTCAGGAGTTCGTGGTATGTTCACAAGATCATTTATATAAAGAATAAAGAATAATGGTCCAAGGATAGAGCCTTGTGGTGCACCATGTTTTATTGGCTGTAATTGGGAACGGTAACCATTTAGGCTAGTAAATTGCACCCTGTTGGATAGATAACTACTATCAGATTTAATACCAAACCTCTAACACCGTAGTGCAGGAGTTTGCGAAACAAAATGGGATGCTTAATAGAATCGAACGCCTTTTTAAGGTCTAGAAATAAACCAAGAATGTGTTGCTTATTATCAATATTATTAACTAATTTTTCTTGAATATCTAAGAGCGCCATTTCGGTTGATTTCTTTTTATGGAAGCCAAATTGCTGCTTGGAAAGCATTTGGTGGTTACCAATAAAATTAATTAATCGTGATATTAATGTGTATTCTAACACTTTAGAAAATGAAGGTAGCACAGATATAGGCCGATAATTATTCAAGTCATTATGAGAGCCACCTTTGTGAATGACTACTACTCTGGCTATCTTCATGCCTTCAGGAAAGGTACCCATCGTGAAAGCTTGATTGCAGATGTGCTGAAGTGGGCCACAAAGTAATTCAGGAACATGTTTAATTGGGTCAGCCTTAATGTCATCATATCCAGCGGCAGTATTTTTATTTAACGATTTCAGGTATGTAACTATTTCTAATTCACTACATGGAGTCAAGAAAATAGATTGCGTGCAGGAAGAAGAAATGTATTGTTCACAGTCATTTGTTGTATTGTTTGTCTGACCTGCTGCACCAGAAATTAGGAAATGATTATTGAATCTGTCCGCTAGGTCGGCTTCAGTGAACTGAACGCCGTCAATGGTTAGTGTCGTAGGAAGGCTAGTCTTTGTTTTCCCTATGAGCAGACGTGCTGAGTTCCAAGCTTTCCTGGGATTACAGCAGATGCCAGCAAAACTTACGTGATACTATTGAATACGAGCTCTCTCAAATCTGAGTTTAATTTGTTGCGAACTTTTTTGTATTCATGTAATAGAGATATGTCTCTTAATCTAATGAAGTTATGGTATAGTTTATCTCGTTCTCTAATACTATTGTAAAGATTTCTATTAATCCATGGTTTCCTGGACTTTCTGTGCCTTTTGTAGTATTTCAGTGGGAAGGCAGCATCATAGCATTTCTTTACACGTTGTAGGAACAGATCATAGGTGTGTAAGGCCAAATGTGAGGCACATGTTCAAAAATTCGCATTCTTCATTATTCCTTGATGTAGATGATGGAAGGTCAAGCCAGTTTATGGATGGAAAGTTAAAATCGCTGTATAAAATGAAAGAAGCGTCATGGTGTGTGGACATTACAGAACAGAGTAATTCATGTAGCAAAACAATGAAGCAAGGCTCAGCGTCAGGAGGGTGATAGCATATACACCGAACATGACAGGTGGATATGAAGTTTTGCAAACAAGAAGTAAGGCTTTGATTGGCATAGCTATGTCAATTAATGAGCAGCTAAGACTAAGGTAGGTCACCACCATGACACCAATGCCACGCCTACCGTCTCAGTCTCGCCGAAAAATATTAAAATCGGGAAGAATGCAGAATAGTTCAGAATTACAAATGGAAGAATTTAGCCATGTTTCAGTTAATGCAGTTATTTTAGATTCAGTTGTTTTGACAAGGTATTGAAGTGAATCACTTTTCAGAAGAATGTTTCTAATGTTGGTGTAAAGAAATGGGAAAGGGTCACACGTGTTTCCGGAAGCATTGTGAGGTAGCTATGTTTTAGATGGGATGACCCTATTGTTTGAGTGATCAAATACGTAGCTCCTGTTATCTATAATCAGCATGTCGTGGTGAAGTTTAAAAGCTTGCCCTTGGAATTTGCCACATCCTACGAGGTTTCTGCAGGCAATACGGGTGTTGCAGGAGTAATCTTCAGATATTCTGAAGCCTGATCCTCTTAGTTTTTTTTGCACTGGAAAGAATACTTTGTTTTACTTTTAAGTTGGCGAGCATGACAATAATTGGTCTATTCTTACTTTGTTGGAATTTTCCAAGCCGGTGGGCAAGCTCTATGTCATTTGAGTTGATTTCAGGATTAAGGTTTGAACTGCAGATTGAGAATGAGACTTTCAGATTGATCCCACGTTTCACGCTCGGAATCTGACAACCCCAAAAAAAAAACACTAAGTTGCTACGACGTGACCTATCTTCAGCGTCATCTATTCGTGCTGCCAGGTTCGCAATATCAGCGACATTACATTCTGGAAGGTCATGGATGGTATTTAATATTGTTTTCATCACAGCAGTGCACGAACAGTCCTCCTCGATCTTGTCCAGTCTTTTTTTAATACTTCCAAACACCTTGTCGTTTTGCGATAGCTTAGTGCAAATGGATTTAATTTCATTTAGCAAAGAGGCCTGCCCAGAATGAATTTCATCGAGAGCTGACGTGATGTCCCCCAACGTTTGCGTAGTAGCAGAATGAAGGCTAGGGCCGGGATTTTCTTCGATGTCTCCGGCGAGTAGTAGTAGCTTAGCCAAAATGCGCATACATTGTTTCACAGTGAACAAGAAGCTGTATGCGCCCGGCAGCACAATGAGGGCAGTGTAACTTGAGTTATGAATAAAGAACATTTGTTATTTACCTGCAAGAAAAGCAGAGGCTGAACGAAGCCAACCGCATCGCATTGGGAGTAGCAATCCTTTTATTGAACAACAGGTTATCATGTGGATCCGTGAATGTTTACTGTGACCTATAGCATGCAAAATGTGCAAAACCTACTGCATGTAGTTATTGCTCCAAATATCTTGTCACTGCTTCGCATTGTAGGTGAAACTGCAAGTCCTCTTGTTTTTTCTAGATAAACAAAGCAAGCAAAGATGACAGATGTTTTTTTTTTTGCGGTTGAAAAGTTTGCTCTAGTCTGGACATTGAACCGGAACAGGCAAATTGCAGCGCACTAGACAGGGAACGACTGCAGAAACAAGACACACAAGGTGCATTGCCCTGTGTTTCTTGCTTCTGCGGTCGTCCCTTTTCTAATCTGCTGTGGTTTACCTACTATGCGAGACCTACCAGTCCGAAGTTTTGTTTTAGACATTGAACTTGTCCCTACTGCGTTTCTGTTGCACTTACTTTGCCAAATAAGCTAGCTAAAAGGCTAGCGAATGACAGGGCAAGGTCTACCTTGACGTGCTAGACCACTGATTAACTAACCATGTTTCTTCAGAAACCTACAAGGTGATGAAGATTCACGAAATAGAATATAGGAATTTACCTGGAAGTAGATCTAAATTACAATACAAAGAAGCCTCGATTGAATGAAGACAATGGGACCCAATAATTATTTCGCTTTGATAGATTTAAAACAATATCTCATGAGCAAAAAATAAAATAAAAATAAAACAAGAATGAATGAAAAGATGCAGTTTTTGCTTGCAAATGGGGGGCACATTTACAACAAGCAACAAGCCTATTAAGAGTGTCTTGCATTCCTTCACGTGGGGATGGCAAACATTCACAGGTCAATAGCATACATCACTTAGCTTACCCATATTTTCTGAATGTTTTGCCCATATTTCTTCTCGAAGCTTTATTAAGTCAAATGAAAGGTTGAGTTCCTTTTATTCATTCAAGGTTTTGAGTGCGCTAGGTTTTATGAACACGCACAGGGGAACCCGAAGTGCTTTGTCAAATAGAAAATTTTGTGAAACGGAATTTCCTTAAATCGAGGTTTGGCTGTGTTTAGATGCTCTTGGCAACTTTGAAAATTATTGTACTATGTCTAAAACTCTGCTTGAAGGGGCTCTAAAGGAAACTTAGTTTAGACTGATAAAGTAATTTTTCAAAAGTCTATTTTCGTTGATTTCGTGCTAGCAGGTTGGTTATTAGAGAAGAAAATAAAGGTTGAAGTACCGCTCATTTATTTCTCGCCAGAGCCCCAGCACCAGCATGCCTAGGTGACATCACAAATTTCAATCCAATCAATCAAGCGGTGTATTTCCACTTGAAAGAGCTGAGGACTAGGTAGTAAAAGCTCTGTAGAGCTTGACGTACGTGGCTAAATTTCTAGCCCTTCTGCAGTACAGCAGCACAGTACATTTCACATTATGGTACATTTCACTATTTGAGCACAGTACACCTTCAGCAGCGCAGTACATTATCAAAGGCAGCATGCATACAAAACATTTAAAAAGAGAAAAAAAGAATTATCATCACTCATGCATGTGCAGGTACTACTGCACAATATTTTAAAGAACATACAGAAACAAAAGCAAAATAGTTTATGTACAAAATGATCTGATATACAAGAAAAGAAAAAAATTTTTGGATACAAAAATGGGAAGTGCTCTGAAGTGTTAAAGAAGAGTGCTTCAGAGTGCTTTTTTGTACTTTGGAAGTTGTTCAGTAAATGTCCTCAAAACTTGCTATGTTCAGCTATGTCCAGTCTTCGGGTCTTTTATAATGCAGCGCCATTTATCTCTACTGATAAAAAAATTAACTAGGCCCAAGCAGACGGTATTAAAATTGGTGACGTCATAGCGAGCTGATGCAGGAACTTTTAGGTGGCGTTACCATGTGTCTTTCATGTTTGCTTCCTTTATGGCTTGCTAGGCGTCTTTTCTGCTATTATAGAATGGCAATTTACTAATACAGCTCAAATAACTTTTCTTTTCGGTGTCATTTTAATGCTGCCGCAGTAACAGGAATCTACTTCATATGCAATTTGTGGTGAGGCTCAAGTAAACTATTCAAAATTAAAATAGAAAAGTTTGTTAAAATTCTAGGTGTCATTTTTTCAGAAAACATGTCTTGGAATGAACATTTGAAAACTTTATTACCAAAATTAAGTAGAGCCGCCGGTGTATTAGGCCAGAGCCGTCACACTTTTCCAGTCAGCATAAAAAAGATGTTATATTTTTCACTCTTTAACTCTCGCTTACATTACTGCATGCTAATATGGGGCAACACGACAGCATCGAACTTGCAGAAACTCTTCCTTATTCAGAAAAAAAGCACTTAGATCAATAGAAAATTCCTCATTCTTAGAACACACAGAATACTCTTTCACAAACATAAGATTTTAAAAATCCACAATATATACAAATACAAATTATTAAGAACCTATAAAAACTCCACATTAGGTAGGGCAGAACTATTCGAAGAATTATCAAATCTCAGGAAAAGCACAATTTCCTACCCTTTCCGATATGAACCGCCATACTACGTTCCCTTCTCGTGCAGCCATTATGGGAAAGAAAAACTTGACTACGCTCTAGCAACTACACTAAATGAGCTAGACCAGAAAAATGTGGACGTTCTGGCCCTTACTAACAAAACCTTATTTGACCTGTTTGTTTGACTGTATTAAAACTGCTTATGCTTCTAATTGTTCATTGAAATATGTATGCTGTGTAATTGTTCTTGTAATTGCCATTTGTGATGGAAGTGTCTGATCGTTTCTATATTTGCTGATGGTCACATAACTGAATCCTTATACCAAATCGTAGTGTCACTGCTGCTGTACGGGTGGCTAGAGCTTAGTCAGGCTGCACAGATGCAGCTTTTTTTCTCTGGCCCCATATTTTCGCAGCAACAATGTACTGTCTGCGGCGAAAATAAAACTTGATTGATCGATTGATTGATTGATATGATGATGGTGAGAACGCAGCATCTTGTAGTTCATGGCACCTTCCTTCTTGGCAGGAATGGACTGAAGGACAGGGTCTGGATGTCATCATTGAAATGCTTGCCAATGTTAACCTGGACAACGACCTTACTCTCCTGCGCAAGAATGGTGTCGTCATTGTGAGTATGCCATACCATCCTGCGACAATTTCACGATGGCTCTGCGCGATTCAACTGCTCTGTCCTGGCACTGAGGAGTGATTCAGTGAAGTGCGCTCATCCTAAAGTTGAATGGGGAAACACAAACTTGTCTGTTTTCTATGATTATAGATGCCATGCACTATTACTGCAATCTAAAGAGTTTGACTTCACAGTGTCTGGTCGAGTGATACAGTCGAACCCGGATATACCGAACCCACATATAACGAATTGTTGTGTAAAATGAACAGCTATAAAATCCACTTGAATGTTTTTGAATAATAATTTCATTTTATATATTGAATTATTTATATATTGAACTTTTTTGTGATCCCCTTCAGATTCGACATATCTGTGTTTGACTTTAATGCCATTAATCAAGCAGGTCGCCAACCAATGTCACAAGATAAAAGCTGAAATTTTTGTTATTCATACAGACCCCAAAATGTCAATTCCTTGTGACGTGCAGATCTCTAGATGTCAATTTTTTTGTTTCGTGGCATTGGTCAATAACTGGTTCTACCAGCTATTACTAGGATCCTATGATTTCAGCATGATTCTGTGCGAGAACAAGAGTTTAAAGCTGGGCTAGTAGGCTTTTGTTCAAGCCGATGAACAGTGCATATGATTGGACAAGGTGCACAAACTGGACAGACGTGCCACTGCTACTAGCTGCCTATGGAAGATGCCTTAGGCCTCCTCCACACTTAGATCTCACAAAAAATTCTGCGCATGTTAAGTGACACGTGACACCGACTACTTGCTTGACCAGATGCTATGGGAGGCCATCAAATTTCAATGAAAATGTGATGCCTGTCAGATGTGGTGCCTGTCAGATGTGATGCCTGTCAGATGTGATGCCTACCAATGCCTGCCTAATGCAGCACCACTGCGCTGCCAAGTTCTGGCAAAAGGCTTGAAGCTTTCAGTGGCACACAGTATATTTATGTTGTTACCTTCTTATCATAATTGCAGTCTAGGCAGGATAGCCCGTCTTAATATAGGCCATGCTTTATGGCAGTGAGGGTGATTCATTATTAACAGGTCAATGAATTCAGCAACTCAAGTGGCTTGAGAAACACGTACTATGATGGTGCCACCCGTATAAATGGCCAAACGCCTATATTTTGTTTTGATCTCTAGCTGAGTAATGCCAGTGAGCAAAAATAGCAGTACCTACAGCGTCAAGCAGGAGGCCCAGCTTCTCTCTGCTCATGCGGCATTGCACTGGAGACATTGCAACAGTCTTGTTTACAAACTTGGCAAAAGCCTATGCCCATCTCACTGTGACTTGGCAAATTGTAAAAGCAGGTTAACCCATGAGATCAGTGTTGAAAGGACAGACAATGAGAAAATCAGGAAGATGCTGCACACAATCACCTGTTTGGTGCGGATTTCCTTTACTTGTTGTCACCTACCTACCACAGGGGATTGGCCAAGAGTTGAATGACATTATTGAAGAAGACACTTACGTACTACTTAAATCAACAGAAATATTGGGGGGACGAATTAAAGTAATAAAAGGTAACACAATATACATACCTACTATTTATCAATGTCTTCTTTTGCCGGTTTCCACCCAAGCTCCTGGCTCTTGCACATAGTTATATTCAGCGCAGGATCCAAAGCCTAAGCTCTGCTGTTCAAAGCTTTGCTTAACTTTAAATAGTGTGATTGTAACAACCATCAATAACTTTCATAGGAAAAAACAAAACGAAACTTGTAGCAGCATTTTAGGAGCATATTGATAAAATTGGCCCAGGCACAGCCAGGCTTGCTGTGCCTATGCCTGTGCATTTCAAAGAAAAGTGGCACTATAAGTGTCTTGGTAAATGCAACTGTTCGGACCATACGCTTGATGAGAGTACACTGGTGCACTGCAAGCCTCTGATCTCATACAATGCTCATCGCTGGATGCTAGCATAAAGATATACCTTTTCTGATGTTTAGAATCATCTCCTCACGTCCAGTGATAAGCATTGTATGAAACAAGTGGCTAGCAGTACTCTATCAACATGTTCGCAGGATGCTGATAAGCTGAATGCTCACCGAGAACACGAGAGCCGAATGCAAAGCAGCAATGACTTGACCACATGTGTGGGGCAGTTCATCTCAGCTGTGGTCAGACAATTCAGGATGTGCCACAATACACAAAAATAAATTGACCCACATGTACTCTTTTCCCCATTGCTTTTATGATCTTCTGATGGTACATGGCCGGCTGTTAATTGGCTTAGGCTTACCCGGTATAAACTGCGCACCCCCACTGGCCTGCGTTGGCCATGAGGCTATTTATGTTCGTTCTTTAAAGTTCACTGTGGCAAATTCCTTTACTATATAGTTGGATGTCGACACTGTTGTTACGATGATGTCATGATGGGCTCACATAGAAGCTTGAGACCTGTCTTTTGTTTGTGCTTTTACTGGCCTATAGTGTTCCAACATGTAACTAGTATCGCTTTAAGGATTGCTTCATTAAAAATTAAAAAAAAAAAGCAGTGAGATGCCTTTTTTTGTTTTTTCCTGCATGCTGAATGTTGGCTTAATGTAGAATGACATGCATGCGTAAAATGTGTTCTCAAAGACCTCTGGTGCTGTCTGCTGTGCAGGTTGTGGGAAACCGTGGTTCCACCAAAATCGATGCTAGGCACATGATGGGGAAGGAGACGTCCATCACCGGAGCAGCACTGTTTGCCTCTACTCCCGTAAGACTACTGCTAACATAAGCTGAAGGGATTTATTTAGCTATTGACAGAGCTTGCTTGGATCAAAGAGGGTAAGACGAGTATGTCTCCTGTGCTATGCCCCTTCAGAAGTCGTCTCCATAGAGTTTCCTACAAGAATTACTAGAGGGAACTCTGGCGCTAGTGTCTACGGCAGCTGCAATGCGAGCGGTTGTCCCAGCATGGGAATTATGGGAAGTACATGGATTTGCCTAAACTTCGTCCTTTTGGCTTCAAACGGCTTTGTGACTTTGTAAACTCGTCATTTTCAACAGTATGTTGCGCAATAAATAATTAAATAAATGTCATCAAAATTGCCCGACGGCAGGATTCGAACACAGGGACTCTAGCACAGTAGCCTGATATTGAAACCATTAAGCCACGGACGCATGTATCGACAAGCGAATGAGACGCCCTTATGAATTTATCGCGGGCATGCCAGTGCCTTGAGACGCTTGGCGCGTTTCGATTTGGCCACCTGGACAAGCTCAATCGTTGATATTAATAGCAATTGTACGCGTTCCTGGCGTCTTCTGCACTTCGAAGAATATAGATTGCGCTGAAATATACGACAATAAGGTTTATATAGCGTAATATACAAAGCCACAAGAACATCTGAATCCACTAGCACGAAGATCAGACAAATCCATGTACTTCCCATCATTCCCATGGTAGAACAACGACTGCAGCGCCAGAGTTCCCTCTAGTAATTTTTGTAGGAAACTCTATGGTCGTCTCCTCTCGTAACAAATTAGAGAAGATAGTTGGGCTAGTTGGTGCACATTCCAGACTTCCAGTGCTAGTTAACCATTGCTCTGATTAATTAGCACTAAAAAAATGCACCACAAGAACGAGAAGCACACGGGACATGACGCTAGACTTCAACTGAATTTTTACTACTTTGAAACATATATGTAACATTCATGGAATGTGCAGGACCCCCGATGCAAATACTGTATAGAGTTGTATAAGGGCCCCACCCATGTAACGGCTGCAACCTCAACTTGGTAGCCCAAAATTTTGAGAAAAAATTTACAGTGCAGAAGCAATTGCCTTCGGTGTCCCAATGCCACACGCACACATCGGTGAATTTTTGCATGCTGTGCACTTCCGCTTGCCACTACCAGATGGCAAGAGCCATATAGTAGCGGCATATACAGTAGACTCTCGTTACAACAGACCCTAATAACCTGATAAAAAATGCCCTTTTATCCAAAGACCGTAATATCCAAAATGCCTCACTTCCGAAACTTTCGTTGTGATGTCTAACAACTTCATTGGAAAGAGTGAGTGACGAATGTCCAAAGTAAAAAAAAGAGAGTTGCAGTTTCGCCTGAAAGGTGAAGCATCGATTGTCAAAGCAAATTAAGCAAGATAAGCGTGGCAGCAGCAGCGACCAAATTGACCTTCGTGCTGTCTCTCGCTTCAACATGAACTAAACATCAAAAGCACAGCGCATATGAAGTTACCAGCACTGGGCGCCCTTTTTTCCACATCACAGATGGCTTTCAAGATACGGCACCCGCGTGGGCATGCACTTTGTCCCCCCCTCCCCCATGCCTCGTGTGCGAACCATGGCACACTTCTGCCCCGCTTTTCTCCCTCCCTCGCATGCTAGGCATTGACCACCTTCGTCAACTGACCCTCCAAGTCAGCTGCCAGGCCGTGTCGACACGGCAAAAGTTCGTTTTATACGTCTGATATTTATAAAAATTACTGCCAATAGCGTCCGCTGTAGCCGATAGTCCATTGTAGTGCGGTCCGTTTGAACTTCATTGCATTAATAAAATAGGTAGAACACTAAGGCTGAAATATGGTCCGTTATATATGAAAGTCTGTTGTACACAGGTCCGTTGTAACGAATGTGGACTGTACTATTTAGAGCCATCTAGTAGTGGCCCTTAGACAAAACTCTGTGTTAAGGACCCACCTTGTCAAAATTGTGAAAAAAGAAGTGCGGCCCTTACACGAGTCTATACAGTATGTGACTTTCACTATCTGTTTCCGCTTCCCCCATTCTAACACAGAAGTTATCGGAACAATCGATATGCAGGTTATTTTCCAGATAGGGACTCTTTCTTGGTGAAAGCCAGTGACAGAACCGAGGTTCCGTTCAGTTGAAGTCTAGCGTAGTGTCCTGTGTGCTTCTCGTTCTCGTCCCATGTCTTTTTAGTGCTAGTTAACCACGTCTCAAGTTGTAACGAAACTGTAGTAGTTGGTTGCGACTTCTGTATGATGTCTAGGTGTGACAGTGCCGTGGCAGAAACACATGAAAGGAATGAATGAATGAGGACTGAGAAATATGCTAGTTGGTATACATTGGCAGCTGCAACTAGGACAAGGATAATAGTTGTTCCAATGTCGGCACCTCCGACATCTTTGTGCACGCCTCTGGTTACGACACAGTAAAACAATAACACAGTTAACCTCTGAAATAAATTTTTTAGCCCCTTCTGTGCCGTGCATAAGCTGGGTTCATCGATGCCCTTCTAGTAAAAGTGGTCAAGGACAAGCTCAACTCGTTGATGGTACTTTTCATTTTCTGTCAATGCTTGTTTTGTCTGAGTGCTTTGTCGTGCTTCTGGTAGATGGCAGCACACAATCTGGTGGGGGAGGGAGCAGTGCAAGAAGGAGCGAGTTTATTCTGGCAGAGGAAGTAAAACAAGTTGGCAACAGGGTGTCCTGAAAAAATTACCGACGATTACGTTACTTCCTAATGCGAAATTTGAGCGCAGCAAATAAGCTGTTTCACCTTTTCGATAGATTGAGTCAAAGAAATCGAGCAACACATGTATGCGCTATCACAGAATTTTTTTTTTATTTTTCACACGTATTCATTTAACAAAGACTGCACTAACAGTTCTTGACAGTCATGAAGGAAGCTTTGTGGTCGGAGAAATAGACTGATATATGTTCGACTTGGTACACCAATGCTTGATTCTCAAAGACGAGATCTATACAAGTGCCTCGCGAGGTTGTCACAGCCGTGGGACGCGTTACGAGCGAGAGGAACGGGATGTTCTCCCGCATAAGTGTTAGGAAATTGCTGTTTGTCTTTATGTCAACATTAAAGTCCCCCACTACTAACATCGGTGTGGATCGATGGACGGTTAATGCGAGTTGCAGGAAGTGCACGACGTCTTTCGTGAGTGCGGTAGCGGACTCACGAAAGCGGTATCAGTCGGTCGCTGCTAGCGCTGGGGGGATGAAAGGGGGGCGGAGCTGGTTACGAGGCCGACGACAACGCCGACGACGACGCGAAACCCAGGAACGGACGCCAAAGAGCCATTTGTGTAGCCAGCCCTCCTCCACAGTCTCTCCTCCTCCCTTCCATCATCCTCCCTCGCCCGGAGAGCCGACAGCGCGCATGCGCGGCGGCGGCGGAGCAGATTCGTCGGCGAGCTGGTTACGAGGCCGACGACGACGCGAAACCCAGGAACGGACGCCAAAGAGCCATTTGTGTAGCCAGCCGATACCAAGCTGCGGTGGTGACGCCGCACCCTGCCGCGCCCAACGCCGCATGGAAGATGCCTTACACCGTAGAAGGCTCCGATATCACCGCCGCGGAGTTATCCGACGGCACATGGACGGCGTTCGAGATGCAACGCCGCTACCGACGCCCATCTCCGCCTGAACAACAACCTGCCGGAGCCCAGACGCCGGCCACGACGCTGTCTGCCCCGAATGCGCGGCAACGCGGCCGCCCTCCACCGCCGACCAGAAAGCGCCCGCTTCCCCGCCTGCCCTCGGACGACCTCAAGATAGTCCTTCGCCCGCAGGGCACACTCAACCTCCACACCGTCGGCCCCGCCCGGCTGGCTGTTGCCATTTACGCAGCAGCCAACGTCGACCAACGCCTGGCAGTTACTGCCGACCAGGTTAGAATGCACCCCACTAACAACACAGTGACAGTGAGCACGCCTGACAGTGCTCGTGCAGGGTCTTACGCCAAGGTCCGCGCCATCACCATCGACACCACAGAAGTCCCTGTTGCCGCCTACGCCCCAGCCCCAGACAACTCCGTGCGAGGGATTCTGTACCGGGCTTACAGCTATGAAAGCGACGCCGAAATCTTCGCCGAGCTTCGGGCTCGCAATCCCGACATCCCTATCGTTGCTGCGCGGCGTATGGGCCAGACACGACACTTTGTCGTCACGTTTGCCAACACCAAGCTGCCCCGATACATGCGGTATTTGGGCTTCACTTTCGAGGTCTTCCCTTACAAGGGGCGCCCGGAGGCTTGTTTCAACTGTCGCAAGCTAGGTCACAGAACAGATGTGTGCCCACAACCGCGCCAACCCATTTGCCGCCGCTGCGGTGTGGCCCACGAACCTCAACGAGTCGGCCAACCACCCACTTGTCAAGCCACGTGCATCGTATGCAAAGGCCCACATCCCACCGGCAGTAGAAGCTGTAAATACCGTTTCGTGCCAACCAGCCGAGCTAAATCTTCCAAATCCTCCACGGACACTGAAACTGACCCCGGCACCTTGTCACGTGGCCATCAGTCTCGCTCTCGGAGCCGCGACCGCCAACAACGACCCCCAGGAAATGACGCTTTCCCACCACTGCGAAGCAGCGGCTCCAGTCACAACAGCCCTAGCCGCTCCCCATCGCGCTCTCGGGACTCCCGGGCAACCTCCCAGGTCGGGCCGGATACCAAGTCCACCAAACAGGTCGCGTGGAAGAGCCCTCCACCAGCCACAAGCCAACTGCCCGACCCCCAGGTAAGGGAACTGGCACAAATGGTTAAGCAACTACAGCTACAGTTAGCACAGGCAAATGCTAAAATTCATAGCCTTGAGTCTGCACAGGCGCACCCACAACCGCGGCCGCAGCAGGTGGCTCGCGCTCCCACCTCCGACTCCACCAATGACCCCAACATGGACACCGACCAGCCCAAGTGCAATAAGCGCAAGGCACCTCCCCCCTCCTCTACCTCTGACCTTGACGCAAAATTCGAAACTTTTGACGCCCGCTTATCTAAAATAGAGGACGTCCTAAAACGGCTGACCCCCACTATCGACCAGCTCATTGAAGGCTGCACTAAAATGGCAACCAATATTCAAACCCTAACCGCACGCCTCGACCACCTCGCGGGCCCTCCGCAAACTGACGCCCTCACGACATCAAAGCCCACTCAGTCGCCTGGTGCGCTTCCCTCTACCGAGAGTGCAGCCGCGCGTGCGTCTGCTGGCGGTATTATCAAAACCGACGTAGCGTTTCCGCAGCGTCCCGAACCCTACAGGAAACGCGATGGCTAGCGCGCCCATCACAGTATGGCAGTGGAACTGCAGGGGCTTCAAGGCAAAGCGGAGAGCCTTGGAGTATACCCTGCAGGCCCAGCCATTTACACCCCACATTATAGCCCTCCAGGAAACATACACCGACACAAAACTAGCCAGCTATACTGCTTACAACCAATCGGTGGCGCCGGATCTCCGCCCGAGCACCGCCATCCTTGTACACCGCAACCTCACCGCCAATCAACTCGATCTTGACTACCCCGAAGTCCCACACACTTTCGTGCAGGTCCTTCCAAACAGCCGAACCGAATCCCCACTCAACATCTTAAACGTGTACAGCCCCCCAAGTGACAAGAGCACTAATGTAGCCACTCTCCTCCGCAAGGCGTGTGCGATCGCGCGGAACGAGATGCTACTTATAGTGGGTGACTTTAACGCACCACACGCCGAGTGGGGCTACCCCAGCAGAGCCTGCGGTCGTAAAGGAGCCAAGGTTTGGGACACTGCCCAGACACTGGCTCTGACGCTCCTCCTCGACCCCGAACGGCCCACCCGTATCGGTAACAGCATCACGAAAGACAGCTGCCCCGACCTCACTTTCGCCCGCAACATCCCAGATGCGCGCTGGGACAATCTCGGTATGAACATAGGTAGCGATCACTATGTTCTCAGCACTACGTTCACAGCCACACACAGCAAGGGCCCTCGCCGCACATTCAAACACACCAACTGGGACGCTTTCCGGTACGTACGAACTCAGCGTCCGCAAAGCCCCATAGACGACCTCAATACATGGACAGATACTCTGCTCCGCGACGCAGCCAACGCCACCTCCACAGTCACCCAGGAGGAGGGTGGCCCCACCCCAGATGCTAAACTCATGCATATGTGGGAGGCCCAGCGCAGCCTCCACGCTCGCTGGCTCCGACGCAAACACAACCGCCCTCTCAAGCTTCGCCTCGCTCGCCTAGAACGAGAGATCGAAGCCTACTCCACCAAACTTAGTCAGGAACAGTGGTATCAGACTTGCGACCGACTCGATGGGCAGTTGGGATGCAAGAACACATGGTTTCTGCTCAAGCACTTGCTTGATCCGACCCACACCAAGTCAGCATCACAAAAGAATCTCAACCGCGTCATACACGCGTTTCCAGGCACGAACCAGGAACTCCTCGCTACCTTGAAAGACAAATACATAAACACCTCCACCGACATTCCCACCCCCTTAAATTACAAAGGCTCCCAGAACCCAGACATGGACAGAGACATCATGGCGTCGGAAGTCCGCGCCGCTCTCAACCGCATCAAGACCACCGCGGCCGCCGGCGATGACCATATTACCAACAAAATGCTCCGCAACCTGGACGACCAGTCGGTCGCAGCACTTGCGGACCTTTTCAACCACCACTGGCATGAAGGTCGCCTTCCAGACTCCTGGAAGCATGCCAAGGTAATCTTCATACCCAAACCAGGCAAACGACTCGATATGGGCAACCTGCGGCCCATCTCACTCACGTCTTGCCTGGGGAAGGTTATGGAGCACGTAATTCTGAACAGACTCCACACTCACGCAGACAAGGAGAATCTCCTCCCCCCCACGATGTTTGGGTTCCGGGCTGGACTCTCTGCCCAAGACATCATGTGGCAGATACAACACGACATACTCGACCCGGGTCCCATCCGGGCGACACGCACCATTCTCGACCTCGACGTCAGTAAAGCGTTCGACAACGTGTCGCACGCTTCTATACTGACCAACCTCTCACAGATGAATGTAGGCACTCGCACCTACAACTACATTGCCAACTTTCTTTACAACCGCACTGCTGAACTCCACATTGGAGACCTCTGCAGTGACAAAGTCACCATGGGCACCCGGGGAACACCACAGGGAGCTGTTTTGTCCCCGTTCCTATTCAACATTACTATGCAGGGCCTTCCCACACTTCTCGACACCATACCCCACATTAAGCACTCAATATACGCCGACGATATTACCCTCTGGACAAACACTGGCTCGGACGGGGAGATACAAGATTCACTTCAACAGGCAATCGACACCGTCCACACTTACGTACAGGCAAACGGTCTCGTTTGTTCGCCCACCAAGTCTGAACTGTTAGTTATACGAGACAGACGTGTTCGCCGACCCGTCCCCGACCCTCAAGAGCCAATCACGCTTCACATTGCCACCCACCCCATAGACCCCGTACAGACCATCCGCGTGTTAGGCATGCTGGTTCAGAACAACACGCAGAACTCGGAAGCCATCCAACGCCTCCGAACCACAGCCCACCAAATCAACGGCCTAATCCGCCGCATTGCCACTCGCCGCAGGGGAATGCGGGAGACCGACCTCTGCCGCCTCACACAAGCCTACCTCATTAGTAGGATTGTCTACACATACCCTTACTACCACCTCCGCCGCAAAGACGAAGAGGCAGTAAATAGCATCATCCGCTCGGCGTACAAGGCGGCAATGGGACTGCCCCAGTCCGCCAGCACACAGCGTCTCCTTCAGCTTGGAGTATACAACACCCTCACAGAGCTGATAGAGGCACACAAGACTGCACAGGTACACCGTCTTTCTCGCACCGAACACGGTCGTTACATTCTTAATCGTCTTAATATCAACCCTACAGGTGACATCCACCCCACTGCTCCCCTCCCGACTGGAGTCTTCAGTCGGCTAGTCATCAGACCCATGGCCAAGAACATGCTACCCGGCCGTCACGATAGGCGCCGCCAACTGAAGGCACAAGCCTTAGACGTCACCTACTCCGCCGACGAACATGCCATGTACGTGGACGCGGCGAAATGCGACTGTAACACATACGTAGCCTGCGTAGCGACGCCAACCACCACTCTCATCAGTGCCGCTACAGTGCGCACACACTCCTCCACCGCTGCCGAAGAGGTTGCGATCGCGCTAGCCATCGCGGATCCCCGCACAAGCACGGTTCTCAGTGACTCTAAACAAGCCATCCAAAATTTCTCAAAAAACTCACTCTGTCTACCCGCCGCACACATCCTCCGCGGTTGCACTCTCGACAGAACTATAAGCTTAGTGTGGGTACCTGCTCACGCGGGGAACTCTGGGAACGAAGGGGTCGACCGTTTAGCCCGAGGCCTAACTAACCGGGAGGCCGGCCCCTCGAACCCAGATGCGCTCGCAGAGGCCCCCAAATCCTACGCTGAAATTACAAACTTCTATAAGGAGACGAGACGCGTGTACCCGCCTCCCCACCCCGACCTCGAACGAGCGCAAGCCACCATGCTTCGCAGACTGCAGACCGATTCAATACTCAGTCATTCTAGACTTTATTTAATCACTGGAGGGGATTATGACCCCGTCTGCACTAAGTGCGACCATGGAGTTCAGCACAATGCGTTGGCGGGCTAGTTGGTGCGAATCCATGAATACTTTGTTTAGCGCAAAACGACAGAGACAAGAAAGACGACAGGACAAGGCGCTTTGTCCTGTCGTCTTTCTTGTCTCTGTCGTTTTGCGCTAAACAAAGTATTCAAGTATTCATCGACCATGGAGTGTTCGCCACTCGGGCACACATTCTCTGGGGATGCGAGGGTAACCCTCCCCCACGATCATTACTGCCAGTTCCCTCCGAAGAGGGTTGGAACGAGCTGCTGACAAGGCAAGACAAGAAAACGCAACTCGCACTCGTTTCGTGGGCCCAAGACGTCGCCCCCACCTGGGAGCCACACTAGGCCTACCTGCCCTAACTTCCTACCCTGCAGTGGCAAAATAAAGTTGTTTCTCTCTCTCTGTAGCCAGCCCTCCTCCACAGTCTCTCCTCCTCCCTTCCATCATCCTCCCTCGCCCGGAGAGCCGACAGCGCGCATGCGCGGCGGCGGCGGAGCAGATTCGTCGGCGAGCTGGTTACGAGGCCGACGACGACGCGAAACCCAGGAACTAAAGCCCCTACATCCACGCGCCACCGCCGACCAAGCTAAGTACCGCCAACCTACCCTCCTCCACCACGCTCCTCTCCCACTCACCCCCTCAGCTTCCGGCGTCAAGCGGAACTTACGTAGCTTCAGCTTCCTGTTCCGAGTAGAAGTGACGCTATGTTTTTAGCGTTGTTTACTTTCGCGTCTACGGAGAGGCTTTAATTGCACCAGCTGCGGTTGAAACTGTTAATGCGATTCCATCCAAGAACCACCGCCTATTGTAATCGGCGATCTGGTCGTGTTCGCTGCTTCGCGTCAACCTGCGACGGGTTGTGCCTTGAGAGACAACGTACAGTGGAATGCAGTGCCTGGGTGCTTGGAGACCGCTCCCGTTTTTCGTGCATTTGGAAAACAGCGACCGCAAACTACTACTTCAGCGGCATACAACAGCTTGTCCCCTTTGAATTCTTCTTGTTTTGAAGCATACATCCCCTTCAGCCAGCACGTATGGAGGGACTTAAGTGAAGGAGTTCGCGACGCCAATTTGTACGGCAGACGCATAGAGTTTATGCTGTTGATTCTGACGTTGAACTTGTCTCGTACGGCAGATCGAAGGTAACGAACGTCCCAAGTGCGTGCACTGCGTGAAGAACTGCAATGACGTGAAGCTATGAAATATAACAAGTTCAAATTTGCGTGGAAGGCATTCAGTGACATGGTGAAAGCAAGTGTGCTTTTCTTGTGCGATATGCGCGGAGTTGTGCAGTGAATTGGTGCGTGCGCGCGTGTTGTAACGCGTGCAAAGATGTACGGCGAATTGTGTTAGTGTTGTGACGCGAGCAGATGTGTACGGCGAATTATGTTCATGTGTTGTGCCCCAGCCCATGGCTCTCCGCACTTTGTCAGAGAAAGGGGACGACAGGCAAAGCGTGCGGGCGCAGCGTACGCAAACAAGCACGTAGATGCACACGAATGACGCTTGGTGGAATGGCTAGAGCGAGCTACTCAAATTAGTACCGGTTGCTAAGCACGGGCGTCTCACCATCGTCTGCAATCACAGTGGAAATTCTCGAAGCGCAACTCCGGGAAGCGTAAACGCCGGCACCGGAAATCTTAAAACCGGACATGCCGGAACCGGAAACGCCGGAAGCGGAAATGCCGGAACCGGATTTGGTGTGAGGGGAAAAGGCGGTTGGCGGTACTTAAGAGAGCGGCGGTGGCGCGCGGATGGAGGGGCTTTACCAGGAACGGACGCCAAAGAGCCATTTGTGTAGCCAGCCCTCCTCCACAGTCTCTCCTCCTTCCTTCCATCATCCTCCCTCGCCCAGAGAGCCGACAGCGCGCATGCGCGGCGGCGGCGGAGCAGATTCGTCGGCGAGCTGGTTACGAGGCCGACGACGACGCGAAACCCAGGAACGGACGCCAAAGAGCTGCGCTCTAAAATTATTTTGCCATTATTGGTCAGAATTCAGTACATGTATTGACGTTGCTATTCCTGTTGCTGCTCATCATGTTCATACTGCTCTTAGGGATTCCTAACTATGTGTGGCCTTTCCATAGCACCATCACAACAGAAATGAAATCAGTTGCTAGGCAGGTTCTTCCTTTACATATGAAAGTGTAGTGACGTCACTCCCTGCTTCGTATGCTACAGTTGCTGCTTCCAGACAAACGCAGTAACTGTAATTTTTACCGGGAAACATTTGCGATGAACACTATGCACAGGCGAGCTTTCTCATTCTCTTTTTCTCCCCCCCCCCCCCGCATGGCTGGCGCTACTGCTTCCATGGATAGATGGATGCTATGAGCGTAACTAGATGCACGGAGGCGAGCACCATCTGGGGGTGCTGCAAGGAATTGCTGTGATTGGTTGAGTTTTTGGCTGCAGAGCCGAATAAATTCCGGTATCCTAGTCATGTAAAGCTTAGCTGTAAAACAGACCAAGGGGACACCTCACAGCATCGTGTAGTGTCCTCGCCTTTTCTTGGTTTGTCTCCTAGTCACACTGTTTTAGCCATGAATTAATAAATCGTTTGGTGAATGATCTGGTGAACTTGTGCCCCGAAGCAAAGCAATACTTATACAACAATGACAGCTGCAAACATGGTTAGCAGTTGTTGAACACTGCTGGGGTGCATTCATTATGCATGTGCCATCATGCTTTCCAAAGCAGTAGGTGGTGCTTGCATCAGTTGAGGAAAGTACTACAGTGTCTGCGTACCTAAGTACCATCCGATTATGCAGTCGATCCCGTCTTGCTACTGAAGTGACAATATTAAGTTTCCCAAGAGTCCATATGAGAGGGCCGGAAATAATGGCTCAAGTTCAGTTGGTCTGGTTTTGGTTACATGATACATTCTTGGTTCGTATGATTTCTTGGTTTATGTGCTCGCCGTAAAGATTCTTGAGAATACACTCTAACCATGTTATAACGAAGTGACATCCATCACAAAAATACCTTTCTTATGTGCCGCGTTTGTTATAAGCATATTCAGTCGATCCAGGATATATCGAACTCGAAGGGGATCGCGAAATAGTTCGATATATAGATCATTCGAAATATAAAATATACATGTCAAAAGCTTCTCTAACAACTCCACACATCTCATCTCCAGGCAGTTTCCCGATGTCATGACTAACGGGAACTTACCGATCTGTGCCTCCAAGGCGCGTAAAAAAAAAAAACAGCACGATGACCAGAGCAATTTATTTCGGAAGAAATAAATCTGTGACCTTTGCTAGCTTTTTCTTCTGCACCATCAAGTTCATTAAGCTGTCCTAAAGCTTGTTGACAGTGTCCAAATGAGAAAAGCCAGCTCCTTCCATTGTGCCACAACAGCGGCGAATGACGCTGAAAGCTGATGCAAGTTCAGCTGCAGTGCATGGTGGTTGGTCCTCTTCATCGGAACCTTCGCCGCTGCTCGAGTCTGCGTCCTCGTCACCCATGAGAGAGAGAGAGAGGAACAACTTTATTGAGCCGAGCTCGACATGTTCTTAGACGCCGTCGATGGAAGTGGTTCCCTCTTCACGGGACCCACATGCTTCCCTAGCCGCCTGGCCCATAGAGATCAGGACGAGCTGGTCTTCCAGGACGGGGCTGGTTAGCAAGGTCTCTCATCGCTCGGTAAGGGTGGTTGAGGGATGGGGTAGGGTAGTGGGGCAGGTAAGAGGTGGGGGGATTGCCTTGATGAAATCGCATACTCCAATGACGTGTTAGAGCGTGCCTAACCGAGTCTTGCAGAAATTACATTACTTCTCGTACCTTTCCGGGTACATCTTGTTTTGAAGGTAAGGTTGCGGGAAGGATCCTGCCTGTATCTGCCTGTAGATCGCTTGCTGTTCTCTGCTAAGCAATTTGTGAGGGATGGGGTAACGGGGCCTCTTTGTCTTGTAATGGTTCGTAATGTCCCTATAAAATTGTGGACTGTGGCTCACCTTCCTTTACCCGGTGTTCCATCTGGTGGGCAAGTTTGCTGCCCTCCAGCCCAGAGTGAGCCGGTGTCCATATCAACTCAACTTTCCTTTCAAGTACGTCGTGTTTACTCTTGAGAATATCTAGTGCCGCAAGAGACACCCACCCCTTTTTGTAGCTGTTATACACCTTTTGTGAGTCGGTGACAATTCTTCCCACCTTGGGCTGCGCGAGTGCTAGTGCTATCGCGGCCTCTTCTGCCACCTCCGGAAAAGACGTCTTGATGGAGGCGCAGGTTACGAGCACATCCCGCGTCGTAACTGCCAGCGTGGCATTCGATGAAAACTTCGGTAACGAAGCGTCTGTGAAGAGAGTGACCCCCTCTTCCTCTTCTACTATTTGATCTAAAGTCTCCATCAAGGCCGCTATACAAGCCGCTATACGAGCTGCTCTGCGGCCGTCGTTACGACCCGACCTCACGTTTCGAGGCAGCGGCTTACTGTCGATTTTATGCACCCACAACCTGGGCAACGGCCTCGTTTCCTTCCGCTCTGCCTCTTGCCAGCCCAACTTGGCAAGAATGCGACGTTCCGCCATAGTTTGACTGAGTCAAACTCTTTGATTAGACAGATCAGCTTCTATTAACTCTTCAACGATGTTGTGCTTGGCCAAGCTCGTCGGTCGAAGAATGCTTCGGCATGCCCAGCGCCATCTTGGTTGCCTTGCGTATAATGACGTTCAACTGGCTCGTCTTTCTTGAGTAACTTGAGGTACGGCGTCGCGTAAACGATGTGCGACGTCACAAAGGCCTGGACGAGCATCAGTGCATCGTCCTTCTTCAATCCTCTCTGTCTGTTTGTGACTCTTCTGATCATGTTCGAAATTTGTTCCATTGAAACCATGATTTTGTCGATCGACGCCCCTGCCTTGCTATTGTTCTGCAAGATGACACCCAGGATATGTGTTTGCGTGGTTGGTGTTATGGTTGTCCCATCGATGGTGATGCGGACGTCCTCTTGGTCCCCTTTCTTTTTTCTTGGCTTCATGACGAGTAACTCTGACTTCTGTGGCAAGCAACTGGGTCCGCACAATTTAGCAAACACGTGCACGGTCTTTTCCACTCTCTGAAGGGTCTCCAACCCTCCGACCCTGCTCATGATGTCCACACAGTGATATCATCTGCATAGAGAGCGTGATCGATGCCTTCTATGTCTTGAAGCAAAGCCGGGAGAGGGAGGAGTGCCAGGTTCATGCAAGCCACAATCTTCGCATCAGCGCAATCCGCTACAGCTTGCACGCCGTCATCAGTGCTGACGTAATCGGGTGCTGTAATGCCGCCTGGGAATGCCGAGAGCTCGCGAAATTCGCTGTCCAGGCATCCAGCGTTATCATGTTCACTGTCAAGACATCCATCGTCTGCAGCTACCACAAAGCTTGCTTTGTCGAAGCAGTTCACAATTGTGCTTTTCTTCACGTCGTTCCAAGCACCAGCCAGCATTTGAATGGTTCCGAGGATGTCCACCTTGAGTTTGATTCCTAAATGAAGGTTGATTAGGAGCCTCTGCACCAGTTGTCTGTACCCAACCTTAAACGCTTTCACAATGCCTTGGTCGAGAGGCTGAAGTTTTGCCATTGTGTTCAGCGGCATAAACTTGAGGGTGAACTGCTTTAATGGGCAGACGACATGATGGGCTAAACTATTGTCAAAAAGAAGACAAGCTTTGCGGCCAGACTTCTCCAGTTCGGCATCCCATGCCTGTAGCCACCTTGTTCTTGAGAATCGTACCGAGGGTGTTGCAAGGAATGCCAAACGTCGCGGCGACCGACGACTTTTTCTCGCCAGCCTCCACCCGTCAAATGATGTCCGCCTTTGTTGAAAAATCCTAATTCTTGCGTTTTTTTCGCGGCCATGGCTCCGGAACACGTGCCAAAAGTGGAAAGAAAAACGCACTGCACCACACGAGTCTCAAGTCTTCACGTTGGCCTTGTGAATAAAAGGAACAAAGCAAATCGAAAGACGCACCGCTCCGCATCTCCACACTACCACAAGCCCAAGCTACACTGACCTCGCTGCGCCAGCGGTGTCAGCCAACCAAAACCCAGGAAACGGGCGCCTGCGGTCAGCGTGGTTTCTCCCTCCCGCTTCCCTTTCACACTCAATCGCACTCCAAGTGCTCCTCGTCACGTGCCTCGCCCCTTTCTCAGAGTGCGGGGCGGCGCGCGTGAGATCGCGGGAACATCGCGAGAGCTTCGTAAGGCGAAGCGCACTTGCGGGGGTGGGATGCGATGGGAGAAGCGCACTTGCCGAGGCGCAGCTCGGCACGGAGTTCGATACATCGATATGCCGGTGCACGAGAGTTCTATATACGCGAACAATAGCGCTATACTTTTGCATGGGATTCCCAAGGGGATTTTCAACTGCTCAATATAGGCAAGAATTCGATATATCCGGGATCGACTGTATTTGTGACATGTGATATTGGTAACTCTATATATTTACTTGTTACATTCATGTTCATTATATGGAGGTTCAACAGTAAGTCATCACAATTTTAGCGATACAATTTCCCAAATAACCCTTGCTTTTTTTAAAGGGCTCCTCGCCAGGTCTGGCCATTTTGAGCAGACAAGCACCGTGCATACAATGCGTGCTAACGATCGTGTCTGCTAAATATTACATTGCTACGGGCCACGAAAAGAGCTGAAATTTCAAACCGAATACCATTTGCCCTTCTCCTCGTGGGTGCCGCGCTCCGAGCTGGAGGGATGACATATACATGCTAGTGTGTCTACGTACGCTAGCATGTGCTTTGCAGTTACGTCACTCTTAGTGACTTGCAAGAATTATCCAAAGCAACATCTGTTATTTGTGTAATCTGTTGCTTCGATAGATTCATTTAGATTTAGAGAAATAACACACACAAACCGAATGTCTGTATGCATTTTTACTTCGCAGTGCAGCAAGAGAGATGTACTTCCGTTTCGTCTGCTTGTTTCCACATCGTGCAGTCGCCCACGCTGACACCGAAACTGTCATTTTCTGCGCGATCATGCTCTATGATCCACTTGTGTCTGCCTCAGTATTCATGTACCAATGGCTTATATCGCTAGTCAGATGTCCTCGTGCACAGCTTGCAAAATCGTGCTCTGCGCTAAACGAGACAAACACAACAGGTTGCATGCGAATTCAGTGGAAGTGCGCCGCGCAGCAAAAAAGCGACGGGAAAAAAAATGAAGGTGGGGCCCGTGACCTATGCATCACATGCGTCCTTTAGGTCTGATATGGGAGAACGCAGGGAAGGAATTTTGCTTGTAGAGGCTAGACATGGCAAGTGGAGACAGTGTCTCTCTTGGCATTGATGCTTGCCTCCTGAAATCATGGGTTTGCGGCACTGAAATATTTCTATCTTGGCTATTAATGAACCAATTTGAAAAATTGTTGCGGCTGAACACTCCTTAGAGGGCATGTAATAACTTCCAGCATATAACCAAAATTCGCTATGGTACTTGGTGAGGGGCCCTTTAAGGAAATATCAGCGAGGTTCCACTGTTTATGTGACTTGGAAAAAGTTCACCAATGGTAAAAATGCTCCCTAATGCGAAGCTTGAGTGCAGCTCCATACGTATTCTCATTTCGTGATATCTTGGATGGTGTAGACAATCTGTCTCGCGAGACACTTTGCAAATGGAGTGAAGTGTGGTGCTACTGCCTCGCTAATCTGTAGATTGCGAAAACCGGCGTGCGGGTGACGTGTGCGCGCAATTCACAGCAACAACTGCTGAAAGATCTCCCAAATGACGTGTGCTACTCTGGCGTCATCTCGTAGCCACCACCGCTGCACTACGCTGTTCCTATCACCCTTTTCCTCCACTTTCTGCCTTATGGTTCTTTGCTTCTTTGTCCTTCTTTGCTTTCCTCCTTGTGTCTTTCATCCCCTGCTGCACTCTGCATTCATCTTTCGCTGTGCACATTTGGTCAGTTATGAGGGGCAATGCCAACGTTCTCTGCAGGAACGGGCATCTAAGAGCTGCGCTCTAAAAACTGCCTTCATTTTTGTCAGTATCTGATGGCACAATACAACCTTTGCAGGAAGAGTGGCAAGCCACAGCGGAAGCCGTCATCAAGGGCATCGAAGATGGCTGGCTTGATCCCGTGATGGATCGCACCTATCCACTGGGTGATGCCAAGGCAGCCCACCATGACATCATAAACTCAAAAGGTGCGAAAGGCAGACTTGTTATCAACCCAGATCTGTGATTTTAGCCACAGCCATTGCAGGCTCTTATGGCATCAGGCATTCCTGTACGTCACTGCCACATTTGTAGTTTTTTTCACTTTACGAGGCTGCAAAGCAGGGTATCAATTTGCCTGAATCGTAGCATTGCATTTTCAGTTATGTTCAATGTTCACGCCGTGCGGGAGTACACTGGGAACCAAGGTCCAAGCAGTTTAGGCTCCTGTAGTGCAGGGAAGGTTCAGCGATTTCTTAGTGAATTTTTTTAGCCAAGGTATGACCAAAATTGTGCCAAATCTATCAAAATGATGTTTTGATCAGTTGCCAGAAAGCTCTTCCTAACAAAAAGAAAGTACTCCCCTTTCAGTTTGTGATGTTGCCCGCTGGAAGCCTGTTCAGCTTTGCAGCATTCAGGAAATTCCATTCTGGGTGCCAGATTGAAACTCCATACTGCTCTCATAACAAGGAAGGAGTTCATAATGTCCATTCCAACATATCCTAACCCTATCCCTCCCCCCGTAGATCCACTATGCATGCGCAACAGACGCTGCAGCCAGTAAACATGAAATGCAAAAACCAGAGCCAACACTTGCTGGAAGTAAATCAATGAGCCATTCTTACTAGCAACTCTCCGTTAACTGCAAGTCAATGTGACAAGCTGAGCTAACCTGTGGTCATGATAGTATAGTCAAGCCTCATAACAAAGCCACTTTTGACACAAAAGTACCTTCATTATACAAATATCCATTACATTCTAATATTGGTCATAAACATTTCACATTTGCGTAGTTTTATCCAATAATTCGTTATGTTTGTATTCGTTGCGTCAAGGTTCGACTAGATCTGGCCCCCGACTAGTGGTACTCGTAGATGGTATAAAAGAATGTCAACCCAGCAAACGAGTGATTTTAGAAAGTGCTACCTGTTTATGAATTTGCTATTGACTCTCAGCTGCGAAACATGCATTACTTGATCTTTAGAGCATTTATGCACGTACATGATGCAAAATATTTAAACATATCCGTGTTATTGAAGATGCTGAATGTCTTTTTTCTGCCTGCCTTTTGTTTGTCCAACATTGAAAATAAAGCTACATTTGCTGTTTTGATGACGTGGAGTTTTACTGTGCTTTCTTTGTGATTTGACAGTTATCAATTTCACACTAAAACATGGCAGGGCAGATGTGCACAGATTTCCAACCATGGTTAATCTAAAGCCGACAGATGCGACAATCGTGATCTTGATAGCCAAGAAATCTCCAGATGAAGTTGAACTGGAATTACGAGTAAAACTGAGATATGGCGACAATGGTGATGCTTGCATGCTTTTATATCGAACTGTTTTTAGTGCTGCATCTGGCATCAGGGCCATTCCAGTTTATCTAGCAATTCCTTCCTCTGCCTGAAATTTATCTATGTGGCGATTTCCTATTACGATCCGGCATATTACGACACTGTTACCTCGACACAGTTCTGGTTATGTTAGTTTTTTTCGAAAGTTCCTTCTCATAATCTAGGACCACTGAATGTTACAAATGGGCAAGAAATATGATCATAATTGTTAGACAATTTCAGAAATTTCCTCGTAATATTTATCATGACTGTTAAAAATAGGCAAGGAGTTATTACGATTGTTAGTTATGGAAATTTTCTTCTCACAATTTAGGATCATGATTGTTACATACAGGCAAGAAGTTCGAAGAAAGAAATGGTAGCAGTCACTTTTCACTTACAATGTACTTTATTTGTAACAAGAGCAACACAGAACTTGTGTCAGAGAGACCACATTAAAGCAACTTGTGAAACCATCTGCTTTTGTGACAGCTACAATGGTGAGATTTCTACCTGCAAACTATTATCAAAGCCTGGCCACCTCTTTGAGGAGACATGTCCATCGTGTGCGTGTGTTATCAGCTATTGTGCACCTCTTGTATGTAAGTGAACAGAAATTTGGGTATTTGGTTGTACTAAAATGGCATGCATGAAACACTGACGGTACAATATAGAAGAGGAACAAATGCTGAATCTCAACTAAAGCTTTATTACACAAATGTAGATGTATACACATGGTTCTGTTTAGTAAAAAAACAAATGTATTTCAATAGTCAGTTCCATTTTGCTTCCATTGTTTACAGGATTCACTGTTGTGCTCTTATATAAGCCCCTTTTATGACGATTATACGTCCGTTCAAGAGTTCATTATAGCAGATTTTTTGCATCTGCAGTCTTGTTAAAAACGCAGTCAGAACCGATTGAGAAATTTGTCAGTGAGCTTTGTTGCACTCACAAACGTTAACTCTAAGCCTGAAATCGCAAAATATTTCAGGTGCGGGAGCAACATCAACATTCATTCCGTTTACATCGTGCCTTAAAAAGAGTGAGCCATTTCAGATATTTGCTCATCGAAAATTGTTGCTGTCAAAAAGAACAAGAGAACACACTATCTGACAACATACTGGTGTCAGATGAAATACGGGGATGTCCATCTTGGAACCATTTTCTTTGAAGGCGTACAAATGCTTCTGTTTCAGAGTAGAACAGTGCGACCCATGGAGCAAAATGACAGAAGAAAAACAAGCGCTCGGGTTCTGTTTCTTGCTTCACGGTATAAGTTTTTGCAATAAGAATAGATTAGTTAGTCCAATCTGCCACCCTTCCAAGGTGCATTCACAGTGGCAGCTGACAGAGGTTGCACAAATGACTACAACTGGCAACCAAGCAACATCTCGCAACATTCACATCAGCAAACACGACCTGCCATTTGTAGGCGCGTGAACAAGTTTGCATCCAGATTATTAAACAGAGTATAAAAAAAAAGATGACATCAAGAGAGACGTCCAGTATTCTTTGTGTCCTGTCTACCATAAAAACAACATTCTCCCCAATTTAGAAAAATTCACTCCAAGCTACACACATATGCTATCTTGTACATGCTTGCCAATCATTAGTTTTCACTTATTATTCTTGTTCCCTATGTGTTTTGATGGCGATATTGATGTAACTGCAGTCAAGCCAAGCTAGTTGATGGCTATACAAATTGCATTCCTACTAGAAGTGACAAAATCGCATATACAAAGGAAGAAAACAGAAAGGACGAGCTGATTCCATCTAATTGACGTTTTTTTTGCGTGTGTGCATGTTTTCATCAGATTTCCCAGCCAATGTGAATGCAAGACTCACTGAAGGTCTGTTTAGTTTACATGTTCAAGTGGAGTTAACATACCCTGATGGTGCCAGTGTCTCAGGCAAAGAAAGAGACAGAAGTATTTATTTCTATGTCACAAATGTGGCCATGGCAATGCACCTCCATTTGCATATTCCAACTTGCTGCTTTGACACGCTCCTGAATGGTTCAGCAGCTCTGCAACTACCGTCGGACTTGAAGAACCGAACAGTGAACGACTGCCCTAAAACGGTCACTTTTCGACCACAGTCGCCATGTGCGACCAAGGTGGTCGCACGACTCTTCAGTGTGCAATGTGCTCTAGCACACTTGACACATATCAACAAATTCTGCAGGACAGGTCCAACCAAAAATATCTAATCAGAAGCACCAACAAAATGTCAGTTTTGTTGAAAACAGGTACAGAGCAAGATGAAAATTTGAAGTATCAACACTAGTCAATTAAGGAATGTCTCTAGATCTAGAGCCAACGCTCATATGTCAGAACACTGGCTCCAGAAACAAGAAACAACCCGTCTTTGACCACTGTTAATCAGATCACATTCATTAGTGCTTCCGAATTTACCGTATTTGGACATAAATAATGCGACCACGAATGTAACGTGAGGAGGGACTTTTGGTCTCTCAAAGAAAAAAAAGAAAAAGGTATTACTGTTATGAAACAGTGATGTCGCAAACTGGAAAAGCCGCATAAAAGCACATGCCCAGACTGCTCTATTATTACAGTCGAATCTCGATAATTCGAACTCGAAGGGGCCCGAAAATTTGTTCGAATTAAAGGAGGCTAATTGAATGGAGGACTTACATCAGTGGCATATGTGCACTGAGCTAACACATAAGCGAGAAGTTCTACAACATTTATTCACACGCATTTACAAATTACGGTCAGTTATTCGGCGTATCGGTGCTCATACTGCGAGGGGAGGCGGCGGGTGCACGCATGTATAATAAAAGGAAACATGTCCAGCGACAATTGCCCCTTCGAACGTTTGGTATGCAGCACCACGTAAGACTGCTGTATCGGGGCGAAGTTGACTTTCGGGAACCGGCGTTATGCAATACGCTGTTCTTTCCGCACTCCGAAGACATTGACGAGGATTACAAAGGCGATGGCGGCGCCATTGCCAACAGCGGCGAATTGTTTCAATGAAAAACACAGCGCCGAACTGCAAGAAAATTGGTAGGGAACGTCGAAGTAGCTAGGCCTAGCGTCGCCGCGGAGCGGCTACTGCTGACAGCGGATCTACGTGCGAGAGTGCCGGCTCGAGGCGGCACGACACTCAAATTGGCGGTGGCGGTGGCTTCGATTAATGCCATTTCGGGCCTGCGGTCACGGCAAAAAAGTCCGGAAAGTCGGACGGCGGTTTGTTAAGTCAGAAATTTGAGACGTTCTCGATGGGGTACATGGCGGTGCCGGGACATAGCAGACGTCACTAACCCGTCACGAACACAAGTCATCGGTGATGCGCGCCTGCGCACAAATTTCCGCCACGGCTCTCTTTTTTTTTTTCTTCGCGCGCGGCGTTGACAAGTCTCTCCTAAGCTTTTCCTCCATGGCGGGGTCAGAGGAATGCTAGTCGGAGGCGCCGCCGCGTGTTTTGGCGCGCTGCAGAGAGCATTGTCGAAGCGCAGTAGGTTTGAGTTAACCGACGCAAATGTTTGCGTGTTCGAATTACCGGGCGTTTTTGCCCATTGGAATACACATGGCTTTGACGGGACCACAGCGTCAGTTTGAATAAACCGAAAGTTCGAATTAATCATGTTCGACTTAACTAGATTCGACTGTATATACCTGTCGTCGCAAAATAAAGCGATAGGGTGAGTGTATGCACTATTTACTCGTTACTGCCGACGTCAGTGTCAGTGAGAACAGTGTCATTCTCCATGCCTCTAAGGTCATTGGACGGGCAGCACTTCAGAAAAGCCTGCGGCACAACTGTACACGGCAAAGCTTCAAACACGGCTATGTGCACAATAGCTATTGCGGTGATGCCTGGTGGTTTGGTGCCATGCAGTTTGAAGTGCCAGGAAAGAAAAAAGAAGAAACAGTGTCACAAACCCTGAATATAATGCGAGGCATTTTTTAAGCTGAAATTTAAAAAGAATTGTGCAAATATGGTAATATTTAAGGCAATATCTAGGCATATACAATGTAAATGCAGTACCTGAAAGAGGTAGGTTCATGTGTAATAAAACTATAGCAGAGAGTGTGCATCTGTATTTTTCCTTTCTTGAAGTATGTGTTCTATGCACACTGTTACACCACGAGCCCCCTTACAGCCAGACCGCATTCGTAACAAAGTGAAACCTCTCAGCTGACAAACAATGCGGCAGAGGACAGGCACTATTAAGAAGGGACGGGGTGTCGGCTCAGATTTTGCAACAGTGGGTGCCTCTTTCAAAGGTACCAACTATGCAGCCGCTTCTTGGTACAGAAAGTAGTGTAGAACCCAACAGTTTCACAACCTATAAGTAGTTTGTGTAACAGGCACATTGTGCATGTTTGCAGTTTCGTGCCTTTTCTGGACTGGCATTTCGTACTTCCATGGTAAAAAAAACGTATTAATTTCGTGAACTCTGCTAAAATTAAATCAGTACTGGCCCATTTCCGAAGTTGTTGATACTCTGTTACATGCTTCTCGGACGTGAAAGGATAGCAGTTAACTAGGGCGACGGTTGGGAAACACTTATGAGATACAGCTGAACCCACTTATGACATTACCGGTTTTAACAAAATTAAAATGCACAGCTACAGGACCATGAACTTTTTGTGTGTGCATGGTAAAACAGCCTGCTCGCTGCAATGTTGCCACACCGCGTTATTGGTTATAACAGTTAAATCTGGCTACTGGGTGTCTGTGCGAAAAAGAAAACATGAAATCCAGAAAAAAAGATACTCAACAGCTGGTGCCTCGTGTACACCTGTCGCATCACCACCCTCGCACCACCTCTTTCCCATCTCACTGACTGCCCCAGCAGGCATCTATGACTGTCGGCACAGTCGACTCGCGTTTTCAGGGGGGTGGAAGGGAGATGGGAAAGAGGCATGTGAGGCTGGTGCAGTGAAGGTGCCCGCCACACAGGCAACAGCAGAACATAGCGAGTTTTTTTTAATCCAGGATTTCGTGTTCCTTTTCATTTTGAGGCAGACACCCATTAGCCAGATTTAATTGCTATAACCAATAACACAGCATGGGAACATTGTAGTCAGCGATTCATTTTACAGTGCTGTGGCTGCTCATTGTTATTCTGATATTACTGTTGAAACCAGTACTGCTATCAGCGGGTTCGGCTGAATAAAGGTTCTGGAGTGTAAGCAAGGGTGACAAACGCAAATGGTGTGGTAAATAGTTAGCAGAGTGCTGGAATGTTACATTAGTGGCATCTTCGACTGGTCACCTCCATCCTTCAATTCAGGGTCGGGCAGACCCACCTTTCCTCGAGCTCAGATGGAGAGAACAAGCACGCAAGCTGAATGTGTAACATGCTCTTAGAGGAGGAAATGACAGAAATGAAACCACGTGACTAAAGAAAAGATTATATTTCATGTTGAAGCCTTGTGCCAAAGGTCTCGGCATGCTCCCGACAGAAAAAAAAAGCGGCGGACACACTGATGAAACGAGCATTCGTTGCGACTCCAGCATGCAGAGGCCTGGATTACAGCCAACTGTCACTAATACAGGCAATACTGCAACGCTACGCTGTGATCATGTGACGACTGCTCCAACAACTAGACTCTGAGCACCTGAGAGTACTCAGCACGAGAGGAGTGATTGAAAAGAACCAGCTGAATGTAAGGCATGCTCTTTTTAAACCAGTCAAATACAACGCTGCTCATGAGAGTAGTCTAGAGCACTTCAAAATGACCAGCCGAAGATGCCATTGAATGCCATAACATCTCGCATTCAATGCAACCATCCCTTCAATGGAGAAAAACAGGAAAGCATCCAAATTGGTTCAAAACAAATTTTTATAAAATGACATAAGACAAGAGTTCAGCCTTGTTGTGTGCGTAAACAGCGCAAGGCACCAAGAAACTTGAATTTGTGTCACATTGTTTAATGTGTGCTTGAGACGATATGCGAGACTTGGACCGAGCCTATGAGAGAGAGCAACAAAATGGGGAGGATCTTCTGCAACGCATTAAATGCTAGCGCTAGCAGTAGTCATCATCTGCATAACCTGGTCTTTCACCTCTCACCAGTCTGAAGCTTAGAACAAAAAAGGCTAGTGGCCTTGGACCACACAACGTAATTTTGTCAATTATATGCTCTGGTCCTCAATGCTCGTGCCTTTAAAAGCTTTTGGCAGATGGCGGCATATTTTGCTTTTCACAGAGCCCTGCCTAACGCATAACTGTATTTACACAGAAAAAAAAAATCAAACAAACAAAACAAACAAAACTGCCAGCCAACAAGCAGCATGAGTACGCTCACACTGCATACCTTACAAAACACATCACGACGTGGAGACTAACTTACAAAAACACTTCTCCCAGGGCACTCGGCGTTGCTTCTGTCGTCAAGTTTCACGCATCACAAAGGGCACCGACACCCGTGCCGCTGACTGGTGAGGAAAAAAAAATTCACAGGCAGGGAGGCCGGCGAAAAACACGTTCAGTGACTATGACAGCCAAGCAGGGCTGCTTAAGCAAGAAACCTAAGTTAAAAAAGCCGCATCGTCAGCTTCCGGAAGCTTCTGCTGTGGCAGTCGTGGTTGTTGGATCCAGCGTAACAGACTCAGTGCGGCCATTGTGCTTGTCCGTGCATGAAATGTGGACTGACCCATCGCTGAAATAAAGAATAGGGACCAATTAGAACAATCTGAGTGATGGTTTTGAATGTCCAAAAGTGACACAGATTCTACAAGAGACGACACTGTAGCTAAGAGCTTGTGATTAATTATGACAACGTAATGTACCGTATTTACACGATTGTAAGTCGACCACTCTTTTAAAATTTGAAAATCTGAAGTGGGGAGTCGAAACTAAAACATGGCACCGCCAAAAAAGTGAGTGAGACCAACAACTACAACGTAGTTACGTAGATTGCGAAATTACGCCAACCGGACATGCCAAAAAAGCCTCCCGACAGCTGCGTGTGATTGGGTGCATTCGGCGTGGGCTGCTGTTCCACAAGATGTCGTGGTGTGGTCATTTGCCAAATGTGAAATTTCGCTGTACGACGATGCACTGTGGGACCGTAGCAACGATGACGATGACAGTACTAGTGAAAACGAGTAGTAGTCCAGTGACCATGTCAGCTACTAATAAATTTTCGTTATGAAATGCACCCTCGGGTATGCTCTGTATTTTTTTTTTTCCCTATCAAGCGATATGGGGGGGGGGTCTACTTACATTCGAGTCGACTTAGTCAGGTAAATACGGTAATTTAATTTGCACTTAACATTTAATGCACAAGCAAAATGCACATGGTGCAAGCAAGCAATACTGGCAATATGAAAATGAACAGAGGTGCCAGGAAAGAACCGAAAGTGAACAAGTCCAGTACAGGATATAAAGAGCATGTCTACCTTCAGCCTTCAGCACATCTACACTGCAGCATCTTAAGCAAAATGGACATACAATGCACACATTACATCACCGTAGACTTCCGTTAATTCGATCCTGACGGTACCGACGAAACTGGTGGAATTATCTCGCGGGTCATATTAAAAGAAAATGACAGAAAAAATATGCAGCGACATTTCACTTTGTGAACGCGGGTGACCCAGAAGACTACGGGTGCTATAGTGCACACGGTGCTATCGGCCCTTGTTATGCCTAGATGCCTACACTGTCTGCACTACAGACTTTATTCCAAGACGGGGCTCCTGCGGCCGCACCATACGCAGCAGCCACCAGAATAGAACGCCCCCTTCTAAACATTTGCTTACCAACTAAATTAACTAGCATGGCGTCAATGTGCACAGGCAAACAGGAACACTTCACACTTGATGAACGTGGACACTCGCTTCCGAAATGCTGGCATGAGGAATTGCGGCAGCAACAGCAAGCGAAGTGATGCTTCAATGCAAACTGAGGAGTGAGAACACACAAAGCAACGTACACTCAAAGCTACGAGCCGTCGACCCACCTAGACTGTGGCCTCAAAGCAGATCGCTTTTGAGACAAAGCCCTGCGACCGCATGAGGCCGAAATAGAATGGGCGCCAGCCGGGACCATCAGTTGAGATTGAATTTACTGTAACTGAATTAACAGGAGTCTACTGTATCTGCTTGAATATCTGTATGTGGAGTGCAGCAAACAACCTCCACTTCTAGCACTCAACTTTTAGGAGTTTCAGTTGGCATAAAATTTTGGAACATATTGTAAGCACAACATTGAGCAAGATGATTACTGTACTTATTTGAATATAAGGTGAGGTTTTTCACCAGAATCCTTAGCTTTTAAGTCACCCCCTCACCTTGAAGATGAATTTTGCCTTCAAGTGTGGCTTCACAACAGAGGAAATTTCAACTTACAGTATGGTTTTACAGTAGCACGCCCTGCGATCCCGTGAAGCCACACCTAAAGGCAAAATTTGCATCCTACCCAAACTCCGTGGTGTGTTCAAGCTTCCTTCCACCTATTTCTTGGTTGCCATATTATGTTTTGGCTGTGTGAGTAATCTAAAATGAAAAAATTCGCAGTTCCATCTGAAAGGTGAAGCACTGATTGCTATAGCAAATTAGTAGATAGCTGTACAAAGTAATGACAGTAGTTTTATTGGCTGTATAAACTTGTAAATATTCGCTTACTAACTAAATTAACAATGATAGAATGTTTGGCGTAAAAGTTCTGCGGAAAGCCACAAGGTGGAGAGAATTAAGGGAATATGAGACATCCATCCATTCGTAGCAAGTGCTACAAAGAAAACTCATATGGATTCCTAGAAGAAAAGCCTCGCAGTTCAAAAAAAATTCGTCCTGATCCAGGACTCGAACTCGTTAAGTAGAGACGTACAGCAGAGAACTGCTCTCTCTCAATGCAGCTCAGTGTTTCAAACGCAGAGTAGGTAGTGCTGCCAATGACTATGTCTTCATCACCTTTCTGGTTCTCTGCAGCTCCGTAGTCCACTTCCAGCAATGAATGACATGCCTTAACAACACCTGGGCGCACAAATCTAGTCAGGAAATCCTCGAAAAGGCGGTTCAAGAGGGCCCTCAGTTCATGAATCTGAGGAGCCTGTGCCTGAAGAAGGCAATTTGCCTTCTTAAAAAAGCGGTATAACATTTTGGAGAAAAAGACAGCATGCCCTGTTTAGCTCCGATGACAAAAAATAAGGACAGGCGCTCCTCACAGGTCACGTGGCTGGCTTCCCCAAAATCCTTGGTATGAAGTAGCAGTTTTTTTGCTTGAGGTCCAGAATGAGCTCCTTTCTTCTTTAGCGAGAGCTCATTGCCGTCAGTGCTTTTTTTCCCGACACCTGCAACAGTCTTGTGAAGATGTGTAGCAGACTTTGGGGTCAGTGCAGGGTTCTTGGGGGTTTGTGAGGAAGTCTTCAGAATTTGGTGTGACCCCAAAACAAGCTCTGCTTGTTGCACTGCTTTGTTTCAGATAAAAAAAAGCTGAGTGCTGGTTTCCACTGGTCGAGCAGCCTCTTCAAACACTTTCCCAACGACAGCCAACGTGGCGGCGAATGCTTCAACATTTTTCTGACCACGGCGTCATGAATTCTTTGGAACTCTTTAAGTCGATCTTCCCGTTTCGAGCTTTTATCTAGGTAAAGAAAAATCTCAACCAAAACCTCATCAACGGTTTACAGGAAGACATGAAGCTCCTTTTTGGGAGGCCAAGTTGATGAGATGGCATGGGCAACCAACCCCTATCAAACCTGGTTGAGCCTGCATTTGCAGAACAATTGACGTCGTCTTTGTTTGTCCACAGGCGTAGCGTTTCGCTTCTTCGCACTTGGGGAACATCTTCCGGAAAAGAGGTCCGGCATGATCGCTGACACTCAGCAGGACGTTGTGTTCAACTAAAAATGCTCTGAAGAGGCATTCTGCACGAATCACACCGAGGTCGTTGTCGCTGCGTACAAAACCTGCTAGGCTTGGCTGGCTGTCCGTGACTCGCACGTATCCCTGATGCTTTTTTGAAGCGATGTGGACCTACATGTCAGACTTGCCATCATGCGAGATGGTCACATCACAGGCACAAGTGGTGCAGAATCCGAACTTCTCTCCTTTCTTCGATGGCATAAAGCACGGAAATTCTGCCATTTACAATTTTAAAAACACTTGGAAGTACTGTCGGGGCTTCGAGCATGCCAGTGCACTGCGAAGCCGATACAGGCCGGAGTTGCACTGCGTCCGACGCGGCAGCTAGTCACACAAAAGGCGAGGCCAACACTGCAGTGACTGAAGCTGACTAAAGTCTAAACCCGCGTGCCCGGGCAAACAAAGGCAACAGCATGGCAACAGGTTTGCGGAGGCGCTAGAGGCGATATCTGCACCATCGAGCTTTGGATATGAATACGTGACCCCCATAAAAGACAACAGAAGTCACTACAACCTTGCAGCTGCTGGTGATGATACCATGCATACATATTGCCCTCTCGCGGTGGCACAAGGTACCAAGTTGTCGTTTTACTACCCTATCACATTGCTTTTTTTTGTGCAAATAAAATGTGTTCCATAAAATTCCAAGAAGATTCGCACTTCGTAAGACTGCTTGAAATTTGCACATTTTACGGAAAATTCGGAAGAGTTGGCAGGTATGCTGTACTCCTTAATGCGAAATTTGAGCGCAGCTCTATATGTGTTTTCATTTTGCGTGTGAATATCTTGTATTACAATTACAGTAGAACCACGCTATTACGTTGCTCACTGGTGCGTTCTCCCGGCTGCTATGTCGTTTTCATCCGGTCCCGGCATAGCTTCCATAGGATCCAATGTATAAGGAACCCCGAGGTTACGTAGTAGCTGTGAAAACATTCCCGCATGATACGTCGCAACTTAGTACCCTGAACCCACCTGGGCTAAAGTTGGCAACGCGCTCCAACCGCCATTTTGGCTTTTGACAAGTTTTGGCCGGGCTTGGCTATGGAACTGGCTGCAAGAAGCCGCACGCCAGTTCGAGAGGCCGCCACTAGACGGCCATTCGTGAAAAATGCTCTTACTATCATCACTGTGATTATGGTCACCGCATGGTTGTTGGACGGGTCGACTCGCGGAGGAAGGAAACTCGGGAGAGGTCCTGACATCACTCTTTGTGAAGCTAAAGTGAAGCCAGAAGTTGGCGTTGCTCATGGGGTTGCTACGCCTATCGGGCCAGCTCTCCTCTCTTGTTTACATTTCTCGTGAAACCACGCCACGCTACGCGCAACCGGGCTGCTCGGACGCGCGCGCTCCGCAGCAATACTAAACAATTGTTAGCATGTTAGCATGATTACTCCAAAGAGGGCAAAATTTCCCGCGGATATTCCTTCGCCTGTTGCCATTGCTGTGGCGCGGTGACGAGGAGGAGCTCGAGCCGCATGTTGCCGGGGAGTTGCCAAATCCTAGCTTTGGAGAAGCCGTCGCGGCTCTGGACCTCCTCTGCAGGTACGTCGCACCTCACAGCGATGCTGACAGCAATGCGGCCTTCCAGGCTATTGAGAAACGTGTGGTGATTTCTAGCGAGCGAAAGAAACAGCAAGCCACCATTCCAGACTTTATTAAGTCCTAAGCACACTCTGTGGAATAAATGGTCTATAGTTGAAGCTGCACTTTTTTCATTCATTTTCGGAGCTTTCCTCACTGTTGCGTTTTCCCGGCTGTTACGTTTTTTTTCCTCGGTCCGGTGAAAAACGTATGAACGGGGTTCCACTGCATAAAGGTACATATTATAAGACACTAACAAACACTGACACCAAGGACAACATAGGGGAAATTACATGTGCTTAATAAATGAAATAAAGAAACGATAAATAATGGAAATCAAAGTGGATGAAAAAAAAAAACAACTTGCCGCAGGTGGGGAATGATCCCACAACCTCCGCATTTCGCGTGCGATGCTCTACCAATTGAGCTACTGTGGCGCCGTTTCCCTATCCACTTTCTTGGGAACCACAGGTACATGGTTTACGTTAGGAAGAGAATGCTGTGACTAGTGTGGCTGGCGCGGACAATCTGTATCATGCGGCACATTGCAAGCGAAGTGAAGTGTGCCATGCCTGCATCGCTAATCAGGAGATCGCGATAGGCAGCGCGTGGGTGACGCGCGAGTGACGCGCGGGTATGATTCACAGCAGCTGCCGCCAACAGACTTCTGCTCATGCAGCACTTTGTTTCCATATATGGTATCAGTGGACGCGCTCGCTGCATGCCAGTTCGGTGGCGTCATCGTTGAACAGACAACAGCATGCTACTCTGGCGCCATCTCGTAGCGGTTGCCGCCGTAGAGCCTGCCTTGGGAGGCACTATGCTTTTCTTCTCACGCTTCCACCATACTCTCTTCCCCGCTTTCCTCCTTGTGCTCGCTTCGCTATCGCCGTCTTTTATACCCCACTGCCCTCTGTGTTCGCTCTTTCATCCTTCACTGTGCTCGTTCGCTTGTTTATGCTGAGGGATGCCAATGCTTAACACAGGAACGGCGAGGTGCCTAAGAACTGCACTCTAAAAAGGTAAGTGTGCTGTTCTCACATTGTAGAAGCACCTCAGAAGCGATACATCATTTTTATTGCAGCTACTCCAGTTTACATACAGGTATGATCAAAAGGGACTGCCCCGCTAGAAAGGGCTTCTTGATTTCACGAATTATAGGTTTCTCACCACTGGATAACATTTTGACAGGCACCAGTCTCATACGTTCATGAATGTATTATGAACATGCCTGCCTTCCTTTCTTTTTTTATTTGTACAAGCACCTGCAGCACCACAAGGGCATTATTGCAGGGGTGGACAATTGGAGGAAAATGAACATGTGACAAAAACTTAAAACAGCTAAGCACAGGTGGTAAAAGTAACAAAATACGTAACGTCGATGAGTCATCTCGACGGCAAAATGGCTTTCAGTGAACTGCGGTGCAAAATTGCAACACAGAAATGGAAGGGGTACACTATCGCATGAAGCGCAATGCCAGCCAAATTATATGAAGTAAACGGGATGATATTATGCTACGGCAGACCGCGAGACAATAAAGACAGAAACTCTGAACACGTTTTACATTCACCAATGCTTTTGGGAAGCCTATTCCAGTGTGCGGAAGCATGTGGAAAAAATGGACATGTATTCTAATGAAACATACTGAAAGCAGCACTAATAGAGCAGCCACTTCTAAAATGACAGCAAGCTTGTTTCCATATCCAAATGAGGTGACAGTTGAGCCACAAGCACAGGCAATGCTTGAATGAAAAGCTACAGAGCGCATGCTTAATCTGAACTGAAACGCGTCGGTTTTTCTTTTCGGTCTCTAGAGTGAAAAAAATTTCATGTTCCAATTCAGTTCTCACAAAAATAAAAAAATTTTCGGTTTTTGGTTCAGTTCTGCGTTATTACCCTGGCTACAAGTGGCATAGATGCAAGTACTACATCATTGTGCACACAGGAATGTTTGGTAACTTACCTGCGGATGCTCACGCTAGCAACAAGTTTAGACTCCTCCTCCAATCCATCCATGCAGACCTGCAAGTGCACAAACACCAAGTCACACAACATACACCACACGCTAGAGCCTTACAGCAGAACCTCGTCATAAGAAGCACATCAGACATTAGAATACATTGGTTATGCCGGATACTCATTACGAGCATTTATTTGTTACGTGCCAATATTGGTGATGAAAAATTTTATATTTGAACTTGCATAGTATACACACAAACTGGATCTTCAGCAAGAACATTATGTGGTAATAAGATGTACAGTAACAGAGATTAAATGAACTAGAGAAAGCTGTCATCAGGTCTGCACCGTAGAAGCCAGACGACCACCACCGAATTTCTTTAAAGGCATAAACTTTGCTCTGACTGGCGACCTTTCTGAGCACCATTTCACTTATTGCAAACTTCCTCATATAACGAGCAGGCACATGTGTGCTTGGGGTCGTTATATGCAGGCATGACTGTATATGGTGCCCTGCGCTGCCATGAGGGGGTGGTGCAGGTACTATCACAACGTATGTTCGCATGCATTTGTGCAATCTAGAATGTTCTCACGAACAAAATTTGTTTTTCGTAAAAGTTGATCCAGAATTTATTAAGTTGTCAAAACAGCCCGAATTCGTAAGCCTTCCGAAAAAATGTTGGGAGAGTTAGTAGGCACATTTAAATGCCGAGAGCAGGGCTCTCCAGTGAAATTTTTTAGGGGTGGACCAGGGGTGTGCAACCAGGTGGCGGGGAAGGGTTACAAATGCAACTAAGACTGACTATCTCTCTCTCTATTTTTCTTACAATGCGACCATACTGCAGTGTACATTCACCAGTCTTGCACTTTGGACGCACAAGCAAAATTAATACGAGCCAGCGATGCATCCTGCCACGATCGCTGAACTTTGCAGGGACAAAGAAATGCACAGCTCAGCGCTGAGAAAATACATGCAAAATGTGCTGACGATTCAAATCTGTGTTGGCCAGTAGGAGCGCTTGCTGTGGGCACCTAGCAGCAGTAACGAATGATTATGCTAGCTTTTCTCGCTTTTGATTTGCTTCGTTTGCTTACATTATTGTACAGCAAAATATGGCACTGCATTTATCTAAAGCTCAGGTCTCTCCTCTTTACAATGGCTACAAAAAGGCAGCATTGCATCACCGAAAATTCGCACAAAGTCGAGCGCTTTTCTACCCAATCTTTGTTGATAGCACACAGAACAAGTACAATTTACTCAGTTTTCTTTCCAATATTTCCTCATGTGGTAAAAGAACACCTGAGGATAACGGAAAAGGATCATGAAAAGGATAAAATGAATCTGAAATTTGGCTAGTCAACCGAAGCTGGTGGGCAGCAAAACAGAGCGGTGGGCAGAATTTCCACTGCCGCTCACCGTGGGGAGAACCCATCGAGAAACAGAAAGGCAGCAGTGCACATTAGATAACAAATGTGGTAAGCTGATACTTTATATGTGATTATGAGGTAAAAGTACAGCTGGGCTCAGCATATACTGCACAGAGCAGATGAATAGTTGTCGAATTATTAGAGTTAGACACTGGGTGACAAGAGATGGGAAGTGCTGTCAAGGAAGGAAAAGAGGGAACTAAGAGGTATGACAAAATTAGGTTATTTTCGGGCAGGTTGCCATAAGTTCCCTTTGACCTGCAGTCATCCCATATATATTAAGAAAGCCTTAAGTGGCTCGTTGCAATGGCTCGTACCCAAAAAAAAGCGGCGTCTAGTCCTGCGAGACAAAAATATCAACAGGAATGGCTTATATTATTATTATTTCATTTTTAAACATATACAGTGAAATCTTGATACAACAAACTTCAGGGGACCGCAGTAAATTGTTCGTTATTCTGATGGATTGTTATAGCGAAAGCCCCAAAAGTAATCATTCTGGCAATCAACCCACCAGTTCATAAGTTTTCACTATATTAGCTATCCAAGCAAATGTCGAAGTTGGCTCTCGGCACGCGCTGTTCGTATTTTCCATAGATTCCGCCGCCACGCACCACTGAAGAACCGTATAATACGAGTGATGCGCACAAAACAGATGCTGACGCCGAGAAAACTACCGACAAAAAAGTAGCTCCGTGTCGCCCCTAAAGCGCAATGTTTCTTGCTTTTTGTTTTTTACATTCCTTGCTGTGGGCACCGCAGCTGTCTCACTCGAGGCGGGCACCTGAATTTGCAAGCGTGCGTATACAGTGAAATCTCGGTATAACGAAGTTCAGGGGACTGCAGGAAAATGTTTGTTATTCTGAAAGGTCGTTATAGTGAAAGCCCAAAAATTAGCCATAACAACAGCATTTCAGTAACGCAAACGCCCTACCTTTGAAACAGTACCTCCTTGAACTCGTTACTCACACAATGCACATGTGATCGTCAGACAAGGCACATTTATTTGAAAAAGTCCGTGATCCGTCTTCTGATGGGTGCAGCACAGGCTCTGCAGCACAAACGATTCCAGACCGCCCGCATTCTTATGCACGCCTTCGGTCGCTGTGCCACTTTTGGCTATAAATATGCTAAGTTTTCGCAAGCAGTCCAACGCATCTATAGCCGACACAGACTCGTCGCGGTCTTCGGGTGCTGCCGTAACGTCATCGTCCATGTTGTGGCTGCATTCCTCATCTTGGGTCGCCGTGCCCTGGACACTCTGCAGTATGTCATGAGTGGCAAGCTCCGCTGAGGTCCACGTCGCCTTGTCACACTGGACATAGTCGTCAAATGTGACTGAAGGATCAACGGCTAGCTGCTCGGCCGCCTCGCTCCAAAGCTCGCTCGAACTGTCCTCCACTGCCGGTTCATCGGTTTGTGGTTGGCCATCTGTGATCGTCAGGCCGGCCTTCTTCCAGCAGTTTTGGATAGTGGTGGACGTGACACTCCAACATGCGCCTGTCAGCATTTCCGCAGCCTGTCGGACGTTGATGGCTGTCGAGTGCTGCAGGCGCAGGTTGATGAGCGGCTGCTGAACAAGGCGCTTCCAGAAGTGCGACTTCACACGCCTTATTATTCCTTGGTCCAGTGGCTGAAGTACTGATGTGCAGTTCGGCAGCAGATACTCGAGACGCACATTCGTGAGCCGTATGTTGACAATGTGCACCGAGCAATTGTCCACAATCATTAAAACATGCCGCCCCTCCTTCCTCATCTTCTCGTTTACCGTTAGCAGCCACTCGGAAAAGAGCTCGCGGGTCATCCAAGCACGCTAATTCGCACTATACTGGCACGGCAGTGACACTACATTTTTCATGCAGTGCGGCTTCGAAAACCTCCCGATCACCAGAGGCTTAAACTATAGGGCAGTATAGGGCTATATAGGGCATTGCAGCAATACAGCATGATGATGCGAAGCTTAGACTTTTTGCCACCTCTGCACTGTTCTCCTTTAAAATGCATTGTCTTGTCGGGAGCAGCTGATAAAAGCAGGCCGTCTAGTCTGCATTAAAAAATGATCTGCTGCGTAAGACTCGACCATTTCGTGGAAACTCTCCTCCCTCCACGTCGCTGCTGCTGCTTCATCTGCTGCCTTCTACTCGCCAGACACAGACTGCCAGGTTACGCCGATTTCCTGGCGAAAACGGTGGAGCCAGCCAGAAGACGCTTCAAAGCCGGTGACCTCAAGAACTGCAGCGAACTGCCACGCCTTCTCCTGCAGCAGTGGGCCTAATACGGGCACATTCTGTGCTCTCACGTCTTTAAGGGGGGACGCGGGGATCGGATCGCGAAAATCGCAAAAAAGATCGATTTTTGGCAACGACGCGTTTCGGTATCTGCAATGCCTAATCTACATTGTATCAAAATGGTTTGACTGAAAACGCACTAAAAGTGCCCGAAAAAAAATTAATTTATCAGTGCGTAGGGCGAGAAAACAGCTTTAAATCGCGTAAAATCACCGCGGTTCGCGGAGCCCTAACTCGTCTTTCCCGCCACCGAACGCCGCCATCTTGGTATCGTACGAAAGCTCGAAGTTTCGCCATTCCGTTTCTGAATTCTTCGGTCGTCGCCACCTTGTAACAAACGCACAAACACAAAAGACGCGCGGGTCTGCTAGAGGCGGTCACACGGGCCCTGCGATGAAAGCGGGCCTCCGATTGGTTGCCGTACTGAGAGGCGTCTCGCCATTGGTTGCTGCTGCAGCAGCGGGGAAGCTGGCAACCACAGCGGACCGCAGTTGTCTGCTTTGAAAACCACGCCGGCATCTTTCTTCGTTCGACACTCGCAGAATTCGGATTTATGAAAGCTCCCAGGTCAGCGATGGATCGTCGCTCGTTCGAAAAGAACTTTTAAATGAAGCATGCCTTCAGAAAACGGAAGCGCAAGCCTCCTACGGTGAGAGCAAGACGGCGGCCAGCGGGGGAAGTGGAGAACCCGACTGAACACGCGGATAACGTGCCGCGTTATCTTGCACCGTGCGATTCGAGCAGCGAAGCCGACAATTGCACTGTGAGATCGGCATTGATAACCAAGCCACCGGAAGACGTGCCAACGGAGGCTCTCGCACCTGTGCGTACGGCCGCGCGAGTCGGCAAGCGAGCCCGCGTTGTTGGAGGCGACGCGGGTCGAAGGTCTCCATCGCCGGCAGAGCCGGTGTGCGTTTTTGACGCATCGTGCGACAGGGACACGCAGCCTGCGAGTGAGCCCCAACCGTCGACGAGCTACATACTGTATGGTGACTCAAGGCTCACCAGATGAATCGTCGCACGATTAAGACGCGCCTCGAGCCGCGTTTTGTGTCAGCGGTGACTGCAGAAGCGCAGGCATGCAGCGTTCGCGACTCCCTTCGCGCAGTGTCCGCGACTGAGCGGAAGCAGCAATGCCAATAACAAATTTCGGCCCCTTGTGACTGTGAGTTCATTATTATGCCTGTTTCCGCGATGAACTCTTTGATCGCTAAAACTCTGTGCCCAAGATGGCAACAGCGTTCTGTGGGTGTACACTGCGATACCAGGCTCGGTCTGGCAATGAAAATGGTGGTCATGCACTACTACAGACGGCGCAAGAAAAGGATAAAGAACGCCTGAAGAAGGCATCCAAAGCCCACCAAACAATGAGGCAAAGGTGTAAGAAGATGCCTGACAGCAATGATTCAAAATATTACAGCCCTGGTGCCTTTGAATAAATTTGCAGTGCTGTTAAAACTTTGCAGCCAGTTTTCTCAATTGCATTTATTTGTCAATCACCTCGCTCGTGGAAAGCGTAGCACAACAATGGCTGGACCGATTTTGGCCCAGTTTGTTTTGCTGTGATCCACAAGCTGTGCTTTACTTAAAGACAGTCTTGAAATGTTTCTTTATCTTTCCATTATTTAATTATTTCACAATTACTACATGGCTCCATGCAGTGAAGCACAGTCATGTGCATGTTATGTTGAGCAAAAAATTATTAGCACACTAAAAAAAAAAATCGAACACTGTCTTGATGTAGATTAGACATCTGGGCAAACATGCAAAGTATTCCCAGCTCCCTATCACGTTTCATTACTGTGCCAGGCTTTCCACAAGCAAGGAACTTATAAATTCTTATAAAACAAAAACTAATTAAGATATCCTAATGAAATTTTAGATTTGTCTCTTTATTGCAATGTGCAGTGTGTGTGCCAAATTTCAGCCCTTTCTGTCAAGAAACAAAAAAGTTAATTCCGATCCCCACCTCCCCCCTTAAACCAAGTCAGCACTGCTGCGTCAATATTCTGGAAATCGCCGAGCCGCAGTCGCTTCCTTGATGGGGTAAGCTGAGATTCTTGCTGGTGCTTAAAGATTTTCTCTTTATCTTTGAGAATCGTGGCGATCGTTGACCGCACCACTCCACGTTCTTTAGCCGCGACGGATTGTTTCTTCCCGTCTTCTATCTCGCGAAGAAAGTCTGCTTTCTCGCTCAAAGAAAACTGCTTGCATGGCAACGCGAACGCCGGCACGCACTTCTAACACAATAATATAACCAAAAGAAAAACAAGATGGACAGGGTATAAAAAAATATAGGCACACTTCAGCATTAATTACTACTTTTTTTTTTCCTTCTGCCGCACCGTCTCAGGTTTTACGAGCGCATGTTCCCTGCCTCTCCACTCACAAAACCTGGTGCGTCGTTGCCTCCGCAACGGAGAAGGGGAAAAAAAAGTCCCCGCCCGCATCTTTCTCCTCCCGCGCCATCTTAGGTTTTTGCGGGAAGCAAGTTGCAAGGCGCCCGCTCTTCTCGCTGCGTCATCTGCTAGCTTAGAGCTCCGACTGCCGTGACGGATACACTGAAATCTAAGAATCCTCACATTTCAGGATATGAGTTCGTAGTACTGAGGTGTTGTTAAGATCACACAGAAATTAAATAACGATCGTTATTCTGAAGTTCGTAGTAGTGAAATATTTTTACATTGAAACTATAAGCAGTCGGCATGGGATTTCTTAAAAGTTCATTAATCTGAAATGTTCATTAATGTGGTGTTTGTTGTAACGGGGTTTGACTGTACGACAGCATCTGGAAAGTGCAAAGTGTGACCGTGTGGCATCTCTGTGAGTACTCAGTTTCATCGCGCATGTAGCTACAGGAGAACCTTGTTGATACATTCCCATTCCGTACATTTTCCCAGTGCCAACGTTCACAATCAAGAACACAAAAAAAGACCCAATAGGATTTAACAAAATTTGTTGCTGAGCTCATTGGTTCATGAGTTAAAAAAAACAACGGTTACAGCACTAAACAGACGAGGACGAAGTGAGACACAAACTACATGTATGGGCACCCGTATATGTTGCTTGTGTTTCACTTTGTCTTCGTCTGCTTAGTGCCGCAACCTTTGTTTTTGACCCAATAAAGTTACATTCATTTTTTACCGGTTTACGTATTCCTGGAAAACACAATTTTTTGGCACCAGCGTTCAGTATGTTGCCAAACTGCGATCACATTAAGCATTTTCCGGCCACTAGATCATCTGTAAACAAAAAGGCGCGAGGCGCACGCGATTAAGAACTGTACACAGCCGCCCGTCTCACGTGAAAATGACGGTGCGCACTGTTTCTTATTTCGGTACAAGCAAATCTCCACGAAACCTATTGCGATAAGTATCTTCACCTATCTGTTTACAACATGTGGTGCGTAGTGCCATTGGTAGCGTACCGCGCGCTTTTAGTAGCTGATAATCCAAATGCGTCACCATTCCCTGCTGCAGGCAGCGCGGAGCGATGTGGGCATCACTTTTCGCTTTGGTGACATCCAGTGCTGTCCACCAGCTCTATTTCGTTTTGATTTCCTGTAACCCTCTTAAAACACCACACAAGAGGATAACAAAACGCATCTCTGGCCACCAGAACACCACTGGCCTAATGTGCATTGGTGTCTCATGGAGCAAAATCTGCGCGGTGCTTCGAATTATGTAGATGTCAACAATAGTTGAGTATGTCAAATTTTTCAGTTACTTCGGATCGTATGTTCTTTCTCTTGTTTTTTTTTTCTAAAATGTATAAATGAGGTTCTCCAATAGTGTGGCCGTCAAAAGAAGTGGAGAAGAAAGAGGCATGCGCAGAAAGAAGAAACAGACATGCCTCCGTTGCTTGCTAGGCAACACTTTTCTGGATAGAGAATGCGCTCGCCCACGTTCTTTCTTTCTCGGTGCCATCTCAGGTTTTCCGTACCCAGGTGCCACGATGTTCGCTCTCTACGCCCTGTCATCTGCTAGTCTATTGTTTCGGCTGCCGTGAAGGATACACGGAAATCTAAGAATCTCCAGATTTCAGAATATTAGTTCATAGTGTGGCGTTAACATCACAGGGAAACAACTGATTACCAATCGTTATTCTGAAAAGTTCGCTATCGCTATTCTGAAGTTCGTAATACTGAAATACTTTTACATTGAAACTATAGGAAGTCAGCAGGGAATCTCTGAAACATTTGTTAATGTGGTGTTCGTAATAACGAGGTTTCGCTGTATACACATGGCAGGAAAGGGAAAGCGAGAAGCAGGCTGGCAACTGGAAGGGGCACAACGCCTGCCTTCTCTTCAGAAAGGAGAAGACAGAAACGAAAGACAGGAAGAAGTGAAGGAGAGAAGAAAGAAAGAGCAAGATGATAAATGTAAAATAAAGCATAACACACACAGCGCAGGTCGCACACAGTAGCGCCAGTCACTGCAGGACAGGCTACTAGCCCCGTAGCAAGCAAAGATGCAATGGCTGAATATGAATGAAGAAATGAAAGAAAGCATGAACTAAAGAGCAAAAGAATCTTTAGGTAGTGCATTAAGTGCTTGCATGTGTCACTGAGGAGGTCGACCTACAGCACCATATCTTTACTTCACCCTGCGACTTCTTATATCTTGCAATATGTCCAACCCCTCTGATCGTATAACCTAACGAACTTCCATGTGTTCAGCAGGCTTTCGCCTTCACGTGTTGCAGGAGTGTAACATGCTGCCGAACTCTTGATGACAATGATTACTCACCCGAGCTAGAAGAGTGGCATCTTGGCCGTCGCCACCGCCTTCATACACCTCAAGCATGACACTGCTCTCGCCTTCCGCCCGAGACACCGCTTGCTGCCACCGTGCAGGCACTGGCGTTCCTCGTCCTAGCACTTCAGTCATTGACCCTTCTGCACCAGTCTGAAAAGTGCCGGCAAAGCGAACACATATTTACCGTATTTACTCGCATAATGATCGCACTTTTTTGTAAAAAAAAATTGATGCTAATTCAGGGGTGCGATCATTACACAGATTAAATTTCCCGCAAAAAAATTTTTTTTTTCCCATTTTGTGTTTGCTGCAGAATGACAACAGGTCAACAAATAGGCGGATGCTGCTGTATGCAGTGCGGGACACACACAAAAAAAATGGCGGCCGGTGGAGCAAGCCAAACGCGATTTTTTTTTCTTCTCGTGAGTACATTACGTGCATTGAAACAGTTTCTTCCATATGTGTAATCAATAATATCGTTAATATCGGCAAGTTTGTGGCAATAATGTAGCAATGTCCACTTTGAGGGGACAGAAACAGATGGGAGCGCTTAGCTGCCAGTGACATAGAAACAAACGGCCAGCATGCTGTGGAAACTGCGACATCTGTCTTCACTACTATCCTAATACGGCACGTTTCCGCTAAGGGTGGGCGAATATCTTAGCTGTGTTACCAGCGTCGATGTATGAATGGGGTACACCTCTAATGCATCAGTGTAAACGTGGCTGTTATCGTTGCTGCTCGCGGTTTGTTGCGTGCCCACGAGTGCAGACGAGAAGAATCGAAAGGCGCCTTTATTGTTGTTGATGTTGACCACAACCATTATAAAAAGCCTACACATAATAAAGACAAATGTGGTTGTAGGTTTTTTTTTGTTTTGTTTTGTCATGGAAGTGCGGAAAGTAATGAAAGGAATGAAATGGGGCATGTGCTAAAGAAAGTTTGGTGCGTGCAGACCGCTTGGTTTGTCTTGAAGAGTCGTTTGCGTAGCATTTGACAGATGGTAAGCGCGATCATTATTAGCTAGATTTGGCACACGACATATCACTGCGGCAAGTTCGGGGTGCGATCATTACACGGGAAATAAAAAAAAAAAATCGAATTTTGGTGACAAAATTCAGGGGTGCGAACATTACGCGAGTGCGATCATTAGGCGAGTAAATATGGTAATTACACGGGTAAAACTTTACAGAGGCTGGAGTCTGGCCGTGGTTTTATGTGCACTTTGTGCCGAGCCTTCTCTACGTCCCATCTTATACTGTACATGGCAGTATTTGCCTGCTCGGTCGACTCGTTATAAGGTGAGCTAAGGTGGGGGGATGTAGTCCAGTGTTTGCAACGCGGAGGGCAGCGGCTGTCGAAGTCAGATACACCAAGCTGGCGGCGCTAATATTTTGTCCTCTGTATAATTCAGTGCATTAAACATGGCCCGTGGCAGAGCGGCGACCAGTCGGTGCCACGGTGCAAGCACACCAGTGTGCGGCAGAATGCTTCGTTGTTTGTCAAAGATGCATACTCTGCATGCTTGCTTTAGTGAACTGTAGGCCTGCTCCAGTGAGCTGTAGGCTGGTCAGCCGAGCTAGTGCATCGTGCACTCTGTCCCACCGTCCGACGTTCGCCGATCTAGCATAACTGTGCTGCATGTGGATCACCTCCTTGTTACACCGGACTATATCTGTGCTTTTAGTTTGGTCACCCCAATGTGCTCTTCATCTCCGAGCAGAGATTAGATGCACCCAGGACCTGCTTGTTGAATGTAGACAACCAGATACAGAAGATAGGCTCGACTCAGAAAAGAATGCTTTTCATTATAAGAACATTGCAGGCACACAACGGTGTCAGCACAGAGCATGAAGCATCTTGGCCAGTTAGTATACTCTGAAGCAGCTAGCAGAGTATACTAACTCAGTGGCTAGCAGACATGCGGGGCCTGTTTGCTGATACATGGGCATGGTACAATCAAGGGAAGCAGATGATACAGGGGCTGGTTCTCTACAGTCTACATTGTACGTCACTTCAGGTGTGTGGTAATGGGGGGGGTGTCCTTTGTTTTTCAGTTTTGGTATGAAAAACATCAATTTTCGCGAGCGTATTGTGATGCACCTACTTGCATTTAAAGCATAAAATTTTCTACAGTGGCTACTGCGACTAAATTCTTGAAAACTGGGCTTTTTAAATTGTTGAAAACTGTGTTGCAGTTGGCCTTTAAAGAAGTCATCATATGGCCATGCCACTTTTCTTGGCCTATCATTGCAACTTAAAAGTAGAGGAGCCAATATGATTTAGCGTGCGCACACGCACACACACACACACACACACACACACACACACACACACACACACACACACACACACACACACACACACACACACACACACACACACACACACAATATTGGGCTCTCAGTACACATTTTAAATATAAATTTAAATTTGAAACCACTGCTTCTTAGCCCTTCCCACCAACAGTGACGTAACTAAGTGACGCCAAGTTCTGCGCCACTAATGTGCTGTCTGTTCTGAAACATTTCAAAACCACGTGCATGCTGTGCCGGGCTCAGTTTCATCTGCAACTGGCTCCTAATAAAGCAGCAAGCGTGCCATTGTTGCATTGTGTTGGCAATTCTTTTTCTTGTGTGAGAAAAATGCCACAAACCAGAGAATGTCTGCAGAAACTATCCCGGACTGACGTCGAGACGCACACTTGAAAACAATAGCACATGCATACATCCCCAACTTGGCAGTCAAAAACGTGAGAAAAAAGAAAACATTTTCAATGGAGAAGCAATTGCGTTCAGTGCCCCGATGCCATGCACGCGCTTCGACGAATTTTCGCTCGCTGCGTACTTCCGCATGCCGCTACTAGATGGCGAGAGCTGTGCGGTGACCTCTGATGCAATGGTACATCCGGGGATGGGGGGTGTGTACAAGTCAAGGCTGCACCGGCACCATTTTGATGAAAAGGTTCGGTCCTGTTTAAGGGCTGCACCTCACTAACGTTGCAAAAGAAAGTGCGGCCTTTACACGAGTCTATAGGGCATGCAGCAAGCTCAGCGACTATGCGACTGAGCATTGCGAAAAAGCCAACTCCTTAATAGTTGCACATACACGTGGGAGGGAGTATGTGCACTACAAACAGCACGAATAAGCTACACAATGGCGATTAGTGTTACAGCTATTCATTGCTTGCTAGTCGGACCGATATGAGCAATGGCTGCTGGCATAGCAATGCAGAGTTAGCAAAATGAATTTGTTCACCAATTAAGGCTGAGAAAGCATTGTTTCACTTCATCAAAATGTAATTTACTAGTACAGCTCAAGCTAATTTTCTCTTTAGTGTCTCTTGAAGCATAAGTGGAGAACTTTGTATTAAATTTGATGCACAGCCTTATATATGATGCAAGTTGCTTCTTAAGAATTTTGACTGATGACCACACAAACTCTTGCATTATGCTCATGCAAATGCAATGCTTTAAAAGCCAGGCAGCAGAGGCCAGCTGGCTTTCTCTGCGAGCTCACCTTGACGCAGACACTGCAGGCAAGGGCTGGAACTTGCACGTGATGGGGAACGTCCCGGACTAACTCGCCCCGAGAGGACAGGAGAGCTGCCTGCAATGGACATGACACAGGTGTGTGGAAAACCAGAAAAAGATAATGCAAATTGCGCAGTGCAATTAGGACACTTGCAAGAGTGCACACAGAATGTGTCATGACAGTGCAGCCGATACTAATGGCTAGGAACTGGAAAGAGACCAGGGTGCTTCTGCAGAAGTGGGTGGCACAAGAAAAAAGGGTCCCAACCGCATAAAAACATAAAAAGAAGAAAGCCTAAAGGGCAAAGAGATCCAAGAAAGCTTTGGCTTCTGAACAGAAGCCTCTTTCATCTTTCACGAGCTGAAATGCTCTTGTGATTTTGTTACTATGACAGCAGTGAAAGGCTGAAAGTTGGGTTTGCTGCATCTGTTTGTCCTTCCAGCCACCCGTGACAAGGGCAAAGGAAACTATTAGCTTTGCACACCACCATCTTACACTAACCGCTGAGGTATCATGAACATTTGAGCCTTGCAATTTGTGTGATGTTTTGTGCACCACACAGACTCTGTTAAAGGCAGTTTCTTATGTATTTCGGAGTCCACAGGAGGCAATGTCACAGCAGTAGCTTGCACTGAGAAGTTTTGCTTGAGGACATGGCCGTGTCCACTGCGAGAGCCTGCCACTGTCGCAGTAAGGGCTCATTCACATTGGCAAGTTGCAGAGTTTGTGCTACCAAGTTGGTCGCAAAAGGTCACCCTGGTTGAAAAGCGACTGCTTCGCCAGTCGCTTGCTGTTTGATTTTTCAGTCATGCGAGTGCAGTTGCAAGCTTACTGAACCAATAAGTAGCACGGGAGCAGGGCATCTAAGAAATTTACGTTTATATTATGTGGGGGTGGTGGAGCGAGCAAGGTGAAGCTATTCATGAGACGTTTTGGTGTGGCGACGGGCATGTCATGCTCGCTGGTGTGAGCATTGGTCACCAGTTGCAGTTGACTGTGCGACCTGTGTAGTGGGTTCACTTTTTCAAGTGGCTTGTTAGGTGCTTTCATTGTACGTTAGACAGGAAACTGCTGATGTTCTCATATCTGACATCCCATTCGAGGGTTTTTGCATGAAGTCCATATTCTGGAAACATGAAAAAACTCACTGCGCCGCTCAAAATTTTTCACTTGTTCTGCAGCTGAAGGCTTTTGATGATTCTGAACATGCACGGGGGTGGGACTGCCCAAAGTCAGTTTGGAGCAAGTAAAATTGCACTTTGGAGCAGTTTGGAGCAGGCCAATCTGAATTTTGGTGGAATAATGGAATATGGAAAAATTTGGAGGAGAGTTAAGCTTCGCTTTTAAGAGTGGAATGCAATAGCATTGAAAGATCCCTGACTGCTTCTCACACTTTCCGGCAACTGCAGCTTATGTAACCGTAATGTTTACTGGGAAGCGCTGGCCGCAAACGCTATGCACAAAGGTGAGCTTTCTTGTAGAAACGCGGCCTCTTGCACGGGCCACGATGCAGCGGAGGCAAGAACCATGTGCAGCTGCTGCAAGGAACTGGGCCCGCTGCTTTATGGTCTAAGATTTGTGCATGCCGGCATGCGCAAATGTCAAAGACTATGACTGCTCTATGAATGGCAGAAATGCTGGAAAAGGGGTTTGTGCTTTTTGAGTTTCCGCATAACAGAATTAGGTAAGTTTCTCATATATTCAAATTACAATCCGATGCTATCATGGCTGTAGGTTGTGTGTAAGTCGTACTTTACCATTTTCTTACGTATTTTACCTTAAGAAATTCGATTAGTTCAGTAACTTCCTTGCGCTGCATGGAGAGCCTGCATGGTTGGGTATGCGTGGTTCCATATGATTTTTGCCAAAATGACATACGACGCTAGATGCCGAAGCCGGATTTTCTGTGACATGGCGTCCTTAATGCTATCGTGTTTAAATATGGCAGTGTGCTTCGAAACCATGACAGAACAAAGAATAAACCAACATGAGCACTGTACTGCAACTGTCTTAAGCATCTTAAGCTGAGTTTTGAAGCACATTACCCTGATGCTGAAGCCACCTAGCGCATGCAAATTTTGGTAATACTGCTCGTAAATATTTAATTAGTGGTAGCAACTACAAAAAAACATGCACTCTGCAATAGCGAATCCAAAATTTAGAAGAGCAGCCCAAGACATTTTTTATAAATACATTTGCTTTAATGTCTCGACAGGGTGGATGAAGTGCCTGGAAATCTTCCTTCACCAGTACACTGTATGGAGAAGCCAGAGTTACTAACTACTGCAGTTCCTGAAAGCCATTTCTACATAACCGAAAAAGTTTTGCCTTGCTGCAAGCCAGTCAGAAAGTGGGGCAGTAGAAGCGTGTTTTGTAGCTATAGCGTACTAGAATATGGAAGAGTGGGTCGATAGGCAGCATGGCGCATGCCTTCCTGTAAAGCCAAAAACATCGGTGGAACCACGATCTAACTATATACAGTGAAAGCTCGTTAATTCGAACTTCAATAATTCCAATTTATGGATAATTCGAACTGTACGATTTGGTCCGGCCAAGCTCCACAGAAGTCCATGTATAAAAAAGTCCGTTAATTCGAACACGAGAAGGTTCCCTCACGGATAATTCGAACTACGGTCGCCTGGCACACGGCCAGAGAAACGCGCTTACTGCCTACACACAAGGCTGTATTGCCTCCGAAACGGAGAGAACGGCGAGAGAAGGCAAAATCGGAAAAAAATCTAACCGACGCAGGGTCAGCCAGAAGGCAGCGGCGGCTGCCGCCTCTCCGTTCTGCGTAACCTCCAAGACTTCTTGCCCGCTGCGAATCTCAGAGGCTTCGCAAATCTTGTACAGCTGCTAATGCTGTGCGGAGATGGCACGGCAAGCGCCAAAACACAGCGAATCAAGTACGTCGCAGCTGCGCTTGCAATCAAGAACCAACGAATCAGGGCCTTCGCCACCTTCACATGTTTAGCGTCTTTGTCTCGGCAGTCTTCATCGGTTGTGCACCTCTGTTTTCAGCTTAGGAGGCATCGGCCATCGCGATTCATTGTGATGGTGTTAAGCCTCGGCTAACGTTCGTTTCATTGGACATCGGTGGTGTGGCACAGTCGGACCCAGAGCTTCGACTCGAAGATGGCGTGTGCCCGCGGCACACGCCATCACTTTTTGACTTGCCAAATTTCTGACATGCCCTACTGCTTCCAAATCGCAGTGTACTGTTGTTCTCCTTCACTTTCGTTAGTTCGAACTTTCGTTAATTCGAACTGAAGCGGCTTCCCCTTGCGGTTCGAATTAACGAGCTTTTACTGTAGTCCCACATCGACGCTCACGATGATAACGGAAACCATTCACAAATTGAGCGCTCCAATCAATGCAGTAACATAATTTCTGGGTCACCAATGTTACCGCAGACCCAGACAGCTGCAATTGACCCTGGGCTGGAATAATGTAAAGCTATTCCAATCTGTTTTCATTCCAAATCCGCCATAAGCCCTTTGTGATAGGTCAAAATGGCTTGGGCCTAGCCCATGTGGGCACAAGAACAGACTGGAACAGTTTTACATTACACCAGCCCTGGGGACAGAGGCGCCGACCACCTGAACCTGCTGCAGTCTGCGCTTCTCCAATATCTAGTTCGCTCGCAGCACCCTCAGCATACTGCGTCTCAGCTAGGGAGGGCCACACCGCATGGCTCACTCAACTGTATTCTAGCACGCTCTAAATGTAGCCACCCCGGCCGTTCCAACAGCAGCACCGACGGCCAGAATTGGCCGCACACGGGCTGGCCGCTTGCCATAAGCACTGAAAAGTTTAGTGTTATAAGCGCAAAACTTACGAGAAACTGCATAACAGGTGCCGTCGCACGGTGTGCGGAATGTGAATGGCTGTACTCTTTTGAAGAATGAGTCTGCTTGCTGTTCGAGGCCACCGCTGGAACACACACGCCAAAGCCGCTGTAGCCCAGTGTGGTGCGATTTCTGTCAATCTTCGGCGTTTGGCGCAGTAGTCCCACCCATAGATACAATAAATGTAACGAAAACAAGTTTTCAATGGACAGAATTGTTTGGTGCCTGAAGGGGTTATAAGAACTGGTAGCCTGCCCAGAGTGTTTTTTTTTTATTCTTCAACACACACTGTTCCTCCCAATTTCAGCTTGGATACTTGCACCGAGTTGACACAAGCAACACACCTGCATGGCTGCACCCAGGGCGATCACTTCGTCGGGGCTGTGGGTGTCCAGGAGCTGTGACATGGGAAAGCGTGACGCCAGGAGGCTGCGCAGCCGGCGCACCTTTGTCGAGCCGCCACAGAGCACCACCTTGGTGAGGCAAGGAGAAGGGAAACACAATGCCTCTCACCACAATACACACTTGGGCAGACGCTACAAAATCTAATCACTTCGAAGACTTCAAGTATAACAAACTTACAATCAGGAAACAATTATGTGGAACCCGCATGCTGTGAACCAACAAAACTTGGCATCGAAGCACTGAAAAACTGATAATTTTAGTATTTGGAAATATGTTCCACGCATCACCTTTAAGAGACTGAGGCTGCACAATTACGTAGCTTTACAGTAAGCCTCAACCTGCTGCACTGTGCGATCGACTTTGAATGACTGCACACTATTGGTGCTACACTATAGTATAAATTGCGATACAGTCGCCGACCGATAAATCGAACACTGATAATCTGGATGTGCTCGGTAATTCGGACAGCTTCGTTGCAGCGCCAATGGTCCCATAGACTTCATATGTAAAGACAACCAATATTTTGGACAGCCACCATCTCTATACAGTCAACGACTTAATTTTCGGACGGCCAAATGTTCGGACATGCTTGATATTTCGGATGTCTTCGCGGCACCGCCACGAGCCCGATAGAATTAATGTATAAGGACATCTGAAGTTTCGGACGCTCGAACCCCCCGCCGTCCAATTTTCCTGACTTTTTTATGCGACGGAAGGTCCTTTGGCTCCTCGCGCAGTGCCCTTGCGAAGGAAATCGACTTGCAGCCGAGGCATATCACCGCTTTGAACCACAAGTAGCCAGATCTAGCCGTCACATACCGATTTGGTCTGGCCACGCTGGCTATGTTTATTGCCGCAAATGGCCGCACTTCCGCTTACGGCGGAGTTTCCGGAGCAGCGCTATTTCGTTTGTTTGCGCCACGGTTTGTGCAGGCCACGTTTTGGCTAGCGTGGTGTGTGGTTGTGCTGTTGTGTCAAGTGTGCTCTGAAACACTAGGCCTAGGTGCTTCGACGCTCGTCAGCGAACTCCACTGTTAGCAACTTGAGGATTTCGCTTGCCTTCGATGGCCCCCACTCCGTCTTCGTCGTCCTTGCCGATGGCATCGAAGCGCAGAAAGCAGTACCATACCCACGGAAATAACTTTTGAACAGTTTGTTGACGCTGACAACGAGCTCAACTTCTGCGCAGAACTGACTGACGAGGGAATAGTCCGTCAGGTTGTGGGGGATTCAGAAGACTATGATGTTGAAAATGAGGAGCCAATGCCTGTGCCGCCTACAAGTGCCGAGTTGATGCGAGCACTGTTGATTTTTTCATCGGTGTACAGTGCTGACATGACCCTTCCTCAGATCGAGGCGAATATGATCGCATGCAACCGGAACGCCGTCCAAACAACAATCAACAAGTTCTTCAAGCCACTGCAGCTGTAACACTGGCTGCTTGACGATGCACATGTACATAATAAACCGGCAGTCGGCTGCATACAGAGTTTTTGAACGCCTCTTTTTATAGCACCTTCATTGATGCTTTGGCAGGGTTTCGGAAGATTGGTACTTCGCCCTTTACCTCTAGATCCGAGAAAAAAGAAAAAAAGGTGCGGTTTTTTGCATGCATTCATCTTTTCGCACTGCCTGAATTTTCGGACGTTGACTGTATTTGATTATCCGGACTCCATCTGTGGCTTTAGCGTACGCCGACTCTGCTGCTATTATCTCTTCTGGCAACCTCGACGAGATATTAAGTACGGCCTCAGAGATTACACACTAGATGTTAATCCCTGAGGCCTTGCCTTGGTTGCAGCACCGTGCCTCAGAGATTTAACTGCAAATGCCAATCCTGGAGGCTTTGTATGAATTGTGAGGTCGCATCAACATCGCGATCATCACATCCATTCTGGCACCACCGTGCATGGCCCATTCTTGCTTGTTGAATTTGCTTTCCGGACAGTGTCCCGCCATTCTGTGCTTGTTTGTTTAGTAAGCGTTCCAGACAGCGCCCTGCTGGCTGCAAGAAGTCCTTCTTGTGAAGTTACAGACAGTACACGTCGAATGGCACCAACGGTGCCTTCGCAGTCCGACTCCAAATGAGTCTTGAGTTGCAGTCCAAATGAGCCTGGCTCCGCAACTGAAGAGCCTGAACTGCTGCCTACCACAACGAGCTCAAATGCAGACATTACTGATGACCCGATAGGCTGCAAACCGCTACTACTGGAGTGGCACGTACAATTTTGTACAAAAGATTGTTCCGAAGCTGTCTTGACTGTCAGCACCGCAAATCGCCAGCTTTACACTCATCTGGTGCCTTGCAGCTGCTGCCGTGCCCTGCCAGACCCTTGGATCGCGTCGGCATCCACCTATACAGCCCACTTCCTTTGACACCAGACGGCAATCGGTGGATAGTAGTTGCTGTTGACCATTTGACAAGCTATGCCGAAATTGCTGCTTTACCAAGTGCAACAGCGCGGGATGTAGCCTCTTTCGTCCTACATCGCTGCATCCTTCAACACGGTGCACCTCGAGAACTCCTCAGTGATAGACGTCGCACCTTATTCTACAAAGTCATCGAAGGATTGCTTTCGGAATGCCACATTATTCATCGGACAAGCACGGCATAGACTAACACACTCACAGAGCGATTTAGCCGCACACTTGGTGATATGCTCTCGATGTACGTGGCATCTGATGATGGTAACTGGGACCACATTCTTCTATTCATCACGTTTATGTACAACGCCATGATCCAGGCCACTACAGTATTTTAAACTTTCTTCCTCCTGTATGACCACGAGCCTATGCATACGCATACCATCGACACGGTCTTTTCATACCGTGCTGCACCTCTGAGTGTCTACCTGTGTCCGACATCGCCCAACAAGTCGAAGAATGCTGCCAGCTTGCGCGCACACCTTTACGGCAGAGCAACAGCAGCGTCAGAAAGAAAACTGCACCGACTTGCTTCCAAACACCACCTATGCTCCAGGCTCTCTTGTGTGGCTGTCTGTCCCCTTCCAAACAAACTCAAATGCAAAAGGCCTTACCAAGACTTGGAGCACACATCCTTGGTGAATTTTCTCATTGAGCCACTGTCACCACTTGACGACTAGCGCCGCTGTGGACTTGACATTGCGCACGTCACGGGTCTCAAGCCCTACCACAACCCTCTGCCTCCCGATTCTTGTTGCCAGGATGGCTCTTTTTGTCCGGGGGGAGATTGTGAAGAAGATGCATCTCGTGGTACAGCCGCATTGACAACGCGCGGCTTGGCTCAGCTTGGGCTGCTGATTTCTGGCGACTTTTTGGAGGTGCTTCGAGCTGCCTCGCCATTCCAGGTCGCTGTGTCTTTGCATAAGGAGCCGCTAATAAACCTCTTCAAACAGGTGATGCCGCTGCAGTGCTGCTTTCAGTTGAAAAGTCATACTTGCCGCAGAGGCAGCATCAAACGTTCAATCCGGGCAGGACTTCAACATAGATGAGAAAAACGTCCGTTGTTGGAGGGGACAACGGGAGATGCTTGCTGCGTTTGCCGCAACAAGGAGATGATAGCAATAAGGAAGATAAGCGCACGATAACAGAGAGGAGTTGTTCACTGAGATTGCGCCACGTTTCGACGTGTACAAGCCGTGCTGCACTGTCTGCGCAAGCTTGCGCACGTCCGCAAGCGTACGAGGCTAGCAGCGGTGATGATGTAGTGAGCTCGACATGATTATATTAAATAAATGCTGTTTTCATTTTGTGAACGCTGCCCTCACTTTTTGTTCAGCCTACATTTGAGGTGTAAGTCTTTTTATTTTTTCTGGCTTCGGACATTCGGGGTTTTTTCTTAGAATCGGAGTCGGCCTAGATTCGAGTAAATACGGCATGTCATTGTTACACACCAATATCGGCAAGACTCATTTTCGAATTATTTCATTATGTCACTGCTCTTCTATGTATATAGATTTTCTGACTTCTGACATACGCAAGTGTGAAGCGCTTGGAAGCATTTGTTAATTCATGTTTATGACAGGCAAAGCATTAATACAGTCAGTGTACGATTTTTGAACTCCCTAGGGGCCACAAGAACGTCAGAAAAAAAAAAAAGAAACAGGTAGTCTGAAAAAAATTTATGCATGCCTTTTACTGCACCCAGGAGCTTTAACCCTTTGAGGGTCGATTTTTTTTGCCGTACGCGACCGCCCAGGGTCGATTTTTTTATTGCACATTCCAATTCTTAGGGACTTGTTTCGAACAAAATTTACCGTAATTTTTCTACGGTGACCGCAAAATGAGAAATCTTTTGAGCTGGTATATATGCACTCTTCATTCATGAATAACAAGAATAAAAAAGGAAATAAACTTATCAGAATTAAAAATATGATGCATTTTTATGCACATAGTTCAAGCCTTTCAAATTCTGCACACGAGAATATTTCGCAAGCCTCAAATGTTCCTGCTCTTACACTAATATGTACGTCCATAGCGTAATCAAACTGCGTAGGTGTGCACACTCAAGAAAACTGTTTGGTTGTGTGCCCATCAAGAAAGGCAACACGTGACAAACTTCCGCAAATCTTCATCTTATCGCCAACCAGCTAGGGCAATTAGTTTTTGTGAGTCTTAAAGAAACAACAAAAGAAACGGAAATGCACACATGGCGGCATCCTTCCTCTGCGCACCCCTGTGAGCACTAAACGAGGGAGAAACAAGCGATCGCCCTTAGAGCAATTAGTAACGAGATAGCCGTCACTTTTGCAAGCGCAAAAAGCTGAAACCACCTGCGAAACAAAATCCAAACAGCCGCCTGCACGCGTGTTCCCCAATGCGTGAGCTGTAGTATATAGACCCGCGGGAGAAAACTAGCGCTAAAACAAACCATGCAACGAAAACAGAGAGAGGGAGGCGCGCGAAAAAAATTCCCTATATCCCCACATATTGGCAGCACATGACAGAAAAGAAAGAGTTAGGAAATTGGCATGCTTTTTAAACGTACACACGGCGCCATAAATATACAGCATCCACCTTTTCTGTCTTGTCTGCGGCGCCACATATTTACGTATTGACCGTCAAAGGGTTAAGCACCACAAGTATGTCTGAAATAGCCTTAAAGGCCTACCAGCACACTTATTAGGCCTATCGGTGCTCGTACTGCGATGGGAGACGGTGGGTGCATGCGTGTATAATTAAGCAAAATATACAGTGTCCCATGACAGTCACCCCTTCTCACTCTTGGTATACTTCACCGCAATAAATGCATATGCGTCACCGCGTAACACAACAGCATTGTGGCGAAGCTAACCTTTGGAAACCTCAATTATGCAATGCACCGTGCTTTCCGAGCTTCGAAGCCACTGGTGAGGATTACAAAGGCGGAGTAGGTGCTATCGCGAACAGTGGTGTATTGTTTCAAAGAAAAACGTGCCACCCAACAGCAAGAAGATTGGTAGCGAATGTTTGCCAGCGGATATGCGGGCGAGAGCGCCGGTTTGAGGCGGCAAGATAATCAAAATGGCATTTAATGCCGTTTCGGAACTGCGGTCATGGCAAAATGTCCAGAAAATTGGATGGTGAAGGTTTTCTGCGTCCTAAATTTCAGACGTTCTCACACATTGACTCTATGGGGTACGTGGCAGTGCCGTGAAGGCGTCCGAGCTACAGGGCATGTCTGAAAAATCGGTCCTTCACTGCATTGGTTCATTAATGTGCACAGATGTGGCCCAGAGGTGCACAGATGTGGTCAATCAGCATGCTACCTTATGAAACATGAGGTCTCAAAATGATTTCTCCAACTATCCCTGTTCAAGATGTCTGCTACTGCCTAGCACTGTACTCCAGCAAAAGCAGGAAAGAAATAACAGGCAGTGCAATAAACATTCCTTGTGAAGAGCTGCACTCGCAAAAAGCCAAAAATACACATGAAAGCGTCAAGCCATACTTCAAACCTCTTTCACCGCTGCGTGCCTACTTTGGTAAGCCTAACACTGCTGAGGAGTGAGAAATAATGAGTGTGCAGTTCAAAATAATTGTGCACCCAGTTGCACTGAGATTTGGTTCTCTCACGCGACAAAGGTCAGCACTCACCTTGTGGATGTCGGAAGCATCAAGGCCGGCCTGTTGCAGGACCTCGTCGATGAGCTCTGCACATCGGTTCAGCAGGGAGCCCAGCAGGGACTCGAACCGGGCCCTGGTTTAAGACATTGAGGACACGCAAGGAAATAAATTTGTCTGTGCCAATGGTATTTCTCTATACCCCGGATTATCCAGGATTTATATTTTATTTATTTTGTTGTTCTATATTGCAGTATTGTAGATGCATTGTTCAAGCAGAGAAGCATAGTCATAGCCCACCCACTGGCCCTAAAATCTACCATCTCAGCTATCTTCTAGACCGGTCATGCTTTATGTACCCTAACCATCCAGCCAAGGTCAGTGCCTTCAAAGCTGAGTGATCGGATTAAGCTGCTAATTTACTAAATTCAGATAAATCTTACTTGTTCACAATGCCTATGGGTTCATCAGTACGTCAAACCAATGGACTCGTAACATACATGATAAAAACGTGTTGTTTTCTCAAATTTTCCAGAACAGCCACAGAATTATTTCCCTGTGTATTTCAAGTTTTCTCCTATGACATATGTATGCATGCCAGCAATCTTAGAACCAGCACGGAAAACAAAGGCAGCACAAAAAAGAAGGACACAGGATAAGCACTGTCTAACAACTGAAGCTTATTAAAAGCACAAAAAAGGAAGACAACTTCTGCGTGCGCATGTCATTAGGCCCCATGAAATAAATCACCAAGAATTTGCATCTCACAATTGAACAAAGAAATAGACGGCTCCAAAATACAACCACTGCACATCTTTTGTATGTAAAGGCCTTCTACAATTTCGCGAGCTTCTGCAAGTCATGCGTCAGAATATTAAAAGATTGTGAAGAATGTTGTTGATTTCAATTCATTTGATTCCGCGCTTACCAAGTCTTAGGCTCACAGAATTAACGAAAGTCTTCAGGAGCAGTTTGGTGGTCTCAAAGACAGAAGTTATCCTGCACTTCTGCTGGCGACGGCATCCGAGAGACTTATCAAAAAGATAAAAATCAATTTTTCAATAGAAACTGCCGTAACTAGGGAAAACAAGAAGTCTATCTCCGCTTCAAAAAAATTGCCAATGGTTTTAAAGTGGATGTGTTTTTTTTTCTGCCAACTTAAAGTTGGACAGGCTTGTGCCGTGATTGACAGGAAGGTATATAGATGAACTACTGCTAGTTTCTCCGACAAACCCTTCCGTCTCTTGCGCTGTTAGCATCATTTGCAAGATTCCAGTGTCTCGTGGAAAAGCCTGCATTGAGCAGACTGGGAAAAGGATATCTCGCTTATATTCGAATACGTAAATATGATAACGACTAGAGAAGGAGTGACAAGATAAAAGAAAATGACAAGGAAACAAAGGTGTTACACAAACACAATGCAGTATGTTGCACCTCTCAGGGTCTACCGCAAAGTCCGCAGGTGCTCCAGAAGCCGAGAAACATTATTATCAAAGTACACACCTGCTGATGTTGAGGTTGATATCCATTCCCTCGTAGACGGACTCGGCAAAACACTGGGCTGTCTCCAGCGTCGCCAGCACGTGCTTGGCCGTCTCGGCGGCATTCCACAACCGTGCCAGTGCTCGCCGGCTCTCACGCAGGTCGGCCCCACGGCTCTGGCTGCAATCATTCGTTTTAACTGCTCAACAGTTTCACACAAGCTTTTACTGTTAAAATCCCAAACTTTTACTGGTCTCTAGCTGGTAAATGGCAAGAGGCAACGCAATGCCCCAACCAAGTCAGTGCGTTTCAAAACAGCTGGACAGTGGACCAACAAGAATGTGATCACCATAAGCCTATTTACGTTCAGTGCAAGACAAAGGCGCCGCCCATCCATCTCCAACGACAAGTGGTGCAAACTAATCGATGCTGAAAATGAGTGCTCACCGCTTGAATTCCTGGGCACAGTGGTCGACGACCGCAGCGGTGAAGTCTCGGCCTCCCAGAGCAGGTTGTGCAGAGGCATGGGCCACGATGCGGTAGGCACCGTTGCACACTGCAACCACGCTCGCACTCGCCGTACGACCACCCAGGCGATACAGCAGGTAACGGCTGCAGAAAGTGCAGGGCATATAGCACTCAGGCTCAGTTCTGTCAGGGCCTGCCTTCGAACTGGACTGCATTCAGAAGTCCCAAAAGGCCTCCAAGTCTATCATATTCAATTTAAATTTTCAAACAATTCAAACACTCTACTAAAGTAACGCTAACTTAATTTTTGTTTTGTAGTTTTAAGTGCTCTATAGACTTTCATTATTTGACTCCGATTATTTGATGTTTCCGTTATCTCGATCCTGATTGAAGGTAGTGGCTGGCGCCCATACTTTTCTTTACGGGCCTAAAATTTTGTTACTATGATCCTGAAACTTGCCTTTGCCGAATAACTTGAACTTTGTTGGTCACCACGCACGTGCCTGACCACAATGATCACCCCACTGGTGACTCCAATAGAGGCAGTGTCTGTCTAGGTGGCACTTTGGGTACAGTGAATGCACCAAACACACATTATCTCGCATCAAAAATGGCCATTTTCAGCCCACCCCAGGAAGAATTTAAAGTTATAACGGTAGCTCACAATGAACTACAGTTGACCCCGGATAAATCACACTCGAAGGAAATAGTTTTACATATTGATAATTCTAAATATAAAGCATGCCTTATCTGAGATATCCACAGGTCTTGGACAGTATCCCAAGATCGTGAAAAGCAGAAACGAACCGATTTGCTTTCCCAAGGCTGCGTTTGAGGCGTAAAAGTTGACTTAATTTTTGCTCACGAATATTGCAAGTCGTTCGCACTGCCAGATAGCCTTTCATATACTGCTTGCAATGCTAACCCTAACGGTTCGCACCATCTTAGCAAGAGACTGCACTGTGCCTCGTGTGCGTCAAAGTGCTTGTTGTGTGCCGTGGCAGCAAACTTGCCCATATGCATACGCAAAGGGCAGGCACCAGTGCACTTGTACAGCACATGTGAATGTGCCCAGCTGAGTGTCTATTACAATACAGTCAAATCCGGTGATAATGAAAACCAGACAACAGAATTATTATTGCGAAATGCTTTTGTAACGCTGGTGAACACCCATAGGATTCAAGGTACTTATTCATATCTCTTGAAAACCAAACGTCATTAAACTGCAATCCCTGCAATCAAACAACTGTTGTGTGCCCGCAACAGTCGTCGTGCAGGACATGGAAAGGTTACTGACAGCACTAAGAGAAAGAAACAGAGAATAGTTGCACTAGAGCAATTTTCTGCAACAAAAAATTTACTTTAAAGGTAAGCTTCCTTAGCAATCCCTCCTACACTTTGCTGACCGTGGCTGCTGCTGTCCTGCTGTCCAGCTAAACAGCTGACACATAGAGCATAAAAGAATTACTTGTATAATGGTGTGGGATCGAACCTCGGTCGCCCAGCACGACAGCCCAATGCTCTGAAGCATTAGGACACAACCACACGCATAGTTCTCGCCTGCCAACACTAGGTAGCTCTTTGAGATGATTGGTCCATGCGTTATACCTTGTAGCATGTGTGCGCGACACCACAAGCACACAAAAGCACATTCGCACACCAGTTTTCGCATGTGCTCTTGTGCGAGGGCTTTGAGTTTTGTGTCTTTCGAAGGTTTAGGTGCTGCGGTCAGTGCGGGTGGGGTGCCACACTTCTCCCGTGCCTCGGCTGACAATTACAAGGTGTGTTCTTCACTAAAGTCGACTGTGCATCTTTTATCGAGATGTGCAATTTTGTCTCGCTGGTTTAACAAAGTTTCGCTTAGATTTATTCCTGCAGTACGTGGGATTTGCATGATTTTCTTTACGCATGAAAATGCTCGCCTAATTTCCCTGAAAAGCTGCTCGTTGCTTTACCAGTAAAAAAAAAGACTGGGGAAAATGTCAAGCTTTTCTCCCTAAAAGCAATGCAGTTACCTAGAATAACAAAAACATGCAGCAGCTTGCTGTCATGTAGCGCTCACGAAGCAGCCTGCCGAATATATGTTTGCCAATTTGCACAAACTACAGTAGAACCTCGTTCATACGTTTGGAAAAAAACTGCGAGAAAGAACTCACTAACTGGGGCAACGTACAATCAAAGTAACTAAAAACATTTGACAGGCTGAACTATTGTTGACATCTACGTAATGCAAAGCATTGCACGGATTGTTGCAGCAGGAATCGCCGATGTGCTGGTGGTGCTCCGGCGGCCCGAGACTTGTTTTGCTGTTTTCCTATTGCGTGGTGTTTCTAAGAGGGTGACTCAAAACCGAAGCGAAATCGAGCTGGTGGGCGACACCGGATGCCTCCGAAGCAGAACATGATGACCACATTATGCCGTCAGGGAACGGCGGCACGCTACCAATGGCACTACGCACCCCCCACTGCAGAATGGATAGGTGAAGATGCTTAGTGCAATAGGTTTGGCGGCAATAGCTGTGAATATGGCATGCGACGGCCTGAGTGGAGATGTGCTGGTACTGGAATAAGAAAGTGTGCAAGCTGCCGTTTTCACATGAGACGGGTGGTTATACACTGTTCTCAATCGCCTGGTCTTTTCGCCTTTTCTTGTTCACATGGAATTTAGCGGCCGGAAAACGTTTACGGTAGCAGTCTGCAGCAGGGAACGGCGTGGAATGCAGAGATAAGAGTGTCCCTGGACGCAATTGCCACTAATCATGCTGATGCAGCAAGACTGAGTCGTGTGGTCACCTGCTTTGCCAGGGACCATGCTGCAGCTCAATTTGTATCGTCTGCCGCAGCGCAAAAGGTGGTGTGCAACATGCAAAATTTAGCACATTGCAAGGTCAATTGACTTGGGCCTGTTGGAAAACTTGTATCATCCCTAAGTTCGTATCAGGCATGATCTTATCACTGAGGTTCTACTGTACTGAGGTTATAAATACATGGTGTTCTTGGACAAGAAGTAATGAAAGTGAAATACGTCGTTATATAGAAAATTTCTTTAGACTGAACTTTGGTATATAGAGGTTTCACTGTATTATGTTTCCATTTGAAACATCGCTCTGCTGTCGTCGTATTACTTTTCTTTCTTGACTTTTTTTTTTTGCTCGCTATCTTTGCAAAACTCAATGGGCTTCTTTTTGATGTTTATCCTTTGCATACAATTTACTGTCTCTGTCTCTCTCACTTTCACTTGGACGACACTAGGTTGCCTACTTGTACTTCAACCCACCTGGCACTTGAGTGCCAGCTTTTTTAGCCTCTATTTCCATGCCGTATCTACACTTTTCAGGTACGAACATTTGCGCATTTGCATCTCACTGAACCCCTCCCTCTGGTTGCAACAAAGGGAATGCTCACCAGACATCTGGCGATGGGGCCGTGCCCATGTGATAGGCCAAGGCGGCTGCGGTAGGCTCGTTGACCACCCGCAATACCTGGAAGCCTGCCTTGGTGGCGGCACACCTGCACAAACAGGATACATACATATTCCATCATGCTATGACCAACAGACAAGCTTCAGAGGGTCGCACCAGGAAAATATGGGAGCACTGCCAGCAATAGAAAGGCAGTTTTGCAAAGCACCGAAAGCAATGCCAAGGTTTACCATTGCGCTAGAGGCATCTCGGAACGATGGCATGACAAGGAGCACAGCCAGCAGCGTTGCAGGAGACATACTTCGATGGTGCATAAGATGAGATCAAAGAAAAACCTGCTGGCGCGTGTGAGCATTCAATGAAAGGATTGAATATAGATTTCGCTTCTTGTTTACTGTCTGTTCTGATCACACCAGTGTATACATTTCGGTGTGGTATACACTGCTCAGCAGGAACACTAAAGTGTGTGCACAATGCTCATGCGAGCAGCAGAAGCTAGAAAGCTGTCCTGGCTCAAGAAGATGCAACTCAAGCAGATCAGACAATGACTTATAGCTTATGACACACTATGAGCATTGAGAATCAATTCTGTGTGCTTTAGCTTTACCGTGAAAGTTGCTGTTGATTAGCTAATTAGGCCTTAAATAAGAACATCCTGTTTTGGATATTATAGTGTTATGGGGAGTATTTACTCAACAGTAACAGCTAGCACTTGGCTAGTCAAGACTGCACAAGACCCACAGGTTTTATCAGGTTTTACAGTCCATCAGAGGAAAAATATAACCACATTTATGAAATAAGCTGGTCAAATACATTCACTGTAAAAATTTTATTCCAACTGTTTAAAAAAAAATAATCAATTTATGCCAGTTATCCAGTGCCTTGTCCCCCCCCTTAAAAGATTCGCTGCTGTTGGCAATGGCATTGAAGCGCGGAGACCATGACAGGGGTCTTAAGGGTTACATAAAGCGGCAACCACATGCACACAATATTTAAGTGACGCAACAGACAGGCAGACCCTGTCGCGCTGTCACATCGCGGCATGGAGAAACCACATGGACGCGACATCACGAAAAATGTACCAATAAATTTACATGGTTGTCCAAATAATTACTATCGTAAAGAAATATCCATAGCACAAGGTCAATATTTTAAAAACAGCGTTACAAGTCGAGCTTTAACACACTGTCATCGGCAGTCGAAATCTGTTTACTGCCGCCAGCATAAAATGCCGCGGCACCACATGGTGAGCAAAACGGAACACTTTTGAGGCTCTTGGTGGCATCTCAGGCAGCGCCAAAACAAATCAATCTCAATAATAACGGCAAGACAACGCCAATACTTTGCCCTCAGTGTGAGGCGAGATGAAGCAATGGCTGATTTTACTAGTATTTATTTTTTTGCTGTGGCAGAGAGCAAGTTGCAAGAACAAATTCAGGGTTCAGCGTGCAGACTGGTGGCTTCCATGTTGTTGCACAATCATGCTGTCCCCGGCGGAACGTGGCCTTTCGGGTGACAAACAAAATTTTCTGGATGGCCAAACACCAGCAAAGCAACAAGTGAGGCAGCGAGTTTGCTTCTCAACGAGGTTCTTAGGCCGAGGGGAGAGCAACGAGGGCGATGCGGAGGAGATGTGGAGCAAGAGAGCAAACAAGAAATAGAGGGGAAAAAAAATGCGGCAGCAGCATGCTGGCTCACTGGCAAGGGTTGCTTAGGCGACAGAGAAGCCTCTTGCTCTGTTCGCTTGTCAGCGGCACGTGGTCCACACCGAACGCATGCACACTGTCGTTCTTTGGCACTTCAGTTTGTCCACAGAAAGTAAATACAGCCACCAAATGATATTTTCTTGGACATAGGTGGGGAGGCAAAAATGTCTGAAGCATGCCTGAAAAACAAAATTCGACAGCCAAATTATTGTTTCTTTGTTTTGTTTTACAACTCCAGCGCTGCAGAAAGAAATTGGTCGAGCCCACGAGAGTGTTCGCTTGTCACGAAGTGCAGATGCCACGCGTGCGACGGTGACTCTCCGACACTGCCAGCTGTCAGTTTCAACAAATTTCCACAAATTCATCAGTTTGGAACGTTTTGGACATGTGAGCTTTCGCCATTCCTACGAATGTGCGCACATACGAACTTTTGCTATATGCAAACCCCGCTTTACGTGCTCTACCGTCAGTTCAGCTGGTACACGTAATCTCGCGCCAGATCTTTTCGTATTACGGAAACAAGCATACATCAAGGGCAAACTTCCCATGACGGCATGCCGCCCAACAACCCTGGTGGTTAGGCCTGAATGACATTGTCTTGTCGGGAGCTGTTGACCCAAGTTGCTGTTTGGTGCAGAGTCATCAAAATGCTTCGCAGTGGCTGTATGGCAGTTGGAAAGCGAAGGAACCATCTCACCAACGAAAGGGAGGGCACATCCCAGTTTTACGCTTCGATTCCCGGACACACGAGGCTGTTTACCCTAGATGATTTGCATGTGCAACGCATTTGAAAAATGGTTTAGTTTGTGGGAACAGCGTATTCCCTCAGTCCCCACCAGCAGGCCCCAGTCCTGGCCGGCCGCGCCCAAGAGCACCCAGCTGAGCCTCGAAGCACAGCTCGTGCTCGCAAGTCACTTTGTCCTCCACTTCTTAAACTGCTGGCTCCGATGCCCGAGTTCCCATACTACTCCTCCTTCTGTGAATGCGATGATGGCACTGGCCCACAGCGGCTAGCAGCGACGACACTGCACCCCTGGTGGCGAGAAAACCTTGCAGACTGCTGCACCGAATGAGGATAGGCAGAGCAGGCAACGTCCGAGCCACCAGGGTCTTCCAGGAACCTGAAGGCCCTAAACCTGGCTGGCTTCCCAGACGTATGCTTCGCGAAGGTGCGGCAGACCAGGTGGTGGAGCCTGGGAATTGTCGAGGTCTTGCAGGAACCAGAAGGCCCTAAACCATTCCTGGAGGCACACCTGGTCCGTTCTTACGTATGTGTATATGGTTGCCGTGGTGGTTCGAGGCTCGGCCGACCATGCCCACGAGTGTTCAGCCAAGCCTCGAAACACCGCTTGCACTCACGAGTCACTTTGTAATCCACTAGTTCAACTGCTGGCTCCGATGTCGGAGTTCCCATAAGTTATAGCAAAGTCCCCACGAGCCCCCCTTCACAAGCGCATTGTGCATTGACCATGCCTCCCCCACTGCCAGGGAGAGAAAGACAGAGAGAGAGATAGAAAGAAAAGAAAAGGCACAGGAATTCACAAACAAAATAAGACCACGATGGTGCTGGCCGGTTAGATGGCACAACAACAGCGCTCACTTAGGGTTGTTTCAGTGCTTGCTCGTCACTGCTGTGGCTCATTAAGTATTTGATTTGAAGTAGTTTCACGATAAAGTAGGCACTGATAATTAAACAAAAGGTAGTTTATGACATATATACAGTTTTCTAAAAAATTGAGTTTTTCACAACTGTCTGGATTTCAATGCACACCAAAGCCAAAGTTCCACGTCCTTCAAAGCATCATTATCTCCTAGGAAATCCCAACATCTCCTCAGTCATGCCTGTTGAAGCTCCCTTCTCTCCTCTTTCATGGTTGCCTATTGTTCTCTTCTTTATGGGTGAATATTTAACACTTACTGTATTTACTCGAATATAGATCACACTCGAATATAAGTTGATCCCTACATAACGAATTTGCTGAGAAATAAAAACAATTACAATTAAAATAATGGTCGAATGGTACGGTAGTAGGTCGGCTACTAAAGCTCTTCATTTAATGTCACAAACTACATCCTTGTCGAAAGTTCCAGACGAGTCGTCCTGCATGCTCTCGAGTGCGTTAGATATGCAGCATTTCTTAAAAGTCAATCTGGGTAATCTCTAGACTGGCTTTATGGGGGGTGCGACAGAGGAACACAGTTTGCTCGGTACTCTTGCTAGCTTTCTTCACGATATAGGTCGAGATTCCTTGGTCACAAATATAGTTCAAAAGCTAATTATAGATAACATTCTAAAAAAAACAAAACAAAACAAAAAAACAAGGTAGACCTATATCCGAATGAATACGGTAGTAGTTTGCGAATAGTGCACACAGCGCCGATGAACCAGAACTCTGATAATGACAATGAGCCGTGCTCGAGGGCAGTATGTACTTTAGAATGCAGCAGAAGCTGAGCATTATCAGCGTAGCCTAAGAGATGGGGAATAAAGCCACTGGCTGAAGATACGACGTAGATGAGTCGTGCATCTGCGAATGGAGATCGTTTCTCCGAAGGAAAAGTGAATGAATCTAGTGGCACGATTTTGGACTGATTCTAATACGTAGATTAAATACGCTTGGTGCGGGCTCCATACAACAGATGCATATCTTAGTTTTGGTCTAATAACTGATTTATATACAAGTGATTTTACATGTGGCGCGGAGGGGGGGAAAGACGGAAATGGTGCTTGAGAGAACCGAGGGTTTCATTCGATGCTAAAATGATGTTATCAATATGAGCACACCACAATAAATCGTAAGACAAGGCTATTCCTAGATAGTACAGACATAGATAGTTTTTTTTTTGTTTGTTTTCATCTTTCTGGGCACTTGTAATCGGGGGTGCAAGTTATATGCGGGAAAATATGGTACGCTCAGGCAGTCAGTGAAGCCTAGTTGGCCTAGTCCATCTCTCCCACCGCTGTCCGGGCATATTAGTAGAAATGCAGAGATGGCCAAGATTTCTGGCTGTATGCACACAACGTGGGAATCGTATGCACAGCACACCGAATCTGGAGAAAACGTGATGACACATGCGACACTGCTGGTATTTGCACAAGAGAAACCAGAATAGAAATGGCTTGTATAGCTCCACCTTTATTGATGTTTTGACTCACCTCTTTGCAACGGGTGGAAACACAAAAAATTAATGCGCACTGCCCCAAAACGTAGCACAGGCACTTCGTACAGCCATGGGGATTATCAGTTCCCATATCACATAATCTAGCACTTTATCAACTGTCCAAACCACAGTGCCAGTTACAGCTCTGTTGGATCCAATCTCGAAGGCCGTACATTAACATACTGCAAGCACCAGAAGTGGCCAACATTACAGGATAGAATTAATTACAGGTGCCGGGACAATGTCATGGCAGCCGTATTTATGACACTGCCTTCGAGATCTGCAAAACTAGAAGTACATCGTAGGCATGTTAGTGTTGGAGGCCACAAGTGGGAACTACAAATTATCGAGATGGATGAGCACAGGCTTTTAAATTTAGCTAGTATAATTTGCATTGCAAATTATGGGATTGCACTAATTTCGCAAAATAAAGAAAATTTTGAATAAAGCAAGGTGGAATTATTGAGGTTTCACTGTAGCTTGCTGCTGGAATCGTGATACATGTTACAGGTGCAAAATCAAACGGGACACAAAGAGAGAGAGTTTGTTTGTGGTGTCTGCATCATCCTTTTGTGTTCGATTTTATTTTGCACAGGTAAGATACGTCACACACAATAAAAGGGAAGAATGCGCATCTCCCAATTTCACTGCTGCACTTATCTTCCCATCAGCAAAGAGGAGCACTGACAAACAATGTTATTGGGATGCGTCAATACTCACGCGACAAGTTGCCTCTGCTCCTCGCCAAACTCTGGTGGCACTGTCACTACAGCAGGGTACTCATCGCTGCCTTGGCTTTCAGCGACCTCTGTAAGCGAGTAAGCGACATCAATGCCAAGTGTCTCGCATTACTTAAATGGCTTCTGAACAACCTGAGCTCAAAAATTTGCTACATAGTGGAAGCTGTGCACCAGTCTACAATGAAAATACAAACATAATGATTTTTCGAAATAGTGTAGCAATACTGACGAGAAAAATAAGCAAAAAAAGAAAACGAAACACAACTCACAAAGAAAGAAAAGACAAAGACTAGTAAAACTCAAATGCTTAAAGCGGGAAAGGTTTCACATTTACAGTCAATGCCCGATTTTTCGAGCTCCCTAGGGGCAGTAAAAACGTCCAAAAACAACGAATACATGACTCTTACTGCCCTCAAGGGCTCAAATGGCCACAGGCATGCCAGTACACTTATTATGCACATCGATGCTCGTAGTACTGTGACAGGAGACATGCTAAGACATACATATTAAGGAATACATACTGTGTCCCGTGACAATTGCCCCTGCCCACTCTTGGTATGCTTCACCGCGAAATAAGGCTGTATTGAAGCAAAGCTGACCTTTGGGAACCGGTATTATGCAATGTGTCCTGCTTTCTGAGCTTCAAAGCCACTGGCGAGGACCACAAGAGCTGAGTCAACACCATTGCTGACAGCAGCGAATTCTTCCAATGAAAAACACGGCACCGAACAGCTGGAATCTTGGTACCAAACGTTGAAGCAGGTAGGCCTAGCATTGCCACGGTGGTAGCTACAGCTGCCAGTGGACCTGCATGCGAGAGCGCCTGTTCACGGCAGCGAGATAACAAAATGCAGGCGGTCGTGACCTTGCTAACGCAGTTTTGGACTTGCGGTCATGGCAAAAAGTCTGAAAAATCGTACGGCAAAGAGTTCTTGCATACAAAATTTCAGATGTTCTTAAACATTGACTCTATGGGGTACATGGTGGTGCCGCAATGAGGTGTCCGAATTGTTGGGCATGTCCGAGAAATCAGGCATCCAGAAAATCGGCCGTTGACTGTATATGACTTTGTCATACATGCGCCCAATAAAAACACAGAAACATCGCAAGTGGAACATGTGTAGGTCAAAGGCAAAGAGCAAGAGGTCGAACTTTGAATTAAGAGGAGTGATCAACGGCTCACTTATACAACAACCTCTGCTCTTTTTGATTAAAAAAAGAAGGCTTCCAATGCAAGTCTAGAAGCATTGCCGCTCCTGCCCAGAATGAACATGGGCCATCATATGTGCGCCTTTGTCCTCTTTCTTGCTTACTTTTTGCGCATGCTCCCTTAAGCAGTCGTTTTATGCAACATTCAGTTTGGCCGATATATAACGACACCTCTGGAGCACTTGATGAAGGGCTTCTCATGCATCGTAAGGCTACCTTGTCTGCTTTCAATGCAAATTCGAGGGCACAGCTATGAAAGCTTGTTGGGGGCAGAAAAAAAGCTGGAGGCATACCATGACGGTTGGGAACCTTTGTAAGGTCATGTGACACTTCGTGTAGATACAGTATAACCACCTTGGGCCTCAACTTAGGACGTTGTCTTTCTATTAGCAGTAATTTTCCTCATCAGCAAAGCAAGATCAACAATTCTTCTGGAGCAATAATATTCAAGTTGCAGGCACCTGATGAACAAGTCGCGACAGACATGGTATCTTGCTCTCCTTCGCTACCCTCCCCACTGGCCCTCTCTCCTCCTTGATGAGTACTTTCACCAATTCCATGCACAGTAGCAAAACCTAGTTGCATCATCACATCGCAAGAAAGGCTCCTCTATTGTCCGCCCCTAATTGATCGTCGCGCGACGCCAGCTGAATGGAAGCTTTATGAAAGTTTCAGTGGGATCCAATGGGGGAGCTGCCCTCAATTCTCAGAATAGACAGCCGGCTTTTGTCATGTTTGCACTGTTGTCCCTCGTCTGCTGACCAATTAACAGCTTTTACCCTGGTAATGTCATGTGCAGCATTCTGCTGGCGTCAAGACATGCAAAAGGAGCGGAAAAGCCTGCGGAGAGCTGCATGGGCGTCGCCATGAAGTTCCGTATAAAGTCCAAGGGCGATAACACCATCACGGCCGTGCCTCAGGCTGTATGTGCCAGTGAAGGGGTGTGAGTTGAGCCAACAATCACGGCTTAATCTTGCCCATGTGAAAGAGATGCAAGCGAGGAGGAGGCGCATTGTTTTCCGTCGTGCACGAGGCACCCAACATTGCGAGGCACCGGGGGGAGGTGAGAGGTTCTACACTGGCTGCAACTGCGCATGTGGCGCCTGCATGCGGTTGCGCGGCCGTATCTCGACAGCGATCTGCGTCAGGGGCAGAGGCTAGGTGCGTCGGTGGCTCGTAGCTTTGTGCGTGCTACATGTTTTGGGCACTCGCTTTTCGTTGAAGCCATAGACAGCACGAATGTCACTTCGCTCGCTGCTGCTACTACGTTTCCTCATGCCAGCGTTTTGACAGCGAGTTTGTGCGGTTATCGAGTCAGATGTGTTCACGTTTACTTGTGCACGCGTGACACCGTGCTTGTTAATTTAGTTAGTGTGCCTATGTTTACAAGTTTATACGGCCAATAAAACTACTATCCTTACTTCGTATAGCTGTCTGCTAATTTGCTGTCGCAATCGATGCTTTGCCATTGAGGCGAAACTTCAACTTTTTTGTATTTAGCTTTAGAAATAAAAGGCCTCACAATATGAGGGGCAGTTAAAAAGTTCCTGGAATGGTGGTTCAGCGTGCTAGTGTGACGACCTATGGCAATGCTTCCCTAATCACCTTCGAAGTAGGACCTGTACATGCGCACATACTTGCTCCATCACTCCTGCCGTTGTTAGAAGCAGCGGTAGAAGGGTTCTTTCGGAATCTGTCGGAGTTTAGCCGTCACATTTACTTTTTATGTTCTCCACAGTTGCAAAACATGTCTCTTCAAGGCCCATTTTCATAGTAGGGAACAGCCAAAAGTCACTTGGAGCAAGATCCGGAGAGTACGGTAGTTGACAACCCTGACAATGGGCCTCAAGGAGACACGTTTCGCAACCGTGGAGGACAGCAAAGCGAATGAAACGTTTTTGGTCCGACAGATTCTGGAAGAAGCCTTCTACCGCTGCTTCCAACAATGGTATGTAAAACCCCAAATTCTGGGTTTTTACACGCCAGCACCCCGGTATGATTATGAGGCATGCTGTAGTGGGGGATTCTGGATAATACTGAATACCTGGGGTTGCACCTGGTGTATTGTGCACCCAATGCACAATACACGGGCATTCTTGCATTTCACCCCCATCAACACAACATGCAACTGCTGTGGCCGGTACTAAATAGCCAGTAGTTTTCTCGGCCTTGCCGAGAAAACTACCGACTAAAAGGAAGCTCCATGTGGCTCCCAAAGTACAATGTTTCTTGCTTGTTTCTTTTCACATTCCTTGCAGTGGACATCGTAACGGTCTCACTCGAGGCAGACACTTGAACTATTTCAAAGCGAAAGCACGCGTAAGTGACACCGTCCAAAAAGTGCAAAGTGCGACCGTGTGGCATCTCTATGAGTACAGAGGCTAAATTTCTTTGTGCGCGTAGCTAGTATGGCCGCAGAAAGAAGCACGAAAAAAAAAAGGAAGAGAAACACCTCCATTGCTGGGCGACACTTGCCTGGGCGAAGCATGCGCTCGCAAAGCCCGATGCGTTGTCGCCCCTGGAATAGATTGAAACAAAAATTCTCTCCTGCGTTTATTTTTTTTTCTTTATTGAGTGCTTTCTCAGGCTTTCGGAGCCCATGCGCCACAGCATCCACTTTCTGCATGGTGTCATCTGCTAGCCTACAGTTTCGGCTGCTGTGAAAGATACACAAAAATCTAAGAATCCCCAGAATTTGGAATATTAGCTCACAGTACTGAGGCGTTCTTAAAGGGCCCTTCAGCAGGCCCCATAGCAAATTTTGGTTATATGCTGGAAGTTACTACGTGTCTTCTAAGGAGTGTTCTGCGCAAAAAATTCTTCAAATCGGCTCATTAATAGCCGAGATATAATTATTTTAGTGCAACGAACCCATGATTTCAGCAGGCGGGCTCCACTACCAAGCAAGACGCTCTCTCCACTCGCCCCGTCTAGGCTCCACAAGCAAAATTCCTTCCCTGCGTTCTCCTATACCGGACCTCGAGGATCACGTGATGCATATGTTACAGCTTGCATTTTTTTTCTCATGCTTTTTTTTGGCACTACGTTTTTCCACTGACGGCGTCGCACGCAAGCTGTTGTCTTGTTCCCGCAGTGCACGATTTTGTTCGCTGTGCACAAGGAAACATGACTAGCGATATAATTCAGTGCTACAGGAATACCGAGGCAGAACAAGTGGATCGCAGAGCATGATCACGCGCTGGAACACGGTAGAAAATGATAGAGTCTCGGTACCTGCGCACGTGACCGCACGAATGTGGGAACAAGCAGACGAAGTGGAAATACATCTCTCTTGCTTCGGTGCGAAATAAAAAAAAAAAGCACGCAGACATTCCATTAGTGTGTCTCATTATTTCTCTAAACTTCAATTCTTTAATTCAAGCAACAGATCGCACAGATAACAGATGTTGTCTTGAATAATTCTCGAAGTCACGTGTAACCATGAGTGACGTCACACTGCGGACCCGAGTACGTAAGCGCAGGGACGCGAGTATGTCACCGTCCGGCTTGGAACGCAGCAGCCACGAGGAGAAGGTAAAACGGCATTCGGTTTGAAATTTCAGATCTTTCCACGGCATGTAGTGATGTAATACTTTGCAGACACAATCGTTATCGCGCAATGTATGCTCTGCACTTGTCAGCTCAAAATGGCCAGACCTAATGAGGGGCCCTTTAACATGACACGAAAACTGAATGATGATCGTTATTCTGAAAAGTTTGGCATTCTGAAGTTTGTAGTACTGAAATATTTTTACATTTAAACCATAAGAAGTCAGCTGAGGATTTCCGAAAAGTTTGTTAGTGTGGTGTCCGTAGCAATGAGATTTCACAGTATTGCATCAGAAGTCAACATGCAGCTGTTGCCATCTAGTAGCGGCACGCAGAAGCATGCAGTGTGTGAAAATTCGCCGATGCACATGTGCAGCATCGGGACACCGAATCTGACTGCTTCTCCATTGGAAATTTCATTTTTTACGAATTCTGGGCTGCCAAGTTGGCGGTGTGGCCCTTACACAAGCCTATACAGTATGATGCTTTCACATTAAAAACAACCCTCCCAACGTTTCTTTCTTCCGGCACCGTCTCGGGTTTTCCAAACCCATGCTCCACATTGTCCACTTTCTGTGCTTTGTCATGTGCTAGCCTACTGTCCCGGCTGCCGTAAGGACAGAAATCTAAGAATCTGCATTTTTCTTAATATTAGTTCGTAGCACTCAGGCGTTGTTAAAATGAGACAGAAACTGAACAACGATCGTTCTGAAACGAAAAGTTCGGTGTGCTGAAGTCCGTAGTACTGAAATATTTTTACACTGGAACTATAAGCAGTCAGCAGGGAATTTTTGAAAACCTTGTTAATGTGGTTTTCGTAGCAACATGGTTTCACACTACACCAAAATTTAACCTTTTTTATTTAACGTATTTAACCTTTTACAACTTCCTGTCCATAGAAAAGTGTACTGAAGAAGGATGGAAAAGCGGGTGAGTTGGAACCTATCTATTCTTGGACAGCACACACAAATGAAACATGAGAAATAACACGGGACCAGCAATTGTCCAGCCTTCTTTCTTAAGTTTCATTTGTGTGTGAGCTGCCCGAGAATGAACACTATGTAGGTTGAAATTCAATATAATGAAATTTCCCTGCCACCATGAAAGAATACGAGACAATAAAATGTAAACTTCCGCGGAGCAGATGGCCTAATGGTTTAATTACAGGCGGCTGCTTGCGAATGGACATCTCAAATAATGCGCCGCATGATCGAGAATGACCATCGAAGTGGAGCTGTGTCATGTTCTGTATCATGTTCAAGTGTGATGAGATTCTATCGTGCCTCGCCGGATGCATGCTTTGGGTAAAAGTAAAAGCGTACGAGAGTGAACTGAGAAGAACGGTGGCTTGATGAGCACCGTCTTATCGTATGAGCGAGAGCAAACGTCGGGAGGGGAGCAAGCGCATGGTACCGTGATCAACGGCGCACATCAACTTTTCTAGCATGGCCATGGCTCTGCGCATAGCTGTCAGCATGGCTGAGCGCATACACGGCCTGTGCGCCCTGTTTTAGAGGTAATTTGCCACGTGTGCGAGCTGAGATGGTGTAGCAGTGTGCACTTTATTCCTACATGGTTAGTGCTGGAGGTTGCATAATCTCAAGTTTCGGAGACGGCATTGCAGCGAGAGGCAGATGAAGCATTCACTGTCCATTGCCAGAGCTTTTCGCGATAGCGTCGTCCCACTGTGAGGGCAAAGTGGATCCAAAAGCGTGGTGGGCTTAGCTTCGTACCACTGATGTGAAGATGCCGTTGACCCGACACGAAACTGCACCTTTTGTAGTGGACTTCCAAATTCAACAAAATTTTTTTTATCATTCGAATGAGCTTTTTCCAACTGCACAATCATTTGAAACATTTTTCTGGCCTCTTCCGTGCAAGAAAAACCTGTTGGTGTCTGTAGTTATTTGCCTAAAAGATCGAATTTCAAAATAATGAAATTTCAAAATAACGTGATTGCTTGATTTTACCGATTTCATTATATTGAGGTTTACCTGCATACAGATAAGCTATAGACTACTTACATTAATAGAAGGCTCGGCAAAATAGCATAGGGAGTATTTTTTGTGAATTTTTTTACAGAACTTAATCGCAAGCACTCACCATGCATCTTGCGAAAGAGGTAGAGCAGGACATCGTTGCGCGAGTGCCGAGTCCTGCGATCGTCGTCTGCGGAGGACACCTCATAGTGCACCTCGTCTCCCTCCGCCACGATCTGCAATAGCAGTGGCAAACACTTTAAGCTTTATTCTGAAAAGCATGTCAACCCAGCTGGGATACGAAACAACGGCATCAACTCCAAAGGAACATAACAAAATCTTTGCGGGATCAACAGATGCCGTACCTCCGCGTGAAGCCCCATTACTTAGTACTTTACTATCATGCATAACATTTCAGAAGCCACAGGAGTTGTTAGCAATGTGGTGCCAAAAGATCCCCAAGTTTATTTTTTCACTTGCTGGATCAATTTTAACAAGGACAGCATTTTTTTAATTGTTACCATTTGCATTTCTTTGATTCATGGGCGTTTAACTCCCTAGAGCAATATTGACGCCACGAAAGAGAACATAGTGAAGGGTTCTGAACTTAATGTGCACTAAAGTCTAAATACAGAAGTGTCTTTGCATTTCTTCACCATTGCAGTGCGACCGCTGTGGCTGGGGATAAAACCAGTGACCTAGTGACCACTAGCATGATGCCATGGCTACTCAGTTACTGTGCTGGGGGAACAGGACATCTACTTCACTTAGGGTAACTAATGCAGAAACTATGTTTTCCAAGATGCTACCATTAAAAGTTAAACAACGTAAGCTGCATTTTTTTCCGTATGGTAAACACGAAGCTATTTACCGCATTTACTCTCATGCTGCTCACACTCACACAACATTCGCACACCCAAGATTGGGCATCACAGATTAAAACTTTTTCCCCCTCAAGTAATAATCGCACCCTCGAAAAATGCTGAAACAGTGATGAAGCAGCCATTAGCGATGTCAGTAACGACACAGACTGTGACAAATCAGAGGTCAGCCCAGACTTAATTTATTTACTCAATTAGCAACTCTAGGTTCAGCTAGTGTATACAAATAAAGTGTATACAAAAAAATCGCAGAACCTGCAATCTTAATACAAAGGTAGGTAATATGTGGTGCTTACAGTGGCTGGGGCGAGAACAATTTTAACAACCTTTCTATTTTTCTAGTTAGCACCCAGAACGTTCTCTCAGCAATATCTCCCTGCGTACCTAATTACTGCACCCTCCCATCTTCAAATCAATTTTCCGATAAATAAGAGAAGTGCGGACACTGCGTAAATAGGGTAACTATAATAAATAAAGAAGAACCCTTATAGGTTAGGTTAGACTGCAATCGCATGTTTTCTACATCTACACTTCGCTTTATACTTGGCAGGCAACGTTCCATGAATAACTATGCATGTGTGCTACAATTACAGCAGCACCAAGGATCATACGAACTCAGAATGGTAAGTGTTATCCAGTAGGCTAACAAAATGCACGGATCGGAAGAACAAAGACAGCAAGAGAAATAAAGCAACAACCTATGCGACTAGTACAGTCATAGAAGTCCCACACAGTGCATTTCGTAGTGCAGTTATCTGCGACCACTTCTATGAAATAACTATTTCTGGATATAAAACTACATCAAATGACTTGTATCATTTGTGTACCTTCATGCTTCCAACGCGCAGCCCACCATGTCTTGGTCGCGAGTGCAAGCCAGGGTTTTCCCCCAGAAAACATTTAGTGGTGGACATTTTGCGATTGAGAGGGGGGTATGCAAGGGGAAGAGCACCTTCCATGTGATAATTACATCCTATATTGTGGAATAAAAGTATGAGACTTAAGGTTACATTAAGCTACTTGATGCATGTTTGACCTTTCTTCCATATGTGAAGCGCTTTTTTTTTTTTTTGTGAATGCGAGCATTCTCAAGAATTGGGCCTGGCTGTCCTTTACATTTGTTCTTATAAACAATATCCCACGAAACATGTGCACAACGTGAAATGCTGCATAAAAATGCGACAAGATCTTACAAGGGACCAGCTAAGGTTAGCCTGCCCACCATAAGTCAGCAAAATGAACAGAATTCACTTGGACTCACTCGCAACATGTATTGTTTTCTCTGAGCTCCCACACCAAAATTGTACTCGGCAGGGGTCGCTTAACGGGTTGGTCAGAGTCGGAGTGAGTTGAGTTATAAGCCTACTGGGCTGACCGACACTCAGGACTCTCAACCATGGACAAAACCACACTGAACAGGTCTTGACATTGAACCATGTTGCTTGGAGAACTTTTTCATCCTCGTCCACATCGCTAGAATATCACCGTCCGACTTCGTGTGTCCTCATCTTCCTTTTTCTTTCAACCTCTCCATGAAGGATGTTGATTGGCCATGCAGATCTGTTTCTACTACAGCCTTGTGCTACAGCAGCCCATTGTCTTCAGTGGGCTTTTGTTTGGGAGTTGATGTCGCTACTCCAGGTCATTGTCTTCGTCAGATGGTCAACACATACTGCACTCGCATGCTTCGTTCTTCACCTGTAGTTTGTTTTGAAAACAAAACTACAACCAAGTGTGCAACACAATTCATTGTAGTCACACATAATCAATGTCTAAAAACGCAGGCGCATACAGTCTTTCCAGAGTAGCAGTGCCTGCTATGCATGAAATGAAGTGCATTTAGGTAGGTCCACAATAGCTTCGCTCGAAAACCTAATCAAGAAGCAAATGAAAGCTGACCTTGCATGGGCTGTCACTTGCAATCCGTTCCACCTCCTCATGTGAAGTGGCAGCTAGCAGGCTTTTAAGGTTGCAGATGGTGCCACCTGGGTTGCGAGCCATCTCGCTTTTGGCGGCCAGTCCCACTGACTGCAAGAGGAAGGAGGGCGCACGCATGTGTGATGACAACAGGCTGAAACCGTGTCCAAACATGCTGGCTGACTAGCAAGTTAGCAATGCCCATGTATCAAACCACAGCATCCTGCAGCACACTCTCTCCTCTCCACAATCCACCTGTTGTCAGAAGCTCGGGATGGAACAAAACTGCGACGAAATCAGTAGGAGAATGGAATTGGGGCTACTTTATTTATTATTTGTTTATTTACCCTCAAGGCCAATGACATTACAGAGGGAAGTGAAAAAAAAAATACAATCATAAAGAGAACAACAAGATACAGCAAGTTACAATAACAATTTTAAGCAGGCATGGACTTAAACAATGGTGGTTAGTGCCTCGCAATACGTTTGTTATCAATGATTGAGGCAATGTCAGCAGGAAGGTGGTTCTACTCGATTGCTGTGTGCGGAAAAGATTTGGAAAATGTTTTTGTTTTACAAAATGAAATACCTGCCTTATGGTGATGATCAATGTGATGGGTCATATATTGCGGTGATAGAATAAATTTGTTGTGAAGAATGTTATGGTAGTATACGTTATGAAATAAATTCAAACGGCTAAGTCTTCTACACGTGGCTAGAGACGGAAGGGAAAGGCTGGCTTTCATGGCTGTTATGCTAGCAGTGAATTATAGTTAAAGAGAATGAAACGAGTCAAGTTATTCTAAGCAAGTTCCAGGGAAGTGATTAATTTTACATGCATAGGATCCCAGACAGAAGCAGCGTATTTAAGTTTTGGTCGTGCTAAGGTTTTGTAAAGCGTTAGCTTAACTGAAGAAAGAACAGTGGAAAAGTTGCGACTTAAGTATCCTAGCATACGGTTAGCATTGTTAATAATGTTTTCTGTGTGCACTGTCCGATTAAGATTACATTATATAAGAACACCTAAGCATCTATAAGATGTGACGGATTCTAGTGGAACACTGTTCAAAAGATAAAGAGGAGGACTGCTTGTGTTCCTGGCAACATGCATAATCTTAGATTTTGTTATGTTTAGTTCCATTCACCATATAGTTCAAATAGAATAGCTTCATTTCCATAGATGTCGCTCTACTTGTTAAGCAAAGCATTCTTTACTATTCCCACCCACATTGGAGATGCTGTCTTGCTGAGTAAACAGCTGGGGCCACTGGGTATGTGTAAGTAGGCATGTGACACAGAGTGTGTGCCCAAAGAGCACACTGAACCTGCCAGACCTCTCATCACATCGCAAGAGCAGTCTTCTTTGCCTTTTCCACAAGATCTTCTACTACAACCTGGCACTAAAATGACAATTAATTGTGTGCCTCCTTCCTGCATTTCTCCCAGCACCGACCACACACACAAAATTGTGGTGCCGCCGTGTTGTACAAGCTTGTATTTCGAGTCTCTTTTGCCTTGCACATGCATAGACTGAACCCACATTCCTGCACCCCTTGCTGCCATTCTGGACACATCAAGTTTTAAGACAGCCATTTATCATGCCAACTGGTAAGCCTAGCGCATTATTGTTCTGTTCCACCACTCCTTCCTATAGTGTATATAGGCCTTGAAAGTATAAATAAATAAATAAATAAACCAACCAACAAACAAGCATAGATAAAGAACTATGTGCCACTGGTTATGTGCCCAAACAGACAAGCAGAACAAGAGGCACAAAGGCTCATTTTTCTTGACACATGTGCTGCTTTTTACCACTGTGCCAAGCCAACAACCACACGAAGGACAAGAGCAGACTACGAACCACGTAAGGCATGAGTTCTTTTTTTTCTTTTTTAATGGAAGGAGCATGCACAGACAATACTGTTCAGGCATTTCTGCCAGATGGTCAGGAATGGTAAAATGCATGGTGACCTAGTGGGTAGAAGTGGAGAACTTTACAAGAAACTAAAAGAATTAACGACAACATGTAGCCGTTCCTGGAACAGGCACTGTCCTTTCAAAGCCTCAGAATTGAGAAGAATGAAATTATGCTGCTAATTCTTGCTGTCGAATAGAATGGGAATAGAATCGACAGCTCCACTTCACGGCAAGCCTGATTGCAATAGCAGTGTCCACACTGGTTGCTGGCCACTTGGGAGAGATCACGCAACCATCTCACTTTACAAACGTTCACTTACGCTCTGGTGATTCCCTGGCACTGTGCTTTCGTCAGTGGTCATCAGCATAGCAAAGTGGTAGAGTGGAAACTGAACATTTTCTACTCGGTGACATACAAGGTAAAGCGAACACTTGGAAATTGAGGTGCTTGCACAATACCACCCTTGTGCTCATTTCCTTTAGTGGTGAGCATACAGCAGTTCAAGAGGGAGAGTGTGTGTGAATCTAAGAAGACAAAGCAATGCCACCACAGACTTTGACGCAGTTTTGTTTGTGCGAGACATGAAAAATGCAAGCCTGTCAAGGAATCAGTTCAAAATACATGCTGATCAAATTTTTCGAATATGAATCCAATACAAATAAGGGGCATGCAATCGAATATGATATAGTAAAATGAAGGCGCACATATTTACAGCAGGAATAATTCTCTTGGTAAAATTAGGTACCACGCTTGTACTGACTAGTGAAAAGAAAGAAAGCTGACTATCAGGGATAACCATGACCAGTTTTAAACAACAGATCACTAATTGTTACTTAAAAAACTGCACAACTAGTCTCTCAAATTCTCTGGAGCCTGGTTCCCAAACAACCTTTCCAAGGAAAGAATGCCGTTCTAATTGAATGGATTAATTATAGTTGCACTGAGCTGGAATAAAATGACAAATGACAAGCTACAAGCAAAACCACAAGGCTGTCTTGTAGGCTTCCACTGTAAAACTGAAAGCAAGGTTTGCATTACCCCTTTTGTTTAGCAGACAAAACACAGTAACCAGATTATAGCAGTCAGTTGTAAAAATATTTGGTTACATATTATATTCGTAACTACCAAATTGTTAGTGTGTAATATGCTATTCATATTTAAAACCTCCAATATTGGCCACCACTACTATATTACACATAATAAGAAAGCACATCTTAAACATTCGTAGACGTAGTGAGGGCACAACACTTCAAGGAGCCCCACAACACTTTCTATCAAGGGCATCAAAAACACTGCACAAGAAATGACCTATTTCTTAAAATATTTAGCAACAAAAAATATTTGAAAGCATTCAGTTAGAAGCAGTGTTATTGTCATTCAAAGATGGCCCTTCATCCTCCCTGTGGTGCTTCTGCTCCTTCACCAGCTTGCACAATGGAGGCAATGCCTTAGCAGGGTGGTACCTGCAGCACTCTGCGCACTGGATGTCATAGCTTAAATTTGTGTTTGGGTGTTCCCGTAGGTACCACTACTTCCGGCCTTCGACAGGCTAAACTCATAGGGTGTTTCTCATTTTATGGTTGGTACGGAGCTTATATCCTGCAACTGCGAGCACTGTCGCTCTAGCTTTGGCACTTGGTGCGGCAAGTTCAAATTACTTCAAAGAAGTTAGGGTAACGTATTCTCCATAGTTGACGCGCACTGTGCCAGTGGCCGAGTGGGCTCGGTCGTGTTGTCAACGCAACGATGAACTTCATTTTGCATCAGCCACTAAAGTGCCTGGCTGCTGACAAAAAATAAATAAATGTGCCCATGCTTCAAGCAGCGAAATCATGCTGCTTGAAGCCCAGCTGCACGATGCTCTCTAACCAGGACTGTCAAAGCTGTGAGTCTAGCAGCAACCGGTGCAAGTGTACTTTTATCAATCTCAGCGCTTTTGCAGCCAACAGCTGCACAGCGACGATGTAGTCTTCCATTAATTTTAATCGAATGACTTGCAAAGCACGGTTTGCACAAATCATGAAACTGTGTACACGAAAAACGTCATGATCTTTCTGTGCATCTGCTTTCCTTCAAGTGAGCCTATGTGAGCACAAATTCTACAACATAGACAAAGACGCACCACTACGCGCCAACGCGTACTGCGGTAGCAGTCAGCAAAGCTTCAGCGACACCGCAATCTAGCATGTCACAGGAAGCGCCACAACTTCAGCAGATGACGACCGCCGATCACCAGAAGTACAAAAGTGAACCTTTATGTCAGTGCTTTGAGCACAGTGGCATTTCTTAATTTTTAAATACGTAAGGCATCGTGAATAGTGTTAGTAGTCAAGAAACTTTGGTGAGCCTTGATAAAGTTAACATTGCATGTGACGTTTTCGCCAACCTGGCCATCATACGAGGGCACCATGGCGACATCACGAGCACTTTCCATGGTGGGGGGTTAGAAGGAGCCGTAGGGAAAGCGTGCCCAATTGTTACAGCTAGATTATGTCTTTCCTGCTATATAGAATTGATTGATATTTGGCTGAGATGTTCAAAGAAGCACTGTTTCATGTTTAATACTAATTATTTACCATGGTAAAAGAGTGCTGCAGGGCCCCTTCAAAGGAACACTGACACGAAAATGTTGTCTAGGTTTTATGATTTTACTAGATAGCTCTCAACTGTGTCACTTCAGAGTGCCTACCGAGTGCTTTGTGGCTTCAGATGTGCACGAGGAGACTAGTATTCCCATAGCTGAAATCTGAGGTTGTGGTGTCACGATGCCAGACACCAAAGACATGCACACACACACTACCACTATGCTATGCTCGGCGGCGTAAAAGGGGAGAGTGGGTCCACCTGCATTTCCAAGAAAAGCACACAATTGGACGGGCCCATTTGGCAGCTCTTTGGAGACGCAGCCATTGTACAGCATTCAACCACTGCACCAGAATGACTGCCATGCTCTTGGGTTGTTTGCAATGTATTGTGACGACCACCTCCTGTTCTGATGGTGTGAACCACGTGTGAAGCTGTGTTGCGCTTGGCATGCGTTTTGAGATTGCTGCACTGGAAGTTAATGTTTCAGTTACCTAAATATGGTGCTCTCAAGAAAGTGAGGTTTCATATCATAATGAAGAAGTTGACAGCTACCCAATAAAGAGCAACGAAAGGCAGGATACAAAGCTTTCCTGTGAGCACAATTGTGCATTATAATTCTGGTTCCGTTCACCTCTCTCTGAATAAAGCATCACTATTATCATTATTGCAGCCTACACATGGTTGGTGTCTCTGCGTGGAGCGTGTAATTATAGCCGCATGGCAAACTAGCCCTGCAAGGTAGTTGGTACACATGGTTGCGTTGCTTCTCAGCCAACAAAATATCTACTTAAGCAATTCTAACACACATTCGACCCAGTGATGAAGGCAGCTGGACAGACAGGGTGCCCACTGTCTCCTCTGTTCCTGTCTAATGGTCTTTCTTTCTGTCTAATACTGTAGTAGTAACATACTAGAGATCAGCAACTCTAACATGGTACTGTCAATGAAAAGACAGATAGTGCTTGTGCAAACCACATTTTACTATGAAAGGGGTACTGACAATATTTTAAGCTATTCATTTTTCTTGCATTACATGAAGGCCCTGTAGCTGTAAACCCTAAAGAGAATAGAGACGAGCCTGAGAGTACCATAAACAATTGATTGTAATAGCCTGTGCACAGCCACGTTCGGTTTCATTGCTACTGTGTTGTGACGTCGTGACACAGCATGTGGTAACGTGGGTGGAGGACATCACAATGTGTTGACACTTTCTCTGACTTGTTTGGTTCTTCTTGGTGCTTAGCAAGGATTGACTTTTGGCTTTGTTGGTGTGACACCTCTGATATTGCTTATCATTTCTTTATTTCATTTGTTAAGCACAAGTAATTTCCCTATGTTGTCCTTGGTGTCAGTGTTTGTTGGCTTCTTATGATACCTCTGATATAGTATTTTAGCGCGGAAACATTTTCACATGTATACAGGAAGGGACACACAAGTGCCAGCTTTCAACAGAATGTTCATTGGAAGCCGGATAGTGATGTATATGATAGTGATCATATAAATAGTAATACGGCTTCTAATAAATGCGCTGTTAAAAGTTAGCGCTTGTGTGCTTCCCTGCCTGTGTCCGTGGGCAAAAGTTCTTGCACTAAAACACTATATCAAAGTTCTCTGTGCTATTAATCATTGTGACAGCCGATGTAGCAGCGTGCAGACAACCAAGAAGCAAGAGTCAAAATGTTGCTATGTCCTATCCTACGTCACCACGTACGGCGTCATGACATCACAACACAGTAGAAACGAAACTGGCTGTAGAAAAGGCATTATGTTAACTATTTAAGGTTGCTCTAAGGCTCAGCTTTTCGATTTGTTTACAGGTACCAAACCTTTATTTAAATCAACAAAAGGAAAATAAAAAATAAATTGTCAGCACCCCTTTGAAGCCATGAGGCTCTAAGCAGTAAGGATTTTCGCTGCTGCAGATGCTGTGCAAAGTTTGCAACACAAGTTCCACGGCACTTTCAGAAGAGGATCAGCCTACAAGCAAAGATAGAAGGTGTAACAATGTTCAGCACAGAGAGAAAATACATTAACCAACCTTCTCTCCATTTGAGAATGCAATAACTGCAGGGGTGACTCGATCACCAGAATCATTGGTGACAGCGTCCGTGTTGCCATCCTGCAATGGAAAGGGAACAACTTGTTAAAATATAACATGCCCACCTCAGATGATAAAAGCGAATTCAGTATCAGTTACCCCTTTGCCACTGAGCTTATTTCATTCATGATAAACTAATGCAGGGCTGTAGAAACGAAGTGGAGAACACAGGCACAGAACCACAGTTTGAGTGCCACTGTGGAGCAGTTTACATCTAACTGGTTGAAATTAAGTACTCGGAACACATTTGACTAGTTCTGAGCACTCGAAGGAGCTCTCACCATCGAGCTTGTAGTGCGACAAAGCTCTGACAGGATATTACGACCATGTGGCTTCTCTGATTGCTTTGGGAGCAGTTTAACTTTTGGCCCAGGCAGCTTGTCTCTGGTTCCAACACATACGACACTGCGTGTGCTTCAACAAATGAGACAGGACAGTTCGGTCATGGTTCCCTGCAACACCACCAAATGATGTTGCCCTCCGCACATCACCAATGGTGGGACACGCCAGCTGCGTCCACAGTATCCTGGAAGTTGTACAATCCCTATCAACTATGCATGCGCAGTATGTGCAAGGAGAGATAGAGGGTCTTTGGAGTCGACGCCAAGTGCATTTAATTGCAAAAGCAACAAAGCGAAGTGCACGCTCTGCCAACGCTACGTTTGAGTGCCTAGTGGCAGAGCACACCAACTTTGCACACAGTCTCCAGAGAAGCAGAGTTTGTTTGGTGCTCAAGATCGGGTACAAGAATGCCTAACCAGCACAACAGCTGGTGCTTAAAGGGACCCTGAAACGCTTTTGATGATTTTCTACAAACGTATTGAGTCGTTAGAGTAGGTCCTTCTGATCATTAATTGACACGTCTAAGTGCTCTGCGTAAAGCGTGTAATTTATTATAAGGTTATAAAAATGCACATCGCTGCCGATCACAGCGCACTGCTCGGCGGAATTTTAAGCCGCCCCTACCCATATGACCGAAATGACCCATATGACGTCAGTGGGGCAAGCTATCTGATTGGCTGACCAGGGCGCGTGATCGATAAATTTTCTAACTTTATGATAAACAAATGATCTTTGTAATAGTTGGAATGTTAGTTAATTTGTTTTTATAAAAAGAAAGTAGCATAAAGAGAATGCACAAGAACAATTTTTCAATACACTTAAGCACTTCCGGCACACAGCAAGTGTCGTCTGCTTGTGTTACAACGTACTCCATTTTGACCAGAGCTCCGCGGTCAGAGTTGGTGTCAGTCTTTTCGCAAGCACTATGATTCGACTTTGTTGCCTTGTGGGCTGCAAACATAGCGACTGGCAATATGTCAAGCTGCGACATCGTGTCCCTCTGCAAGGCAGCGTACGAGCGAACTGGCTGCTGCGCAGGATTTGCGCGTTTGTGGCCGTCACTTTACACCGGAAGATTACTAACGCAATAGCGTTTCGCGAGTCCCGTATTAGGGCAAACGTAAGCGCAATGGGACAGGATCTGGCTGCTTGACTGAGCCATAACGGGACGAGCCGAAATGAGCAGATGGGCAAATGTGAATGGTCTGCACGGTGCAGCTACCTGATGGCATAGAGCTCAACCATACACAGTAGCAGCAACGAAGCATTTCCTTCTTTGCTGCTGGTGCGTACTTTTCGCAGGAGTGTAATCATCAACACGTTGTTTTTATAAATGTTTAAAATGTTTTACACTTCGTTAGAGCAATATTAGCGCTTTGTTTGAATGGTTAAGCGCTGCGCCAACAAGTGTCTGGACCATGCAGACCGATCAGGCCGCTCACGTACAACTACGCCAAAGTTCTGTCATCAGCTTGAGTTTATGCCTCCAGTCATTTGCCGAAATGACCAGCTTGCCTGTGGTTAACGGAATACCAGACACGTTCGGAGCTACGACAGAATGCTCGCAACGCACGCTGCTTCGATAGCTCTCGCTTGGGGTCGACAGCCAAGCAGCTAGCGGAGAGGTTTCACGCGGGCGGGCTCCAAAACACCCGGAAGTGGACGATGTGACGTCGCATCGTGATGCAGGACCAGTGTAGGCGGAGCTTAGCCCCGCTCGCTCAGCAGACGAGTTGAGGAGGAAAAGCATGGCTGGGGAGGAGGGTTACTTATAATCGCTTGTAGCTCCATTAATACGTAACGCTTCACTTAAATTGTGGTGTGAATGTTCTACTTAAGCTGTACCCTACGCGTCTACAAAATTTGTCCGAACCGTTTCAGGGGCCCTTTAAACATTTCTGTTACACATTCGTAACCAACTAGTGATAATAATAATATTTGGGGTTTTACGTGCCAAAACCACTTTCTGATTATGAGGCACGCCGTAGTGGAGGACTCCGGAAATTTTGACCACCTGGGGTTCTTTAGCGTGCACCTAAATCTAAGCACACGGGTGTTTTCGCATTTCGCCCCCATCGAAATGCAGCCGCCGTGGCCGGGATTCGATCCCGCGACCTCGTGCTCAGCAGCCCAACACCTTAGCCACTGAGCAACCACGGCGGGTAACCAACTTGTGAGTTCTTGCACTCTGCCCTCATCAGGATGTGGCTGCCGTGGCTAGGAGTCCAGCCTGCAACCTTGCACTCAGCAGCAAAATGCCATGGCGACCGAGCCACCACGGCGCTATAGCCACATCAGGCTATGAGACATACTGAGTTGGAGGGCTGCGGATTTATTTTTTATGTGGAAATGGTTACTTTTTTTCACAGTTTTCAACCAAGTTTCTGTTTCCGTCCCATTCAAAATGTCCTCTGCTAGCCGAGAGTACCAAATTGGGCTAGTTGGTTTGTGGGAACCCCAGTGAACAGTGAAGATGACAGGATGCCATTCTTTTTTGTCCTGTTGTTTGTGCTGTTCCTCAAAATACTCTGCTGGCCACTTATTCTGTGCTTATATACACAGCAGTTTCCATGAACAAGCGCCAATGTGGAAGCTCCCAGGAATTTAACATTGACTAGTCAGATATTACAAGTGTTCTCTTTGATGTGCAAGTTACAGTGGTACAGCAAACCTTTCTTTGCCTGCTCCTCTGGGCTTGGCATCTCTCTATATGCATTTGTGGGTATATATATATGAAGTTTATACGTGCAATGAGTGCAAGCTCCAGCAAATTATCTTAGTGTAGCCATATGTGTTGGCTGACAAAATGTACCAGTAGGCACACTTTCGTGCTGTGTAACAGAATAAATGAAAGACGTTCCCTCAGTACAGCTTTCACACAGAATGCCTGCTCAGGGATATTTTTAAAGCAGGCAGACTTCTTAATGAAACTGCACATTATATTCAATGCCTAAGTGCAACTGCGGCATGAGAGGCATGGAATCCTCAAATGTGGCAGGAAATGCGTCATACTTCTCTGTGCACACATCTGTCTTCAATATCCTTCGCTAGACAAGCATCATACATCACCTCCATTCTTGAAACATCACTGTGTAAACATCTCATGATGCGCATCCACCTGATTTACTGTTTGCATTTTGGCACAGCTAATGAACGGTGTAGTGCATAAGTATGAAATTTGGAAGTGCTTAAAGTGACTGTTGAGGTCCGCAAACAGAAACACTGCCTGACATTACGCACTACTTAGGATGGTAGAAAACACAAATGTGCGCACCACCATTGCTGAGCATTAGTTCACCACTTCACATAGATTCCAATGTGTGTCCCATCTGAATCATTTTTTTTTTTACATCAATGGTAATAAGCAAACAAATACTACATGATCCACCTTTAACGCTGTGCATAATAACAGCAGCACAGTGCCAAAGCGGCTTCTTATAATTGTTTGCCAACCAAGCTGATTTTATTAATTTTTTGTACTTGCTCCCCGATTATGTAATGTCCAAGCACTTTAAGGTTAAAATAAATGATGAAGTAATAACATTAATCCAATTTCTTAAATGTGGCCATTTTTAAACCATAGTGTAATCATTTTGACATCGCCATTAAAGCGGGAAATACCGAGGAATGCATCAATAATTTGGTTCTAAAGCGACTTTTCATTTGAAGCAAACTTCTTGACGAACGCTCTGAATTTGCTTCGATACCGCTCAGGCTGCAGACAATGCGTTTCCTTCGCGAGATAAACCGGATTGATAAACGTATCAGGCCAATCAATACCCGAGGGATAACTGTAGTGCGAGCGGCATTCGCGAAGATAGCCGTACGAAACGATTTCTGCCACAGAACACGCGACGTATCACAACATGAGAGCCGGAAAGGATAACTCCTTCGTAATCGTGAGATACGCGAGGAAAGGCTTGTAAATACAGACAATATTGGCCGCAAAGGCACGCTTCTCACTTGTAGAGCGGCGAATACGTCGAGTGGTTTCAATGCCGCTGTATAAACAAGCACGGACACTTTCGGAAGAGGTGAACCTGAGCGATGTGACACAGTGCACGACGCTGTCACAAGACAAGGCGTCAGCTTACCACTGACAATCACGGCATGAAAGCAAAGCGCGGCATAGCTACAGTGATCATCAGTACCGGGATTTCAGTCGCGCTGTGAAACACGCTTGCGCGGTGACATGCGGTCCTTACGCTACGATAAGTCAAGATGGGACGGAGATGCCACTATCACGAAACCACGCTGTGCACAGTCGTTGACAGCGCGGGAAGTGCGATGCGATAGCGTTGCATCACGGAGGGCCGCCACTGCCAGCACCGGGTGAATGACAGAGATGCAGCGGCCCGCTAAACACATGCGGGACACACGACGAGGCGCGCAACGTGCACGCGAATGACGCGAGGCGTCTCGCCCTACGCACACGCCGGGGGTCGCAGTTCGCGATTTCATTCGAAGCTACGGTGAGGTGGGAACGTCTCGCCGGTGAATAACGACCCCGCTCGGGCGTACTTACCTTGTGAATCGCCAGGCAAAGGTTGGTATTGCCGAAATAGAGCCCAAACGAGGCCGCCATGCTTGCGATTCAAAGATGCGCCCGAAGCGACGCTGAGTGGCCCAATCGGATAGCGAACACGACAGAAAGCAAAATTAATTTTAAACGTAAAAAAAAAATAATCAGTAAAGAAAGTGAAGGTTTTTTTAAACGTCTTTATTAAGCATGACTACTTTATGTTTGCAAAAGCAGCTTTGCAGCGTTACTTTTATATTTAAAAAGTTATGTTACGTGCCTTAAAAGTATTGGTTATATACAAAATAGAAGTCAAAGTTGTGTAGTAGTATTTTTAAATTACAATAAATAACCTTAATTTGTTTATTGTGCTTGCATACTAGAACTCTTGCGGAAATTGTTGTAACTAAAACTTTAGAGTGCTTTAGTTACAAACTTTAGAGTTTGTTGCCCGCTCCTGGAACACGCGACTAGCCTCCCTGAAACGCTGCTTTCTGCAGCTGCCGGCAGGCAGGGGAACAAGTTTATGCTCAAGCCGTCGCGGCAGAAGCTCGCATCGCCATAGGTGAAGGTAATTTTGTACTTTTATTTTGAAAACCAAGCAATTAACTCGGCCAAGTGTTGTACTAAACGATATAGACTCAAAAATGCAATATTTCTGCATAATTTTATTAAGAATAGTACAGCGGTAAGCGTAAAATCTGTTTTTGAACACGCGCAGCGAAATATTCAGGAGCCTGTACATGTCTACGCATGTGTCTACGTACACGCGTTCGTTTTGATTACGTCATAACAGCGAACCAATCGCGTGAAGCCAGATGTCCATACCGCCGATCCCGGCCTACAGTAGGTGGCGCCTTCGAATTTTGTCTTAGACGTGTCGAATTTTCATTCAAAGAAGTTGCTTGGAGAGGTTTGTTTCGGCCCCCGGTCTCTTGACCAGCGCGTGTGAGACACGTCGCTTATAGTTTGCTTGGTACATACACGTGCTTGCGCTACTCGTCGAGTCTAATCAAGTGTCGTCGACTCCGCCGGCGTCAAGAGGGTCGTGTCGGCGTGGTCGCAGGAGGCAGCCAAGATGATGCGATCCAGCACTGAAGTGCCAGTGCTCCTGCTGATCCTTGTGGTGTGCCTGCAAGCCTCGTTACTTCTTGTCTCGGGGAAGACGTTGAAAGAAGGTGAATGCGAAGGTAAGTCGTGAACGTGCGGTACCGTCGCTTGTGCAGTTGGTGCAGATCACCTTTCACAATTGCTTCGCCTCCTAGAGAACAAAGTGTGTGTTCTCGTCCTGTAGGTGCCAAACAGCTCACAATGAGCACAAAGCGTGTAGACAGTTTCTCCGATGCTGGTACACTATGTATGGGATTAGTGGCCACGTAATTGCCAAATGGTACGGTTCGTGACAACCTTATTTCAAGTCTAGAAATCTTATTTTGTAGTCGCTACTAGACCTGGCTTTGCAAGCGCGAAATCGCACTTGTTTCTAGTCTGTTCCCTCTAAGGAGCATTCATTAGCCTACGCAATTGCGAGGGACGTCTTTCATGGCGTAGATGTGGTTACAGTGAGTCCTTGCACATGTATGTGCCATCGGAAAGTTAACAATCTCGTGCACTTTGTTTGGCGTTAGTTATTGGAATGCGCCTCGTTGTGCACCTGTATACCACGGGAGGGCATGAAATGCGGAATTAAAAAAGATAAAAAAAAGCAAGATGAGGAACTTTGGAACTGTCAAGATTTATCAGATATTAGTGCTAATCTGAAGGCCTGGAAGCTTTTCCACTCCGCGGAACAAGTTAAAATACCTTGGTAAACCCCATCACAGAGTTCGAGATGTTATCTGCTGTGTTTAAATGAGCTTGGTCAAGCTTGGGTGAATTCATTCGCAGTGCAGGAAGCAGGAGCAGCAGACACTGGGCCATTTCTTGTGTAATTCTCTTGACTTGTGTTTGCTGCAATGTTACGTGCCATTTTGGTGCGTTTTGGTCAGTGGCCTGTCAGTTGCCTCTTGACCGATCTGAAGCATACCAGAGATATGGTACTGTGTTAGAGGAAACATTAGAAGCAGGCAGAAAATGAACTTAGGCTGATCATGCCCCTACGTTGAGGCATTTGGGCTCACGTTACTGAAAGGCATGAATGCAAACGTGGAATAAAGAAGGAATGAACACAACACAAATGCAGACTATCAACTGAAATGTACTGTAGTGGCGAGGAAGAAGAAAGACTCAAAACTACATGCTCAAGAAAAGGCAGTGCCTACCTGTCGATCATGGACTCAGTCGAGCACTCAACTGTTTTGACATTACAGTTGCTCTTTGTGCAAGGTAATCGAAAACTCACTTACGCACATGCTTCCACATTTAATAATATGCCAAGGTCTAACTGTAACACCTGCTTATTTGTTTTTATGTCTGAACAAAAGTACGCTGCCTGCAAATTTTGGAATGCACTTGTGATCACGACAGTGCAACAAACGATTGGGTGATATTCCACCATAAGGTAAAGTTTGTGCTCGATTTATATCTGATTGATGTGATGACAGTATTCTAGATGTGTTCTGTGGAACCTGCTGATTGCATTATTTTCTTCGTGCAGTGTGTGTGGGTGTTCTCAAGAAGCTTCACACGAGGCTGGAAGTCGAGGAGAGGACCAATGAGGACTCCATCACAGCGGGCTTTATGGAACTCTGCAAAGATGTCAAAGGGCCAGAGCAGCGCTTTGTAAGCCATGACTTTATCCTCTACTCTTAATGAGTTTGTGGTAGTCAGCTGCTGTTACATATTGTATTAGTAATAATACTATGTATTTCCCATTAATACATGGGTTGATGGAAGGTGTGAGTGTAAAAGCAAGGAATGCTTGATGGTCTTGCATGTTTTACAGTATTGAGCATCATACATTTACATTCATATTAACAAATAACTTATTCCTAATAGAAACAATTACTGAAATACATGTCGAGGCGTTTCCTTCTGCCTAATACAATGGAAGTTTATTTCTCTTTTTGGTACAGTTTGAACATGATAGAGAGCGGACATGGAGCAAGAAGCTGCTTTCTGTAGGTTGAGGAACACCCTGCACCCATAGGTCACACGTCAGTCAGACAGATGCATTGTACACACGAAATGGAGAACGGCAACACCAATGATAGTTTTAGACTACGATTTAGAATTCACTGAAACTGACTTACTTTCATTGGTCAAAAACACAAAGTAAACATGATATAATGCACTTATGTAACATAGACACTTCTACTAAAACATACTAGTATCAGCAGGCCAATAATATGAGCATTTGTATAGATAAATAAGGAAATGACATTTACAGCACTGATAAGCTAGAACAGGCCAGATAAATAATTACTAAACATTTTCAAACATGTAAGTGTGGTTAATCAGCATGCCCTCGGAGATTTGTTCAACAAAAATGTTATTTGCATTAAAAATTTAAGCTACCTAGGTAAAACATAGGATGGAAACTGTTGACGATATGTAGTGCGACAAAAAGGTTGGCACCATTGTACAGAATGTCGGGTATCGTAAGCAGGTATGGAACAGTTTAGTTTAGGACATTATACAAGCTTACAAAAAATAAACCGTAACGCTATAATCTGAAAATTGTTACTAAAGCATGTCACTTGACAACGTAAAAAAATGTGCAATGAGGTTCACAACCTGCAAAGACTCCCCAAAACATCAGTATGCATTTTTCAGTGACCTGTTTTACAAACAATGCTTTTTTCTGATCAAAAAGTGTTTTGTCGAATCCTCAATTACATCATCATCGGAATGTGCCCTGTTCTGTCAAATCGGTCTCCCTTGAAACTTCCTCCTGGGCAAATAACATAGAAGCGTACTAATAATAAAGAAATCATTGAAGGTTGGCTGTAGAGGCAAACACCAGGGACGACACACTGAGCATGCTTTTCTTGCCTTATGGATACTTTTAACTTCTTTGCCTGGTTATGAGATGCTCACTCTTTAGCAGACTGCTCAGTCCTTATGCTAGAAAGGACCAGCATCATTTGATTCCCTTCCAGTTTTTTCGTGCATAATTCACTGCCATCAGTGTTGTGTAACATGTTCAAGATGCAGCAGTTTTGAAAAGGTAAGGAGATTAATTTATTGAGAATGTCGCCCGGCACACTGTTGCCATTCATTTTGCCAGCTGTTCTAGCGACGTGTGCTTGATGCATACATACCACATCATGGTTGGCTACTGCTGTTTACGTAAAGTTTTGCAGTCAGCTCCTCCAATGCTTGAGATGCATCATTAAACCTAACTTGCCAATGATTTTCTTGAATGTAGAGACTTGCTGCCAGCCTCCTTTGGACTGGACTTCAGTGGTTTTGTAGCTGGAGAACTTATCCGAGGTGCATGTCAATGGCATTCTACATTTGCTTTTGTGATTAGGCCAGCAGGTTTATCTCAGTTAACCAAGAGCTTTGCATTCTGGGCATTGGTACCATGTTTGCCTAACATTACAGAATAATCTTTGCACACAGCCAGTGTTTTGTTCATTCACAGCATCAATAAAAAATGCTTCAGTTTTAGATACAAGTCTATGTTGTCATACATGTCGGGCATTCCATCCTTGTATGTTGTGGTCCTGTTCTAGAAGTTGGCACTGTTCACTCTTGCAACAAGATTAATGGAATACCAACCAGATGAATCGGCAAACTTTCTTTGAACGTAACATAGTTTTTTAAGTACCCTCGCAATGCAGACCAACATGAGCTTTATGTTAATTGGCTTCCTGGTGTAGTACTGGGAACCATTACTGCCATTTACACGTCTAAGTGCGTGAATTTCGATGCAATGCAAAATGGTAGTATATGTGCAAATGCAGATAGTAAATCAGAAACAAGTTGTTCGCTCAATACTGGTAGATATTGAATTCATATTAATGCGAAAGCATTATATGCCCCCTTACACGAAAATCTGTTGGTGCTGCCGAAAGGTGGTACCAAAAATGGCTAACTGCAAATAGTAAAAACATGTCGGAAAATATTCCGATTGATGTCGGATGTTTCAGGGAGGTTCCTTTAGCCAAAGTAAATTAATGACGTTGAAAAGAAAATTCAGTACATTTCGGTGTAGGTGGGAATCGAACCCAGGCCTCCAGGTTGCCAGATAAGCACGCTTCCCTTATGCCGTGATGGCTGCACGGTTCTGGCTGACTAAATATGTGCCTAGTGTGTGCATCATTGGCCACATGATGGCGCAGCCAAATGGGAGGCGGTGGCGCCACGCCATGAGTATATAACATGAGCGCGTTCATGACATTCCGAGGTCTACAAACGATGCAATGCCTTCGCATTCCCACACGTAGGCAGCCTTAAGCGTGTCTGCCGAAATTTTTTTTGTATATATGGGTGCATTCATTTGCGTGGTAAACAAAAATTAGACGTCGACATATCTTAATAAATTTTCATCAGGGTGCAGAAATTGGGAATTATCAGGTTTTTATCACATTGTGTAGTGTTGAGACATGAAAGTCCATCAGTCAGGCACACCATATGTCCATACTGAGTAATTACACAGAGGTTTGGAGCTTTATCAGTTGCCACTGAGCTACAATACTTTGCAATGTTTAGGCTGCAAATTCTTGCAATAAGGGTGCTAGCACCAGTTTTATAAAGTTCATAGGTTGAACTAGTCTTGACAGTGAGTACTAGGCTAGATGTGAAACAACTTGCCATATCGTGTCACTACACACATCATATGTGGAACACATTATAAAGTAGAACCCAATTGATATATTTCATAGGTGACCACTGAAAAAGAATAAGTTATCCTGGAAATTTTGGTGGTAGCCTAAGTGTTGCAATAGTGTCGGAAGGCGACTGTGGCAGCATTGGGAAATATGTGGATGGATAGCCAACTTTACCCTTCTTGTACATTATGTTGCCATAGTAAGTCTTGTTACCAATGAACGAGTGACGCCAGCTTAAAAGGACACTAAAGGCTAATGTGTCAAGCTAAAGTGATAGATTAGTGTTCGAGAATTTCTAAGGCGTCAATATTATTGCGAACAGAGCCTTAATTATTGAGAAATTTAGGTAAATGCCGAACGTGATTAGAGACTCTGCTGGGAAATTTAAACACTCTCCCGATGACGAAAACACTCCTCAGTTAAATTCTGTCACAAGTACTCAACCACTCGTTGCACAAAACATCATTGTATTGTAAGATGAAATAAAATGCTGCTTTTCAGTTTTATTTCATTTTTAGACAAAAGAAATTACCCTTGACAAAGATGCAGCCAGTCGAACAGTTGTTTTTTATCGACTCCACGCCGCTCGTGCTTACGCGTTTCAGTAGTTATCGCATTGTGCTGCGCTGGTTTTGCTGGCTCACGAAACTCGCACAAACTGTAAGTAGCAGAGGATTCAACTTCCATGTAATGTTGTGGGATGCGCAAACGGTCTACGCCTCTTGGCCAAAAAGCAGCTGCAGCGGAGAATCCGTCGCTCTTGACTTAGCTGTCTTGGCTTGGTACCGCCCTCTGTCGAACGCTGCAGTAAAGGGTGGCAAGAGATTTTAATTTGGAAAAGGTATTCGAACCCTTCAGCTGCAATTTTCTCGTCAACCGAGTCTTTTCTTGGTACGAATAAAGCGTTGTGAGGTTTCTGGAATGGTATTTAAGCAGTCCACGTCAACTTAGTATTAGCCTTTAGTGTCCTTTGAAGAAATGAAGCTGTGAAGAAAATTTGTATTGTTAACCTTCACCTCCGTGGTTCTGTATAGTTTTTTTTTTACTTTAGCCTTTGTGATCTGTCATATTGCTTCTTTTTTTTTTACTTGAAGCATTCTTTGATTCATATCAGGCACTTTGAATTAGGTAGGTAGGTTCCTGTCGCCTCGTTTTATAAAGAGAAAATTCAAGTGTGTAATGGAGGGATCAAGCTTCTGACACTGAGCGCAGCAGCTGACTGCTCTAACCACTAGGCCACGATTGCAGGCACGTTTCTCTTTGCCAACAGCAACTAGATGTTAGGTAGGCGGTTTCTGCATGTGCCATGTTTTAAAGCACGAGGTAGAGTGCATGTGCATGCACTTAGTTTCCATTCGGCCACAGGCTTGTACTGCTCTTATCTTTGCCTTGCATCACAAACCGGAGCATGTTTGTAGCATTGTTGTCGTTGTACTTTCGACATTGTCATCTTGTTTTCATCTATACGCACATGCTCATTGCAAACACCACTGCTTGCTTCGCCCAAACATGTTGGTCCATCTGGTAACCCTTCAAAGAACCCCAAACGGTGCTGGACAGCCATTTCCTTGCAAAATCCTTTGTATAACGTCTATTCCTACAGTGCGTGGGATCTGAATAATTTTTTGCTTTAGTTTCCCTTCTTCCTATCTTCGATTTCTATGTGTGCATCCTCCTTTCTGAAGAGTAGGCAATTATTGTGGCCGTTTTGGTGGCGGTTCTGAGCCTGCTCTTTTTCTTTCTATCAATTGTGTGTGTGTATATAATGACCATACAAAGTCAAGACAGTGAGGTCGAGGAAAGCATCAGGGACATTAGCTGTGGTTGTAATCGAAATGTAAAAAATAGTGGAGAAAAGGGAACCAAAATTAGAATCAAAGATAACTAGCCGCCGGTGGGAGCCAAACACACTATCTCGACATTACGCATGCATTACACTACCAAATGGGGTACAGTGACAGCTATATACAGTATGTACTTTTTTGAAACCAAATAGTAAAATTGATGTCATAGAAGTGTAACAGAATCATCAGAAGTGTTTATTTCTTCAGATTACTACATATGTGCCAACGGTATTGTTGCTGGGGGTTGGGGGGGTGGAGGGCATAATACAGGCAGTACAAAGTAGAAGAGTAGAAGCTCTTCTACTTTGTACTGCCTGTATTATGCCCTCCACCCCCCGAGCAAAACAAAATAGTAGAATCGTGTTGAGTAACATTGAAGTATAGAAAAGTGAATATGCAAGAAATGTGCTGGGCTTACTTCGACACCAACAACGCTGAATCCCTGCTGGAGTGGCCCAGCAGCCATGGCATTGCATTGCCTACCTCCACATCATAGATGTCGATATGGGCGAAATGCAAAAACACTTGGGTACATAGACTTAAGTGCTTGTTAAAGAGCACGAATTAGTAAGTTATTCCGCACTCTCCCAGTACGACGTGCCTTATAATTAGGTCATGGTTTTGGCACATGAAATCACAGAATTTAAGAGGCTACACCGTAAATACATACCATGCAAATGTCGCTTAAGTATGGCTGCGCGGCTGCGCGTCAGTCATTAATGATCATAAATTTGGCATCAGGCAGACTTGTGTTTATACTGCATGGAAAAGGTGAATAGGGATGTGTGACACCACATCACCTTAATTGTATGGCTGTTGTCTTTAGTGTGTAAATGGTAAGCTGAAAGTTTGAGTTATTTCCACCATTCGACGTCACAGTTGTCAAACTAGTTGACGTACAAAAGCTTTAAAAAAATTATAAGAATCTGTTGATTCAGTGAAAAATTAAAGGGCGAATGTGGAGCACAGCAGGGGATAAAATACAGCGATAGTGAAGAGAGCGTGAGGAGGAAAGCAGAGGAGGAAGGTATGGCAAAAGCATGAGAAGAAAAGCATAGCGCTATGCAGACAAGCTCTGCAGCGACGACTGCTACAAGATGGCACCAGAGTAGCGCATCGTCGTCTGTTCACCGATGATGCTATCGATAACGCATGCGGTAAGGCATGCATGCATACCGCATGCGATAAGGCATGCGGTCCATTGTTACCGTATGTTGAAACAAAGCACTGCATGAGCGGATGTCTCTGTGCGGCGGCTGCTGTGAATTGTGCCCATGCATCACCCACGTGCTCCCTCTCGTGATCTCCCGATTAGCGAGGTAGTCGTGCCACACTTCGCTCCACTTGCAATGTGTCACATGAGACAGATTATCTATGCCAGCCACCCTACTCACAGCATTCTCTTCCCAATATAAACCATGTACCTATATAATCATTATAAGAAATATTGACAGGCGTACTTATTTCATGTGTAGAGCTGCGCTGAAATTTCGCATTAGCAAATCGTAATCGTTGACTTTTTTTTTTTTTTAACAGTGCTACTATGTTGGTGGCCTGGAGGAGTCGGCTACAAGGATCGTGGGCGAGATGTCCAAGCCGTTCAGCTGGGGCATGCCCCTTCTGAAGGTGTGCGAGAAGCTGCTGGCCAAGGACGCCCAGATCTGCGACCTCAAGTACCGTGAGTGTCCTGCTCATGTTCAGTGTCTCTCGTGCTTACCACTTTCACAGCCCTGTGTACTTATCCCCATCATGCACCAGGTAATTCTGTCTGTTGAAAATTTAGTATATGTTGCGTCGTTGAACGGAATATGGTCGCTAGGAGTCAATGTGGACAGGACGGTTGCCTTGAGTCTGTCTGCAGCCCAACAGCCAGCAGTTCTGAAGTTTAGTATTGCCACATTTTTTTTTTTTTGAATGCAGCCATCCAGTGACTCTAAGTATATGCTAGATGCAAAACATTGTGAAAGACAATGAAGCGAACCTGCTGCATGATATGCTGATACTGAGAACAAACGTCTGCCACTTTCGAACTCATTTTTTTTTTTTACTGCAACACCTAATGCACATTATTCAAACTTGCAGCACAGGTCGCATCAGAAGTGTTTCAGTATCTGTGCGACACATCTTAGATTATGTTTTCACCAGTGTTTCTTGCTTTTGATGCTGAATCTTGGTGTGCACAGTTGTTCACATGGTGCCTGAAGTGTAGCTCTTGGGCCATTTTAATTTCTTCTCCAGTGTTGAGAAGAGTGTTTATAGCTAAGTCTTATTTGAGCCACCAAACAGGAGTAGGTAATTCATGTACAATATTATGATCATTTTTGAAAATTTTGTCCAACTTGACACTGAACACGTCAGCGGGTGTCCGAATTCCTGGCACTGTGTCAAGTGTGCTTGGCACTGCGAGAGGAGCATCTGTGGCTGTAGACTTTGACCCATCTGATGCAGAGACACTGGAAAGCGGTCATATATCCCCAGAAGTGATTGTGTGGGAATGCTAACCCAGATCTCCCATATAAACTTAGGTGAAAAAGAAAAGGATTAGAGTGCATCTCCCCAGCAGTTTCATATGCCATCCTGCGGATATCCTTGAAGGGAAGCACTTGTAATTACAATGGTTTGTCGGTACTGGTTTATAGGAACAAAGCTTGAAGCCTGCAAAGAAACTGAAAAGGAATATTAAGAGCCGTGTAACAAGGGATGGAAGGAAGAAAGCATAGGGTTAATGTTGAGAGATAAGATGGTAGTGTAGATTATCAGTTGAATGTGGGTTGGTAATTCATGTGCCCTTGGCTGACGTGGAATGCGTAGGTTTAGGCTCATCACATGCAATATGTAGAACAGATAATCAGTAATCTGTCACAGCAACAGAACAGGCGGTAAGAAAACAGCTCTGCACACAGGGCTGGTCAGGTTGATTCATTACAGTCCTGCCTCCGTGGGATATTTGGCTTGTATTGCTGTAGACCTAAATAATGCCATGATCCGAAAATGCCTTCAGTCATTTGTTTGCTATCCCTCCCAAGTTGTGATGGGAGATACAATTCCAGGCAACTCGCGCTGAATGCCATAAGAACTGACGAAGCATCAAAAGTGGCGCTGTACACCATTTCAGACAGTGCAGGTAGCACTGTGGAAGCTATGAAAGTACAGTTCAGACTACTTATAGTGTGGGACCAGCTATAGTGCAGCATTTTGTGATTAGCGTTTACCCTCCCATAGAACCGCACTATAGCCACATACCGATTATACTGTATTTACTCGCATAATGGATGCAATCGCGTAATGAATGCAGCCCCCACTTTTGCAATGTTTTTTTTTTTCTTTTTCTCACATAATGATCGCACTCTGAACTTGCTGCCGTGAAGTAGGAGACACACGATACGATTCGGCGTCTGATATGGCATTCGGCGAGTGCAATTGTGTTTGACACTGTGTTATATGCCGAATCGCACCGTGTATCCTAATTTTATTGCAATAGCAATTACAGTCGCCGACCGTTTATTCGGACCTCACGGGGACTGCGAAAATGTCCGAATAAACAAGTGTCCGAAAAAGCAGATTAAGAAAAAAAAATGAAATCCTTTATTTCCACGCACTTATTCGGGCTCGGCAGTAGGCTTGGAAGAAATCGTGAATGCGCCGTTGCACGCTGTTCTGTTTACGCGCTGTCAGATAAGCCTGAATCTCGGAGAGGGTCGTACGGTCACGATTAGCGGCTGAAAGCACAGTCACTGTTTGTACACGCTCCGCATGCCACGGCAGCGCAGCACATGGTGCGTCATCTTCCGACTCAGAGTCATCGTCCGGCGGTGCAGCAGAAACCTGACGAATGATCTCGCCGTCGTCAAGTTCTGCGCATGTCAATACAGCAGTGTCAGCACCTATGAAACTGTCAAATGAGACGGTGTCCGGAATCGCAATGCAACCACTGCGCAGGTCTCGGCAGAACATTTCCCGCGTCAGTAGGGAGCACATCGGAAGGCGACAAGTCTTAGTCCTCCCGGCACCCGCTTGCCGGCATTCCCCAGCGCAGTCTGCGCCGGCACTGTCGGCGCCATTAGACCCTTGATGCAATGTTTACGTATGCCGCATTGGATCACCGAAACCTCGACACATCACACAAAGCAAACACCACCGTGCCGACACCAGTCGCACAAACGAAAAACGCGGCCTGCTCGCAGCGTCTTGCGCGAAGAAACAAATCAGCTGCTGGATTGTCTTGACATGGCTTACTAAGCTGAAACCGGAACTGCTGCAGAGCCACTCTATCTAACCAGGCAGAAACAGTGATTAGCAGGGATTTCCAGTAGCGACACTTCGTGGGGCAGCAAGGAAGCTCCGTTCAAAATAAAAATGGCGTTCAGCAAGTCGAACCATGCACCGGTCAGAGTTGGTGCATGGTGCTCTCGACTGAGTTGGCTCAAGGAGTGTCCGAAAAATCAGACGAGAGGTTGCAAGGTGTCCGAACTTTCGGCAGTTGTTATACATTATGGTCTATGGGGAGAATGGTGGTGCCACGAAGCTGACCGAATAATCGGGCATGTCCGAATTTTTGGAGTCCGGAAAATCGGTCGGCGACTGTATATGGACGCTCCAGGCGCATTTCTGCCATCGTCGTCGCCGCATGGCGTAGGTGCAAATGAAAGCGCGCGAGGGAAGCCGACGATCGCGGCTCAATTTTGCGCGCAGTCTTTCGTAGCGCAAAAGACCTGGAGGACAGAAGGCCCGACGACGGCGTTGTACTCTAGCAGCAACTGCATACTGCACAACCGCGCCCGAGGGGCACTGCCGATCACGGCTCGTTCTCCATCTCAGTCTCCCGTGTACAAAGGAAGAAGGCACAAAAAAACATGGTCTTCCGTTGCGCGCATGGCGCCAGGGGGGGGGGAGATTGAGTGGCATTTTACTCCAGCAGAAACTGCGCATTGCGCCGCCACGGCTCACCCCATCTTCAATGTGACCTGCTTCGGGGGCCGAGTCGACGGGCGGCTCATACCTTTGTGCGTGCTGCGTTCTCGTCGCTCAGTTTGCGTGGACACGAATGTTTGCAAGTTTGTACGCCTATACAACTACTATCCTTAATTCGTGTCGCTGTCTACACATTTGCTATCGCAATCGATGGTTCGCATTTCGAACGAAACTGACTTCTTTATAAGTGTCCGCAGGAAAAAAATCGTTCAAAATTTTACCCCGCATAATGAACGCACCCCTGAACGTAGTGCATATTTTTCAGGAAAGGAAGTGCGTTCATTGTGCGAATGAATTTAATCAATACTAATGTAACCATTCTATAACTGTAATTGCATACCGACTGTAGTGTAGCTGTGAGAGACGAAGTACCAGTTACAGTGTGGCTGCCAGAAGATCCTGCAGATGAGCAAGGCAGTGAGCGCGCTTACTCAATGAGATGCGCTGCCCAATGGGAGAGCGACCAAAGGGAATGCGAAAGGAGTAGGAGATGCAGAGTGAACGAGCAAAGAATGGGCAACGGCCAAGCACGTGCTGCCATACCCGTTCTTGCATCACCCAGCAGCGGGCAGCCAGTGCACTGTGGCTCTATACTCCTCGCTGTTGCAGCATGCCGGCTGCCCGCTGCTGGGTGATGCAAGCAGAGCGGGCGCATTTTTGCGCTTGCTGCAGCCTCCCAATTTTGGTTTCCTGCACTCTGATAGCCAAAATTCTTTGTCCACGGTTCTGCATTAACTTTTCCCAATCCAAAAGGTAATGTGGCTTGTATGGAGATGCTCACTTCGTTTTCCCATTTACAATGAGCCTGGCGAAACAAAAATTTTAAAAGTTAGCAAGGAATTTTCGTTAATCAGCAACTAATGGCCACGTGTCACCTGTCACGTCCTGGTCACCACCACTGGTGGCATGTACGAACAAACCGTCCTTTTATTTCAAAACAACTGTTTTTCAATATTACTTAATGTCTGCATAAAAACTCTCTTTCTCTCTATATATATATATCTCTGTGTGTGTGTGTGTGTGTGTGTGTGTGTGTGTGTGTGTGTGTGTGTGTGTGAGAGCACAAGGTGCTGAAATAGTAAACATTTTCCTATTGCAAATTTTCCCGGCATTGTGTCAAATGCTGTAATGAAGCTACACCAAAAGGTGAAATTCAGTACTTTGGGTAGTCCCTGCCATGCCTGAATAATCTGATGGCTGTTTTATGTCACCTTACAATTAGTATGCATTACTTAAGTCCTTTTCTTGGTTCTCCCAAATGCACCCTCGTCTTATAACCAAATAGGTACGGTATTAACTAACAAGGTCGGTTTAAAGCCCTTCTGCAGAGGCCTGGGTTACCTCAGGATTCGCTACATTTATGATAAAAATAAATTTCTTCTGACAGTAGTTATGAGTTCTATAGAAGGGGCATGTCAGCACACTGTCTGCATGGCTTGCCTTTCTGGCTTGCACAGAAATTTGTTCTCCTTGAAGGTTTACTAACAATATTTTCAAGTCTTCCTTTTTTTTCTTCCTTTAAGCAGGTCATTGCGATGTTTTGACACTTGTGGCAGCTTGCCCAGTTGCCTGCTATGTTGCTGCATCGGCCCTCTCAATAATTAGAAGCACACAAGGCGACTGACCAAGCTGAAGCAAGTGTCAAAATCCTTGCATCGTCCTGCTTCTACATGACCACATACTGCATCATGTCGCAACAGTGTCCTGTTGGGAAACAAAACTGAAACTGGTGGTAGAAATTTATCACTTCTTTACGGCACTCACTATTTTTTGCTCGGGTATGAAGGTTGATGACTTTCATTAACTGCAACATAAATTAACATACTCAAGATGATGTCAGTAGCCTTTACGCACTTTGCTCGGCAGTGAAATTGTAATGTGCATTGTTTTGTTTATTAGTGTTCATTTTCTGTTGCACATGTATAGGAAAGACTCGTGTACCGATTCAAAAAATTTTTTTGTTTTTTCCCTCTACAGCAAAGGTTATCGATTTGAAGACAGTGGACCTAAAGAAGCTGAAGGTCAAGGACCTCAAAAAGATCCTCAACGACTGGGACGAGCGGTGCGAAGGTTGCGTCGAGAAGACCGACTTTGTCAGGAGGATAGAGGAGCTGAAGAAGGTGCACATGCGCGAAGAACTCTGACCTCTGCGTGGTGTTTGCGCTGCTGTACAGATAGACCACCACCACCACAATGGCTACCACTGCAAGGCGTGTCCTCTTCACTCCCGCTGGTCACCGACTCCTTTGTCCTCCTCCATAACTGCTCCCCCTTTTTCGTTGTTGTTGGCAGGGCAGTGGAGTCCTTGGTTACATTTTTGGGGAAAGGGTGGGTAGCATTCTAATTTATCAACTTTTTACACTGCTTATATGTACAGGGCATGAGTAAAGGACTGTCGCTTTTTTTTCTTCTCATGTGTGTATGCACAGGAAATGAAGTCATCTTTCTTTTTTTTTTCACAAACACTGCAAGCCCATTTTACTGCCTGAAACAACCTGTAATGTTGCTCTCACAGAGTGATGGCAACGTTTTGGGCAAGCAACATTTGGACTAAAACTGGATATTTTGACTCATAGGCAAGGAAAATTAAAGTGCTTTGTGAATTATCTTGGCTTGGCTTGTGGACGTGTGCGTAGAAGTGCATGCCCAATACTGTAGACAATTGGTGAGCCCTAAGCTTCTGGCACACACCTATGCATTGTGGTGCGAGAATCCTCTCTGCTTGGACTGCTGCTTGAAGGCCAACTGGAGTGGCACTTCACTTTTGCTCAAATGGTTTTAAACGAGTAGTATACACTGGATGAATACTTTATATACTACTATTGAAGCAATCTTGGGAAAGCTGCAAGGCTGTTAAGTGCCAGCTGCGACAAAATGGTGGACCACGTGTAAAGCCTAGCCAAGGCTAGTGTAGGTTTAGAGGAGCCTCTGTGCTGAATTTGACTTTTGAAATAAGAGAGGAAGCATCACAACAGCTTTTAAACAGCCATTTTTAATACTGGAAGTTAAAACAAAATACACAGCCATTACTGCTCGCTGGAACTGATGCACGATCAAGGACATTAAGAACCTGTGCGGCTCCTTGGCATGACCTCCGAGATAAGGGGTTGTGCTGAAAAATCTTTTTTGAAGTGGCGTGCTGGACTATTGTCATAGCGACAATCAGCAGGGGCTGTTTAGGGGCTGTTTAAAGGCTAACAATAAAACTCCTATTACCAGCCTTACAGCTTGGTCACAATTGCTTAGGTGGTGTGCAATACACAACAAACTGAGCAAAAGTGAAATTTCAGTTTGCCTTTATTTGTCCAATTTCCATATAACAGTCTTTAAATCTAAGCAGTGTGTTCGCCTGGTGATTAATAGTATAAGCAGAAGGTTGCACTGCTTACTGTAATTACTCGAGCATAGGTCGATCCCTATATATCTTACTAGCTGAGAAATGAAAAACATAGTAATTTGAATATAGATTTAGCCATATCGGTATAGAAAAACAAGACTTTGAACTTGACACACCCTTATTTAGCATAAATTCAACTACTAAATTTTGTTGATGCCAGTAGCTGCATCCTCATCACCTGCCAGAGAAACCATCTTTGTCCAATGCTGCAGACGTCCTCAGTACCTAAACGACGGCGTCCTCTATGCTTTGGAGTGTGTTTGATATGCAGGTGAAGGTATCGCGACTGCCATATTGTGTGCAGTTCAGTTTCTCCTGCCAGACGGCACCACGAGGTCATGTTTGGAAAAAAGGGGGAAAATCTGCTCTTCGCCATCGCGGCATGCTCCGGTCTGCCTAAGGTCTGTCCCTGTTATGACAGGCGATCTGCTACATTCGAGAAAAATGCCCCTCCTCCCTTCTAGTCGGGACGAGTTGTGCCTGGAACCATTGTTTGTTGCTGTGCGTGATGGCCTTCTCCCTGTGGATACTTTCAACAATGGCTCAATCAAACCTTTCACTATGTAAAATGCTCAGTGTTGCTGATGGTGGCCATAGGCGTGGTTGTGGTTTGTCACTGTTGCTTTTGACGTGGCTGTCATGCAAGTGCAGGCCGCTGCTTGGAAAACCGTCTCAGTAGATGGCCTGCAGATTACAGTACTCACTACCTCGGCGGAACACAACCCGTGTAATAATAGAGACTGAAATGGACGGAAGATTGAGCGACGTTGATCAACAACTATAGTCGGATACAACTTTAGAAAAAAGGGGGCGTTTACTCCTCTGACGTGGATGCACACGAGCATCCACCAATGGGCGCGCACACTCTGGACTGACGACATGAGCCAGATGGCCGGTGACCCCGCCGACGGAGAAGATGACTGCCCGCGCTTCGAACTAGGCCAAGTAGCCTCAGCTGTGTGCTTCAGCAATAAATGGATTGTTTTAAATAAGTACTTTTTCAATAGCAAATGATTCATTTTAAGCTTGGAAAACGAGTAGTAGATACGCCGTGTACATGCGAGCTAGCACAAAAGCCATGCAGAGCTGCTCTTTCTATACTTTTGTCGCTTGCAATGAAGCTAAAGAGCAGACGACGGGCAGCTTTGTAGAAGGCATGGTGTTATTTTTCTGTCGCTATCCGGCATGTGCTGTAGCACATCAGAGCTCTACTAAACCAGTCATCAAAATACAAGTCTTTATTTATACCAAGAATTGCGCGTTTCAGGAGTACGATTTTTTGAGCGGAGCTATTTTAGTCGCGGAGGCAATCGGCTGTCGCGCTTGGGTCATCTGGGCGGAGCCTCTCCTTTTTGCTAAAGTTGTATCGGACTATAGTTTCGTTTTTTTTTTCTAGTGAACTTTTTTTAGCATTCTACAATGTAGGGGCCCGCTAAAGGAACCCTCTATGCTTGATATGGTAAATGTAGCTTTATGCATATAAACACGTAGATAGAAACGGAACAAAATTGCTGTTGACTGCACTAGCTGCCTAGCGCAGTTAGCCGACGCCAAAACAGCGGTCAGCAGTCCATGGAGGGAGAGAGTAGGCGTAAAGGTTAGTACAGAGTAAAAACGAGATATTTACAACAGAGCGACTAAGTAAAAATAAACAAAAATCGTTTTGAAGTGACTTGCTCGAGAAAGCTTGTCACCGGCATTGTTGGGTCGTGTGGAGCAGGGGCGGTGAGACCCGACTGCTCGAAGAAGTCTCGGGGCTTTTGTAAGCTACCCCGGACCACGCGCACGTTCATAGAAGTTAGAGTTGTGAGCACCGCTGACACGAGTTTTGTTTCGACCGCATGTTGCCGTGTGACCTGATGACCATTTCTTTATGGTCAGAAACCCCCCCCCCCCCCCCAGCAAGCTCGTTTCCATTACTTTGGTGCTAACAATACGCAGAGCTTTTTATATATATGCGCGACGGAAAGGCTTTGTCTGTAGGCAACTAAAGCGCTATCCTCGCGAATCCCAAAACAGGTGTCGTTTATGTAAGAGGCGCCGCTTTCTTTTTTTTCAGCGCTGTTTGTAAACTGCATGAACATGAATAGGAATTGGTGTGGCGAAAAAATACTCCTAGGCCATTGGCCATGTCCTGTTTGCAGGAGCCGGCATTAGTGCCGGCTCCTGCAATCGCCGAAGCTACGCAGCGTTGATCTGAGCTAGTACATGCAGTGGCGTAGCTAGGTCGTCTGGCACCCGGGGCCCATAGGTCTTCCATAGGGTCTTCTCTCACCCCCCCCCCCCCCCCCTGGTGTAGACGAGGAAGGCGAGGATATCGACCATTTCCGGGTTTCAGCACCAGTACAGCCCCCTTGGATACCGCGCACGTTCCCCGGTTCCTCCTCTCCTTCGCTTTCTTTCCCAGAGATCGGGAATGCAGCAAATAAACGCCGTTTTTCCTACGCCAAATAACACAGGGTGCTGCACTGATAACTTGTGACAAGCGCATGTGTGCACATATTCTTTCAGACTAAGGCTTGGCAGCCAATACAAATGCGGCATCGTGGAAAATATGGCTCGCGTCACAAGTAAAAAAATTATCTTTATAATAAAGTTTTAATTACCAATTTTAGCGGCAATATTGCATTTGCAAAATTGAAGCCCGACATTCATATCTTGCCCAACAACAACTTCACAAAAATCGTCGTAGGTACTATGGCACGCAGTATTTTGTCTGTGGGCAGCCCTGAACGAAAACGAAAATTAAATTGTGTGTCAGTGACGCTGATCTCCCCACCCTATTAGAAAACGCTACCTGCCTCCCCGCTGTGCGGGCGCCAATGCTATGACAATTACGAGTTCTCTTCATTCTGATCAATAAAGCCTTGTTTTCATTTGCTGCTATACGGACAAACGTGATTATCCGAGCTGCGGCACCGCCGCATGGTTGGGAACAGAATAAAGCACGCTTCGCGGTGATTCTTGGCGTCACCATTAAAAAAAAAAAAAAGAAAAAGCCCGCGATGAAGTTCGTGCCAGCGAAAGCTCGCACTACTGTTGGTCTGCACTAGCAATGAAGAGGATTAAGGGACCAACGTCACTGGTCCACTATTTCGTATTTCTTTCGCTGCTGCCATATACTGGGCGCCACCCGCAGTGCCAAAGTACTGTAGGTTGTAGCACCCAAAACGACTTTGTTTTTCTGTTGAGTTAATGATATGACTTTGAGTCCCCAGTTCTCGAATTAGAGTACTTCCTCTATAAGTACTAATTACGGGATTATTAAGGATCTGGTTATTACTTATCTGCCATATTTTTCGTGCTACCGAGAGTTCCTAGTAATCACAAAAAGACATAACTTCATAGAATCTCGATCGGGAAATGTCCTTACAAAATTCACCTTCTTTTTAATAAAATTCTGTGCAGCTGATACAGACACTGTACTTGTGCCATGAAGTAACACAACAACAACGGTTTGCTGAAACTTTCGAGGGTAAAGAGGAAAGCGTGAAACATAATTAACGGCAGGTTTCGCAGCGGCTTCTCGGAGCGAGCGGGAGAGGGGAAGCAAAAGCGAGCCGAACATCGCGGCGGGCCCGCGACTACAGCCTGTCGAGTCGTACGCCGACAAACTCTTCGGCCGAACCGGGTCTGAAGACGATCCAGAGAATCCCATTCGCGACCTTTGACGGCCCCACTTATGCAACGTCGCTCTCAACGAACGCGTCGCCGTAAACGCGAGCGCCGGGCGCGCTGGTTGAACGCCCTCTTTCTGCCGTCTTTGTTCGTCTTCGCTGCGCGTTCTGAACGGAAGAGGGACCCCCTCACTGTACGTTTAGCGACTCCTGCTCCCAGCATGAACGCACAGCACGAGCGCACCCCACACGAAACGTTCCGCTAAGGAGAGTAGTTTAGCGACCATTTCGCGAATTAAATTTTTTAGCTTGCACATTCGTGCAATTATTTCGTGGAGTGTTGATAGAGCTGCAGCCGACAATTCGGCGGCGCAACGCATCGGGTGCATGAGCGCGGGCTACTGGATACCGGAGCATTCTTTGCAATTTGCGCCCAGTCAAGCCGCCGGAAAGAGGGGTGTCTTCAGGCGTATATGACACCCCTCCACTGCCCCTTGCACCCGGGGCCCCCGGCCCCCCCGCTGTTGCTACGCCACTGAGTACATGAGAGGGTGACCAGTTCAAAGGTTCACCTACTGTGATACAGCAGGTACGGTAACGGCGGCTAGAAACGTCTTCCGCCGCACTTGACAGTTATATAGAACGCTAAGCTGCACACGTTAATTAGTTCTAACTGCGATGCCTTCGGATATCAGAGGCCATATACCGTCGTTGGGGCAATCTCCCGACGGCAGTGATAGGTGGTGCTGACATCTCAAATGTTTCTTTCATTAAGCTTCGACTCGATCGAAACGAGAAGCGATCTCGAAAACACCACAAGGTTATCCATAACACCCTGACGTAGAAGCGGCCTGAGACCAAGCGAAAGCCGTTTACGCAATCATTTGCTACGAAGGAAGTGCATTTTACAAAAGCAACGCCAAATTCAATTTGAAGCGGGCAGCCCGGACCGCTGCCATGTTTCACGCAAACTCCGCAAACCACACAAAGAGGCTAACGCTAAATCTGAGAAATAAAGCGTGCGTATGCTATACGCTATGGTTCGTTTAGTGTTCTGCGCATGCGCAGTGACGACCCGCTATATTATTACGGTATCTTCGAGCGATGCTCAAGCGACGAGCCGAAGCGAGAACGACGAAGTTGGTCGGTGCCCTTGGCACGAGCGAGTGTCAGCCTGGCTGCCTGGCTCCAGTGTAAATAGCGTGTAAATAGCATCTTTCGTCTGTGTCCTTCCACACGTAACATTTCTGGTGGAGGAGCGGGGTATCGATCCCCGTACCTCTCGCCTGGAGGGACAGGATGTCGACGACTGGCTCAAGCTCTATGAACATTCCAGTGCTAATAACAGGTGGGACCCAACGATTATGCTCGTCAATGTCATCTTTTATCTCGGCGGCACCCCACGCGTGTGGCACCAAACGCATGGTGACGAAATAACAAGTTGGGACAGTTTCAAAGAAAAGCTTCGGGAACTGTTCGGCGACTCCATTGGGCGCAAGGCTGCCGCGAGAAAGGCTCTTGCGTCTCGTGTTCAGTCATCTACAGAGCCATACGTTTCCTACATCCTCGACGTCTTCTCTATGCCGTAAAGCTGACGATAATATGTCCGAAGCAGATGAAGTGGCACGTGCTAAAAAGCATCGCCGACGACGCTTTCAATTTGCTTGTTTTCGGCAACGTCTCGACTATCGACGCCATTATGAAAGAATGCCGTCGTCTTGAACAGGCTAAGAGCCGCCGTATCTCACACCACATTGCGCGGCTACCGAACACTGCTGCTACGTCGACATGTGAGGGTCGACCGCGTCAGACCGCCACCTGTGACGGCGTCACCCGTATTGATCGCCGCGAATTCGAGGCCGCCTGTTTGCCAGCCTTCTCCACGACGCCTCCCGATCCGCCAGCAGCCACCATTGCGATGATTCAGGCCGGTCGTCAGACAGGAATTTGAAAACATGGGTCTGAACACCGTGTGTTCCACGTTTCGACCCAGCGTTCCCCAGTTATCTAGCGGCCCTCCTCGTCCCCGGCAGTCCTTTTCTGCCCCATCTTGCCGCAACCCGTCCGAATGGCGTACCCCATATGACAGGCCGATCTACTTCCACTGCTGTCGCATCGGCCACGTCGCCCGTCACTGCCGCAACCGATGGCCACCACCTCCTCGGACTTACGCCGCCACTTGTTCCCGCACCTTTCGACCTCCTGTACCCTATGCCACCCGCCATGAACCCACTACCGCTGATGCCCCTGCTCCGAACCTTCGCTACAGCCGCTCGCCCTCACCTCGACGCCACCAGTCTCGTTCACCCCAACCCCGTCGCTTCTCTTCGCCGCCTATCGCCTCCCGGACCCAGCCGGAAAACTAGGCACTGCAGCTTCTGGAGGTGAAGCTGCGTTGTCGGCCCTGCCCTCAAATCCTCTGCTCACGTTACCTACTAACCGAAACTTTCTTGACGTTGACGGTTATCCTGTCACGGCACTCATCGATACAGGAGCACATCTTTCTATTGTGAGTGCTGCCTTCCGACGACGACTGAACAAGCTCCTCACCCCAGCGTCGGCACGCGTCGTCCGCGTTGCGGATGGCGGTACTGTGCCTATCATCGGCACGTGTACGGCACGTGTCAGCATCGCCGGCCTCCACACTCCTGTCCTCTTCACCGTAATTGCTCATTGCCCCCACGACCTCATTCTCGGCCTCGATTTTTTGTCCGCCCATTCTGCTCTTATTAACTGCTCTTCCAGTACCCTTCGCCTTGAGTTGCCGATGCTCGCAGAACCTTCTGATGCACCCCACTGCCGCTTTCTTCGCCTGCCGCCAAAGTCCATAGCCTACATTGAACTGTTGTCTTTCCCACCAGTTCCTGACGCTGTCAGTTCCTGTCACCGCGCCTCACAGTATACTTACTATTACTGCGAACCACACTCGCATGCCTGTTTGTAACTTTGGATTGGATTTGCCTTGCCACCATTGATTGTCTCGGCGACCAATACGTGGCAGCGTTATCGACCGATGGCATGCCCCTCGCGCCAGCCTCGGGCGTCCATCCCAACATAAAGAAAATGGTTGCGACGGACCTGTCCTCTACGCAGGCTGAAGACCTTTATCAAGTATTATCATCCTACCGCGATATTTTCGACTTCGACGATCGCCCTTTAGGCCAGACGCTCGCGGTAAAGCATCGCATTGTTACTGGCGATGCTGCGCCTATTCACCGACGACCGTATCGAGTTTCTGTGTCGGAACGCCGAGTAATTCAAGATGAAGTGAACAAAATGCTCGATAAAAACATAATTGAGCCTTCATCGAGTCCCTGGGCGTCACCTGTGGTGTTGGTTAAGAAGAAGGACGGCACGTGGCGCTTCTGTGTAGATTACCGTCACCTGAACAGCATTACAAAAAAGGACGTCTACCCGCTCCCACGTATAGACGACGACCTTGACTGCCTGCACGGTTCCAGCTATTTCTCGTCTAATGATCTTCGTTCGGGATATTGGCAAATTTCTGTTGACGATATGGACAGAGAAAAAACCGCGTTCATCACACCTGATGGCCTATACCAATTTAAAGTAATGCCGTTTGGATTATGCAACGCCCCTGCCACCTTTGAGCGCATGATGGACTCCTTGCTCCAAGGTTTCAAATGGTCCACATGCCTCTGCTACCTCGACAACGTCATCGTCTTCTCGCCAACGTTCGACACTCACTTTGAGCGTCTCACAACTATACTTGATGTATTTCGAAAGGCGAAGCTGCAACTTAACTCGTCCAAATGTTGTTTTGGCCACCGACAAATTACTCTTCTGGGCCATCTCGTTGACGCTTCCGGAGTACAGTCTGATCCCGACAAAACTCGTGCTGTCCGAGAGTTTGCGGTTCCGAAGACAGCCGCAGACGTTCAAAGTTTTGTAGGGCTATGCTCGTACTTTCGTCGTTTTATTCAAGATTTTGCGGCCCATTGCTAGACTCCTCACTAATCTTTTAAAGAAAGGCGTACAATTCTCGTGGGGTACTACGGAAGCCGCCGCCTTCTCTCGTCTCATCACTCTTCTCACCTCACCACCCATTCTCGCCCACTTCGACCCTGATGCCCCTACAGAATTGCGTACAGATGCCAGCGGTCACGGCGTAGGTGCCGTCTTAGCCCAGCGTCAGCGTGGCCAGGATCGCGTTATTGCTTATGCGAGCCGCCTCCTCACACCATCGGAGCGCAACTATTCCATAACATAACGAGAATGCCTTGCTGTAGTCTGGGCGATTGCGAAGTTCCGTCCTTACCTTTACGGTCGCCCTTTTTCCGTAGTCACTGACCATCATGCTCTCTGCTGGCTCTCATCGCTGAAGGATCCTACAGGCCGGCTTGGTCGATGGGCTTTGAGGCTACAGGAATTTTCGTATTCTGTGGTCTACAAGTCTGGCCGCCTGCACCAAGACCCTGACAGCCTGTCGCGTTACCCTGTTGACGACCCTGACTCCTCCAATATTGCCAATGCTTCTTGTGTATTCTCTGTGTCGCAGCTGTTTCATTTCCCCGACGAGCAACGTCGTGACGCCTACATCAGAGCACTCATCGACCGTTTTGAACACTCTCCGGCCGATGCCACACTACGCGTCTTCGTCCTCCGCGACGGCACTCTGTATCGTCGTAACCTTCATCCGGACGGCTCTGAGTTTCTACTTGTCATACCTAAACACCTCCGCTCAACCGTTCTAGAAGAACTCCACGACGCACCAACGGCAGGACACCTCGGCCTATCTCGAACCTATGACCGTGTACGTCATACAGCATACAGCATACAGCATAAATTTACCACTTCCCGGCTACCACCCCCAAACGAACGGCCTCACTGAGCGTTTGAACCGCACCCTTACAGACATGCTGTCCAAATACGTTTCATACGACCACCGTGACTGGGACCTGGCTCTACCTTACATTACCTTTGCATACAACTCTTCCCGTCTCGAAACTGCCGGTGTTTCCCCGTTTTACCTCTTGTATGGCCGCGAACCGACGCTACCACTGGACACCGTGCTTCCGTCCACCACAGCTTCAACTAGCGCTTATGCCCGTGATGCTATCGCCCATGCCGAAAACGCCCGTCACTGTTACTTAGATTGAGGTGCGCGTTAAAGAACCCCAGGTGGTCAAAATTTCCGGAGTCCTCGTCTACGGCGTGCCTCATAATCAGAAAGTGGTTTTGGCACTTTCTGATTAATTAAATTTTTCAACGGCCATCGCAAGCACTCGCGCATAGCCTTGCGCACGGCCCTCGGACGTTTTCCAAGTTTCGACGACAGCCGTTTTCGTTCATTTCGCGAAGGACGGTTTTTCTACCTCGCCATGACACAGGCTTCCTATGCCGAGTTCTCACACTGGCCTTTGGAATAAGATCACACGCTCTGCACAAGCCGGAACTGCATAAACAGATTATTCGCCGAAAGTACTTTTTTCTAAGGGTCATCAGTCGACATAGCATGAATTGTGCACGCGTTGTCTGCCTTTTTCGAGCTGTCCGTTTCGAGCTGCTCGATCGGCGCCATGCACGGCAACAAGCAGATGGCGACACCTGCAGTAATTTTCGAGGGTCCGATGATTACTCGAAAAAGAAAGTGGGCAATGTGGAGGTTCAAGCATTGTGAGAGAGCGATGATTACGCGGGTAAGTACGACATTTCTTTGTACCGGAAGACCACCTAATGGAGACCATGTGTTTCAAAACTTCAGGGCGTAGGAACACGTGACATTCGGTTTGTTGCGCGTGGCTTGGAATGCTACAGGTGACGCAGGCTACCGCAATTTTCGCTGCAGTCGCGGAAACAGAGGCTCGCCTATTGTTTGCTGCTATAGTCGGATACAAGTTAAGTCTGCAGTGAAGCCCCGCCCACGCCCTCATGAAATGAACAATGAAATGAAATGAAATGAAATGAAATGAAATGTACCGAGGACTTTTGAAGACTGAAATGCCCAGACTCCATACACTTTCTCCATGTCTGTTGCACACCTCGTCGCTTCCACCGATGAAAAGACTCTTCAAGAACAGCAGACGGCCCGGAGGTATCAAGTGCGATGCTATTTTGAAAACGTCACATGACGATGACTTCGTTTGCTTCTGTGATTGGTTAGCGCAATAACACAACACCTCGAAGGTCTGTGTGCCTTGGCTGCCAACTGCTGTTTTTTAAACTGTATCCTACTATAACCCTATCGTTCAAACGGCTTCGCGTAGAATAGAGCAAATACACTATACTCTGCCAAACACATCGTAGATCACCGCGTAGGTAAGCAAGTTTCCAGGTCGTCGTGCGAGCCTGGAAACCAGGAGGAGGCGAGGGTAAGTTCTGTGTGCACTTCAAAAACGCTCCCACGGTCACTTGTTAACAAAAGTCAGCACGCAGGAAATTTCTGGAATCTTACTTTATCTGCAAATCTTCGGGGCACAGCCTAACCTGTTGGATAGCTGGCATGCAGTCATGGTGCACGGTGCTTGCTTGCTTGCTTTTTCTCCCAGCAGCGAAAAATGTGTGAACTGCCTTGGACCACGTCGAAGGCCTGGTTGTTGACACCTGTGCTTTAAGGAATGCGGGGTAGGTGAGACGACTACAGTCGAATACAACTTGTCTGCAGTGAAGCCCCGCCCACGCCCTCATAACCGCCAGCCACTGTTCCTCCGCGAGGCTGCAAATAGTTCGTGCTTCAAACTTTCCCTGTTACCTAAATAAGGTGGTAGCGACAAAAATAAAATTATAAGTGCGTAATTTTGTACGTTTTCACTCGTCTATTATAGCGGAACAGTCAAAGCCTAATTCTTTATTGAACCAAAATAAAACGCTTGCTTCGCGGCAGCTATTTACTGTCAAGTTTCACTCCAGTTGGCAGTTAAGTTTCACGAGTAAAACGGGTTCAGCAATGAAATGAATTGTACCGAGGACTTTTGAAGACTGAAATGCTCAGACTCCACGCACTTTGCCCATGTTTGTTGCACACCTCATCGCTTCCGCCGATGAAAAGACTATTAACGAACAGCAAACGCTCCAGAGGTATCAAGTACGACGCCTTTTTGAAATGGTCGCATGACGACAGTTTTGTCTGCTGCTGTGATTGGCTGGCGGAGTAACAACCTGGCGCGGTCCGTGTGCCTTGGTTGCCAACTGCTGTTTTTTTTTAAAAGTTGTATCCTACTATAGACTGAGCCAAACATGGAGAAATCTGGAGAAATCCGCGTTTTGCCCGCTTTGTAATGTTTAGTGGCGTCACATTCGACAAAAGTTGGAACTGATGTGAAACTGCTTGATATTCTGTTGCATAGATAGTGCCACCAGCAAAAAAAAAAATGCCTGGGAAATTTATTATTTATTGAAAAACTTTTGTTTCAGGCACGGCTTAGAAAAACTAGCGAGTACTAGTATAATTGCAAGACATTGTATAGCCCTACTAATAGGCAACACTCGTTATGAATTAGCGCGTAGATTAAGAAATATGCCAGCTTGCACGGACTAAGCCAGCAGAAAAATTAGCTAAATTCACTGCTCTCTTAAAGATTTCCTAATCAACATAAGGCAATTTTCTCTTCATAGACTTGCAGGGAAGGGCTTGCTGCTGGATTATAGAATATTTCATAGTTTCAACTTGAATAGTTGTGCCTACTATTTGGGTAATACGTGACTAAGTATAGCAATAAATTTCCTATTCGAAGTAATAACTGCGAGTCACTGGACCTCCGCAAGCTATTGTCCTGTGTGTGGCGTACCCTACGGGGTCTTTGCTCATGCCCCCAGCAACGACGCCCTTTTAACGCCCTTGCTCTCTATCAAAACCGCAGGGAGATAGACGTTGCAGAGGAATTTTGTGCGAAAGTCGCTGGCGGCACAGTTTTAGTCCCTGACATGGCTTCAGGCGACATCCCCGGTCCACGAGATACAAGTATGGACGCTCCGTTCTCTATGGAAGAGTTAGAAGCTGCTATGGCGCTCTGTAGGTGTTCGTCCCGATGTCATAACGTATACTGCTCTGCGCCACCTAGGTCTAGAAGCACGAAGATAACTCCTCAGCCTTCTTATAGCTCATGGCGAGAGGGTGCCTTGTCGTCCCACAGGAATGGAAACGCAGCCGCCTGGTACCGCTGCTAAAAGCAGGAACGTCACTACTCGAACTGGCATCGTATCGGCCTTTAGCACTTGCCAGCTGCTTCGGGAAGCTCATGGAATGTATGATCCTGATGCGTCTTAAATGGTACTTTACACACCACAAAATTTACCCTGACCCTACGGCGAGATTTCGACGAGGCCGTTCATCGATGGACATTGTCATCAATCTAGTAGCATCTGTAGAACAGCAAAAATCTTGGAAGCGATTATCAGTAGCACACTTTCTTGACATGAAAAGCGCTTACGACAACGTTTCCCATCAAAGCATTCTATACGCACTTTTGGTAGTTGAACTAGAAGGGCGAGTATATCGATGGATCAGAAACTACTTGACACAAAGGTCTTTGTTTGTACGTACGGAAAATGGTTCGACTACCGACCACTACACATGCCGGGGCGTTCCCAAGGCGGTGTTCTAAGCCCTATTCTTTTCAACTTCTCGCTTCTTGGGCTGGCCGAATCCCTACCGGAAACAGTGAGTGGTTCTATCAACGCCGACGACATCTGCCTCTGCACATCAGCACTCACTCACCTGCAGGTTCGCGCACGGCTACAGAAAGCAGCAACACAGGCATCTGACTACCTTCACACACAAGGCCTTACCATCTCAACAGAAAAATGTGCCTTAGTCGCTTTTACGCGAAAAGCGATGACTCGTTATCCAGTATGTATCAATGGTCAGCCTATCTCCCACAGGAGAAATCACCGGTTTTTCGGTGTCATTGTTGACCGGGACCTCTCTTGGAGCCCTCAGGTTGCCCACTTGAAGAAGAAGCTCACATCACATCAAGTTCATCGCCGGGAAAACATGGGGATCGTCAGTGGGCTCCATGCTACAGTTATATCGATCACTATTTATCGGATTCCTAGGCTATAGCTGTCCCGTGCTTGCTAAAACATGCAAGTGAAATCTTCAAGAACTTCAGAGCGTGCAAGCACTGGCACTACGTGTTTGCCTAGGTGTTCCGCGGAGCGCCCCAACAGCAGGAACTATTATAATGGCTCAAGACCATCCGATCATAACTTACATTAGCACCGACACGCTTAGGGCACATGCTCGTTACATTTCACGGATGCAATGAAGCTCTCTTGCCTGCCTGCCAGAACGACGACCACAGGCGTCCACCACCAACGAGGTTAGCATCCATCGTGCCTCCCTACCATCGAGCTTCACACCCTCAGGACGTTCAACCTCAGCTTTGTAGTGTTTAAAACAACCTCAAGTGCGTCTTATGCTATGTTCACACTACGGTCGTAACGCGCGTAACAGCTCTTTTGGCGTATCGAACGTAACGGCTGTAAAAAACGTTACGGCAGTTAAGCCGGCACCTTTGTTCACATTTACTGCTGCTTAAATTACGGCTTTTACAACAGGCCAATCAAATTTGGAGCTGAAGAATGGACGTCACCAGCGGTCCAATATGGCTCCTGCCAACATGCGAGCGCTGGCCGAGATCGAAGAAATTCACGCTCAAAACAAACTTATAGTCATGTATTCAATCGCCCAAAGACGACGAAGGCGACGCAGAAGGGTTTGGGTGCGGCAAGTATTTCTCGACAGGGCCGCGGAAGGCGATTTTCGCAACCTTTTCGCCAAGCTCCGAGTTGGTGACGCTGCGATGTTTCATAACATCATGCGCATGTCGCCCCAGCAGTTCCGCTTCCTTGAAAACCTAATGAGACCACTCATCGAAGTTCGGAGCACGCATCTGCGGCCATCGATTTCCTCGGCGGATAAACCAGGTGAACTGAAAACAGTCTCGCAAGGCGCACTGCAAAAATTTTCACGAACGCAGCCAATCGTGCGCACGGAAAGGCGGAATGGCACTTCTCGCGCCCGGACTGCAGAAGGGAGGGCGGAAGTGTCGTCACCGGTTGTTGAAAGCCGAAAGCTTATCGGTCATTGGCTGTGTCGCAACGGTCGTAACATAACAGTCGTAAATGTTGCCGACCCTTCAACACTCTCACCCACGATTTTTGCGAGAATTGCGCACGTTGGTACCTTTACGTTCGCAGTCTGAACTAGACGCATACGCTTGTTGCGCTTCCGCTTACGTATGTTACGAAAAATCGGCGCCTTACGAACGTAGTCTGAACATAGCATTACGGTTCCAGGGATAAGAAAGAAGACTGACCTGCCTACATTGGCCTTGAAGCAAGCAGCTCTGGATTGTTTGCACACTTTCTACTTTGACCGAGTCCCACATTATACGGATGGCTCTTCCACTCAGAGCAGCTCCACCGGCACAGTGGTTACACCATAACGATCACTAAGCATCCGATACAAGTTTTCTCACTTGACAACATCGACCTGCTCGGAGCTTGTCACCCTCCGAGGTGCCGTTGATTACATTAACATCCAACCGGCTTATCGGTGGGCGATATTCTTCAAGGCGACCTATTACAATGTCTTCTGTCATCTCTTCGTCGCGGGTCCTGTGAACAACTCGTGTCGGAGATACGAGAAGTGCTCCATCATCTGATCGCGAAAGGACACAATGTCGTGTTTCAATGGCTGCCTGGCCATTGCGGTATCTCCGGCAACGACCTTGCTGACGAAGCCGCTAAAAAAGCACACTAAAGAGCAGCCCTTGTTTCTGTGCTTTTATCGCGGACTGACGCAGCCCAACACTACATAGAAAACCGTTCACCTTGAATAAGATTTTCGGACTGTGGCCTCGCATATCGCTGCTACAAAAGACCACAAAATCGCTGCTGCGATGCTGCGATATTTGAAAGCTACCGGATTGAGTCAGCGTCTGTGATCTAGACTGAGTGACTGAACGATATCCCCAGTGGATTTTCTCTTCTTCTTTTAATCTTTCCGTCCCCTTTTCCCTTTCCCCAGTGTAGGGTAGCCAACGGGGCTCACTCCTGCTTAACCTCCTTACGTTTGATTTATCATTTGGTCTCTCTCTCTCCAGATGGCGCTCGCCTCCGTCGCATTGCCACCCATGCAAGAGGCCGCGTTTCTATCAGAAAGCTCGCTATCGTACATAGTGTTCGCCGCACGTTTCCCGGCATGCATTACGGTTACACAAGCTGCAGTTGCCGGGAAGCGTGAGATGCACTCGAGGATCTTTGAATGCTATCGCGTTGCACTCTTAAAGGCGAAACTTAAGCGACCTCCAAATTCTTTAAAGCGCAGATCTTAGGCGCCTGTTCCTACGTTAAGCGTCAGCGGCCCTCGGCGTAACCGAGTGGACGAGCACAGCGAAGGATGAAAGAGAGAACAAGGAGCCTAGCGAGGGTTGAAAGACGTCCAGAGCGAAGAGAGCGCGAAGAGGAAAGCGGAGGAGGAGGGTGCAGCGGTGCATGAGGACGAAAGCGGAGGAGGAAAGCGAAGTGCCGCACGAGGCATGCTACACGGCGGTGACCAGGCGACCATCCTATCTTTGTGCGAGCATGTCTCTAAAGAGCGGTGAGCGCGTCCATCGCTGGTGTGGGCTTCGGACCCACTGCGCATGCGCTACTTCAGTTGCGCCCCTGCCGCTGGAGAACGCGCTCTGCGCAAGCCACGCGTTCCCGTGTTCCGCTTTCTTTGTGAACAAAGAGCGATGCAAACGGCGGAGATGCTTTGTCCGCCACAGATGCTAATCTAGCTGCCCGACCAGAGGCTTAGCGCCACCGCCGAGAGCACCCTTTCGTTTATCCCCTCCCCCCCCCCATTTTACATTTTTACGTTTCAATTTCAACAACAGTTAAATTCCCCGACGTTTTCCTTGGCTTCATTGTCTGTTGGCTTTGTCTAGTAATAGTTATAGCGACCTACCGCTACTTCGCCGTGCCTCGCAGTTGTGGTCATTTTCCCTTGCTCCATAAATCCAGTTAACCTAGCTGTGCCTCGCCCTGGTTGGTCATTGCCCCCTTCTCTTTCTTGGGGCAGAAACGGCTGCCCGTCTGGTCTGGGGCGCCGCCACAACCACCCGGCAAACATGCTTTTACTTTTGAATAAAGCCAGTCAACTCTCCAATCTCAAGCTGTCAGAACGTGTATTCCTTTTCTCCGCCAAACCATGCTCCCAACATAACAAAATAGGTTCCCTCGGTTCCCCTTCTTCTTTCGTTTAATCATAGCGAGGGTCTCGTATCTGAGAGCTTCTATGTCATAGGTAGCATACCAGGGTTTATAGCCACGTGCCTGCTCTTCTAAAATCACGTGTCACGTGACGCAATGGGGCACAAAATATTCCACATCCGCCCACCATGGCTCTGAGTGGCGCTGACTAACACTCCTAGGGCTAGATCTACTAAACATAAGTTCCCAATTTAGTGGACGAGTTGGTAGGCGTCGCCGTAGCACAGTTAGCAGTGCAAAGCACGTATAATGCGCAGGTAGGAGGTTCGGCTCTCATTGGCGACAGGTTATCTTTTCGTCCACTTTCATTTCCGTTTTCTTTATTATTTTCTACTTTCCAATTTCAAGCACACCTAATTTCCCCGATGCTTTCTTCGACTTCATTTACTGTTTGCTTTACCATGCTATTACGTAGTGACATGCACACAAATTTTCGCAGGAACCAACAAGCACAATAAAAAAATATACGAGGGCACCTGAGCACTTCGTGTGGGTTTTCAATGCGAACGCATTAACGTGCAGTCGGAAGCCGCTGCGCGGTCCTTTGAGTTATGAACTCCTCGCGGAGAAGCAAGCGCGCTGAGACGCTTGGAAAACGCCCCCTCACTCGAAAAAAGCCAACGGCCTTTTCTGCTCAATGGACCGTTTGATGCTCTCGCATCAAAACTTGAGCAATGCTTTATGCCGACTTTTGGAAAAAAGTGAAAAAAGCTTTCAGCTGCACTTTTCTTTCTCTTTTCAGGAAGGATATTGACTGCATTATGGGCAACGTGCCAGAAAATGTCCTCGATATTCTCAGGAAAGCGTAGTTCTCAGATATGTACAGGCTTGCAACCGCGCAGGACAGCCCATGGAAGCGTATTGTTTAAGTATAACAGTTTGTTTAACCAGGGTACCAAGAATCACGTGGAAACCCATTCTCACACATAATAAAAACCTTACTAATTTGGTCTGATTCATTCACTGCTTTGGTGCATTTACGTTGCATAAAAAATAATGCCCTCCCCCCAATATTACACAGAAATCACTCACTTCACGATACAAATATATGTTACGCATGCCGCACGCCCATAGGTGCACACATGCCTGGATGGCATCACGTGAATCTGTGCAATCCCATGGTGCAATATGCAATGAAATGGTGCTATTATTGAATTGATGGTGAATAATAACTGCTCACAATCTATGTGATTACATAGATTACTAAGAGGAAATCCGTGGTATAAACTTTTTTAAAACAGGGTTGAAGTACCTCAGACAGGCTGGCCAACGTTTCGATAGGTGGACCTATCTTCGTCAAAGGCGGCCTCGTCATCCTCGGCGTGTTAGTTTTAAAGGGTTAGTGCAGTGACGTCACGTGCGGGTGTTGTCGCTGGCGGCTGGTTTTAAAGAGAGAGATTACAAGAGGGAACAGGCGCTGCCGTCCGACGTCTGTGAGCCTCATTCTCAAGACGAAAGGACAAGAGCGTGAGAGTGGGCACGCGGGGAGGAAAGAAAAGAAATAGAAGCAGAAAAAAGGGGAAAAGAAGGAAAAAAAAAAGCAGGGGGGTGCCAGGGCCGTACCAAGACACAACAAAGGGGGGGGTGAAAGAAAAAGAAAGAGAAAAATGAAATCTTTAAGAAATACGGGGGCTTGGGAGCGTGTTGGGGATGCGAAGGGTTAGGAGGTAATCCGGGGGAGTCGTTGGCGGCATGTTTTTGAGGCATTAGAACGGCCGGTCAAGCAATAGGTCGAGTAATTTTGAAATAGTTAAGGTGGCGACGGGGAGTCTGCGGTGCAATGGTGGGGAGACTGAAAGGCAGCGGCATGGTCTTTCAAGGGGCACTGCCCCACGCGCTTAACGTAGGTGTCGTTACGGCGGCATCCAGAAGGCGATGGTTGAGGCGCCGAAAAAGGCATATTGACTTCGGAATGTGTTGTCGAGGGGGTTTCAAAAAAAAAAAGACTAAAAAAGGGGTAAGGGGGAAGGGGGGGGGGCGAAATCGGTATAGCAAACAGGAGGGCGACGCGTGCAGAAGCGGGCGCGGGCAAGTGTACATGGAAGAAGGGGATCGTAGTACACTTGGTATAGACGTAAAATCCTGAAAGAGTACATATTAAATTGAGTAGTAGGCAGGAAAATTTTTTTTTTCTTTTTCCCTTCCTCCTCTCTCCCCCTCTCCCCCTTTTTTCCCCCGAAATGAAAGAGTAGGTGAGGTTAAGAATTAAAGTTGGCTGGTGGCCTAATGTGTTTTGTGTATTGGTTGATGATATGAGAGTTTCAGATTTAAGTTACAGCTTTTAAAGATTCTAAGTTGCCGCGTGCCAAATTAATTCCTGTCGGGTGTAGGCAATTAAACTTGTGTATGAGGTATGATTCCGTGTACTTCCTTTCGCGAGGGGAACGGAAATTTGTTTGTAGTATATAGAGCCTTGCTTTGTCAAACATATGTCCATGTTCATTAAAGTGGCTGGCTACTGCTTTGGGTAAATTGTGTTTTGTGTCCGCGCGGTGACCATTGAGTCTTGTATTGATTTGTTGTCCGGTCTCACCTATGTATTGTTTGCTACAAGCGGCGCATTCTAGACAGTAGACTACATTGCTTGATGTGCAGGTGAAAGCCGAAGTTACTTTGTGTGTGTAATTCGACGCTGTACTTTTTACTGTAGTAGTGGATTGAATGTGTTTGCATGTAGAGCACCTGGGGCGACCACAGGGATTGGTTCCCAACTTCTTCTTTTTCTGTAGTTTGGCGTGCACAAGAACATCTTTAAAATTAGTGTTGCGTCTGTAGGCTACTCTGGGAGGGTCGGGAAAAATCTTCTTAAGTTTCTGGTTGCTGGTGAGAATCGGGTAGTATTTACTTAGGATGTTATTCACGTTTGGGAGTGCGTTTGAGAATTTAGTAGTAAGAAGAGGCGTTGTTGTTCTTGTGATCTTCGGGCGGGGCTTGAGGACCTCGGCTCGATCAAGTTTGGTTGCAGCGATGTAAGCTGTTTGAAGGTCACTGTTTGGGTGGTTCCTGTTTGATAGCGTTTCTTTAAGGTGATCGAGTCTATCTATGTAGTCTTGGTTTTCAACGCAAATGCGACGTAGTCGTGTGGCTTGGCCTTTAAAGATGCCTTGTTTGCAATGTCTGGGATGGTGGCTGGTATATTCTAGGTACTGTTGTTTGTCGAAAGGTTTCCTATACAGCGTTGTCTTTAGTTCACCATTGTCAATGTATATTGTTGTGTCCAGAAAGTTTATGCGCTCAGTTGAGGATTCTGATGTGAATTTTATTGTTGGGTGAACAGAATTTAGAAAGGATACATATTTATCTAGACTGTCTTGGCCCTGTCCCCAGATTATGAGTATTTCGTCTATGTATCGTAGGTATGTGTGGGGCTTGGTAGTGCAGCGCGATAGGAAATCTGTTTCTAGAATCCCCATAAATATGTTCGCGTAGGTTGGTGCAAAAGGCGTACCCATGCTTGTACCATGTATCTGTAGGTAGTAACTCTCTTCAAATTCGAAGTAGTTATGTGTGAGAACTAATTCAAGGAGAGACAGGTAAACTTCAGTAGAGTGTTGTGCACTGTGTTTAGACAGCGTTTGTTTTATCGAAGATAAACCATCAGGGATTGGAATGTTGGTGTACAGCGCCGTGACGTCTAGTGTTGCGAGAATTGTGTTGTGGGGTAGTGTGCCTTTAGTATTAATGTCTTCTATAATTCTCAGCAGGTGGGGCGTATCTTGTACAAATGACGGAAGTGTTTTCGGCAAGTTACCACTACCTTGGTAACTTGCCGAAAACACTTCCGTCATTTGTACAAGATACGCCCCACCTGCTGAGAATTATAGAAGACATTAATACTAAAGGCACACTACCCCACAACACAATTCTCGCAACACTAGACGTCACGGCGCTGTACACCAACATTCCAATCCCTGATGGTTTATCTTCGATAAAACAAACGCTGTCTAAACACAGTGCACAACACTCTACTGAAGTTTACCTGTCTCTCCTTGAATTAGTTCTCACACATAACTACTTCGAATTTGAAGAGAGTTACTACCTACAGATACATGGTACAAGCATGGGTACGCCTTTTGCACCAACCTACGCGAACATATTTATGGGGATTCTAGAAACAGATTTCCTATCGCGCTGCACTACCAAGCCCCACACATACCTACGATACATAGACGACATACTCATAATCTGGGGACAGGGCCAAGACAGTCTAGATAAATATGTATCCTTTCTAAATTCTGTTCACCCAACAATAAAATTCACATCAGAATCCTCAACTGAGCGCATAAACTTTCTGGACACAACAATATACATTGACAATGGTGAACTAAAGACAACGCTGTATAGGAAACCTTTCGACAAACAACAGTACCTAGAATATACCAGCCACCATCCCAGACATTGCAAACAAGGCATCTTTAAAGGCCAAGCCACACGACTACGTCGCATTTGCGTTGAAAACCAAGACTACATAGATAGACTCGATCACCTTAAAGAAACGCTATCAAACAGGAACCACCCAAACAGTGACCTTCAAACAGCTTACATCGCTGCAACCAAACTTGATCGAGCCGAGGTCCTCAAGCCCCGCCCGAAGATCACAAGAACAACAACGCCTCTTCTTACTACTAAATTCTCAAACGCACTCCCAAACGTGAATAACATCCTAAGTAAATACTACCCGATTCTCACCAGCAACCAGAAACTTAAGAAGATTTTTCCCGACCCTCCCAGAGTAGCCTACAGACGCAACACTAATTTTAAAGATGTTCTTGTGCACGCCAAACTACAGAAAAAGAAGAAGTTGGGAACCAATCCCTGTGGTCGCCCCAGGTGCTCTACATGCAAACACATTCAATCCACTACTACAGTAAAAAGTACAGCGTCGAATTACACACACAAAGTAACTTCGGCTTTCACCTGCACATCAAGCAATGTAGTCTACTGTCTAGAATGCGCCGCTTGTAGCAAACAATACATAGGTGAGACCGGACAACAAATCAATACAAGACTCAATGGTCACCGCGCGGACACAAAACACAATTTACCCAAAGCAGTAGCCAGCCACTTTAATGAACATGGACATATGTTTGACAAAGCAAGGCTCTATATACTACAAACAAATTTCCGTTCCCCTCGCGAAAGGAAGTACACGGAATCATACCTCATACACAAGTTTAATTGCCTACACCCGACAGGAATTAATTTGGCACGCGGCAACTTAGAATCTTTAAAAGCTGTAACTTAAATCTGAAACTCTCATATCATCAACCAATACACAAAACACATTAGGCCACCAGCCAACTTTAATTCTTAACCTCACCTACTCTTTCATTTCGGGGGAAAAAAGGGGGAGAGGGGGAGAGAGGAGGAAGGGAAAAAGAAAAAAAAAATTTTCCTGCCTACTACTCAATTTAATATGTACTCTTTCAGGATTTTACGTCTATACCAAGTGTACTACGATCCCCTTCTTCCATGTACACTTGCCCGCGCCCGCTTCTGCACGCGTCGCCCTCCTGTTTGCTATACCGATTTCGCCCCCCCCCTTCCCCCTTACCCCTTTTTTAGTCTTTTTTTTTTGAAACCCCCTCGACAACACATTCCGAAGTCAATATGCCTTTTTCGGCGCCTCAACCATCGCCTTCTGGATGCCGCCGTAACGACACCTACGTTAAGCGCGTGGGGCAGTGCCCCTTGAAAGACCATGCCGCTGCCTTTCAGTCTCCCCACCATTGCACCGCAGACTCCCCGTCGCCACCTTAACTATTTCAAAATTACTCGACCTATTGCTTGACCGGCCGTTCTAATGCCTCAAAAACATGCCGCCAACGACTCCCCCGGATTACCTCCTAACCCTTCGCATCCCCAACACGCTCCCAAGCCCCCGTATTTCTTAAAGATTTCATTTTTCTCTTTCTTTTTCTTTCACCCCCCCCTTTGTTGTGTCTTGGTACGGCCCTGGCACCCCCCTGCTTTTTTTTTCCTTCTTTTCCCCCTTTTTCTGCTTCTATTTCTTTTCTTTCCTCCCCGCGTGCCCACTCTCACGCTCTTGTCCTTTCGTCTTGAGAATGAGGCTCACAGACGTCGGACGGCAGCGCCTGTTCCCTCTTGTAATCTCTCTCTTTAAAACCAGCCGCCAGCGACAACACCCGCACGTGACGTCACTGCACTAACCCTTTAAAACTAACACGCCGAGGATGACGAGGCCGCCTTTGACGAAGATAGGTCCACCTATCGAAACGTTGGCCAGCCTGTCTGAGGTACTTCAACCCTGTTTTAAAAAAGTTTATACCACAGTGTGCCATTCCATCTGCCAGCCCCTTTCTTGTAAGAGGAAATCCAGTCATTCTGACATACAATTCTCGCATCTAGGTGTTCATCTCTTACATTAAAAGCATAGGATCGGGTGCCCTGCTTTCTGTGGCTTACTTTGACTAAGGACTTCCTCGAGTAACAGATAAGATCGATGTTGAGAGATTACGCGGTCATCGATATTGCGCTGGCACTCTGTGGTGTTCTACGACATCCGATGAGCTGTGAGGCGACTGCGGGTCGCAATCGGAGCCTGCATAAGGAACGTCGCTGACCGACAGGACTTCCTCAACCTTTCAAAGGGTCCTTTATTTCGCGTGGCTTCTGTTCCCCGAAGCACTCATTATATCTCGCAGCAGCCTGCTCAACGAAGTGTGTTAGAGAGCAGAGAGAGAGAGAGAGAGAAAGGCAAAGGAAAGACAGGGAGGTTAACCAGAGATTATCTCCGGTTGGCTACCCTGTACTGGGGGAGGGGAAAGGGGAAGCGATAGGTGAGAGGGAGAAGGATTAAAAAAAAACGAAACTACACACACACGCACGTACACACAAACTGTTTCTGTGGGCACTGTCACGCAGCCCGCAAAGGCGTTCCTACTGTGATGCAGTGCACCGTACAATCCTGAGTCACACAGTGAAGTCACAATCTGTCAGAAAGTCCAGTGTCTTTTAAATACCGCAGCAGCTCCTTCATGGCCGATCGCGCTGATGTTCGCGTAGGCCAGTGTCCAAGAATCTTGTTTTCTGACAGTGGGCGCTTGTCCAGTTTGTCTAGGGTGGCTGAGAGGACTGCTCTTTGCGGGTTGAAACGAGAGCACTCACAAAGAAGGTGCGCGATTGTTTCATTGCACCCGCAGAAGTCACAAAGTGGGTTGTCGGACATTCCGATAAGAAACGAGTACGCATTTGAAAATGCTACTCCAAGCCATAGACGAACTAGAAGGGTACAGTCGCGTCGTGGAAGCTCGGGCGGAATACGGAGTTGTAAAGTAGGGTCCAGGGTATGGAGTCGTGCACTTGTGAAATTGGATGAATTCCACTGAGCTAATGTCAGGTCGTTTGCCAGTACGGCAAGTTTTTTCGCTGCGTCGGCTCTCGAAAGTGGAATGGCAACGCACCTGACGCCGTCATGGGCAGATCGGGCAGCTGCGTCTGCTCGATCATTGCCGTGTATGCCACAGTGACTAGGCAACCACTGATATATGATATCGTGTCCTTCGTCAACTATGCGATGGTGTACTTCTCTGATCTCTGCGACGAGCTGTTCATGTGATCCATGGAGCAGTGCTGAGAGTACACTCTGTAGGGCTGCCTTGGAATCACAGAAGACTGACCATGCATGCGGTGGTTCCTCCTGAATGAAATGGAGAGCCGCACGCAAGGCTACCAGTTCAGCAGCTGTCGTTGATGATACATGCGACGTTTTTAGCTGTATTTCGATGGATCTTGTTGGTATCACCACAGCAGCAGCTGAACTTGCAGATGTGACTGAGCCATCGATGTAAACGTGCACGCGGCCGCTGTGCACCTCATGTATAAGTTGTAATGTGGCCTGCTTCAGGGCAAACGACGGCATGTTAGCCTTTTTAGTGATTCCTGGGATGGTGAGGCGTACTTCAGGTCTGTGCAGGCACCATAAAGGTGTGGATGGTCTTGCTGCAGGCATGTAGTTAATTGGCAATGAGGTGCGATTGGCAACAATCATACGACTGATGGCTGCGTGTGGCCTTTCTGCGGGTAGAGCGGCAAGGTGGTGAGAAGGTAGTCGGGCAACGTGGCGAATGTGCGCTCTGAGAGCGTCGGTTACCAAGTACGTTGTTATTGGGTGATCCCGAGCTATGACAATCGTTGCCGCTGTAGACGCACACCTCGAATTAAGGCCGAGACACGTCCTTAGGGCTTGAGCTTGTAGTCCCTGGAGTACACGCAGGTTTGTTTTGCAGGTGTTTCCAAGCACAGGGAGGCTGTATCTTGCGAAGCCGAGGAACAAGGCGTTATAAAGCTGCAGCATTGATCGCACCGATGTGCCCCATGACTTTCCGCCGAGAAACTTGAGGAGATGTATTATTGTCAGCAACCTCTTCTTTAGGTACGAAACGTGCGGGCTCCATGATAGGTCGCGGTCGATAATTACCCCTAAAAAGCGGTGTTTACGTGCATTTGCAACTGCTTGTCCGTTGACACTTACAGAATAACGCTTCATTGCCTTCCGAGTGAAAGTAACAAGGCAGCATTTCTCTGAAGACAGCTCTAAGTTCTGTTTTCGCAAGTACAGTGATGTTAAGGTAGCTGCCTTTTGTAGCCGTGCTCGTACCTGCAGTCGTGTTACAGCAGACGCCCAAATGCAGATGTCGTCGGCATAGATTGATACTTGAACTGTGTTGGGCAAGCATCTGACTAGGCCAACGAGCACTAGGTTGAATAGCGTCGGGCTCAACACTCCGCCTTGCGGTACTCCACAGAACGTTTGGTGTTGAGTCGTGGCGCCTTCCTCGGTCATCACGAAGAAATGCCTGTCAGTCAAATAACTGCACAGCCACTGAAAAGTGCGGCCACCGATTCCTGCTTTAATCAGAGCCTCTATAATGGCATAATGTGCTACATTGTCATAGGCGCCTTTTATGTCAAGGAATAGTGCCGCAGTGAGTCGTTTCATCCGTTTTTGATGTTTTTAGAGAGCAGAAGTTCGGTGAACTCTTCGTGGTCATTTCGGTTCAAAACGCGCCCTTCAGGTACCGCAGCGCTGCTTAATTATATGGTCCGATGTGGCTCCACTATTGCAGTTTGTCCACAGCGCGCTGTCGTTTCAGCGTTGACACGTTTAGAGAAACGCGCGCAGCATGCAACTTGTACGCAATGATGGCCACCCTACGGAGTTTGGCGTAGTCTGTCACGCTGGCACCTGCCGCAATGTCAGTGTGCGTGTGAAGTGCTTCACTATCGCGGGATGCCGCATCGTTAGCTTCGTCAACGCGATCGTGTAGCAGACGTCTCGCAGTCAGACCGCTGGGTCGAGCTGGACGTCGCCGCTCTCTCTTGTGCTGAGCACGAGCAGTTGTGCGTCGCGTAGCAACGCCGCACACCTGGAGTCTTCAGGCCAGACCTGGTATGCTATATGGACGACAGGTCAGCCTTCTAGTGAAAGTATGCATGTTAGTGGCATGCCTGTAAGCATGAACAGCCTGTTTGATGGTCGTCATTGTGTGTGCTATATTGCGCCTGCCATTGTGAATGTCATTGCTTTGCATATGCCGTGTGTATTTTTTAACGTCAACAGAACCTTTTTTTCAACGCCCCTGGCATGCTGCACAAATCTATTCATTTGGCAGGATTACTCGGAGAGGCGGACATTAGCTCCACTGAAAATCAAAGTGTGCACTTGATTAATTACTGAAATTTTGCTAATGAACTTTTTACCTAATTACTTGAAGGCACATATTGCCATATACGAATTGAAGCCAATGATCTACCAAGGCACATTTTCTTGTAAATAATTATGAAACTAGGACCAGCTCTAGATTAGCGCTGCCGAACTTCCAGGGAAAATTCGCTGTTCTACTTACCATTTTACCAAAACGCGCTTCAATGCACCGAAGGGAAGAAAATTTGGGAACGAATATCTCCAAACTAGCGTCATCATATTTCGTTCGAAGTGGATTTCACTTTTGAAATGACCGGCTAAAATTAACATACCGCAATATTGGTCGTAAACAAAAAGAAAAAGGTAGAAGCTATTTAGCAAACTTTATTAATTAGCGAAGTTATCATTTTAGTGTCTCGTGCAAATAATGTGTGCCACTCAATGTAATCTAGTTCAAGTAGAATTATATTACATGCCGCTGGTGACATCTAACTATTTGGTTAACGAAAAAAAAGTCCCTGCATATCTGATGAGTGTATCAACACATCATTGCATCTGTGACTGTAAGGGAAAAAAAATTCTGAGGTCTTAAGTGCCAAAACTGCATTCTGATTATGATGCGCACCGTATTGGGGGACTCTGGAATATATTTGGTCACCTGTGGTTCTCTAACTTGCCCCCTATACACGCACGCGAGTGTTTTTTTTTTATTGCATTCTGTCTCATCGAAGTTTGGTCGCCGCACTCGGGATCGAATTCGCGACTTCGCGCTCATCGTCCAAACAAGCCAGCCACAGATCTTCCAGCGTGGAACATCGGTGACCAAGTCTCAGAAGTTTGCTTACAATAGCTGAAGCATATGGTGCACGCTATATTGCTGACCGTAATGTCGGGAACACCGCGAAGAAAAATGTCGTACGCAGCCTGGTTGGTTACAGCATTAGGCTATTTTGATGGTAAGCGCTAGTCCGAACGCCATCAACAGACATTATTTAACGAAGTTCCCACTCAGGCAAAAGCAACCGCAGGTAAAAAGCGAATGTGGAAATAACGAATTCTTTCAGTTAAAATATAAGTTTTTTTTTCTTGAGCATGCCGACGGTGTAACTCGGGTCCGCGTATTTCTTCCAGAAAACAAGGCAGCGCGCAGCGGTGGGTGTTGGATAGTGATAACATTAGCTTAAGAAAGGTAGGTTCTATCAAGCGAAACAAGCTTAAGAGCGAACTGTGCTAATAGAAAAAGAAAGCAATGCGTATGAATACATGTGATGTCGAAACTTGAAAAAGAGAAAAAAATAGATACTGGCTAAGTTTAAAAACACTGCTCGATGAAGAAATAGACAGTCATATGCAGTTAAAGTTTCTTAAAAATTACCAAAAGAAAATTACTAAAGACATGGCTGTTTAAACAAAAGTGGCTGGCGAGGACCTGAGTAGCTTCTTTCAGACCGTATGCCAGACTGCGAAAAGTTAGGCACTCTTCATTTGATTTTTTTGATATAATGAACTTAGTGTTACCAAAAGGCACCAGTCAAAAGAGGTTCTGTAAGCCAGAGCTCACAGGTTCGTCCCGCTCGCATCGGCCACATTATCGTTGAAGACCAAATACAAGAACACGCGTATACTTTGATTTTGGGTGCACGTTAATGTACCCAAGTATGTTAAAAATAATGTGGAGGAGTCCAATAACGCCTCTTCCATAGCACCACGATTCATTTCCCGCGTTAAAGCCCATATGTGAATAAATAAGTGTAGCCGAAATATTTCTAGCACCATTGGTGTGCACTCTACTTTAATAGCGGGTTCACCATGCTGATTTTCCAAGATAATGCGAGTGTCTCGGTGCAATATGCTGTCAAAATCACAGCTTTTAGCATTGATCGTCTTCGATGCGTTACTGTATTGCCTTTCCTTGCGATAATTCATCATGCCAATTCTGGTAATAGTTCCTGCCTTATTGCACTGATATCCATGTTATATCATATCCCGAGCAGTACTTTAGCACAGTATTACAGAAACTCTAGGTAAATTATAAACGTATAATCTATGTTCCCATCGACTTTACTGTAAATTTCATATCAAAATTCTCCGCGTAGCAACTTGCTGCCAAAGTGAATCTCAGTATGCCGATGTGCACTCGTTATAAGCTAAAATAAATTAGTGCGGGTCACAGAAGTGCCGTACCGGGATAATATAGTTCTATTCTAATGCTATTTCCTTTCTCGCTTCATCACTGGTCCGAACGGCACGGCGTCTGCTTTGCAAGCGGGATCTGCCGGTCATGAATGGCGGGTGATCAAAGGGGAACGGAATCGAGCGAAAGGAATTCTCCCAAAACACTAACCCGCTTTCTATCCCTGTTCCATCGTAGTGAAGGTGATGCTCATTCCATAGAAAAAAAACAAAAACAAAGGACTTGTTTGAGGCAATTGCGCTATGATTTATTAATATCCTAGTACGTGCCACCTCACTACCTGCAGGATCCCCAGTAGTTCAGCACGGGGCCAAACCCCCACCGGTCGGGGTGGCCGACGTGGCTGTCGTTGAAACCACTGGTGCTCCACTGGAACACCGGCTGCTGGCTCCATGTTGGACCACTGATAGCGAAGAACTGCTGCTGTTTGAATTGTTCGTAGTTGGTGAGCTGAAAACGATAAGAAAACAAATATATAGATGCGCACTCACACTGTTAAGGGCCGAGTAGCGTGCATTGTCTGCGAGGCCCGATAACAGCTGCAGTCCAACAACGTAGCACGCCTCGAATGTCGAAGGTTCGTACTGCGTTCATACTGCTCAACGTACCAGTCAACGGTACGTTCGAGCTCGTTGGCAACTGCTTTAACGATATGAGTCGACTGGCTGGCGTGACGATGCACACGATCTAAGTGCTGCAGCGCTGCAGTACCGGCGCCCTGGCAGCCACGAGGCCTCTCACAACGCTATCATTCATTCAGATGTCATTCGCGCACCCGCATACGCCCTTCTATGGTGTGTGCGTGTACGCAAGTTCACCATACACCAGCGGCATTAGAGGCGACGTGCATCGATGGTGCACTAGATACGCGTTGCGATTAATAACGCGGCTGTTCGTAGCTGCTAATTTACTGCCCGCTCAGACCACCGTGGGCACCAGGGTCTATTGTGCGCATAACTGCAAAGTAGCAGTGCTAGTGTTTCGCGCACAATGCGCATGCCAGTGGCTGAACGCTGGTAACTCTGCCGTCGGGCAGTGCGTGAACCACGAACCGCGGCAGCATGACCTCTCGTGTACGTATGATCGCAATAGCTGCAAGAAGCAACGAAAGTGACCCAAAAGACAGAACTTCCCCAACACAGCTTCCGCATAAGAATAAGCCAAACTTCCACTAAGCGTAAGCCTAACAGACACCGTCCGCATTGCCCATGCGGTGCGCTTATACTGCGCTGTCTCGGGGCCGCATCTCCAGTCCGCTTTCTTGGGTGTTTCGGTACGGGCACTACATCTATAGCCGCAGAAGTAACTTGGTGTTCCGGATCTTGTGCACCTGAAGTTAAGGGATGTCAACCAGCGGGCTTGCAAAAGAACGCAAAAAGAGTACGAGGGATCGCGAAGGACCTACAATTGAGTTCGGGTTTGGGCAAGAAGAGTAACGTTAGTAAACTATTTCTAAAACTTCCTATTGACAAGCGTCGCTCGCACTGTTTTCAACCGGAGTCACCACGTAATATGTCACCGTGGAGCTAGCAAGACGTCAATAAACTATTTTGTGCTACCTTGTGACATCATCGTTGTAGTAGTCGATATACTCTATATGCAATGAGGAAGGATGAGAAAAACAGAGGGTCAATCTTTTTTGTTCTTTTCGTTACAATGACACGAATGCAGCAAATGTGGAAATAAGAAGAATGGTAGTCTACGAAAAGACAGATTGCTGCAGGCAGAAATTGAACCTATACAGTTTCGTCAGGGTGCTGAAGAACTACTGTCTTGCAGCTTAGTTAGTTCATACTGAGTTCTGAAATCGATGGTTCGACGACAATTCGTCTTGTCGGGAGTAGGCATAATGAAAGGTAAAACAGAGAAAAGCGCACCAAAAATGAAAAGGTTTGAAAAACGTCAAAGACACGCCGACCAAAATAAGAAAGGCTTGAAAAACTTCTATATTTTTCAATTTTTCTTTAAACCTTTTCATTTATTGTCGGCGTTTGTTTGTTTTGCCTTTCATACTGAGTTCTGTAGGGTAATGTGTAATGAAATTCTGTAGTGTAGCGGATGACCTTTGCTTTCCTACCTCTACATTTTTCGCGCACCTACACTACTGAACTGTGTGTGCTTTTTTTATGCTAGCCCCAAATATATGTATGTGGCTTGAGTAAATGAACATCGTGGCTAAAATGCAAATACGTTAAGGACTGAATGATGAGATTTGTTGTCCAAATCGAGCATAACGGAAGTGAGGTTCTGTAGAATACACCTTTCGTGGGTAATTTTTACCGCCTTTGTGCTTTGCAATGGGTGACCAGTGCTCGGCACAAGAGCGCTCTTTATTCCGACTCATAAGAAACGCGGCCAAACCCGCAACCTCTTGCTGATCTGCTTAACAGCATAACCACAGAGCCATTGCTGTTTTAATGAATATATTAAAATGTCGTTTTTTTTCTTGAACACTTTCGCTACCATGATAAGACGGTGACGCTCGAATTTCAACGGTATACTTAGCAATTCCAGAGTACTTCTATGACAAAAAACACAGGGGATATTTGAATTGCGCATTAACGTAAGCAACAAATACTGAAAAGACATCACAGTTTCGCTATAAGGGCGAAGCAATGAATGCGATAGCAACATGTAACAATACAAAATGTAGTGTAAGACTCGTAGCTGTATGGGAAGGATGGATTGAAGTAAGCCTGAGCTGCCTAAGTAAAAACGATCTGTTGCGCTAGCGGTCCTCTGTTTGAATCCTGCCATCGGCCAGCTAAGAGACTTTACCACCACTTTTCCGATCGGATATGTTTCAAACCTCTTTCCTGGGCCGATCCCGGAGGTAGTCCACGGCCGCGCCAGTGAAATTACATCATTTTCAGGTTTGAGCGCTGTTACTAATTCACACTTTTAATATTTAGCCTGAGAAGATTTAAGGTCACTGGCACATGCTGTCGGTGTTTTGTTTCGTGACATTTGTTTGTCGGCTGCCATTCTTAAAATTCTGAGGTACCATTTCATCAAGGATGTAAGACCTGACATCCTAGTACGAGCAACGTTAGCGATAAAAGGTTACGGCAATATGGCCCTCATATACCGCATGTCATACAGCATGGAATATATCATGCATATGCCTAATATATATATACCTTTTTCATGTTTGCAAACAAGCCGCGCGCGCGTCCTATTGGTGCTCCTCAGACGCTTCCAGTCAAGCAACTTCCGGATGCTTGGCTCTCGTCTCGAAAGCCTGCACTGCGAGCGCGCCGCATGGTCTCCGTGCGCGTGGTGGAGGTTCTTTATTCTATGTGGTCGACATTAATCGCTTGCACCTCTCAGCACTGCGGCTATCGGACATGTCCAGCGAATATTTCAGAGGACTGGACAACGCTGCACAGCATCGCTACCAAGACAAGCTGTCCTTCGAAGGCCAACAGCTGCCGGACCCGTTGGACGACGATGTCGTGCGATTTTCTTTTTCGTCAAGCCCGAGAAACTTTCCGCCTGTCACAGCAGCGGATATTTTGATATGTTTAGTGGAGGGCGTTTGCTTCTACTCAAAAGAACAGTTCAAGAACCACAAAATGAGTGACGCTTACAATGCATTCCTAAGTGGGAAAGTTAAGCGTGTAATGTCGTTCAAGGCAGGCAAGCGCGGAGTCGGCGTCGTCCTCTTAACTGCATCGGTGGAGGCCAGCCAGCTGCTCTCGAAAACATACCGACCGTGGTGCGTCGTCAAAGACGACGGCGCTGTTGTGAGCGCTCACTGCACGTGCATAGCAGGGTAAGTACAGTTTACTGCCTACTCAAGAGCTCGATTTACATTACCACGATCTTAGGTGCCGATTTTTCTTAGTCCCATCGTGGTAGCTTAGAGGCTAAGGCATTGCACTGCTAAGAACGAACACGTGGGTTCGATTCCCGGCCACGGCTGCTGCATTTCGATGGGGGCGAAGTGAGTGAGTGAGTGAGTGACGAAACTTTGTTCTGAATGCCTGCAGAACGGTTAGCCTTCCCCTGTTATGGAGGCGTTACCGTGACGCGGCCATGACGTCTTCGCGGCGTGTGGCGCCTCTACTTCGGCCGCGGCCGCACTATTCCCTTTGGTCGACCGCGCCTGCCCCTCCTTTGGGGTGGCAGCCTCCCTCCGGTTTCGCTCGGTCGTTGCCTTTCGAGGGCCGCCGAGATCTGCTGGACGGCCTGGGTTTGAACATCTTGGTCATAGCATCTCGTTGCGGCCTCGAGCCGCGGCGGGATCGTTGTTAGTGTTGCAGCTTCATGCGGATTCTTAGCACAGTCCCAAAGGATGTGAGCTGCAGTGGCTCTTTCCTTTCGGCACACACAACACAGATCACTTTCATAAACACTTGGACACACGTGCCTCATCAGCACCGGGGTGAATAACGACCCCGTTTGAAGTTGTCGGTATAAAACCGCCTCCTTACGGGTCAAGCCCGGATGAGGTGGCGGCATAGTCCTTCGCTCTAGTCGGTACCATTTCACAATGTCGTTGTAGGAAGTCATTTTGTCCTTGGTTTCCCACCACCACGACGGGTCGGCTGTAGTAGCAGCGGCACGGTTGGTTAGTCCTCGCGCCGCCGCGTTCGCCGTCTCGTTGTGGTTAGCGTTGCCGCGATCCGACACATCACTGCCCATGTGGGCCAGAAACCACTTTATCACCACACACCGACTTTCACTCGCGAGATCGACCACACGCAACACACGCGCGGCTTCACCACACACCCTTGCTCTGGCGTAATTTTTCACCGCCGTCCTAGAATCACAGAGCACAGTCGTGAACTCGGGGTCGGCGATGGCCAGGGCAATGGCCACCTCCTCGGCTTGATGCGCCCCTCGAGTCCGCACACTCGCCGCTGTTCTCGTTGCACCGGTCGATGCCCCGACGACTGCAGCGGCGAATGCCTTTCTGTCATGTGGATACTCTGCCGCGTCCACAAACACGGCACCCCTGTCTTTGGCATGGAGATCGATGAGCGCCTTGACCCTCGCCGCCCGCCGCTAAGTGCAAAAAATTGACCGCCCTTCCACTACTGTGAAGACGGGTGCAAGCGAAGCTTGTGTTGACTCATTTGTGCTACGAGCGCGTGCCGAGCACGAGCGCAAACAGAGGGGCGCCAACGAGCCAGCTGCGGAATATTTCCACTCCGTGAAGATGGTTAACCAGCGAAGCGAAAACGTACGGCCGCGGTGTTTATATTAAAATATTTAACAATTACGAGGTTGCGCACACGTTCGGCTGCGACGGCGAGAACGACCTCACTGACCGTGTGCCCGCAGTTGTCGCTTGCGTTCGATGTCTCGAGTTTGTTCGGAAGTGTGATTAGCAGCATTCGCGCGCCATTGCCACTTGTGATTCTTCGAAGTTAAATGGCTTAAACATTAAATCTGTCCATGACGTAAGACAATGAATGGCTCATATTTCTCTTAAGCAGTGCCTCATACCCCGCGGCCTCCCCATTACGGCGACAAAAGTGAAATTCCACACTCGTATCATGAGCGGTGACGGAGCCAGCTGTGGAAAGCAGACGTTCTGGCACGTGAAACTCCATCCATTATTATTATTTGTCGTACATTGCTAAAATGGGCCAACATTTCTTGTTGCAGGAATTAACAAAATTTAAATAGTAATTTTTAGAGTATTACGTGCCAAACCCACGATGATTGGACTACGGAATAATTTGGTGGGGTTCTTTAGCGTGCACCTAAATTTAAGTACGCGGGTGTCTTTGCATTTCGCCCCCATGAAAAGGCGGCCGCCATGGCCGTGAATCGAACCTGTGTTCTCGAGCTTTGCACCGCGACACCTTACCTGCTATGCTACCACGGCGGAATAAAACTTGATGCCAGTTAACGCGAGACAAGCTATGGTAATGCACACTTTACGCATTGTGGGCTGGATGTTCAATACCTTGCACATTTATCGTGCAAGTGCCCAAGATCAAAACAGCAGGCCGCTTTTATCTTCTTGCTAAAATACATAAAGTTCCGGTGGAAGAAATATTTACAGCAGAAATCCCAGGTCGGCCTATTGTGTCTAATAACAACACACCCGCTGAGACAGTGTCTAAATTCTTAAATCACCACCTGTCAAACATACCCCCCCCCCCCCCCCCCCCATCTTTCGTTCAGGACACGCCGCACTTCCTTCGAATTATCGACGGCATCAACGCCAACCAAATCCTTTCCTACCGCGCTATTCTAGTCACTTTGGATGTTTCTGCCCTTTACACCAACATTCCCATGAGTGAAGGAATTGAAGCTGTTTCTAGGTCCCTCGCAATCAATCCCCACGCGCACGCTCCTGAAGTTTACGTATCGCTCCTTAGGTTAGTTCTCACGCTCAACTATTTCGAATTCGATTCTATACACTACCTGCAAATTTTCGGCACTAGCATGGGTACGCCATTCGCTCCCACGAATGCGAACATTTTCATGGGAAAGCTTGAAGCAGACCTGCTGAAATCCTACCCTATCTTCGTTACATTGATGACATACTTATAATACGGGAACACGGCACAAGCGCCTTAACCGATTTAATTAGCCATTTCAATCGCTTTCACCCGAGTATTAAATTTATTGCTCACCACTCTCCCAGTCAGATCAACTTCCTGGACACGACGGTTACACAGAAAACGGAAAACTGAGAACGACACTTTACCGGAAGCCTTCAGATAGCCAGCAATATTTAGACCACAACAGTCATCATCCGCGACATTGCAAGCAACGAATTTTTGTCGGACAAACGAAACGTATAAGAAGAATCTGCAGCGAAGACCACGATTATATCCACCACCTAAATGACCTTAAATCAACGCTAGCAGAAAGGAGTTATCCCCAAGTTGCTCTCGATAGAGCTTATGATGCCACGTCAAGATTGAAGGGACAGTCGGAATGGGCGAAGAGACAGCCCACACTAGAATCTGACAGACCGCCGGCCTTTATAACGAAATATTCTAATGCATTCCCAAACATAAACAACATCCTAATACCACCCAATATTACCAAGTAACGAGCGTCTGCGAAAAGCGTTCCCGGATGTACCTAGGGTTACTTATCGCCGAAACAGGAACGTTAAAGACATGTTAGTGCACGCAAAAGTCAGCCAACGGCATTCCCCCGTAATAACAGCATGTTGTCGCCCTAAGTGCAAAACCTGCAGGAACTTTCAAAGTGACGTTGAAATTAAAAGCACCGCAAATAGTTATACACATGAAGCCAAATCTAGCTTCACTTGTACAAGTTCGGATGTGATTTATATGCTTGACTGTTCCTTCTGTAAGAAACAATATATCGGTGAAACAGGACAATCAATGAACGTCAGATTAAACGGACACCACGCGGACACAGCTAAAAAGCTTCCCAAAGCCGTCGCCGAGCATTTCAACCAACCAGGTCATAACTTTGATGAACTTAAGCTCTACATCTTACAATCAAATTTCCGTTCTGAACGAGAAAGAAAATACAGAGAATCGTACCTTATCCATAAGTTCAAGACATTGCAACCAATAGGCATAAATGTTTCAAAGGGAGCTGTAGAATCTATTCGCTATGCTAAACTGAAAAAAGCTATAGACAACAACACTTAGTTGCATTTCTTGGCGTATCCCCCCCCCTTTTATTCTTTTCTTTTTTTCCTTTCCATTCCTCTCCATCCCCCCCCCCCCCTTTTTTTTTTCAGCCGGCGTGTCAGACGCCCTTGACACGCCGGCTAACACGCGTGGGTTAAGAGACCGGGGTGGGGGGTGAGGGGCGGCCCTGGCTTTGACCTTGTGCACCGCGTTCCTTTACTCTTAATTTGAGACGCCAACATACCTTCCCTCGTTTCTGCACCCTCTCGCCTCACACCCTCTCCCCTTTAGAAGAACCCCACCTATATATACTGTGGCGAGAAAAGCGTACGTCGCCTTGAAGAAAAGTCCACTCGTCGAAACGTTGGCTCCTGCATTCACCTTGTTCACGCTTTGCTCATCGTCTTGAATTTCCATCTCCCGCATTCCCCGTCTTTTCCCTGGATATTTGTATATGACACATGAGACTATGAATATGCTTTGGATTTCGCTTTCGAATTCGTTTTCTGGCATATGCGCTTGGCTTTTGCAAGTCAATTTCAGAAATGTAAAGCCGCAAGAAAAGAGGAACCATGTGAAACAGCGCCACTGACTCCAGCTGCCGAAACTAGTATTGTCATGAATTAGCGCTCGCCATCGTAAAATAAGCTTCCTCAGCATAAAATAGTGCTCATCACACACGCCACTGCTATCCTGATCATACCAAATGCTAATGCTACAATAAGCGGTCGAGAGATCAGCACAGTTGTGACAAATTTCCTTTAAATGTTGAGCAGCTGACGTGGCCATTACCGCTGGCGTCGCATGAACAGTGAAACGCGCACGTGTAGCACGATTTACAAAATAAACCTTTCTAACAAATGAGATGACAGACGATGACTTGCTTTACTCTCCTCAGAGCTGCGATCCATTTCTTTCGCCATTTTAGTTCGTAAAGCCTGCTAGGAAACATGTACCAATTTATCCCGTGCTGGCCTTCGTGGCTGTGAGTCTCTTACGCAGCAGTATCGCCGGTTCCACTAGTTCTTTTTCGCACCTCTGTAATTTCAACGCTTGCCTGTAAAGCGCATGTCACTGCACTGTCGGAAGACGTATCCGAAACAAAAAGAAGGGGGATGGTCCTAATTAACAAAGCGAAACGGCCCCAAACCGTGGCCGACACGAAATGCAGTGCGCATGCAGGAATACGCGTCGAGCCGACCAAGCCGCAGAGTCACCTCATCATCATCATATGTACATTATTTCTCGTCCGAGCGAGGGGAGACTGGGACTAAAGGCACGAAGGCCTGACAGAGGTCCCAGACCCCACGGTTACAACAGCGGATAAAACCTCCCCAGTGCAGTCGTAGCGCTATACCACAGAACAACTATACAAACTTAGAGAAGGGAAACTGTACCTTCCACAGTGCTACGGAAATAAGCGTAGCGGTGGCGTCGTGAACTAAAGTATGGGACCACAGGTGACGCTGTACAACAGGAAACGGAAACGGGGTTTTGCACACACTTTACCAGGTGTTCTGTAGCTTTACTGGGTTTCTGGCTGCTGCGCCTCGATCGTGCTCCCGCCAGTTTAGTTGCTGTGTGGCAAACGCAGCGCCTACATTATGTAGGCGCTACGTTTGCCACGCAGCAACCAAACTGGCGGGAGCACGATCGAGGCGTAGCAGAATACATGGAGCACTGAGTCATATCGAGTTAAGGCACACTCTGAACTGACTTTTAAGGGCATCCCGAGCGGTTTTTCGTTTATTACGCCGACATTACGCCGAGTTGTGCCGCCGTACTCCAGCTGTTCCATTTCGTGTAGGGCTACTGACAGAATGCGGTTTCCAGGTGGCACGATGGCCTCGACTGGAATAAACGCGCACGACACTAACGATTGAGTAAGCCTGAAAATATTTTATTTCCATTTTACAAGTACAACAAAAAGCACACGTCTACGCATCCACACAAACGCGGTTACATAGTCAAGAACATAGTCAAGAAATGGCTCATTAATAAGGGTAGCACAAGCGCACAAGAAAGAAGACCTAAGCTACAAAACGTATGGTCGGCTGCTAAGTATAATAATTTCCCTGTCACCGCGTGTCACTTTTGTACAGCATCTTTACAGCACTACCAGGCCGGGTAGTTTGGCGGAAAGAACGCAACAGCTTACGGCCGTCAGCTGCCTCTTCCTTACGGGTGTCATAATTATCCTAATCTCCGCATCAACGTCGTGCAAGTCCGCATACAGGCATACAGTATCTGAACCATATGTGCCAGCTTAATACATGTGTAGTAAAATTATGATAACCACTGCGTCTTATCAAACGTATTGGTTTTGCGAATGCGCATTACAGCTGACGGAACGACGTACTGTAAGTGAAGCACAAGAGAACAAGGACAAAAGGAGGATACAACACTTGAAGAAAGCAAGAATTAGTAGGCGTACAGCAAACAAGCGATGACGGAGAACACACAATGATGCATCGGGTGTTCTGTGACATCGGTTTGCGTAGTTACGGTGTTATGGAGATCAACGGCATGAAAACGTACCTTCAAGCGTACTCCCTCAACCTCCGCCGCATTCATTATGATAATCAACGCCTAAACAAAATGAGGCACTATTTTTTGCCGAGTAGACCTCTTTGCAGCAAGTCTATGTAATGACTCACAGACGAAACCAGCATGCTTTCACCCGCCGCGGTTGCTCAGTGGCTATGGTGTTAGGCTGCTGAGCACGAGGCCGCGGGATCGAATCCCGGCCACGGCGGCCGCATTTTGATGGTGACGAAATGCAAAAACACCCGTGTACTTAGATTTAGGTGCACGTTAAAGAACCCCAGGTGGCCGAAATTTCCGGAGTCCTCCCCTACGGCGTGCCTCATAACCAGAAAGTGGTTTTGGCACGTAAAACCCCATAATCTCTAACCAGCATGCTTTCGAAAATGTTTTACCGCCGTAGTATTCGAACGCCAACGGCCAGGAAATACGTCGATATCAATAGGCTGTCGGCTGTCGGTGGTTAAACAAGTACAAAAACCTTGACGCTATGACTAAAAAGCAACTTCAACAATCAAATTTTAAAAAAATCAACTGCCTATTTGCCTGAGGTAACAAAACATCCTTAGACACCTCGATTGTTTATGTCAATGGTTTGTGTAAAGTAAAAAATTCAGAATGTTCAGCGCCCCTAGCAGAAAAAGCACAAATTAAAGTATGCGACCACATTACAGCAGCTCTACTTGCGCGCTTACGCTGAAACACGCCTCGATTGATTTTTCGCCCTCTGTGGCCATTTGTTGAACTTGAGAGTGTGCGGGGCCTGGTATAGCTGCGTCAGATAGCGCGCGAGTAGCCGCAAACTCGACTGTACGGAGCCTATAGGGGGTGAGGGCTTACGGAGTCGCCATCTGTCGGAAGCACCACGCTTGAGTAGTATGAGGGACAACGCGGCGCGCTCCTCATAGGTTTGGATGTCGGCGCTCAATAAGAACATTATGTGGGATCCCTCCTGAGTATTCCTGTCAGTACTCTCGAAACGAAGGAAGTTTTCTCTGTCCAAATAATAATCTTGGCAAACAAAAGAAACACACAATAGTTTGCAGAGACTATATATCTCTTTACCGAATACGTACAGTGAACACCCGTTACGCGCAGTCGCCGCGATGAAGTCCCTCGAACCGGCTTCTTGCGTGAAAGGTCGGCATTCGCTGAGCGCGAACTATGTGAAATATGTTCTTATAGTGGGCTGTCTGTATAACTAAATGGAACATGCCAGAATGAAGCCTCAATGCAGGGATCGCAAGGATTCGCGGTGACCGACTGTGCATCTGCATGCATGTCCGTGCTCAATGTTTCGCTTTCGCTGCGAGCGCGTTTTCGCACCTGCCGTGAGCTTTAGGTGGCAGCATACGAGCACTTGACAGTACACCAGCAACCATTGTTGCGTCAACACTATCAGAGCTGTTCATTAATAATTTCGTTATAACTAGGGCTTTCAAAGTTTACGAGGGCGACTTGTGATGTCCCGTCGCGACGATTTAATGTTTTTTTTCTTAAAGGGACCCTGAAACGATTTTGACGATTTTCTACAAACGTACTGAATCGTTAGAGTAGGTCCTTCTGATCATTAATTGACACATCTAAGTGCTATACGTAAAGCGTGTAATTTATTATAAGGTTTTAAAAATGCACATCGCTGCCGATCGCAGCACGCTGCTCGGCGGAATTTTAAGCCGCCCCTACCCATATGACGGAAATCACCCATATGACGTCAGTGGGGTGAGCTATCCGATTGGCTGACCAGGCCGCGTGATCGATAATTTTTCCAACTTTATGGTGAACAAATAATCTTCGTAATTGTTGGAATGTTAGTTCATTTGTTTTTATAAAAAGAAAATAACATGAAGAGAATGCACAAGAACAATTTTTCAGTACACTTCAGCACTTCCGGCACAGAGCAAGTGTCATCTGCTTGTGTTACAGCGTACTCCATTTTGACGAGAGCTCCGCGGTCAGAGTCGGTCTCAGTCTTTTCGCGAGCACTATGTTTCGACCTTGTTGCCTTGTGGACTGCAAACCTAGCGACTGGCAATATGTCAAGCTGCGACATCGTGTCCCTCTGCAAGGCAGTATACAAGCGAACTGGCTGCTGCGCATCGGACTGCCGGTATCCTATCAGCGCCAGGATTTGCGCGTTTGTGGCCGTCACTTTACACCGGAAGATTACTAACGCAATAGCGTTTCGCAAGTCCGGTATTAGGGCAAACGCAAGCGCAAGGGGACAGGGTCTGGCCGCCTAACTGTACCGGGATGAGCCACGAGATGAGCAGAAGGGCAAATGCGAATGGTCTTCACGGTGCAGCCACCTGGTGACACAGAGCTCAACCATACACAGTAGCAGCAACGAAGTGTATTCTTTGCTACTGGTGTGTATTTTTCGCAGGAGTGTAATCATCAACACGTTGTTTTTATAAATGTTTAAAATGTTTTACACTTGGTTAGAGCAATATTAGCGCTTTGTTAGACTGGTTAAGCGCTGCGCCAGCAAGTGTATGGACCGTGCAGACCGATCAGGCTGCTCATGTACGTCTACGCTAAAGTTCCTTCATCAGCTTGAGTTTATGCCTCAAGTCATTTGCCGAAATGACCAGCTTGCCTGTGGTTACCGGAATACCGGACACGTTCGGCGCTACGACAGAATGCTCGCAACGCACGCTGCTTCGAGAGCTGTCGGTCGACGGCCAAGCGGCTAGCGGAGAGGTCTCGCGCGGGAGGGGGCGTGCTCCAAAACAACCGGAAGTGAACGATGTGACGTCGCATCGTGACGCTAAACCAGTGAAGGCGGAATTTGGCACCGCTCGCTCGGCGAGCGAGTTGAGGAGGAAAAGCATAGCTAGGGAGGAGGGTAACTTCTAATCGCTTGCACCTCCATTAATACGTAACGCTTCACTTAAATTGTGGTGCGAATGTTCTGCTTAAGCTGTACCCTACGCGCCTACAAAATTTGTCCGAACCGTTTCAGGGGCCCTTTAAGCCCTGGGCGTGTAAATATAATTATTTCTCAAGTTTCGTCGCACTGTATGTTTATCGGTCTTCTCAGTGAGCAGTTACCCGCTGCTTCTTTTTCTTAATCCCGTACATTTAATTGTTTGGTGCAACACACACATAAGCATATGCCGTGTCTTTAATGTACTTTTTATGGTTCCCTTCCCATTCCAATGAACCTTCCAGTATCTCGCACCAACTACTTCATAGGCCAAAGCTTCACAACATTAGCCGGGTAGCCCTCGCGGGCGAGCGTATCAGTGCGCGCTTTTCGCCACTCACCGAACATCGCAGTCCCGACGCCGTATCAGAAATCTTCCTCCCCGTCCCTTTTCCCCAGCCCAGAGTAGCAGGCCAGAGCAAGTTATAGCTCAGGCCGAACTCTGCCTTTCTGCAAGTAAATCTCTCTCTTCCTCGTGGATGTACTTGCTGCCCACCTGAGTTGTAACCGATGGCTGCTTTCCACGTCTAAGTTTCGCGATCGAAGCTCTACGCATCCGCGGGTATGTGTGAAGGCTGACACGGGGCTCCGTTGTGTACGTCCTGCCCTACAACACCGAGCAGCAGCCTACCATCTTGGACGCCTTCGTACGCGGCCCCTACCTACTATAGTACTTTCAAGTGTCATCAAGCAGACACCCGAAGCGACAAAACATCCCCACTTAATCAGAAGCGCTGTGCAGGTGGGACTTTAAACTCTCGTTTTCAGCTCGCTTCGGCGCTTTCGAAACAGCCGACGCGGCCGCTGTGTCCCCTTGGTCCCTCTTACCACGTCACGCCGTCGGCGGCGCCAGCTTTGCCAGTGGTGGAATTTGTCCTCATATGCGTTCAGTGCGAATAAAGATTAGTTCTTCTTGGTATCACGCGCCTGTTCGGACTCCCCCATCTCTGTTGCGCTCGACACGAACGCCTTCTCGGACGCCTCCGCCTGAGTGGCGCACGAACCATACGCCGGCTCGGACGCACGTCTCCGCTGCGATAGAACAGGAGACAAGGATGCGATTGCCGCAGCGGCATCTCGGCAAGATGGTTGGTGAAGCACGGCGTATACTATAGTAGCAACGTGGGTCAGCTAGAAGCAAGAACAAGGCGAAGGACGGAGTGGTCGCCGAAAGAGACAAGTGAACTGCTTATGCATAATGGCTACGCCTGATGCCTCAAGGCGTTTGGGAAGCATGTCGGATTTCGAAACAGGTTGCAAAAGAAACCAAACCCGACCTTCTTCTGAGTTCGGTTGTTAAATATAGGGTCACAAGATGGCCAGCCAGGTGCACTAGAGAAATACAAGCATTTCTTATGCACAAAGATGAGCTTTCAATTGAACAATACTGTCTGACGTGAGGTCATCGAGTCATTGCGCCTAAGAGTTTGCAACAGGATGTCCTGGCACTACTGCACGATGGACGCCCCGGTATGATACGGATGAAGATGCTAGCTCGATCTTATGTTTGGTGGTCTTCCCTTGACAAGAACGTTGAAGACAGTATGTAACTGTCACATTTGTCAAAGTGTCCTCTCTGCCAAAACTACCGGTCCATTACAACCGTGGCCCTATCGTACAAGAGTTTGGCAACGCGTTCACATTGACCATACGGGAGGAATGATGGCAGCTGTTGAGGTGTTTTGATGCCTGCAACAACTAGTGCAAAAACTATGCAGTGCTTGAAAACTCCCTTCGCAGCCTATGGCTACCCCGAGAAATTAGTGATAGATAACGGTCCGCCCTTTACCTCGGATAACTTTCACGAGTTGCCGCGACAATGGGAAATTAAGGATACGAAAACGCCTCCATACCACGCCTCATCCAATGGCGCTGCAGAGAAGCTCGTTAGAACAATGAAGACGGCGCTTCTGAAGCAAGCACCCCCTGACAACGCCGCACAAGAGAGGACACTCGGCGAAAACTGGCAACGGAAAACACGTCACAGCTAGTGTTAACCCCGTCTGTTAGGTGGCGCGAGCATCGGAAAAAAAAAAGAATGTGAAATGAGTTTACAGAAAACGTTCTATTTTTTTTAATTCTCTCTCGCTAAAACAAAAAAAAAGGAAATTACGTATAAATGAACCTATACTTTGCGACTTATTTTTCTTGCGTTACCTAGCAACAAGCTAACGGCACGCCTGGCACGACCGATGCATGCGTCATGCGCCAGACAGGCCACCGGAGCCAGCGAGGCCGGTCGCGCATGTGAAGTTCGCCCGTTCGGCGAGCCGTCTCTTTTGAATGTAGCATGTTTGTTGGGCTCCCTTCGTATTCTCGCGTTCCTTCCACACTTCGACACTGCACTACTGCACTATTGGACTACGGCAAGGAGACAAATTTAGTTTGACAGTCTGCGACGCATCTGAAGCAATAGTGGCTTTTACGGTACAGAACCGAGAGTTGGGGGGCAGTTAGCGAAAAAGAGCTCGGCCGTCCTGGCGCAGTTAATTTCAGTTAACCACTCGAACGGGGCGATGTTTTCGACGCTTTCTATGAGCCACAATATTATAATGATTTCGGTAGTTTTCGGGCACGCTCGCCGCAGTCCACTTTGTGACGCAGTTAGCGAAAAGCACTTCGGCCATGTGACAGTTAGTTTCGCGTGTACTAAATCTTACTGGGACGAGTTTTGGAGCTTTTTGTGACCTCGAACATTATTGCAACTAATTTGGTTATTTTTTTTATTCTTTTGATGCACGCTCGCCACGCCTGCGGTTCTGAACAGTTAGCAAAAAAAAGGAAGAAAAGCAAGCTGGCCATGGTGACAGTTTAGCGTGTACCGAATCTTAGTGGGAAAAGTTCGTGACACTTTTTATGGCCCCGCAGCATATACCTTTTTTTGGTGCTCACGCTTGTCGAAGACGCGGCGAGTGATTGCCTAGGGTGATAACGCTGGAGTGTGTTGCTTGCGGCCGCAGATGTCGCAAGAGATAACGCCGAGGAGCTCAAAAACCATGAACCCGAACATTCTGTCTTCTGAACGACTGAAACAGGCTTTGCACCCATGCATTTTTCTTGAGCGCGAGTAAAAGGCATTTTGCGAGTGAATAGCATGGTCAGGCTAAGAGCCTGTGTTATGACCTCCTCTGTGTAAGTAGCGTACAATCGCGTCAGCTGAGGCCAAGTTGTTTTGGAAACGCGCAGTCGCCCGTGCATTTGTGCTCCTAAAGTGCAGGAAGTAATGCCCGGGAATGGAGGAATGCTTGGAACTCGGATGCTTTCTTCCTAATAGATAGTATGGCTTGGAATGAGCCGGGTATTTTAGACACCATGTATGTAAAAGCGAATTGCTTTTGCTTGTAATGTCACCCTTTCACAACTTGCGCACGTGTCCCCCCTACACGCAGTATTCCTATAAGGTCTAAATACCAAACTGACGGATGCTTGTAGTTTAGTTATTTCAGCTGATGCCACCCAGCGGAGCTTCGTACGGGAACTGCTGCTGATTACGCTGTGTGATAGCGTGCATGAATCACAAAAATTCCTCGAACGAGCGTTTATATAGAACGAGATAAACACTTCCTGATTTACAAGGCGTGTCTCGTCTACTTTATGAAATTGCACGTGGCACAGATTCGATGGAGGCTTCTAAAGATCATTCGCAATCATTTTAATTAAATAGACGATTCCGCGCTAAGACCGGGCGCAAATGAGCAGCAGAAGCAAAAAAAAAAAAAAGCGTGCGAGTAGCGCAGCCCGCGTAGCGCGTGCCAGCCAGCGTTCAAAACGCGCGCGCCCAAAACCGAAACCGCGAGGAGTTAATCCGATTCACTTGGTGCGCTACAGTCAATTCGGCCGCTGGGCTCTATGCGAGTGTCCGCTATTCTTACGCCGTGGGGTTAAATCGTACTCTGCAAAAGCGCCTCTGTCATTTCTGGTTATCCTACCAAAACACACCGAATTCGATAACGCCAAAGACTCCAGCTGAAGCCTTCTTCCAGCGTTCGCCTCGTGTAATGTTGTCTCTACTTATCCAAAGCTTTGCAAATAACGTGTTGGATCCTCAGAGATAATGAGCAACGCACTCGGCAAAGAGGGTCAGCCGAGTACTTCTCAGTTGGCGACAAAGTATATATGTCAACGCGACTGTCATGTCAAGACTATGAGAGGTGAAGTGGAATTTCGGCAGGAGGGGACCATCGAAGAAGTTGCGAGCTAAGCTACATATCTTCTTAGAATAGGCGACCATGTACGATTCACCCATGTTGACCACTTGCGACAACGATGGACTGTTGTGCCTAACTCGCATCGCGCTCAATCACAAGGCACAGAAGCTCCTGAACACCTACACAGCTGAGACGACGAAACCTCGGACATCGGACCGTCGTCCGAAGAAAACAAGGCAGTGTCACGTAGTGATCTCTTCAGTTGGGCAGTCGGAAGCACAGAACCACCAGGGTGAAGCGTTGCTTCTCATGGTTGGGCAACGTGAAGGGGACCAGTAAGTGCACAGTTATCACGAGGTCGACAAGGACGAAGGTAATCCTGATCCTAGAATAACCTAAGGGACAGTTTCCACCTCAGCTAATGACTCAGACACTGCACCGTCGTTACGGAGAAGCAACCGTACTCGAAGACCTCTCAGCAGATATCAGCCAGAAGACGTAAAGAAGAAGCCTAATGGCATCTTCGGTCGGCCGTATCAAAGTGCTCTAGACTGCACTCGCGAGCGGCGTTTTCTTCCGCTGATTGAAAGAGGGTGAGCGCCTTGCGTTCGGCCGGTTCGTTTCGATCGCTTTCCTCCTTCTTCGAGTGCTCTGAGGCGCTCCGAGCCCTGTCGTCGGAGCAGTCGTCGAGACTGAAGCGTTTCCCGCAACGTCATCACAACACAGCGCAGTCGCTGTTGGCGACCGTCCACCGCAACCTAGGCAAGTATTGGATCTTGCCTTTGAGTGTGGGAGTTGGCCGTCGTTGAGATGAAAACTGGAGGTTTATTTACATTATTGACAGTAATAAGACAAAGTAATTAACAGTCACAAAGTCAGTGATGGCCGGCAGCAAATCGCACGCCGCGGCCCGTGGCAAGAAGCATGAAGGAGATGAATGAATGAAGGAGTGCTTCTCTCTGCTCTCTGTCTCTGGCTTTTAACCCCTTGGGTGTCTCGGGGTCATGTCACTTTCGGCCGATCGTCGAGCCCGCTCAGGTGTCGTCATTTTCCTCCAATGATAGGTGCCCTAGCCTGCAAGAGCCGTCACAATCGGCTCAGGGGAGTCGCTCCAAGGGCTCCATTGTCCGAGAGGTGACTTGGCGTTGCCTCCGGGTTTGTAAGCGCTCAGCGGGGGGGGGGGGGGGGGGGGGGGGCTTAGGCGGGTTGTTTTCGACGAGCGATCTTTCACAGCTGCAAAACAACTTAGCTCGGCACCCAGATTACCTGGGCCCGTGCCAGGCTCCCGTTGCACTTTCAGGAAGAGTCAAGCAGTGGGACAATTGCTCCACGTGCGGCGCACGATGTGGGGGTCGCCAACTTGTCTGACAGGTCCGGGAACGCGTTAGACGCACTTCTGCGCTCCTTAATTGAATGCGACGGCGATTGGATGTGGTCTGAACTCGAGTGATGCCAGGAAAAGGGTCCGTATCTAACGCAACCTAGGCCAGTGCATGCTCGCGTCTCGGCGAACGCTCGTCCCACCGGCGCGTTGGCCTGTTTTCCCGGCAACGGCGCGAGCTTTGGATAGGCGAAAAATCGTACCCTGACAGTACTCACGTAATTTCGCATCTGCCATTTCCTCATCTCAGGGAGAGTCAGACTTTCGGCTTCCGCGCCTGTCCTCTACGTCTTTAGTTTGAAGAACCGCGGATCTGCCCGAGTCTGCTTTAGGGGATGGAGGCGACCAGTGAAAGATACCATAAGTAGACGAACAAATCTTTAAGAGGGAAGAGTCTTCTGTTCTACTAAAGCGCCGGGCGCGTCGCTGTGGCGTCGGGGCGTTGCTAACCCGACTTCTATAAGAAGCGCGTTCAATACGAATAAAGATTGGTTCTTGGCACCACGCGCCTGTTTGGCATTGTTGTGTGTCTGTTACGCTCGACACGAACGACTTCTCGGGCGCCTCGTCTGGGCGGCGCACGAACCGTAGGCCGGCTCGGACGCATGTCTCGGCCGCGATAGCACACTATATAGATCTCTAATTGCTTTACACGCAATATCTCTTCTTAGAAACCCTGTATAACATTTCATTTAAAGGCACAGCAGATAGACAGACAGACGGACAGGCAGAAAGACAAACAAACAAGAAACTTTATTTGGTCCTACGGGACTACGCTGTCTTAGTCGCGGGCCGCACCCGCGCCGGGGGTGGAAGAAACTTCATTTAGGTATGTTGAACAGTTTCGCCGGAAACAAAAACACCGCAAAACGCCGCTTTTTGCTCGCACTGACTGTTTTTATTGCCGTCAAGTAACACTTCATACTAGGCGATAATACTAGGTGTCATTGGAATGCGCAGAAGGTAAGCTTTCTAATCCCATGTAGTTGACATGCGTCAATGAGCGCGGAAAGCACAGTGCGTACACACACAATGACTAAAATGCGGAGCGCGTGCCGCCGGAGTGGGACCAAATAGGTCGCGAAGCTTCGGGCGAAAACCGGTTCAGAACTAATTGTCACCAACATCATCAACGGAGTAGTCACTACGTGCTCGCTAGAGCTGGTGACGGACCCCCGCTATCCGACTCGACTAGGCACGTCGGTGGCGCGGGACACGACGCCCGACGTGACCTTCGTCAAGAACGTGCGAGGGGCCGAGTGGCGCAACCTGCATGAGAACCTCGGCAGCGACCACTACATACTGGCGGTCACGATCCCCATCAGGGCGGCACCACCGAGAGAATTTAAGGTCACCGACTGGGACGCCTTCCGCAAAATAAGGAAGGAAGACACAAACGAATACGCGGATCTAGACAGTCTTTTTAGAAGGCTCAAAGAGGACGTTAACACCGCGACGAGGGTTGTCCAAACTGAACTGAACGTGGAAAGGATGGACGCGAGATTGGCACACCTATTAGAGACAAAGAATTCCATCACGGCCAGGTGGAAAACGCAAAGACTGAATCGCAGACTACGAAAGAAAGTAGCGGCACTAAACCGGGAAATCGAAGCGCACTCGATCGAGCTTTCCAAGCAACAGTGGAACGAGGTGTGCGCGTCGGTAGACGGACAAATGAGAACCGGGCGCAAATGGAACCTCCTAAAGCAACTGTTAGACGACAAACAATCCAAAGGAAGTCAGAGATTGGCAATCGATAGGATTTTACAAAAGCAAAAGGAGCAGGGCAAAACAGAAAGCGAGTTCCTAAAGGAGCTGGCGGAGACGTATCTGCCACTGGGCCCGTCAGGCGATGGCGACTATCCACAATACGCCGGGGCAGAGGTCGAAGAACTCGACGCGCCTTTCACGGAATCAGAAATTTGGGATGCCTTACAAGGCCTCAACGGACGCTCCGCTACAGGCCCGGACGGGGTCTCGAACAAACTGTTGAGGAACCTAGACGGAAGGTCGGTCGAGAAGCTCACCGAAGAAATCAACAGAGTGTGGGAAACGGGAGAAGTACCAGAGGTGTGGAAAGAGGCCTCGGTCATACTTATACCGAAACCCGGTAAACCACTTGCGGCGGAGAACATGCGGCCAATATCGCTCACCTCGTGCGTAGGCAAGACGGCCGAACATGCCATACATAACCGAGTATCCCGGTACATAGAGAGAGAGGGCCTCTTCCCACATAACATGGTGGGCTTCAGACCGGGCCTCTCCACACAGGACGTAATGTTGCTACTCAAAAAGCATATAATTGACGGCATGACCAGAGACACCAGGGGCATACTGGCCCTGGACCTAACGAAAGCGTTCGACACGGTCAAACACAGATTTCTAATGGAAACGATCTCGATGATGGGGCTCGGCCGGAAATTCCACTCTTACATAGGCTCCTTCCTCAGAGACAGGAAAGCCACGATCAAAATTGGACAGGCCACGTCCGATTGGTACACGCTGGGCGCGAGGGGCACCCCACAAGGGGCGGTGCTCTCCCCACTATTATTCAATCTGGCAATGAAAAGGCTCTCTGACCGGCTGACGAGAGTGACCAACGTCAATCACGCCCTGTACGCAGACGACATTACGGTGTGGTGCCCGGGAGGGTCCGACGCAGAAGTCGAGCAGGCTCTTCAAGAGGCGCTGGACACAACGGAAGAGTACCTGAAGGAAACGGGACTCCGTCTGTCACCCAACAAATCGGAACTGTTGCTGTACAGGCCCTCAAAACAAGGCATGAGGAATTTGACGCCGATCGATCAAATACCGATCAAATCACATACGAATGCCGGCCAGCCGATTCCCAGAGTGGACACTATACGAATCCTGGGGCTGCTAATTGAGGCGAAAGGTGGTAACACACAAACTGTCATGAAACTAACGTCCAAAACGGAGAACATGCTCCGGCTGATCCTCAGGGTGACGAACCGCAGAGGAGGGCTCAGCGAGAGCAGTCTCATCAGACTTTACCACGCCTTCCTCATGAGTCACGTCAATTACGTAGCCTCGGCGCTAAAATGGACCAAGAGAGACGCGGCCAAAATAGAGACACTGATGCGCAAGAGCGTCAAAAAGGTGCTAGGTCTCCCGATCACTACAAGCACGGAGCAGCTCGATCGGTTAGGGGTCCACAATTCACTATCAGAAATCATCGAAGCGCAGACCAAGGCACAGGTCGTGTGGCTGTCGACCACCAGGGCCGGCAGGCGCATCCTAGAAGAAGCAGGGATAAATGCCGAGGCAGAGTGCAACGCACACAAGATTGCGCTCAGCGCGGCGGTAAGGGGCACTTTCAAGGTAGAACCGCTTCCGAGAAACGTCCACCCGCAATTCAACGAGGGGCGCCGAAAGGCGAGGGCCCGAGCACTGCTGAAATCGACCGCCAACTGCCCGGGCCTGGCGGCATTTGTAGACGCGGCCCAGTATGGGCGCAGCGACCGGTACGCGGCCGTCTCGGTACGCTGGGATGGCACAATAATTAACGCAGCATCGGTCAAGGGGGTAACGTCCGAAGTGGCCGTACAGGTGGCAATAGCCATGGCAATGAGAGACCCCGAACGTCCTCACGTCTACACAGATTCGCGATCGGCGGCAAGATCATTCGCCTCGGGCTCGATATCCCGGGAAGCGGCGGCCGTCCTCGGCAGCGAGGGAGCCGCGGGTCAGCACCTCGTCAAATGGTTCCCAGCCCACATGGGGGCCGACGTGCACCCCGAATTTCCCAACGCCAACGAGCTGGCGCACGGACGCGCGCGAGCACTCACGCACCGCGGCGATCGTGGCGAGCGAGGTGGCGGGGAGGGAGGGGAGCACCGAGACCCGCTGCTCACCTTCAACGAAATAACAACACACTATCAGCTGTCGAGGAGGACCTTCCCACTCCCCCACGCTAAACTCACGAGACCACAGTCATCGATATTCAGAATGCTTCAGACAGGGTCGTTCCCCTCGAGAGGCAGACTGAGCCGTTATTCACCAGAAGTAGAGCCGCAGTGTCCGGATTGTGGCGAATCTTACTGCTCGCTAGCGCAAATGCTTTGGCAATGCTCCGCGTTAAGCGGCACCGTGTTCACTAAAGAAGAAGACTGGGTGGACGCCCTGCAAAGCGACGACCACCAGACCCAGCTCCGGGCCGTCCAGAGGGCTCACGAAAGGGCGGAGGCTCACGGGCTTCCCGTCCCAACGTGGGTGCGGCCCGCGACCCCTGCCGCCCACTAAACCAAGAGTGGGTGGGGAGGGGTTCCTCAGGACACATTAAAGTTATTTCCTCCATTTCCTCCATCAACGGAGTAGCGATTGAAGGACGACTATGTTGGAGGGAACAAACATTTGTAAAGAAAAAAAAAACGCCTTTTTTAAATTATAGCGAGGCACAGATTCATTCAACGAAGTCAAATTCCCGATCAATATGATATATACTTGCCCAGTAAAGAAAATGTAACTATTTTAAGGCGAAAGCCTTTCTAGGTTCATGGTGAAGTTTGTGTCAGCAGACCTTACCGTCGGAGTGTCCGCCGAAGCGTCATCACGCATATGAAGACAGATTAAAGAATGAAAATGATTGATAGTGACAGTTGGTCAATGATGACGTTATAATAGCGATTGGTAGAGGTTAATAATGAGTCGTAATGGCTAATAATGACTATTAATGACTTGTAATGACTCCGGGATAACCAATATGTCTAGCGACGGCTTGTAGTGACCACAATTGATTAGAAATGACTAGAAATGTCTAGTAATGAGTAGTAATGACTGAAATGGCTCCTAATGACTTGTAATAACTACTAACGACTACGATATGACCAATATGTCGAACGACTGCTTTTAATGATCACAACTGATTACAAATGAGGAGATATGCTTACTAGTGTGCAGTAATGACTAATAGTGACAGAAATGACTTGTAATGACTAGTAATGACCAATATGTCTTACGGCAACTTGTAACGGCTACAATTCATTAGAAAAGAAAAGAAGTAAGACAAAGAAAGAAGAAATAGGTGAAGAGAAGGATGAAAGAGGGGGGAAAGAAGCGAAAGGGAGAAGAGGCAAAGAGAAACAGGCGAGGGATAAGAGGAGGGGAGTAGGCTTTCGCCGTTCACCTCTTAAGGGAGATCTTATGTGACCATGTAATTTTATTTTATTATTATCAATGAATATTAGTTTTTTCAGCACCCATCCTGACGCCGCTGTTACTTGCAATGCAATGTAGCTCTTAAAGTGTGCACAAAAGCGCGCTCGTAAAGTTCATCTGTTGCAATACGCCCACCTACCACGTTGTCTTGTTTCGCTTGTCAACATTTCTCTGAATTTGGTGCCGCGGCTAGTTTCATTGTTCTCTAACCTGTTCAGTCAAATGTGGTGAGTTACGACAGCCAGATAATTGTTTACTTTAGCTGCTTTCGCGTGTCTGCGCTGGCCGACGGGCTTGACGTCCGACGATGTGACCAGCACTCTACATCCAAAGCTTTAATATTATTAAACTATGGGGTTTTAGGTGCCACGACAACGATCTGATTATGAGGCACGCTGTATTGGGAGACTCCTAAATAATTTGGACCCCCTGGGGCTCTTTAACGTTCACCTAAATCTAGGCGCACGGGTGTTTTCGCATTTCGCACCTATCGAAATGCGGACCCGAAGCTTTCGTCCGCCTCCAAAGAAAGTATGTTTGTGCAGGGGTACGATTTTGACCCCCGTACGGCTGTCTATTCGCGCTTAAAGCTCTAAACAGCCATCTAGTCGAATGGCGGGGCGTTTGAATATACAGCTCTAATTACAGGCCACCTATACAAATTTCGCGCCTTTGATACCAAAATGACGTCACTTCTATTTTTAACACACATAGCGTCACATAATTTTCTCTTCCGCTGGAAGTGTTCCCTCCACATACAGATGGCGCTAAGCCACATGAACCACCGATGGGCTGCCGTGTTTCGGATGTATGGGCTTCCACAGAAGCTTCGCTACCAAGTATATTTAACTTGTCCTCACTATATGTGGACTTCCCATAGCAGTGTCACAACACGATCAGTTGCTAGGCGGATTCTTCTTTTGCAAATGAAAATAGTTACGCCACTCCCTGCTTCGTATGCTACAGTCAGCCTCCGGCAAGTGCAGCTTGTCCAACCGCAATCTTTACCTGTAAATGCTTGCGGCGAATATATGCGCGAAGACGAGCTTTCTGGTTCTTTCTTTTTTTCTCTGCACGGCCGGCGCCACCTCTGTCACCAATGCGCGGAGGCGAGTGCCATCTGCTGGTGCTGCAAGCAACCCAGCGGTGTGAGCCTCCCGCTGATGGGCTGAGTTTTTCTACCTACGGCCACGAAAAAACACATTGGGAGGTGGAGTTATACAGCTTCGGTGTAAAACAGAATAAATTCGAAAGGAAAAAATGACAACCATTCCACTCTGAGAAGATGGAATGGCAGCGAAAGCTGAAGACAGTAAAAGCGCTCAAACGAAAAACAAAGTTGTTTCGCTGTCATTCCTTCTTCGCAGAGTGGAATGGGTGTCATTTTTTTGCGTTGCCAGTCTGGCGTTGTTCCTCGTTCGGAGGTGCCCGGGATCGCGATTGTCGTTTTTGTTCAGCATGGCGGGAACGTTCTTTGTCTGTGGTCGTTCCACGCCGGCGCCGTCTGCATTCTCGTTGCTGTTCCCTCCGGCGCTCCTCGTACGCATGTTGTTTTTCGGGTGTACGAACTATACGTGCCGCGCCATCGATAACGCAGCTGTTTTTAGTGGCGATACCTCTCATGCTTATATATTGCGATAACACTGATGTCACGTTATTGTTCACGGCGAGCGTTCTAATCTATTTCTCATTTTGACATCTGCGCCGCCACACTACGCCAGTATGGGTTTGTTAGAAGATGCCAAGTCCGTTTCGGTTGCCGGACGCCGAAAAAGCTGCGGAAGATTAGTAATGTACAGATTTCCCTGTAAAGCGTTGGCGCGTGAAACTTAAAGCGTAAAGCTCCCGTTTCGCGTAATACTTGAGCTTCGAACATACGACTCCACGCTCAAGCCGAGCGTATATAAAAAAAAAATAGAGAGAGACCCGCTGGGCTAAAGCAGCGCCTCGTAGGCAGTTAGGCTTTGTGCTCTGCTTTATTACATCATGCTGCTTGGAGCGAAATTTCAATTGCCAAGCCTGGCGTGACGAAGGCGGTGACATAAAAATCACCTCGGCTTACTCGGGAGCGTTCCCGTTAGATACTATAGCAGTCGAGCCAGGTAGCATGTCACCACGGATCGAAGTGCACCAGCCTTGTGCTATCTACGAGGCGTTGGTCAAGCATCTCTACGCGCTCGCTTGCCCACGAACAATCTCGAAGCACCGCACAGCTGCGTGCAGTTGGCATAACCCTTTCGCATTCACAACTCACAAGAAGGGCTTAGGTGTCCTCGGATATTTACCCTTTCTCTATTTGCGCTGCAGCACGCATAATGATATTCGACACGAGCACGCTTCGAGCGAATCCTGTGTCTCCCCGCGCCCTTTGCCCGGATACGGCGGCGTTGGAGGATGCTCGACGACGCCAGTAGCGCCAATACGTGACGTAGTTCCCGTCGCGATAAGCCAGTGCGCTGCGCGGAGCAGCGAAGACGGACGGACGCCGGCGTCTCCCTACGGTAAGCTTCGCTTCTCGTTTGTTGGCCGCGAGTAGATTGTAAACAACGTGTGTGAGGTCAGAGACGACATGGTTACATCGCGTGGGCACCATGAGGCAGTGCTTTATAATGCCAGTGCTAATGCGCCCAGAAGTTGGCGAAGTTACAACTTAATTCTCTGCATTTTACCGAGTGAGCTTTCTCAGTTCAAGTTGTATCGACGAACTGCGTCCGCGTTTCTGCGATCGGAACTAATCTTGATGGCTGGCGTTAGACTGATATGCAATTCGCTTCAAGTTTTTGATTATTCGGAGCACTGCGAGCCACTTGAGGTTAAATTTCCGCTTTCGAATCCCGTACTCGGCAAGCACATCATTTTCCGGACCGAGTCTTGGCCTCGGCTAGCACTAAAAACAGCTTAACGCTTTGTATATGTTCTAGGAAATGAAGTACAGCTTAAATGGACAAAGCCAACATTAGCACATGCCGTCTCCCACCTAATGCAGGACTAATTGTTAAAGAGCGTCATTATATGTTACGCCACAGCAACACTTTACAGGATAATTCACAGTCCAATTGCGCTGCTTATACACCGTATATTTCAGTGCATTTGAAGATAATTATCGCGTGTGACAAAACAGCTTCGCTATCGGCGCGTATACCAAAGAAAACGATTAGGTATAAGTGAGCATGCGTTCGTTCACGTAATGAAGTATGTGCAAAGCATAAATATTGCGTCTGTATCGTGGCATCATGGTGTCACTACGTCCGCCAAGTTCGAGAAAAGCTACCCAAATTTCTTATAGCGTCGAATACTCGGGATATCGGTGGCCGACGTGCGGCAGAGCCGTTTGTGGGCATCGCCGGAACTTGACTTATCTTCGTGCCATATCTTGACAGAACCTATCGCCAACTTCGAGTGTGGCTCTTTCCCATGCATTCAGGTGCGCCCGTAACGACAGACAAGCTTTCAGCTCTTTTACAGACTTTGGCTCAAAAGCTGAGACAACAGAAGCTCTAACAACTGGTGTCGGAGTCCTACGGGGTATTACTATATTTCCATTCAGACATCTCGGAAAAAGGCTGATGGAATTTGGGAAAGCTGGCGGGCAGCTCCTTCCCTTTTGCTATAGTGGTTTTTATATCAGCAAACTAAGTCATATTTCTGCCGTCAAAGGATAGTGTTTGAGAAGTGGATCCTCACATATGTTTACCTTTCCACGCCCATGAAGCCGCATCTGTTGGGTCATGATACCTGTTCGTCAAATTGTTGTCTCTGTTGAAGATATTTTGCTTCTTTTTTTCTAATGTTCACAGCTTTGTGAACAAGCGCGATCACCGGTCTTCATTTCGCGGCACAAACAATGCTGATGTGGTCATACTAACGAAAACGGTGATAGCTAATGCCGAAATTTTTTTTTACAGCGAAGCTGCATAACTGTGCCTTCCAAGGAAATTTTAGTGTCGTAAGCAAAAAACTCCCCTTACATGGGTTGATCCCTAAGATAGTGCAATGCCGCACCGACCCGCCCTGGAGGTAGAGTTCATCATTAAGGGGCCCACATTCACAGTTTCGCTGGAAATCCTTGGTCACTGAGTGGAAGGACACTGAGTTAATTTTAATGTGAGCAGGATTTCAGAACTCGCCGATGTTACCGCTGCGTTAGAACAGTAGCTGCCGTCTTAATCGCTCATACGTGTACCTATTATTCTGCATTAGGGCAATTGAAGGCACCGAAATTGTCAATGCCTTTTTTTGTCAAGTGAATAGAACGCAAAGTAGTCCCAATGAGGTATAAAAATTTAAGAAAAATTTTTGAATGACATCTAACCTTTATTAAAGTCGGTATTGAACAGATGGATGAACTTGAGTAGGAAGAGAGAAAACCCGGCGTCCCGCGTGGGACATCGCCTCGGCAAAGAGATTTTCGAACCAAATTGCGAATCACGCATAACCAATCACTTCTCTACCACCAAGCTTGATCATACCTTATCTTTCCTTCTTTACAACGTTATTCCTCCTAATTTCGTGAATGTGAGCCAACAAACAAATGTAATGGAAAAAATACTGACAATGCATGTCCTTTATGTTAGCTCTTCTCAGACCGATATAATAAAAGTGCGAAACAATAACAGGACGTCGACCCACGCAAGAGGCCGCGTTTGTACCAGAAAGCTCCCGTTCGTGCATAGCGTTCGCAGCCAGTGTTTCCCGGTAATTTGATTGAAAACATCTTTATTTGCAGAATATTCATAGAACTCGTGGGTGGACCACCTAGTCCGATAGTCCACTGGTTATTGCTGCTGCGCTGGCCCTCCCTACCAGGCAGTGCTGACGGTCAGGATCATCGCTGAGCAGAATAGCCTCCCACTGCTCTTCTGAGGGATTTGGAATGGGGTCAACTATGGGATTAAATTGGCAAGCCCACACCATGTGGTAGAGGTTAGCTACCTCTCCACGGTGTGGGCATTGCAGGGAGTATAGTGTAGGGTACCACTGGTGTAACTTAGCTGGCGTTGGGTATGTATTAGTTTGTAGTCTCCTGAGAGTGTTCTCTTCTAACTTATTGAGGGATTTATGTGGTGTTGGGTACGCCTTCCTGGTTGTTCTGTATGGTGCGAGATTGTCAGCATACACTGCTATAGCAGTTAGGTCGCAGCACCCTTCAAGGTCATCAGGGGGAGACGCCCGGTATAGAAGAGCTCGGTTATGCCTGTGAGCGGCTTCGTTTCCTCCTGGTAGTTCCAGGTGACCGGGAAACCAGATGACTGAGGCTTGGCTGGGTGGATGCTTAATCAGCAATGACAACCGTGACCTGTGAATTAATCCATTATTGAAGTTGCGACAGGCGTTCTGGGAGTCAGTGAGCACATCGGCGTTGGGGTTAGATGCTATAGCTAATGCAATAGCTGCTTCCTCTGCGTGAGTGGGGTTGAATGTTTTCATTGAGGCGCAGTTCACCATAGATTCTGAAGGTGTTGAGACCACAATAGTCATCACTCCATTCTTTGGCCCTGCAGCGTTCACGTCAAGGGTGTTGGTTGCTCGTCCCATTTCTTCTGCAGGGCTTCCCCTCTCGCTTTTCTCCTTTCGAGGTTATATGCGGGATGCATGTTCCGCGGAATGGGGTACACGTTCATGTGTCTCCTCCCATCCCGTTGTACCTCTTCCCTTTGGTTTATCGTATAGGGCAGAATAATATGGATCTTTTCGAGCAGATATCTATCTGGTTTTGTGAGTGCAAGCCTATTGAGTTGTGAGAGGCATTGTGCTTCCCACATCTCTTTGAGGGTATTATGTACTCCTAGAGCCATGAGATTTGCCGTTGGCGTGGAGTTTGGTGGCCCCAGTGCCGTCTTGTAGGCCTTCCTGATCAGTGTCTCCAACTTTTCAATTTCCGACTTGGAGAGGTTTTAAGGAATGCCATCCCGTACATTATCCGAGAGATCATGATAGCCTGCACTAAGCGGATGGCGTCCCCTTTCCTTCATGCCGTGGTGCTTATTTCTGATACGATGTATCATCCGGAGGATTTGCTCGGTGGATGTTGTAAGCTTCTCCATAGTGGTGGTGTTCTGTTGCCCCTGCGGCATATGCAGCCCTAGGATATTGATCTCCGTGGATTTCGCTACTGAGTGGTTGTCTATATGCACCGTGATATTCTGCGCCAGGGGTGCCCTCGAGTTCTTCAGGATGAGCAACTCGGACTTTTCCGGCGCACAATGGAGGCCTCTCTCGCTGGCGTGCTGGTCTACCGTGTCCGCTGCTGCTTGAAGACGCTCCTCGATCTCGGCGTCACTCCCCGAGTTGCACCAGACAGTGATATCATCCGCATACAATGTGTGTTTGATACCTGGGATTCCGGATAGAAGGCCTGGGAGATCTTTGATAGCCAAATTGAAGAAAAGGGGTGACAGTACCGCTCCTTGCGGAGTTCCTCTCGGGCCTAGAATGACGGGATCTGATTTTATTCCACCGAAGTTTATAGTGGCTTGCCTTGCTGATAAGAAGTTTTTGATATAGTTGTAGTTTCTGGTGCCACAGTTGGTGTCGGCGAGGCTTTGCAGAATATTTTTATGCAGAACGTTATCAAACGCTCCTTTCAAATCAAGTGCCAGGATGTTCCTTGTCTGTGACTTGGGAGGTGTCTAAAGGAGGTCCTTGTACAGGTACAAGAGGGCGTACTGCGTCGATAGGTGAGGGCGAAAGCCGAATTGAGTGTTAGGTAGGAGGTTGTTCTCTTCTAAGTATCTACTGAGTGTCGTGTTGATGACCCTCTCCATGAGCTTCAACAAACACGAGGTCAGCTATATCGATCTTAGGTTATCCAGTTTAAGGGGTTTGTTCGGCTTCGGAATCAACCGAACCTCGGCCGTCTTCCAGGATATTGGTAGCGTTCCTGTAGCCCAATGCTGCTCGTTGAAGCATACCACAAGCGAGGTGATGGTGTCATCGCTGAGGTTAAATGAGAGCTCTGCTGTTATTTGATCTGGACCTGGAGCTGCATTTTTCTCATGTCCGCAATTTCTGCTTTGATTTCTTCTTTCGTGAGTGGGATGTTCAGCTTGGCATTCGGCAGCCCAAAATACTCCGGTTGTTCCATGACTTGGGCCATGCACAGACAGGCTCATGAAGATTGTACACACCATCCCGGGTACGGACACAGAGCGTTTCCCGGTAAACTTTACTCTTACATAAGGCGTAGTTACCGGGCAACATGAAAAACAGTAAGGCCCTCTGAACGCTATCACGTTCCGCTCTTAAAGGCGTAGTTTAAGCTCCTCCAAATTTTTTGAACTTATGTTCACACGAAGGCATACAATGCTGCCTACAGCATCAATAAACATCATTCTACGCCAGAAACCCTAAAATATGTATGCAAAATGCTCCAAACTACAAAACAAGGCCAATATTATGATTCACATGTGTTTCTCAATATACCGAGAAATCACGGATCATATTTGCATGCTTATGTTTTCCTTATGTGCAGGTCTTCTACTGTGAAAACCCAAAGCAAAATGAGGCACTCGGGAATGGCTATTGGTGTATTATTTCCGCTTTCTTTCCTGGCCGGTTTCTTGGTTGCGTGTGAAGCGGCTGACTGCAAATGGGCTTGGGCTGCACCAGAATTAGGAACCAGTCGGCTGCAAATCTACGACGGCAAGCCGCCGTCGGCTCCTCATCTTGGTGGTTCATCGGCCTTGGCCCCGGTGGCATGGGCGAATTTTCGAGACGACATCGAGAACAGCGGGTGAGTATGGAGCAAAGGCGCAGTTTCATGCTCGAATACATTTTTTCCCCCTGGAAAACTGTGTATTCGCTCTAATACAACAGTACTTACGTGTACAGAAGCATCTTGAGTAACGCTACGGAGTGCAACGAATCGTTACACGGTCACCCAGTGGCAAAAGGAGGCATCTTGAATAAACAGTAAGCATGATGAGGAAACATTGTTGTTATGACAGAACTGTACTTAATCGGTACTGTCATTGCGCAAGTTAAAGGCACAAAAATGAGTAAAACTATGCTGTGGCAGGCATATTTTGCGCAGCGCATATATTAATTGTGGCTGTTGAAGCCACTCTGCACAACCGAAAACTTGCATTTCTTATTTCTTGCACACAGATGTTTACGGGGTGCTTTTATTGCGATAGCAATTATAAGGACACTCCAGGTGCATTTGTGCCGTTGGCGTCCCGCTTGAGGTTCCGTATAAAGTCCAACGGCGATAAAGCCGTCGCCACGTGCCGTATGTTGTGTGCAATTAAAGTGTGCGATGGTGAGCCGGCGAACGCGGTTCAATCTCGCGTGCCTGAGCGAGGAACGCAGCCCGGATGCGTGCCCTCTCCTGTCGCGCGCGGGGCACGGTGGTCAGGCGAGGGAGGAGGGAGGCTCTTCGGCGGCTGCTAGGGTGCCTCGACGTCCTCCTCACCCGCCGCTCTGTACAGAGTGGAGACAACCACGGCGCCGACTACGGCGTTGGTCACGCGAATCGCGGACGCCGCAGGGACGCGTTGCCGGCGATCGGGTGCCTTGAATGCGATCTGCGACGTGGCGAAAGTGCGTGCCTGCCTGGGCCTCTTCTTCAGCACTATGCGCACTTCAGAGTGCGCATAGTCCCCGTAGCTTCGTATGCGCTGTGCTTTCGACGTTTCGTTCGCGTTGAAGCGAGAGATGCACGAAGGTCAATTCGCTTGCTGCTGCCCCGATTCCTTACTTCAGTATTTTGACATCAAGTTTCCGCGCTCATCCAGAGAGATGCGTTCATGTTTACCTGTGCGCGCGTGACACCATGCTTGTTAATTTAGTTAAAATACTAGTTGGTTTCAATCCACGATAGAACGCGTAAGCGTGAGTGAAGAAGGACGTAGAAAAAAGCATTATACACATACAGCGTTGTCTCCGTGTGTTTGTTTCTTTCTGCGACCTCGCTCAGTCACGCTTACACATTCGATTATTGTTAATTTAGTAAGCGAATGCTTACAAGTTTATGAGGCCGATAAAACAACTATCCTGACTTCGTATAGCTATCTACTGATTTGCTATCGTAATCGGTGCTTCACCTTTCGGGAGAAACTGGGGCATTTTTTCAGACCACACAGTAATTTTGAAATCGCCTGTGTGGCTGCGTAATTTTGGTCCTGGAGCTGGGTTACTCGAAGCAGCGGAGATTACTCACACGAGTAAAAGAAATGCCTATTCGACTGTTTAACATGCTTTCACTAAGCGATTTTTTGATGCATTACTTTACGGCTCACGTGGCAACTTACGAATCGTGGCCAGTACGTTTGCCAGGCCACTCAGAACGACTCCAAAGGATACCACATGTTCCGAGATATGCTCTGTGAAAGTTGCGATAAAAATTGAACATTGCTTCAATTATTTTTAAAGAAAATGCCGTTGTATGCACTGAAGCGTAAAAAACTTAATTGAATGCCCGTGTATATTGTCACACATTGTGAAAATATCTCGAAAAT